>NC_142463.1:22638979-23263979 GCF_049115385.1 Moschus berezovskii | reverse complement strand
CCCCGCCGCCGCCCCTCGGGTGTCGTGAGCCTCGGGAATTTACTCGGGACGCCGCCTCCGTTCACTTCCGAGAACCCCGGTTCACCTAGAAACTTCCTCCACCCTCCGAGTCATCCCTATGGAGCCCTGACCCCGTGTCGCTTGGGTCTTCCTCAGCCTCAAAAATCACGAATGCCCTCCCACTCCGGCCACACAGAGGTCTGATCCCCATCCCTCAGCTTCCAGTTCGAGTTTCTTCAAATCCTTTCTAAACCACTTTTGAAAGTCCTCCTCTCCGCGTGCTTAACTTTCCAATGGATTGGGGTAGGGGTAGGGGTTTCTTTTAAAAATTCCTCTTCTCTGCTCCTGTTCTTTTTGTGAGAGATTATTACTGACCTGGGTTCTCCCCAGTCTTAGGGGGCGGCGACTGGGGGATGGATTTCCTCTCAAATCAGTCAGTGCTGGTGGATTCCTTCGGACTGGTTAGCAAGCTTCTGATTAGTGAAGGAGCCTTTCCTCTCAAATCTCCAAAGTAGAATCCCCACACTTCACAACCGAAGTTGTCATCATTGCGCGCAGCAGCTTGCCATCTACCCTCGCCCTGCGCCCCGCCACCGCAAGGCCACCCTTCAGAAACCATTTCATGTTCCTGCAGTCCCAAACTCTCCCAATGTTGAGAGGGATCCCCTATCCTTCCCTTCACTCCAAGAAAGGCACTAACTTTAAGAGGAAACTACTCATTCTCTCAACTTGCTGAAGACGACCCGCAACCCTACGGAAGAGATGCCAAAGAGGGTCCTATCCCCGACCTTGCTGTGGAAATCCAGCTGAGGCAGAGAATTCCCGTGTCCATCCACAAGAGAAGGGCCCTGGACCTCTCCAAGCTCTGAGCAAACACCATCCCTCTGAACAATCTCATAGGACCTTCCAAGGGGTTTTGATCTCTGTCCCCCTCATTCTTTACAGAATCCTCCATTCTCCTCTTAAGACGAAAGCCCCAGTTTCTCTCTTCTAGAGGAAATCCACCCGAAAGTCTTTCCATACTCTGTTTTAGACCTGTAAGCAGTTTGGAAACACAGTTCCTCCTCCTTCAGCCCTTTTTTTTCTTTTTCTACTTCTTTAAGTCCTTTTATTTCTCAGCTCTTTCATCTCCCAGCAAAACCGTGTGTGTGTGTGTGTGTGTGTGTGTGTAGTGTGTGTGTGGGTGTGTGGGTGCTGCACCAAGTAGCCCTCCCCACTTCCTTCCTGCATACCCTGCAGTCAAGGCTCCCCACCCTCCAACCTCTCTGAAAGCATCCCCTGCTTTCCTGTCTGTCCTTCCTCACATTACAACGAGGCCAGTGAGGCACAGTCCCTGAAACCTCCAGGGAAGTCACAAGACTGTTTTATGTCTTTTGCTGGGTCTTAAAAACAGGAAGGCGGGGTAGGGCAGAGTATGAGGCAGGGGTGAAGAACAGTTTCTTGTTGTCTTGTTTTATGTTTAAGGGTGCATAGATTTTACTCCCTGCAATGTCAGAAACTCTGTAGTTTTGGTTTCAGATGCTTTTTTAATCCCACAGCTGCCAGACTTTGGCAGCCTTTTTGTAAAGGAGGATTCATTTGGCAAAAGAATACACAAAGCTTCCTGAACCGCTTGGCAGTTAGTAAAACTCTGGAGTTCAGCCTCTTTAGACTTTGTTACTGGCTGCTTCCTCCTCTGCTGACCAATGGAGTTTAGCAGCCTGCCCAGAGCAGCTGCCTGATGGGCTGGCTGTTGCATCCCTTCCTTGGCCAATCCAGTCTTGCTTAGAGGAAGTATCGGTGCTTTGTGATAACTGACTACTGCCTGAAGGGGTTGAAGAAAGAAAAGTTATTTCACTAGCCTTTTTCTCCAATATTATCAGAGGGAAAGAGAATGACTATACAGTGGAACTTTGTTGTTCATCGTGGCTTAAGAAATTATGCATGTGGAAACATTCCTGTTTTTTTTTTTTCAATAAACATTTGAATCAAGAATTTTACAGTTCTAAGAAATCTTAACTTTCATTGGATTATTATTACTTTTTTTTACAGATTAGAAAATAGCATGACTATTTTTAGGGGCAGATCTTCAGCAACAGGCTAAGATTTCTGACCAGCAGGTTCAGTTCAGTTCAGTCGCTCAGTCGTGTCCGACTCTTTGCGACCCCATGAATCACAGCACGTCAGGCCTCCCTGTCCATCACCAACTCCCAGAGTTCACTCAAACTCATGTCCATAGAGACGGTGATGCCATCCAGCCATCTCATTCTCTGTCGTCCCATTATCCTCCTGCCCCCAGTCTCTCCCAGCATCAGAGTCTTTTCCATTGAGTCAGCTCGTCGCATGAGGTGGCCAAAGTATTGGAGTTTCAGCTTTAGCATCAGTCCTTCCAATGAACACCCAGGATTGATCTCCTTTAGAGTAGACTGGTTGGATCTCCTTGCAGTCCAAGGGCCTCTCAGCCCCATTAAATTACTCTGATGCTCAGAAGGAGCAAAAAAATAAAAATAAAAACTGTTAATAATCATATAGGTTAAACAAGCTTGATTTGGCTTTGATGGAATAGAAGAATTATATGGGCAAAGATATTTTTAACATCTTTTCAGTTTCATTTTTTTTTCAATTTAATTCAATTCTTTACATTTATGGGTTAAAAGTCAAAACTGTATAAAATGATACATTCCAAGAAGTCTCACTTCCAGCCCTATTCAAACGTATCTTCCATCTATTTTCATCTGCTAAAAGAAACCATTTTTATTGATTCTTCTAGTATTTCCTTTTGTAATATAATCTCAATATATATATACACACATAGTACACTGTCCCTTCCCATATATATTTTTTACTTTCCTTCATGATAGATAGCATATTACATAACTACTCTGCACTTTGCTTTTATACTTTCTGTAATATATCCTGAAGATCACTCAAGATCTAAAAAAGTTGACATCTTCTTTTCCCCCTCAATTTTTTATTGACATTTTTCAAACATACAGAGTTGTTGAGAGAATAGTACAATGAATAACTATATCCCATGACCTGTGTTCATAGTTTGATATATCTGTACATTTGTATAGTAGTAATGAAGTCACTCAGTCGTGACCGACTCTTTGCGACCCGCCTACCAGGCTCCTCCCTCCATGGGATTCTCCAGGCAAGAGTACTGGAGTGGGTTGCCATTTCCTTCTCCAGGGGATCTTCCCGACCCAGGGATCGAACCAGGGTCTCCCACATTCCAGGCAGACACTTTAACCTCTGAACCACCAGGAAAGCCCCTTTGGATATGTATAATTGTTTTTTTGCTAAAATATGGCAGAATTGTTGCTATGAGACTCCTAAATACTTTAGTATATGTGTTCTAAAAATAAGGACATTGTTTTACATAACCTCAATACTATTATCACACCTATGATAATTATTGATGCTTTCTTAGTATTTAGTCCATTTTCACGTTTTCCTCATTGTCACAGAAATGACTTGTATAGTTTGCTTTTCCAAAGCAAGATCCAATCAAAGTTTACATGTTGCATTTGATTGTTAGGTCATTTTAGTTCATTATAATATAAAGCAGTTCTACTTTTTCATTTCCACAATGTCTTTTGTGGATTTAGATAAATTCATACACTTTTATATAACCATTATTCAGATCCACGTTTAGAACTCTTGCAGCACCCCAGTAAATTCCCTTGTTCCTCCTTTTAAGCCCTGCGCAAAGGGAACACTTACTCTGATTTCTGTCACTCACTACAGATTAGTTTGCCAGTACTTGAGCTTCATATTAAATGAGCTATAGAGTGTATAATATTTTCTGTGGGCTTCTCTTGCTCATTGTATTTCTGAGACTCATCCATGTTGCTGTGCTTATCAGTGGTTACTCCTTTATACTGTGTAGTAGCTATTATATAGTTATATATGGTATAACCATATATATGATTACATATATCATATATATATATATATGGTTCACACCAGATTTCTATCACATGGTTCACACCAGATTTTGTTGTACACCACAGCATGTTTATGCCTTCTCTTTATTGTTGATTATTTGGGTTGTTACCAGGTTGTGACTGTCTTGGATGAAGCTACTAGGCACATTCATTCCTGAAAAAGTCTTTTTATGCACATTATGTTAAGGAGACCAGACTCGGATGCAGAATATCCCATGTTATTGTCTGATTTTTTTTTCCCATTGTGGTGACATTTAATTTGCTCTTCTAAACTGGAAATTAGGTATTTAAATTTCTACTTTCTTATTGAAAACGTGGCACTTCATTTTCTTCTCCCCTTTCCATGTTTATTTTTTGTTGCAGTCTTGTATTTGTGGCAATCTCACCTTTGATACTATGATCATATGAGAGCAAAAATGAGTAAACGTGAAAGGTTTTGGTGTATAACACCATATTTTGAGTTGCTCAACAGAACCAAGATTTGAGAGAAAATATATTGCTGGGAAAGAAAGTGTGACTTTTTTCAAGGAGTCTTGGGAAAATGATATAATATGCCAAGTAACTCAATTTTAAAGAGCAGGCAAAAATTATATTTCGTATCACTTACACTTTTGATATTTGAAACAAACAAAAAAAAGTGATATAAAAAAGTATATTTGCTGCTGCTTCTCTCTACCTTCTTCTTATTCAGTAGTGCAGTTTCCATGAGATTTTATTTTTTTTAGGAATATAGACAGAAGAAATTGGAGGTATAAGAGTAAAGCCCAGTGCCTGGGCAGTAAAACCAGCCAGTTTTTTTACCTGAATAGTGTCAGTTTGGGGTTAGTCAATATTATATAATTACCGTTTTTTCTTCTCTATATTTACCTCACCTTGTTACCTCACTCAAATTATTGATAGCATTGAAGCAAAGAGATCTAGGTCCTTTTCTGTCACTATTCATCTGATCGTCTGTGATGGTTATCTGGTTTCCTTACTCAGTTATGCTGCAGTTGGCATTTCCCTGGAATACAGACTTTTTAAAACTTTGCCTATAAAGTACTTCAGACTTACAGAAAAGTAAAATCTAAATACTGTAATCTTTCCCCACCCTGATTTAATAAATGCTCAGTTTACATTTCCTGAAGATTTGTGTTTTTAAGAAAATGTTACCGATCTAGTTTAAGGCCCTTTTGCACCTCTTTCTGAGTCCAGTTTTCCTCCCTCCCTTCCTAGAGGTAATGTAATCACTATCCTGAAGTTGGACTGTATTCTTTTCATTCAGGTTTTTTACGTTTGCTACATATTTGTATATGCTTACATAATCTGTGTACTATTGCTCTGTTTTAAAATCGTGCACAAATGGTATAATACTGTAGGTTGTTCAGTTGCCAAGTCATGTTCAACTCTTTGCGACCCCATAGACTGCAGGAAATATTATAGATGTCCTTCTGCAAATCTGTTTTCCTACTTCACTGTTTCTAAAATTTGTCGCCAAGTGTTGATTCTTGCAAATCTAGTTCATTTCCTTAATTGTTACATTTTGTTGTTGTTGTTTAGTTGCTAAGTCACGCCTGACATTTTTATGATTCCATGGACTATGGCACACTAGGCTTATCTCTCTATGGGATTTCCTGGGCAAGAATACTGGAGTGGATTGCCATTTCCTTCTCCAGGGGATCTTCCCAACCCAGAGATAGAACCCACGTTTCCTGCATTGGCAGGCAGATTCTTCACAACTGAACTACCTAGGAAGCCCTGATTGTTGCATAATGCTGTATATTTACATGAGAGATTTAATTCTTATTCCCCTATTGACGGACTTTTAACTACCACTGTTCCTCTTTTTGAATATTACAAATAGCATTGCAGTGAGAATATTCATACATATCTTGGTGTCCGTGAATCTGTTGTTCTCAAGGGCTGGTACTGTGCCTTAGGGAGCATTCTAAGAAATTTGTTAGGCTCCGTTTGTTTGCCACAGTGGTTACAGTGTGTGTGTGGCGGGGGTGGGGGGGCGGTTTCTATTGATATTAGTTGTCTGGTATTCTTCATGACTTGAATGTTCCCTTGAATATATATCTATACATATATATGAAAGCCTGTTTATAATGATTAGAGATTAAGAATCTATCTCTGTTTTATGTATAAACACAGACCTTTTGTGTGTGTGTATGTGTGTAAAAGTTTTAAGTACAGTGACTTTTCCAGTGATGCAATTACCGTGTAAAGTGAGGAAAGAGTGTACTTTGTTTTGTTTGGAACTCTGTTAAGAGTTTACTTTTTCAGAAAATCATAGCATCATTGGCAGCTCTACTGAAATTGAGTTGACATGGAACAACAGACTGGTTCCAAATAGGAAAAGGAGTACATCAAGGCTGTATATTGTCACCCTGCTTATTTAACTTATATGCAGAGTACATCATGAGAAACGCTGGTCTGGAGGAAGCACAGGCTGGAATCAAGATTGCCAGGAGAAATATCAATAACCTCAGATATGCAGATGACACTACTCTTATGGCAGAAAGTGAGGAAGAACTAAAGAGCCCCTTGATGAAAGTGAAAGAGGAGAGTGAAAAAGGTAGCTTAAAGCTCAATATTCAAGATCATGGCATCTGGTCCCATCACTTCATGACAAATAGATGGGGGAACAGTGGAAACAGTGCCTGACTTTATTTTTCTGGGCTCCAAAATCACTGCAGATGGTGACTGCAGCCATGAAATTAAAAGACGCTTACTCCTTGGAAGGAAAGTTATGACCAACCTAGATAACATATTAAAAAGCAGAGATATTACCTTACCAACAAAGGTCTGTCTCGTCAAGGCTATGGTTTTTCCAGTAGTCATGTATGGATGTGAAAGTTGGACTATAAAGAAAGCTGAGTGCCAAAGAATTGATGCTGTTGAACTGTGGTGTTGGAGAAGACTCTTGAGAGTCCTTGGACTGCAAGGAGATCCCACCAGTCCATCCTAAAGGAGATCAGTCCTGGGTGTTCATAGGAAGGACTGATGTAGAAGCTGAAGCTCCAATAACTTTGGCCACCTGATGTGAAGAGCTGACTCATTTGAAAAGACCCTGATGCTGGGAAAGACTGAGGGCAAGAGGAGAAGGGGACGACGGAGGATGAGATGGTTAGATGGCATCACCGACTTGATGGACTTGGGTTCGGGTGGACTCTGGGAGTTGTTGATGGACAGGGAGGCCTGGCGTGCTGTGATTCATGGGGTCGCAAAGGGTCGGACACGACCGAGCAACTGAACTGAACTGAACTGAAGGAACCTCCATATTGTTTTCCATAGTGGCTATGCGCAATTTGCATTCCCCCAAGCAGTTTTTTTATGATTCTCTTTTCTTTAGATCTTCACCAACTCTTGTTATATCATGTCTTCTTCATGATAGTTCTTCTGACATGTGTGAAGTAATATCTGATTGTAGTTTTCATTTGCATTTCCCTGATGATTTGCGATGTTGAACATCTTTTCATGTACCTGTTGGCTGTTTAATCACTTAGGATTATACAGTCAGTCAGTTCAGTCACTGAGTCGTGTCCGACTGTGACCCCATGGACTGCTGCATGCCAAGCTTCCCTGTCTATCACCAACTCCTGGTGAAGGTCTTGCAGATCTTTATAGAACTGTTCAGCTTCTTCAGCATTACTGGTCGGGGCGTAGACTTGGATTACTGTGATATTAAATCGTATCCCTTGGAAATGAGCAGAGATCATTCTGTCATTTTTGAGATTGCATCCAAGTACTGCATTTCAGACTCTTCCTTTGACTATGATGGCTACTCTATTTCTTCTAAGGGATTCTTGGCCACAGTATTAGATATAATGGTCATCTGAGTTAAATTCACCCATTCCAGTCCATTTTAGTTCGCTGATTCCTGAAATGTTGATGTTCACTCTTGCCATCTTCTGTTTGATCACTTCTAGTTTGCCTTGATTCATGGACCTAACATTCCAGGTTGGTATGAAATATTGCTTTTTCTGGCATCGGACTTTACTTCCATCATCAGTCATATCCACAGCTGGGTGTTATTTTTACTCTGTCTCCGTCTCTTCATTCTTTCTGGAGTTATTTCTCCACTGATCTCCAGTAGCATACTGGGCACCTGGGGAGTTCATCTTTCAGTGTCCTGTTTTTTTGCCTTTTAATACTGTTCATGGGGTTCTCAAGGCAAGAATACTGAAGAGGTTTGCCATTCCCTTCTCCAGTGGACCACGTTTTGTCAGAACTCTCGACTGAACCATCCGTCTTGGGTGGCCCTACATGGCGTGGCTCATAGTTCTCAAGATGGCAGAGTAGAAGGACGTGCACTCATCTTGTCCTGTGAGAAACTCCAAAATTACAACTCACTGCTGAACAACCATTGTCAGGAGAATGTTGGATCTCACCAAGAAAAGTTACCTCACACCCAAGGGCAAAGGGGAACCATCCAGCAGGATGGTAGGAGGGGCGAATCATGTTTAGAATCAAACCCCATACCCGCCAGATAGCTCAGAGGGGTCAGCCAAATCTTGTGCCCACCAGGACCCAGAGGCCCCACAGAGACTGAGCCAGAGTGTGTTTGAGTGACTCCTGCAAAGGTACGGGTCAGCAGGGGCTCTGGATGCAGCAAACCTGGGTACGGCATGAGTACTCTTGGAGGAGGTTGCCTTTAACCCCACCATGAAGCTGCCAGAACTTACACAGGACTGGGGAAATAGACTTTTACAGGGCACAAACAGAACCTTGTGCCCACCAGGACGCAGGAGAAAGGAGCAGTGATCCCACAAGAGACTCACCCAGACTTGCCCATGAGTGTTCAGGAGACTCTGGCGGAGGCATGGGTTGGTGGTAGCTTGCTGCAGGGTTGAGGACATGCAGCAGTGTGTGCATGGAACCTTTTGAAGGAGGTTGCCATTATCTTCATTACCTCCACCATAGTTTGGCCTCAGGTGAAACATTAGGGAGGGAACATAGCCCTGCCCATCAACAGAAAACTGGATTAAAGATTTACTGAGCATGGCCCCTATTCACCGACTCTGTGGACATGAGTTTGAGTGTACTCCGGGAGTTGGTGATGGACAGGGAGGCCTGGCGTGCTGTGATTCATGGGGTCGCGGAGAGTCGGACACGACTGAGCGACTGAACTGAACTGAACTGAACTGAGCATGGCCCCGCCCATCAGAACAAGACCCAGTTTCCCCCTCAGTCAGTCTCTCCCATCAAGAAGCTTCTATAAGCCTCTTATCCTTCTCCATCAGAGGGCAGGCAGAATGAAAACTACAATCACAGAAAACTAACCAATCTGATCACATGGACCAACAGCCTTGTCTAACTCAATGACTATACAGTGGAAGTGACAAATAGATTCACAGGATTAGATCTGATAGACTACCCGAAGAAATATGGACAGAGGTTCATGACATTGTACAGGAGGCAGTGATCAAGACTATTCTCAAGAAAAAGAAATACAAAAAGGCAAAATGGTTGTCTAAGGAGGCCTTACAAATAGAAAAGAAGAGAAGCTAAAGGCAAAGGAGAAAAGGAAAGATATACCCGTCTGAATGCAGTGTTCCAAAGAGTAGTAAGAAGAGATAAGAAAGCCTTCCTCAGTGATCAATGCAAATAAATAGAGGAAAACAGTAGAATGGGAAAAACTAGAGGTCTCCTCAAAAAAATTAAGAGATACCAAGGTAATATTTCATGCAAAGAGGGACACAGAAAAGGACAGAATTGGTATAGACCTATCAGAAGCAGAAGTTATTAAGAAGACGTCCAGGAATACACTGAAGAACTATACAAAAAAGATCTTAATGACCCAGCTAACCATGATGGTGTGATCACTCACCTAGAGCCAGACATCCTACAATGAGAAGTCAAGTGGGCCTTAGGAACAGTCACTACCAGCAAAACTAGTGCAGGTGAAGAAATTCCAGTTGCGTTATTTCAATCCTAAAAGATGATGCTGTGAAAGTGCTGTACAATATGCCAGCAGATTTGGAAAACTCAACAGTGGCCACAGGACTGGAAAAGGTCAGTTTTCATTTCCATCCCAAAGAAGCGCCATGCCCAAGAATGCTCAAACTACTGCACAATTGCACTCATCTCACATGCCAGCAAAGTAATGCTCAAAATTCTCCAAGCAAGGCTTCAATAGTACATGAACTGTGAAGCTGGATTTAGAATCAATTAGAGATCAAATTGCAATTAGACATCAAATTGCAAACATCCATTGCATCATAGAAAAAGCAAAAGAGTTCCAGAAAAGGCATCTACGTCTGCTTTATTGACTACGCCAAAGCCTTTGTCTGTGTGAGTCACAACAAACTGGAAAATTCTTCAAGAGAGGGGAATACCAGATCACCTTACCTGCCTCCTAGGAATTCTTGCAGGTCAAGAAGCAACAGTTAGAACTGGACATGGAGTAATGGGCTGGTTCCCAATTGGGAAAGGAGTACATCAAGGCTGTATCTTGTCAGCCTGCTTTTTTAACTTATATGCAGAGTACATCATGTAAAATGCCAGGCTGATTGAAGTAGACGCTGGAATCAAGATTGCAGGGAGAAATATCTATAACTTCAGATAGGCAGATGACACCACCCTTATGGCAGAAAGCAAATAAGAACTAAAGAGCCATTTGATGAAAGTGAAAGAGGAGAGTGAAAAAGTTGGCTTAAAACTCCACATTCAGAAAACTAAGATCATGACATCCTATCCCATCACTTCATGGCAAATAGATAGGGAAACAATGGAAACAGTGAGATACTTTATTTTCTTAGGCTCCAAAATCATTGCAGATGGTGACTACATCATGAAATTAAAGGATGCTTGTTCCTTGGTAGAAAAGCTATGGCCAACCTAGACAGCATGTTAAAAAGCAGAGACGTTACTTTGGTGACAAAGGTCCATCTAGTCAAAGCTATGGTTTTTTCAGTAGTCATGTATAGGTGTGAGAGTTGGACTGTAAAGGAAGCTGAGCACTGAAGAATGATGCTTTTGAACTATTACGTTGGAGAAGACTCTTGCAAGAGTCTTGGACTGCAAGGAGATCAAACCAGTCCATTCTGAAGGAAATCAGTTGTGGATATTCATTGGAAGGACTGATGCTGACGCTGAAGCTCCAATATTTTGGCCACCTGATGCAAAGAGCTGACTCATTGGAAAAGACCCTGATAGTGTGAAATATTGAAGGTGGGAGGAGAAGGGGACAATAGAGGATAAGAATGTTGGATGGCATCACTGACTCAATGGACATGAGTTTGAGCAAGCTCCTGGAGTTGATGATGGTCAGGGAAGCCTGGCGTGCTGCAGTCCATTGAATCGCAAAGAGTCGGACACAACTGTGACTGAACTGAACTGAACTCAGAAAACTATTCCTTCTCTCTATGTCCATTCTATTGTTGATGACATTTTCATTTTTTCTTTCCAATTTTGTAACATTAGAAATTGTGCTCCTATGAACATTTCTGTACATGTCCTTGCATATTTTCAATTCAGCAACATTGCTAAAATCTCATATAAATTATTTGGATTTTCTATGTGGAAAATCATGTTTACAGATAAAGTCAGTTTTGACTTCTGTACAATCTTTTTTCTTTTCCTTATGTCTTGACTAGTACAATGTTAAGTAGTGGGAATAACAGTACATATACTTGTCATTTTATTTAAGTTATGCTGAAGTCACCAGTATTAGATTGAATGTTACAAAAATGCTGTCAGTGGATTAGTTTTTGACTTTAAAAAGGAATGACAATTTCATATGTTTCAACCTAGTATAATATTGGATGTAGGATTTTCATTTAAGTTGAGAAAGTTCCCTTCTATTCCTAATTTTTTTTTTTTCCACACTGTTTGGGTTATGTGATGTGGAATCTTAGTTCCCTACCAGGGATTGAACCAGGGACCTTGGAAGTGAGAGGGCAGAGTCCTAACCACTGGACTACCACAGAATTCCCCATAATTTTAAAAATATTCTGAGCTTGCATTATACTGAATGGTTTTCCCTAAGTCTAATGTTGTGTTGTTCAGTTGCTCAGTTGTGTCCGACTCTTTGGGACCCCATGGATTGTAGCCCAGCAGGCTCCTCTGTCCATGGGATTTTTTTTTATGGCAAAAATACTGGAATTGTTTGCCGTTTCCTCCTCCAGGAAAATATTGAATATTTTATAATTTGTATAAAGTTTATTTTATACTATTTACTTTGGCTTATGAGCTATTTTAAGAGTTTGTTTAAAGTTCAAGATATATAGGATTTATATGTGTCTTTTTCTTCCTTCCCTTCCCTCTTCCCCTCCTCCCCATGCATGCACACACACACATACATACTTTCTTTTATTGTGGAATTTTTTAAAAAATCGTTCATTTATTTAATTGTTTCTGGCTATGCTGTCTCCATTGTTGTGTGCAGGCTTTCTCTAGTTGTGATGAGGGGGAGCTTCCCTCTAGTTGTGGTGCACAGCCTTCTCATTTTGGTGGCTTCTCTTGTTGCAGATGACTTCAGTAGTTGCCGGATACCGGTTCTAGAGCACTGGCTCAGTAGTTGTGGCTCATGGGTTTAGTTGCCCTGCACCGTGTGGGATCTTCCCAGACCAGGAATTGAACCTGTGTCCCCTGCCTTGGGAGGCAGATTCTTAACCACTGGACCACCGGCAAAGTCCTAATGTGTTTTAATTGAATTGCACTGGGAGTATTGAATGAAATTTGGGTAATACTGATTATTTTTGTTGCAATTTCCAATGTACTGTTTTCCAATTATTATGTGTATATTTATAAATAATCCAATTATTGCAAATGTTCCGTATTTACTTGAAAATGATATAGTAATTTATTTGTTGGATGTAGGGTTCTATCTGTCATTATCAGATCATTTATTTTCTCTGAAATATCGTCAAGTCTATATTAAATTTTTTGTGGGCATATAACCTGTACTAGACTAATGGAGGTAATAAAATCTTCAGTCTTGATATTAAAATCTTCACTATGATAATGTATTTTCACTTTATCCTTGATGCATTCTAGTACACTATGATGTATAGAATTATATATTCATTTCTATTCTGTTTTGCACTGGGTTTATACTTTCCATCTAAGAATTTATGGGTTTCTGCAGTTCTGGGAAATTCTTAGCTTTTATATCTATCAATATTTTTTTAATGCTGTTCTCTCTTTTTTGCTGACAGTAGAATTAGACATATATTGGATCTTTTATATTTTCTTTCTTAAGTACTTTATGGTATAATATTTATTTTTATATCCTCTTGAGATAATCTGTAGTATTATTTTCTTATTAAGTTAAAATTTTAAATCTTTTCTATTGAGGTTTTTAACTTCATTGACTACATATTCTATGATTTCTCATTTAATGTCTCTTTTTAAACATATGCCAGATATTTACATTTTTAATTATTTTGATTTCATAATTTTTGTTTTTTATGGAATTTTCTCCCCTTATTAGATGAAGGATTCTAAACACTTAACATTATTTTCAGGTTGTGTAAATTTCTTTAATTTTCTTTCATATTCTTTCAGTAATGTTTGTAGTTTTCAGAATACGTGTCTTACACATATTTTGTTAAATTTGTACCTAAGCAGTACATGCCTGAGATTTTAATGATTTTATAAATGGTGTTAAATTTTCTAAAATATAGAAATAAAGTTGATTTTTTGTATATTGAACCTATGTCCTTTTATGGTTATTGAGACTTGTTTTATGGCTCATATCATCTGTCTTGATGCATGTTTTCATATGTACTTGTAGAAGACTGTATATCCTTCTGTTGTTGTATAGAATATTATGTAAATGTGAGGTCAGATTACTTAAATGCTGTTGTCTATGTCTTCTATACCCTTTATGATTTTTCTCTTCTTCTTATATTGGTTACTGTGAAGTGTCAAAATTCAGTTATATAATTTTTTGCTTCATTACTTTGACATTGTAGTATTCAGTTCAGTTCAGTCACTCAGTCGTGTCCGACTCTTTGTGATCCTATGAATTGCAGCACGCCAGGCCTCCCTGTCCATCACCAACTCCCGGAGTTCACCCAAACTCATGACCATGGAGTCGGTGATGCCATCCAGCCATCTCATCCTCTGTCGTCCCCTTCTCCTCCTGCCTCCAGCCCCTCCAAGCATCAGGGTCTTTTCCAATGAGTCAACTCTTCGCATGAGGTGGCCAAAGTATTGGAGTTTCAGCTTTAGCATCAGTCCTTCCAATGAACACCCAGGACTGGTCTCCTTCAGGATGGACTGGATAGAACTCCTTGCAGTCCAAGGGACTCGCAAGAGTATTCTCCAGCACCACAGTTCAAAAGCATCAATTCTTCGGTGATCAGCTTTCTTTACAGTCCAACTCTCACATCCATACATGACCACTGGAAAAACCATAGCCTTGACTAGATGGACCTTTGTTGGCAAAGTAATGTCTCTGCTTTCAATATGCTATCTAGCTTGGTCATAACTTTCCTTCCAAGGAGTAAGAGTCTTTTAATTTCAGGGCTGCAATCACCATCTGTAGTGATTTTGGAGCCCCCAAGAATAAAGTCTGACACTATTTCCACTGTTTCCCTGTCTATTTCCCATGAAGTGATGGGACCAGATGCCGTGATCTTAGTTTTCTGAATGTTGAGCTTTAAGCCAACTTTTTCACTCTCTTTCACTTTCATCAAGGGGCTCTTTAGTTCTTTACTTTCTGCCATAAGGGTGGTGGCATCTGTATATCTGAGGTTATTGATATTTCTCCTGGCAATCTTGATTCCAGCTTATGTTTCCTCCGGCCCTGCATTTCTCATGATGTACTCTGCATATAAGTTAAATAAGCAAGGTGACAATATACAGCCTTGATGTACTCCTTTTCCTATTTAATTTAATTTTCTATATCTTTTCGTAAATCAAATTTTTGATTGATATGAAGTGTTCCACTTTAACCTTGGTAATCTTTCTCTGAAGTCTACTTTATGTCATATTAAAGTGACTACCCTAGCTTTCTTATGATTAGTGAATGTATGGTATATCTTTTTCTATAATTTTAGTTGAATCCTGAATCTTTTAAAAATTTGAGAAATAATTCACACATCATAAAATCCACACTTTTAAAGTATACAGTTCAGTAAATTTTCATATATTCACAAAGTTTCATATATTCACTACTAGTTCCAGGACATTTTCATTACCCCATAAAGAAATTTCTCAATTTCATTCCCTCTCCCCCAACCCCTGTCTACCACTAATCTAATTTCTAGATCTATGGATTTGCCTATAATGAACATTTTTGTAAGTGGAATTATATAATATGTGTACGTCTGTGTCTGACTTCTTTCACTTAGCCTAATGTTTTTAAGATTCATCCATGTCATAGTATGTATCAGTATATTACAAGTGCTTTATTCCTTTTTATGGCAAAATCATATTCTATTGTATGGATATACCACATTTAGCTTATCCACATTTTGCTTATCCATCAGTTGGTTGACATTTGGATTGTATCTACGTTTTGGCTATTACCAATAATGCTGTTATACTCTTGTACATATTGTGTGGATGTATGTTTTCATTACTCCTCGGTGTATACCTAGCAAGTTGCTGGTTCTTGTGGTAACTGTTTACTTTTCTTGAGGAACTTCAAAAATTTTACCATAGTGACTATACAATTTTACTTTTCCGTCAGCACAGTATCAGGGTTCCAATTTTTTGACCCACTCCCTGATACTTGTTTTGTCCATCTTTTTATTTATAGCCATCCTAGTGAGTATGAAGAGAAATCTCATTGTCAAAGACACCTGCCTAGCACATACACACACAGAGACACACAGACACACAGACAAGACACACACACACACACACACACAAACACACAGTTATCCAGTGTTGCCTTTTAAATGTTTTGATCACTTATTTTTTGCTCCAATGTCATGCATCCATGATGTTAAATAATAGCTGCTTCTTGACAGATGCCTTGCAGGTAAAGGATGTTTGTTGTAACCAAGTTCTGATTCATGTCAAATACAGAGAAGCCCTATGAATGGGGGTTTCCAGAGTATTGTCTGACAGGTCAAATAATGACAATTCTTTAGGCATGGGCTTTTGGGGTAGCTATAAATCTGCTTTCCTACAATGACAATGGGGCTGCTAGTTTTCATAAGAATTTTGGTTTTCAAGGGTATAGTAGACCTGAGTGGAGGACATTGGGAATAAAGTATGTCAGCTCTTTTTCTTGAATAAATGCTCCTTAGATTGTTGCAAACCTCTGGTTAATTTCCACACCTCTAAAGAGTTGATTTTGACAGTTTTTGTTGACATTCTCACTGCTTTTGGAGAGAGTCTGATTATTTCACATCTGATTTATTTATCTCTCTCTATGATATAAGTAGAGATATAGACATATAAATATAGTGATGAGATATTTGAAAGGAAGTTGCTTACATTCAGACACTTTACCACTAAATATTTCAGTGTAAATCCCCTAAGAACAAGGACAGACTTGTTGTCCTATATGAATTATTATTTGCCAACATTTATTGGATCATGGAAAAAGCAAGGGAGTTCCAGAAAAACATCTGCTTCATTGATTAAGCTAAAGCCTTTGACTGTGTGGATCACAACAAACTGGAAAGTTCTTAAAGAGATATCTCCTGTAAAATGTCTATGTGGGTCAAAAAGCAACAGTTAGAACCAGACATGGAACAATTGACTGGTTCCAAATTGGGAAAGGAGTATGGCAAGGCTGTATATTATCACTCTGTTAATTTAAATTCTATGCAGTTTATCATGCGGAATTCTGGACTGGGTGAATCACAAAATGGAGTCAAGATTGCTGGGAGAAATATCAGCAACCTCAGATACACCACTCTAATGGCAGAAAGTGATGACGAACTAAAACACTTCTTGAGAATGAAACGGGAGAGTGAAAAAGCTAGCTTGAAACTCAGCATTCAAAAAACTAAGATCAGACCATCCAGTCCCATCACTTTATGGCAAATAGAAGGGAAAAAAGTAAAAACAGTGACAGATTTTGTTTTCTTGGGCTCCAAAATTACTGCGGATGGTGACTGTAGCCATGAAACGAAAATATGCTTGCTCCTTGGGAGAAAAGCTATGACAAACCTAGACAGCATATTAAAAAGCATAGACATTGCTTTGCTGACAAAAGTCAGTATAGTCAAAGCTATGGTTTTTCCAATAGTCATGTACAGATGTGGAATTGGACCATAAAGAAGGCTGGGCACCAGAGACTTGATGCTTTTGAGTTGTGATGCTGGAGAAGAGTCTTGAGAGTCCCTTGGACTGCAAGGAGATCAAACCAGTCAATCCTAAATGAAATCAACCCCGACTATCCTTTGGAAAGACTGATGCTGAAGCTGAAGCTCCAGTCCTTTGGCCACCTGAGGCGAGGAGCTGACTCATTGGAAAAGACTCTGATGCTGGGAAGGATTGAGGGAAGGAGGAGAAGGGATCAGCAGAAGATGAGATGGTTAGATAGTATCATCAACGCAACAGACATGAATTTGAGCAAATTCCAGGAGATAGTGGAGGACAGAGAAGCCTGGACAGAGAAGTCCATGATGTTGCAAAGAGGTGGACATGACTTAGGAACTGAACAACAACAAAACCAAAAGCAATAATTATCCATATGACTGTTTTAAGTCAACCAGTTTGCTATTTATTTTATATTTGTTCCATAGGATTGTCTTTAAACCTTCTTTTAATGCCTTCTTGGACTGTTCCATGGTATTGCTTTAAACAATGGCAGAATTTGTAGAATTGTAGATAAGAAAAAGTCATGTCTTCTTATATATACAACAAATTGGGAAAACACTCAGCAGTTTCCAGTGAGGACAATTAGAGCTGTACTGCCCAGTATAAACTAGTTGCACTAAGTAAGTGATACTATAAAGTGATAAATTATCACTAGTGATAAATTATAAGTGATAAATTAACTTTATAATAGTTTTATTTAATTCAGTATATCAAAGTATTATCCTTTCAACATGTAGTTAATATGAAAGTTGTTAATGAGATATTTTACACTTTTTTTTGATAAAAATTCCTTAAAATATTTTAGAACAAGTCCTCAAAAACCTTCAAAATCTTGTGTTTTATACTAACCATCCATCTCAATTTGGAGCTGTCACATCTGTAAGCATAACAGATATGTAGAAGGACTCTAACAGGTTTGTTTAAATGAGGCAGTAGAAAATGAAGCTTTCAGACAGAGTGAAATTTCTCAGGACCTTGACTGATTTTAATAATCAGTAGTGAATTATTAGGACAAAAGTAGAAAATAGAATAAGAGGTAGATAGACTCAAAGTAACTGGCGTAGAAAATGATTTTAGCTGCTATATACAAAGGGACATGAAGTGACTCATTTATTGTGTGACTTTAAGTAGTTAATTACTTTGTCTTTATTGGGGGTCTGTTGTTTCCCAACATAAAAAATTTGAAGCTTTACTAGATTATTTCTAAGCTGCTTCTTAATACTGAGAGTCTGAGTATTTGGATACATTGATGAGAAAATTAGAATTTCTGTTCTTAGGAGTTTATAGTCAAGTTAAATGCTGCTGCTGCTGCTAAGTCGCTTCAGTCATGTCTGAATTTGTGCGACCCCATAGATGGCAGCCCACCAGGCTCCCCCCCAGCCCTGGGATTTTCCAGGCAAGAACACTGGAGTGGGTTGCCATTTCCTTCTCCAGTGCATGAAAGTGAAAAGTGAAAGTGAAGTCGCTCAGTTGTGTCCGACTCTTAGCAACCCCATGGACTACAGCCCACAGGCTCCTCTGTCCATGGGATTTTCCAGGCAAGAGTACTGGAGTGGGTCGCCATTGCCTTCTCCAGTTAAAGAGGTGAGGTGTACCTATTTGATTGATGTACAGGGAGACAATAATTAGGGCCTTAAAAGAACTGTAAAATGCTATGAGAAGCTAAGACTTATTTACTTGAATATAATAAATTCACAACAAATGTTTGAATTAGAGTTAATTCAGTAGTGATAATTGGAAAATCAAGAGAAGTTTTGTGTATTGAGATGGCAGTTAATGAAAGCCTTGGGAGATAGAAGTAGGTGAGGAGGAGATGGAATGGAGTAGTAATCCAGATAATGAAAGAACGTGTGGCAAGAAATCCATGTGTGTGTTCAGGAAACAATGACACGTATACTTTGTAGTTTTAGGAGATATTGAGTAATATAGTTATGTGATAAATTGGATTCAAATCTTAGACAGTCTTCTATATTCTACTAAGGACAGTTGATGACTGGCAATGAAATATGGAGAAACTGGAAAGACCTTGCTGTGTATGTTTTAGAAACCCTACATTGTTGTATCAATCCTGGGAATAGTTAAGTACAGTTTTATATTTAAAAAATATTTCACTGGGCTGGAAACTTTACAATTCCCTTGCTTTGGAAGTTTGTCATATTTCTTTTGATGAGGGTGTGTATGGGCTGTGACTTAGGGCACTACAGGTCAGATTTGTGCTTTGTTTTGTTATTTTCTTGTCCTCTAGGATAGTGCTTTATTTCTGCTGAATCTTTATCCTTTGTGATTAAATGGTGCTGAGTGAGTTTATGTCAGCATTCTACATAAAGTGGGAGCCTAAGGCTAACTGTTTAAAACTGTTAGTGTCTGTCCCTCGAGCCAGTACGTAGAGCTTCAAATGTCGCACAAGTAACCAAGTGGAAAATCATAGATGTCTCAGAGGGATGGAAGTTATAAAGGCATTTCATTTAACTCTGTAAACACTAAAATCTCTCTCTTTTTTTTTAACCTGTGCATATTTTTATTAGCTTAGCAGACTAGTGTTTTTATGTAATGTTTGCTAAGTTATTTTAATATGAGAGTTTAGGGAGTTCATGAAGCAGTCACACTCATCTCTCTAATTTCTTTCAGGTAACTTGCCCAGGAGTGGTGCTGAAAGACAAGGAGGACATCTATCTTAGCATCTGTGTGTTTGGCCAATACAAAAAGACACAATGTGTCCCAGCCAATTTTCCACTGGTCTTCAATGCCAGAATGGTGTTTGAAAAGGTGAGTTCAAATATTCTATCAAATGTTAACAAATAAAAAAAATTAAAGTGGTTCCAAAATTTGAATATGCACTTTAATTGAAAAGATTTAAAACTTAAATCTGGAAGCTTGAAAATAAATATTCCTTATATTATACACTGAATCAGTTACCTCTTTTTCTTGATGTATCAGTTTACTTCTAAAATTGTCTTAGTGGTCTTTATGTAGAAAAGAGCACCTTGAATTATACTTATCTTCTTAAGAGAGAGAGAGAAAGGGGAGATTTTAATAGGTAAGAATAGGTCATATTTTACTTATGGCTGTCTAGTGGTGCTTCTTTCTATAGATCTCTTTTCTTTTTTCCCTTGAATCTGATGCTTTTGATTAATTATTACCAATTGTATTCCTCACCTTTCTTTCCTTGCCTCGTTCCCTCCTTCCTTCCTTCCCTTCCTCCTTACTTCCTTTCTGATTTTCCTTTCTCTTCTCCTTGAATAAATACTGAGTACGTGCTCTGTTCTATGCACTGTTCTAGGCCCTGAATAAATAAGACAAACATTTCCCCCTCTTGGAACTTTCATTATAATAGGAGAAACAAACAGTAATCAAGTAAATACATGAGTAATACACTTTTAGATTTTAAGTGTCATAACTGTGGTGTCAGAGAAGACTCCTGAGAGTCCCTTGGACTGCGAGATCCAACCCGTCCATCCTAAAGGAAATCAGTCCTGAATATTCATTGGAAGGATTGATGTTGAAGCTGAAACTCCAATACTTTGGGTACCTGATGCGAAGAACTGACTCATTTGAAAAGATCCTGATGCTGGGAAAGATTGAAGGCGGGAGGAGAAGGGGGATGACAGAGGATGAGATGGTTAAATGGCATCACTGACTCAATGGACATGAGTTTGAGTAAACTCTGGGAGTTGGTGATGGACAGGGAGTCTTGGCATGCTGTAGTCCATGGGGTTGCAAAGAGTTGGACACGACTGAGCGACTGAACTGAACTGAGCTGTCATGAAGAGAATAAGGTAAGGGTAAGGGGACAGAGGGATTAAGAGGATCGTCTGCTTTAAAGGTGGTGGTCAGAGAAGGCAGTAACATTGAAATTGAGTCTGAGTTATGAGGTAGTATTTAAGTGTCTAGGGTAAAAGCATTCTAAGCAGAGGAACAGCAAATATAAAGGTGTCTTCTTGGGAATAAGCTTAATGAGCAGGAGGAACAGCAAGAAGGCAAATATGACCATGGAAACAAAGAGGACTGCTAGCAGATGAAACTGGAGAGGGAAGCAGAGACAGCTGTAATTTTTTTTGTTGGTAAAATCTTGGATCATGGGAAACAGAGAAGTGACAATTCTCAATAATGTCAAAAGTTTCTTGGTTGGGAAAGGAATATTCTGACAATGAGAAGGAAAGCACAATGACTGTCTCATACATGTCTTCCTTTTACTTTCTCTTCTCCATCCTGCTTCTCTGCCTTCTCTCACCATAGGTGTTCCCTGAAGCAGTGGACCCTGGAGATGTGGTTGCACAGCTTGAATGTAAGTTTTTAACTTTCCATTCCTGATTCTGAGAGGTTTTAGAATTATGCTGTTTAATCCTGAGTTAGATAAAAGTCAAAGAGGGTCTAATAAGAACTTGACAGATCTCAAGGTGAGGCCTTTTTTTTTTTTTTAACTTTTTTTAGAATTTCAGAATATACCTGGAAGTAATAATAAAAAAAAATGTGCTGCAGAGATGGGGAATTTTTGCTTTTTCTGGATTTGATCTGTAAATAACAAAAAGAGTTATTTGAACTTCTTATTGACTAGGATGTTATGGGTTGTTAATGATATAAGGATTGTGATTCATGTTAAGTGGGATTCTGCCCAGCAAACAAAAATCTGTCTTTAACCTCATTGTGTTGCAAGTCAGTTCAGTTCAGTCACTCAGTCATGTCCGAATCTTTGTGATCCCATGAACCACAGCATGCCAGGCCTCCCTGTCCATCACCAACTCCCGGAGTTCACCCAAACCCATGTCCGTTGAGTCGGTGATGCCATGCAACCATCTCATCCTCTGTCGTCCCCTTCTCCTCCTGCCCTCAATCTTTCCCAGCATCAGGATCTTTTCAAATGAGTCAGTGCTTCACATCAGGTGGCCAAAGTATTGGAGTTTCAGCTTCAACATCAAGTCAAGAGAGTAAATAATAGAAGATTGAAGTAATAGTAGCTTAAAATATGTATTTTATTTTGTATTTTTATTGTACCCTGTATCTAAATCAATTATTTGAAAGCGATATTTTCAAGGGTGTGGTTAGCAGTAAATTCCTCAAAGTACTAGGAATCAACTATAAAAAGATCCAGTTATTTGTGAGAACATCAATGCAAAGTATATTGGGGAGAAGTTATTCAAGTTCTGAATATAGTGAAAAGCTCTGTTACTTATCATTGTAATCAGAAAGGGATTAGGAATTACCAGATTGGTCTAATGTATAACTGAGGCTCAAAGTGCCAATGATATTGAGCCTCATCAGTGTCAGCTGTCCCTTCCATACGGTTTGCACCCCATTGGGAGTCTGGCAATATAGAAACATGCAACTTGGCACCATGCTGTAATTTGGACATACAGATAGAAATAGGGCTGGTTCATTTCTACCCTTGGAAATCCTTCTCCAGGGGATTTTCCCTATGCAGGGATCAAACCCAGGTCACCTGCATTGCAGGCAGATTCTGTACCATTTGAGCCACCAGGTACCAGTGGGTAAATGGCTTCTAATTTTTTTGAACATCTTGTTCAGTATCTGGTAAACTGTACATCTTAGAAAATATGAAGATAATTATTTCTCTCATCATTCTGAAATTTTGTTAAATATATTTTTCTCTTTGATTTGAAATTTAGGAACTCTAAGAAGGGTACTTGATTATTATTATCTGGAATCTTTCTTGCCTTGATTTCCCTGATTCAGTTTTTCTGTTAAGTCTCTTCTCTTGTCACTGACATTCTACTTTTTGGTATCTTTCTCAAATTCATGTTTGTCCGTTCTGTCTAAATATTGGTATTCTTCTGACTTCACTTCTATGGTCTCTTTTTATGTAGTTTCTACTCTCTCCTTATATGATATTCTCCAAGCACTTGGCTTCATGTTTCACCTGTCTTTTTTGTTAACGTGTCTTCTGATGACTTCATGAGAGTCTTTATCCCTGACCTCTCTGGTGAGCTTTGGGGTCCTTTTTCTCTTATTTTCTTCTCAGTTTTGCAACTTTTTGTTGTGTCCTAACCTTACTAATATGAAAATTAAAACTATACTAAATGTAGAAGGGATGGAATGATGAAATCCCATAATACCTATCAGCTTTAATAGTTTTTGACATTTGCCTATTGTACTGTATGTTAACCCTTGAAAGGTTGTTGCTGAACCATGAAAGACACCGGGATTCTTGGCCTCTGGAGGAGAAGAATTCAATCCAGGTCCAGAGACGAGGCTTGATTGCTCAGAGCTTTTGTGTAATGAAGTTTTATTAAAGTATAAAAGAGATAGAGCTTCTGACACAGACATCAGAAGGGCGACAGAGTGCCCCCCTCTTGCTAGTGTTAGCAATGGAATTATATACCTTTTAATTAGTTATTACAATGAATCAAAAGAATGTCTGGAGTTTGTGAAAATTTTACCAGACCCACTCCCACAATTTACATTTTAGGATAACAAGATTAGAATTTAACCATAGAAAGATCCTACCAGACCTACTCCCATAATATACATTCTAAAATATCAGAATTAGTCAGGTTTTCAGGAAGGTGAAACTGTCCTCAAGCAGGAAACATTGTTGTATAATCCCTAGTACAGAGTTTAAACTGAGTTGTGTAGTTGACTAAGACTAAGGAATGTAGACAAAAACAGTTTGTCCTTTCCTCCTCCTTGAGAATTCCAGACCCCTATCTCCACTTCGAGAGCCCCAGACCCCTTTTTCCTCCTTGGGGACCCTGGACTTCTTATCAATCTGCCTAGGAATTGACTTTCTTACCCTGACACTTAAAAAAAGTTGGAATATTTAAAAGAAAATCCTCTACATGCATTATTTCATTACAAATATTCTGGCATGACCTCTAATTGAGGAAAATAAAACCTCTCTACTGGTATCATACCTAACAAAATTAGTAATAGTTCCCTGTTTTAACATCAAAGTTGTACTCATTGTGCAAATTTATCCAGTTATCATAAAAATATCTTTATACAGTTGGTTTATTAAAATCAGGATCGCATGAAGATGTGGTTCATATTCTGTTTATGACTGTTTAGCTCTTAGGTTTATTTTTTTCTGTAATAGTGTCACTCACTTTTTTTCCCCTAATGCTGTGAGTTTTTTAGAAAAATCAAGTTCTTTAGCATGTCCTATAGTTTGGATTTGGTTGATTGCTTCCTTAAAGTGTTGTTTAGCTTATTCATCACTTGTATTATGTAAACTGATAATTAGAGCTAAAGGTTTGGTTTGATTCATACTTATTTTATTTTATTTTTGGCAAGAGTGTTATGTAAACTGATAATTAGATCTAAAGCT
Source organism: Moschus berezovskii (assembly GCF_049115385.1). Classification (NCBI taxonomy): domain Eukaryota; kingdom Metazoa; phylum Chordata; class Mammalia; order Artiodactyla; family Moschidae; genus Moschus; species Moschus berezovskii. The sequence continues at coordinate 23,239,550 of NC_142463.1, read as the reverse complement.
TTGGTTCAATTCAGGCTTCTTTTTTTCTCCCCCTACAAGAATCTTTTATAATTGGTGTTCTGTACTTATTGCATCATATCAGGTGGCATATAATATCTGACTGTCTTAAGTTTAGTGATATTAAGATTGATCTTTTTCGCTTCAGGCAGTATCAGCCTGATGTTATTCCATAATAAATTTCCTCTACAGTCATTCATCTAATTGCTTTAGTGTTCCTTGAGACCCATGTTTTCATTTAAGTTACCAAATGTGGTTTTTCTAATATTGTCATTTTTCTGTGTTTGTTAGCTGGAATTCTTCTATTAAAGATATTTCCCTCATCAGCAATGTGGTTGGTGGTTTAGTCGCTAAGTCGTGTCCGACTCTTGCAACCCAGTGGATTGTAACCCACCAGGCTCTTCTGTCCATGGGATTCCTGGCAAGAATATTGGAGTGGGTTGCCATTTCCTTCTCCATATCAGCAAGGTAGTGAGATTGAAATACTGTTCTTATACGAAAAGTGGGGTCATCTCTCCTTTCCTTCCTTATTTAACAGCTTTAGTGAGGTATAACTTATATCACAATATTTACCCATTGTAACTGTAGTTAAGTGATTTCTAGAAAATGTGTATAGTTGGGAGCCATCATCACAATCCAATTTAGATTATTCCTATCACCTCATATTTCCTAATGCCTATTTGTACTCAATTTCTATGTGTACTTCAGTCCCAACAACACTGATCTATTTTCTATCTTTGTATGTTTTTTCCTAGAAATTTTATGTAAATTGATTTATATAATATGTTGTCTTTTGTGTCTGACTTCTTTTACTTGGAATAATGTTTTTGAGGTTTATCCATGTTGTTCTACATATTAGTAGTTCATTCCTTTTTGTTGATGAATGATACTCTATTCATAGAACTTTTTTTCCCTTTCCATTCACTATTTGATGGACTTTGGATTTTTTCAGGTTTTGACTATTATGAGCAATTTGCTATGAGTATATGGATGCATGCTGGGTTGTATGCTAAGTATCAGTTCAGTTCAGTTCAGTTGCTCAGTTGTGTCTGACTCTTTGCGACCCCATGAATCACAGCACGCCAGGCCTCCCTGTCCATCACCAACTCCCGGAGTTCACTCAAACTCATGTCCATCAAGTCGGTGATGCCATCCAGCCATCTCATTCTCTGTCGTCCCCTTCTTCTCCCGCCCCCAATCTTTCCCAGCATCAGAATCTTTTCCAGTGAGTCAGCTCTTCTCATGAGGTGGGCAAAATATTGGAGTTTCAGCTTTAGCATCAGTCCTTCCAATGAACACCCAGGACTGATCTCCTTTAGAATGGACTGGTTGGATCTCCTTGCAATCCAAGGGACTCTCAAGAGTCTTCTCCAGCACCACAGTTCAAAAGCATCAATTCTTCGACGATAAGCTTTCTTCACAGTCCAACTCTCACATCCATACATGACCACGGGAAAAATCATAGCCTTAACTAGACGGACCTTGGTTGGCAAAGTAATGTCTCTGCTTTTTAATATACTGTCTAGGTTGGTCATAACTTTCCTTCCAAGGAGTAAGCGTCTTTTAATTTCCTGGCTGCAATCAGATCTGAAGTGATTTTGGAGCCCAAAAAAATAAAGTCTGACACTGTTTCCCCATCTATTTCCCATGAAGTGATGGGACCAGATGCCATGATCTTTGTTTTCTGAATGTTGAGCTTGAAGCCAACCTTTTCACTCTCCTCTTTCACTTTCCTCAAGAGGCTTTTGAGTTCCTCTACACTTTCTGCCTTAAGGGTGGTGTCATCTGCATATCTGAGGTTGTTGATATTTCTCCCAGCAATCTTGATTTCATCTTGTGCTTCTTCCAGCCCAGCGTTCCTCATGATGTACTCTGCATATAAGTTAAATAAGCAGGGTGACAGTATACAACCTTGACATACTCCTTTTCCTATTTGGAACCAACTCTCAACCTGTATTCTAAAGTTGAGTGTGTGCATGCTAAGTCACTTCAGTCATGTCCAACTCTTTGCAACCCTATGGACTATAGCCCGCCAGGCTCCTTTGTCCATGGGATTCTCCAGGAAAGAATACTGGAGTGGGTTGCCATGCCTTCCTCCAGAAGATCTTCCCAACCCATGGATCAAACCTGCGTCTCTTGTGTCTTCTGCATTGGCTGATGTGTTCTTTACCACTAGTGCCACCTGAGAAGCCCTTTCTAAAGTTACTGTACCTTTACATTCCCATCAGCAAAGTATGAAGATGTTCCATATCATCCCCAAGATTTGATAATGTCAGTCTTTTTGGAATATGGTTATTCTGATGGATGTGTAGTGATTTCTTGTATTTTTGATTTGCATTTTAATACTGTTGAGCATCTTTCCATGTGCAGATTAGCTATTCATATACTTTTTCTTGTAAAATGCTTATTCAAATATTTTACCAATTTTGAACTGGGTAGTTTGTCTCCTTATCAAGTTTTTTTTTCTTTTTAAACATATTCTAAATAGAAGTCCATTATCAGATATAAGATTGGTAAATACTTTATCCTATTTTAATTTTTTCATTCTTTTAATGGTGTCTTCGGCTCATGGCAAAGAATCTGCCTGAAATGGAGGAGACCTGGGTTTGATCCTTGGGTTGAGAATATCCCCTGGAAAAGAGAATGGCAACTCACTCCAGTATTCCTGCCTGGAAAAGCCCATGGACAGAGGAGCCTGGCGGGCTGCAGTCCATGGGGTTGCAAAGAGTCGAACATGACTGAGCGACTAACACTTTTCACTTTCTGAAGAACAAAGGAAGTCCACATTAACAATTTTTTTTTCCTTTTATGGAATCATATTTTTGGTGAAATGTTTGCTTTGCCAAGGTCACAAAAATTTTCCTGTTTCTTCTACAAATTTTATAATTTTGTTCCTTACATATATGTCTATGTTCCATTATGAGTTAATTTGTGTGTGTATGGTGAGAGGTAAGGGTCTGTTTTTGTTTTTTGTTTTGGTGGATTTTACAAATGCTCAAGGAGATCCAAGGACCCTCTTAAATTGGGCAATCTGATAAATGGCCAGATACTTGAGTAACCTCAGACAGAGTACTTAGAAAAGTCCTTGGCACACAGGAAGCACTTAAAATATCCTTGCTTATTTTTATTGGTAGTATGTTATTACTCTTTATTATTTGGGAACTGCCACGTTCTATTCATACCATATCTGAACCTGTAAGGAGCCTCCAGAGGCCCAGAACCACATTAAGCCTCTGGTGAAATATATATTTATGATACATAAATACAAAGTGATAGATAAGGGCCAGTGACATAAAAAGCCATATAGGGCGATTTTGCATTCATAGAGAAGGCATTCTCTTTAGGGCAATGGTTTTAATTCTGGAATCTACCAGAATAAAATTATAGTTATAATGAAAGCTATTTGCTGGGAGACATTTTTAGGTAAGAAAGAGAATGAAAGTTTTCTACCGTGTAGACTTCTCTGTTGAAACTGATTTTTCATCCTTTCTCATGGAAGGTTTGTAGATTCTCTTCTGTAGACACACACTCTCTCTCTCTTACATAGACACACACTGTGTCTCACACACGCACAATACACTTGAACCTTGGACAACACAGATATGAGTTGCACAGGTCCACTTATGCACAGATTTTTTTCAATAGTAAATACTACAGTGCATGGTCTTTGGTTGGTCGATTCCGTGGATGCTGAACCACAGATTAGGAGGAATTGCAGATACGGAGCAACCACTTACATGGAGAAACCGATATGGAGGGCTGACTAAAAGCTGTATGTGGATTTTCAACTTCAGAGAGGATGTTCAAGGGTCAGCTACATACTGCCACAAATATCCTGCCTTCAAAGCTCTTCCTGCACATGTGGGTATTGCTTGCTCCCTCACTTCTCTCCAGTCCCTCCTCAAAGTTATCATCATAATGAGAGATCTTTTCTCATTCAAGTATTTAATAATGGCATCCCCTTTTGGTCAATATCTCCATCTCTATCCCATTGTCTTTAAGGTTATCCTGTCTTCTACAAGGATTCTTTGAGCGTAAGAATGTGTTTTTAGTATTTCCACCAAGACAACAGCTGTGAAAAGGGTACTGCTCAGGGCAAATAGGGATGAAGATTAGTCCTCTTGTTTTTCTTCCTAGCACTGATACATTATTTTTTATTTTTTCTCTCATCAGAGTGATAGTTTCATAAGACCATTGACTTTTCCTTTTTTGTGATTGCTGTGTGCATATGACAATGCCTGATACATACTAGGTGTTTAATGTTCAAAGGAGTTAAATAAAATACCATAAATGTGTCATATAACTGCCTCTCATTACTCTTTTCATGAGTGCTAGAACTGTCCAATTGAAAGATACCTGTTTGTACTATAATCCTTTGACTAGGAAATGTGTTTTGTATTTGAAAATCTGTAATATATTAATAACTACCTTGGTTTCATACCCTTCAACATTTGGATAAAGAGAAGATAGGATCTTTATTTTTATTGCAGTAGATTACTAGCTGCCCCTATTGTTTTCTTTTGCCTATGGGGAAAAACAGTAGTTTCATTATAGCCCCTGCTTTATCGCTTCTGAGAATTGCTGCTTGTTTGGTGTCTGCAGTATTTAAAATGCTTTCACGTGAAGATTTGAAGGCTGAGAATTAAATCCTTCAGTGTCTATGAGTGAGGACTCCCTGCCTCAGTCATCAGGAGAGCTTTCAGGACTCAGGATTCATATTTTAAATCCATGATGGCAAATGTATTCCCACCAATTCCCCTTGTAGTTAAAGTGGATAAATAGGCATTTATTGGAAATTGTTATAGCAATTACTCTTGTTGGTACAAAGGATTAAGGTATTCTGGCACTCCCTCTTAAGTTTACTATAGCTTTTGACTTGCTGTACATCACTAAGATTTCTGGAATACTGTACTACATTTACTTTGTAACTCACATTGAAGTACATGTAAAAAGTTGAATTTTTACAGAGAAAGAAGGGAAATTGTCATTACTTAGTTATAAGATAAAAAACAACAGTAAAATGGGATTAATTGGTTTCCAGGAACATTAGTTCTGTAAAAGCTTTTTTTTTTTATTGAAGGATAATTGCTTTATAGAATTTTGTTGTTTTCTGTCAAACCTCAACATGAATCAGCCATAGGTATACATATATCCTCTCCCTTTTGAACCTCCCTCCCATCTAAATTGATGCATAGCCCTGGTTTGAGTTTCTTGAGCCATACAGCAAATTCCCATTGGCTATCTATTTTACATGTGGTAGTGGAGAAATAACTCCAGAAAGAATGAAGGGATGGAGCCAAAGCAAAAACAATACCCAGTTGTGGATGTGACTGGTGATAGAAGCAAGGTCTGATGCTGTAAAGAGCAGTATTGCATAGGAACCTGGAATGTTAGGTCTGTGAATCAAGGCCAATGGAAGTGGTCAAACAGGAGATGGCAAGAGTGAACATCGACATTCTCGGCATCAGTTCAGTTCAGTTCAGTCGCTCAGTCATGTCCGACTCTTTGCGACAGCACAACAGGCCTCCTTGTCCATCACCAACTCCCGGAGTTCACTCAAACTCATGTCCATTGAGTCGGTGATGCCATCCAGCCATCTCATTCTCTGTCGTCCCCTTCTCCTCCCACCCCCAATCCTTCCCAGCATCAGAGTCTTTTCCAGTGAGTCAACTCATCGCATGAGGTGGCCAAAGTACTGGAGTTTCAGCTTTAGCATCAGTCCTTCAATGAACACCCAGGACTGATCTCCTCCAGAATGGACTGGTTGGATCTCCTTGCATCAGTGAACTAAAATGGACTGGAATGGGTGAATTTAACTCAGGTGACCATTAGTCCCTTGGACTACAAGGAGATCCAACCAGTCCATCCTAAAGGAAATCAGTCCTGGGTGTCCATTGGAAAGACTGATGCTGACTTGAAATTCCAATACTTTGGCCACCTCACGTGAAGAGCTGACTCATTGGAAAAGACCCTGATGCTGTGGGGGATTGGGCACAGGAGGAGAAGGGGACAACAGAGGATGAGATGGCTGGATGGCATCACCGACTCTATGGACATGAGTTTGGGTGAACTCTGGGAGTTGGTGATGGACAGGGAGGCCTGGCGTGCTGTGATTCATGGGGTCACAAAGAGTCGGACACAACTGAGCAACTGAACTGAACTGAATGGAAGTTTCCATGTAACTCTTACCTTACATCTCACCCTCCCCTCCCCTGACTCCATGTCCATCGGTCTATTCTTTATGTCTGTTTCTCCACTGCTGCCCTGTAAATAAATTCTTCAGTACCATTTTTCTGGATTCCATATATATGTGTTAGAATACGATATTTATCTTTCTCTTTATGACTCATTTCACTCTGTATAGTGGGTTTTAGGTTCATCCACCTCATCAGAACTGACTCAAAAGGATTCCTTTTTATGGCTGAATAATATTCCATTGTGTATATGTACCACAACTTCTTTATCCATTCATCTATTGATGGACATCTAAAGCTGATCGCCGAAGAATCGATGCTTTTGAACTGTGGTGTTGGAGAAGACTCTTGAGAGTCCCTTATACTGCAAGGAGATCCAACCAGTCCATTCTAAAGGAGATCAATCCTGGATGTTCATTGGAGGGACTGATGCTAAAGCTGAAACTCCAATACTTTGGCCACCTCATGAGACGAGTTGACTCACTGGAAAAGACTCTGATGCTGGGAAAGGTTGGGGGTGGGAGGAGAAGGGGACGACGGAGAATGAGATGGCTGGATGGCATCACCGACTCTGTGGACATGAGTTTGAGTGTACTCCGGGAGTTGGTGATGGACAGGGAGGCCTGGCGTGCTGTGATTCATGGGGTCGCGGAGAGTCGGACACGACTGAGCGACTGAACTGAACTGAACTGAGGTTGCTTCCATGTTCTAGCTATTGTAAATAGTGCTACAATGAATAATGGGATATGTATGTCTTTTTCAATTTTGGTTTCCTCAGGGTATATGCCTAGGAGTGGGATTGCTGGGTCATATGGTGGTTTTATTCCTGGTTTTTAGAGGAATCTCCATACTGTCTTCCATAATGGCTGTATCAGTTTGCATTCCCAACAACAGTGCAAGAGCGTTCCCTTTTCTCCACATCCTTTCCAGCATTTATTGTTTGTAGACTTTTTGATGATGGCCATTCTGACCAGTGTGAGGTGATATCTCATTGTAGTTTTGATTTGCATTTCTCTAATATTGAGAAATGTTGAGCATCTTTTCACGTGTTTGTTAGCCATCTGTGTGTCTTCTTTAGAGAAATGTCTATTTAGGTCTTTCCCCCACTTTTTGATTGGGCTGTTTGTTTTTCTGGTATTGAATTCTATGAGCTCCTTGAATATTTTGGAAATTAATTGTTTGTCAGTTGTTTGCTATTATTTTCTCCCATTCTGAGGGTTGTCTTTTCACCTTGCTTAATGTTTCTTTGCAGTGCAAAAGCTTTTAAGTTTAATCAGGTTGCACTTGTTTACTTTTGTTTTTATTTCCATTACTCTAGGAGGTGGGTCATTGGAGAAGGCAATGGCAATCCACTCCGGTACTCCTGCCTGGAAAATCCCATGGAAGGAGGGCCTAGTGGGCTGCAGTCCATAAGGTCGCGAAGAGTTGGACACGACTGAGAGACTTCACTTTCACTTTTCACTTTCCTGCATTGGAGAAGGAAATGGCAACCCACTCCAGTGTTCTTGCCTGGAGAATCCCAAGGACAGCGGAGCCTGGTGGGCTGCCGTTTATGGGGTTGCACAGAGTCAGACACAACTGAAGCAACTTAGCAGCAGCAGCAGCAGGAGGTGTGTCATAGAAGATCTTGCTTTGATTTATGTCGGAGTGTTCTGCCTATGTTTTCGTCTAACAATTTCATAGTTTTTGGTTTTACATTTAGGTCTCTAATCCATTTTGAGTTTATCTTTGTGTAATGCAAAAGTAGGAAGTCAAGAAACACCTGGAGTAACAGGCAAATTTGGCCTTGGAGCACGGAATGAAGCAGGGCAAAGGCTAATAGCGTTTTGTCAAGAGAATGCACTGGTCATAGCAAACAGCCTCTTCCAACAACACAAGAGAAGACTCTACACATGGACATCACCAGGTGGTCAACACCGAAATCAGATTGATTATATTCTTTGCAACCAAAGATGGAGAAGCTGTATACAGTTAGCGAAAACAAGACCAGGAGCTGACTGTGGCTCAGATCATGAACTCCTTATTGCCAAATTCAGACTTAAATTGAAGAAAGTAGGGAAAACCACTAGACCATTCAGATATGACCTCAATCAAATCCCTTATGATTATACAGTGGAAGTGAGAAATAGATTTAAGGGACTAGATCTGATTGATAGAGTGCCTGATGAACTCTGGACGGAGTTTCGTGACATTGTACAGGAGACAGGGACCAAGACCATCCCCATGGAAAAGGAATGCAAAAGAGCGAAATGGCTGTCTGAGGAGGCCTTACAAATAGCTGTGAAAAGAAGAGAGGCGAAAAGCAAAGGAGAAAAGGAAAGGTATAAGCAGCTGAATGCAGAGTTCCAAAGAATAGCAAGGAGAGATAAGAAAGCCTTCCTCAGTGATCAATGCAAAGAAATAGAGGAAAACAACAGAATAGGAAAAACAAGAGACCTCTTCAAGAAAATTAGAGATTCCAAGGGAACATTTCATGCAAAGATGGGCTCAATAAAGGACAGAAATGGTATGGACCTAACAGAAGCAGAAGATTTAAGAAGAGGTGGCAGGAATACACAGAAGAACTGTACAAAAAAGATCTTCACGACCAAGATAGTCACGATAACGTGATCACTGACGTAGAGCCAGACATCTTGGAATGTGAAGTCAAGTGGGCCTTAGAAAGCATCACTACAAACAAAGCTAGTGGAGGTGATGGAATTCCAGTTGAGCTATTTCAAGTCTTGAAAGATGATGCTGTGAGAGTACTGCACTCAATATGCCAGCAGATTTGGAAAATTCAGCAGTGGCCACAGGACTGGAAGAGGTCAGTCTTCATTCCAGTCCCAAAGAAAGGCAATGCCAAAGAATGCTCAAACTACCGCACAGTTGCACTCATCTCACACGCTAGTAAAGTCATGCTCAAAATTCTCCAAGCCAGGCTTCAGCAGTATGTAAACCGTGAACTCCCAGATGTTCAAGCAGGTTTTAGAAAAGGCAGAGGCACCAGAGATCAAATAGCCAACATCCGCTGGATCATGGAGAAAGCAAGAGAGTTTCAGAAAAACATCTATTTCTGCTTCATTGACTATGCCAAAGCCTTTGACTGTGTGGATCACAATAAACTGTGGAACATTCTGAAAGAGATGGGAATCCCAGACCACCTGACCTGCCTCTTGAGAAACCTGTATGCAGGTCAGGAAGCAACAGTTAGAACTGGACATGGAACAACAGACTGGTTCCAAATAGGAAAAGGTGTACGTCAAGGTTGTATATTGTCACCTTGCTTATTTAACTTATATGCAGAGTACATCATGAGGAACGCTGGGCTGAAAGAAGCACAAGCTGGAATCAAGATTGCTGGGAGAAATATCAATAACCTCAGATATGCAGATGACACTACCCTTATGGCAGAAAGTGAAGAGGAACTCAAAAGCCTCTTGATGAAAGTGAAAGAGGAGAGTGAAAAGGTTGGCTTCAAGCTCAACATTCAGAAAACAAAGATCATGACATCTGGTCCCATCACTTCATGGGAAATGGATGGAAAAACAGTGGAAACAGTGTCAGACTTTATTTTTGGGGGCTCCAAAATTACTGCAGATGCTGATTGCAGCCATGAAATTAAAAGACGCTTGCTCCTTGGAAGGAAAGTTATGACCAACCTTGATAGTATTTTAAAAAGCAGAGACATTACTTTGCCAACCAAGGTCCGTCTAGTAAAGGCAATGGTTTTTCCCGTGGTTATATATGGATGTGAGAGTTGGACTGTGAAGAAAGCTGATCACCGAAGAATCGATGCTTTTGAACTGTGGTGTTGGAGAAGACTCTTGAGAGTCCCTTATACTGCAAGGAGATCCAACCAGTCCATTCTAAAGGAGATCAATCCTCAGTGTTCATTGGAGGGACTGATGCTAAATCTGAAACTGCAATACTTTGGCCACCTCATGCGACGAGTTGACTCACTGGAAAAGACTCTGATGCTGGGAAAGGTTGGGGGTGGGAGGAGAAGGGGACGACGGAGAATGAGATGGCTGGATGGCATCACCGACTCTGTGGACATGAGTTTGAGTGAACTCCAGGAGTTGGTGATGGACAGGGAGGCCTGGCGTGCTGTGATTCATGGGGTCGCGGAGAGTCGGACACGACTGAGCGACTGAACTGAACTGAACTGATGGTGTTAGGAAGTGTCCTAATTTCATTCTTTTACATGTAGCTGTCCAGTTTTCCAAGCACCTTTTATTGAAGAGGCTGTCTTTGCCCCATTGTATATTCTTGCCTCCTTTGTCAGAAATGAGGTACTCATAGGTGGATGGGTTTATTTCTGGGCTTTCTATCTTGTTCCAATGGTCTGTATTTCTGTTTTTGTGTCAGTAACATGCTGTCTTGATGATTGTAGCTTTGTAATATAATCTGAAGCCAGGAAGATTGATTCCTGCAGCTCCATTCTTCTTTCTCAAGACTGCTTTGGCTATCTGGGGTCTTTTGTGTTCCCATATGACTTGTGAAATTTTTTGTTCGAGTTCTGTGAAAAATGCCGTTGGTAATTTGACAGGGATCACACTGAATCTGTAGATTGCATTTGGTAGTATAGTCATTTTCACAGTATTGATTCTTCCTACCCAGGAACATGGAATACCTCTCCATCTGTTTATGTCATCTTTGATTTCTTTCATCAATGTCTTATAATTTTCTGTGTACAGTTCTTTTGTCTCCTTAGGTAAGTTTATTCCTAGATATTTAATTCTTTTTGTTGCAATGGTGGAAGGGATTGATTCCTTAATTTCTTTTTCTGATTTTTCATTTTTAGTATATAGAAATGAAGGTGATTTCTGTGTATTGATTTTATATCCTGCAGCTTTCCTAAATTCACTAATTAGCTCTAGTAATTTTCTGATACTATCTTTAGGGTTTTCTATGTACAGTATCATGTCATCTGCAAACAGTGAGAGCTTTACTTCTTCTTTTCTGATCTGGATTCCTTTCATTTCATTTTCTTCTCTGATTGCTGTAGCTAGGGCTTCCAGAACTATGTTGAATAATAGTGGTGAAAGTGTACACCCTTGTCTTGTTCCTGATCTTAGGGGGAATGCTTTCAGTTTTTCACCATTGAGAATGTTAGCTGTAGGCTTATCATATATGGCCTTTACTATGTGAAGGTAGGTTCCTTCTATGCCCATTTTTTGAAGAGTTTGAATCATAAATGGTTGCTGAATTTTGTCAAAGGATTTTTCTGCGTCTATTGAGATTATCATATGGTTTTTATCTTTCAGTTTGTTAATATGGTGTACTACAATGATTTGCATATTTTGAAGAATCCTTGCATTCCTGGAATAAAGCTAACTTGATCATGGCGTATGAGCTTTTTGATGTGTTGCTGAATTCTGTTTGCTAATCTTTTGTTGAGGATTTTTGCATCTGTGTTCATCAGGGATGTTGGACTGTCGTTTTCTTTTTTTTTGTGTTGTCTTTGTCTGGTTTTCGTATCAGGGTGATTGGCCTTGTAGAATGAGTTTGGAAGTGTTCCTTCCTCTGTAATTTTTTGAAAGAGTTTTGGAAAGATAAGCATTAGCTCTTCTCTGAATGTTTGATAGAGTTCTTCTGTGACGCCATCTGGTCCTGGGCTTTTGTATTTTGGGAGATTTTTGATCACCCCTTCAATTTCAATGCTTGTAATTGGGTTGTTCATAGTTACTCTTTATTCCTGGTTCAGTCTTGGAAGATTGAACTTTTCGAAGAATCTGTCCATTTCTCCCAGGTTATCCATTTTATTGCCATATAGTTGTTCATAATAGTCTCTTATAATCCTTTGTATTCCTTCATTGTTCTTTGTTACCTCTCCTTTTTCATTACTAGTTTTGTTGATTTGATTCTTCCCTCTTTTTTTTTTTTTTGATGAGTCTGGCTTGTCAATTTTATCTTCTCAGAGAACCCACTTTTAATTTCATTAATCTTTACTCTTGTTTCTTTCACTTCTTTTTCATTTATTTCTGCTCGGATCTTTATGATTTCTTTCCTTCTACACCTTGAAACATGGGAAAAAGAGACCTCAAGCACAATAAGTTTAAAAAAAATAGTGAAAAGTTACAGAAATACTACACAAAGGAAAGAACAAACTAGAAACACAGAAGTCCAAGTAAATGAAGAGGAAATAGGCAAACTACCTGAAAAAGAATTCAGAATAATGATAGTAAAGATGATTAAAAACCTTGAAAACAAAATGGAGAACATGCAAGAATCAATTAACAAAGACCTAGAGGAATTAGAGAATAAGCATACAGAGACAAACAACACAATTTCAGAAATTAAAAATACTCTAGAAGGAATCAATAGCAGAATATCTGAAGCAGAATGAATCAGTGAGCTGGAAGATAAAATGGTGGAAATAACTTCTCAACAGCACAATAAAGTAAAAAGAATGGAAAGAACTGAGGATAGTCGCAGAGATCTCTGGGACAATATAAAATGCACCAGTGTTTGAATTATAGGGGTCCCAGATGAAGAAGAGAAAAAGGGTATGAGAAAATTTTTGAAGAGATTATAGTTGAAGATTTCCCCAACATGGAAAAGGAAATAGTCAAATCCAAGAGGCACGAAGAGTGCTATACAGGATAAACCCAAGGAGAAACACACCAAGACACATCCTAATCAAACTAACAAAGACTAAACAGAAAGAAAGAATATTAAAAGCAGCAAGGGAGAAGCAACAGTAACATACAAGGGAAACCCCATATGCTTAACAGCTGATCTTTCAGCAGAAACTCTGCAGGCCAGAGGGAATGGCAGGATACATTTGAAGTACCAAAAGGGAAAATTCTATAACCAAGATTACTGTACCTGGCAAGGATCTCATTCAAAACTGATGGAGAAATAAAAAACTTTTTAGACAAGCAAAAGTTAAGAGAATTCAGTACCACCAAACCAGCTTTACAACAAATGTTAAAGGGACCTTTATGTACTCAAGAAATACAAGAGAAGAAAAAAGATGTACAAAATCAACCCCAAACAATTAAGAAAATGGCAATAGGAGCATCCAGTTCTAGTTCAGTCGCTCTGTCGTGTCCAACTCTTTGCAACCCCCTGAACCTTAGCAGGCCAGGACCTCTGTCCATCACCAACTCCTGGAGTCACCCAAACCCGTGTCCATTGTGTCAGTGATGCCATCCAGCCATCTCATCCTCTGTCGTTCCCTTCTCCCCCTACCTTCAATCTTTCCCAGAGGTGCCACTAATTACTAAGTCTATTGGGGTTCCTCTAGGATGGAGATTTCAGTGTGAACTTTATTGTAGGCTGATTTCTTGAGCCATTTTATTGGAAATTATGTCAGCATCTTTTAGTGTCTTTTCTCTTCAGCAGATCATAGTCAGTAGAAAAATCATTTACATATTTCTCCTGGAAGCTATATACTTGATGACCCGTTTTTAGAACCTTGTGGTGTACTAACCTATAGTAAAGTCTCATTACATAGCTGAGATTCTTAATCTACCTGTTGTCATTTGCACTTTCTGTTTCCATGCCAGTGAGGACAACAGTGACTATTACTGTTACTTCTCTTTCTCTTCCTTCTCACCCTCTTCTTCCCCTCCGTCTCCTTTCCCTAATAAACTTTCAGTCCGTCTCCCCTTACCCTCCTGTTCTAACTCTTTAGAGAATAACTCCCTGTCCTGTGTCTGAGAATGGGTAAGGGCGGTTTCCTAGCAGTAAGTTAGAAGAAGGATATGGGGTTGACTGTTTCTCAGATTTTCAGGTATTGCTCTGGTTTTAGCTCCACTGATTTTTTTCATTGCCAGAGGTCCCTTGTACCACCAATTGCTGTTTTGTAGGAGTTCTTTAGTATAAAAAAATCTTGCTTCTAAGCTTTTCTCTTTATTGGCTTAAGGTTCTTTCTCTTGGCTGTTAACTCAGTTAGCACTTTTGTTCAAAGTTTTTTCTCTTTAGTTTTGTCACTGTGCGCTGGTGTGTGTGTGTGTTTAATTCCTTTATTCATTTAGTGAGAGTTCAGAAGGGAACTATAGCTCAGGCATACATTTAACCTGCTGTCTCTAACAGTAGCTGACTGAAATATTACAGCATGACCACTTGTGTAACTGCAACACCAGTCAAGGATTGGAACATTGCCAGATTTCAGAAAACCTACCGCATGCTCTCTAATCTCTATTCAGTATCATAGTAATCCAAGTCTATGCCCCAGCCAGTAACGCTGAAGAAGCTGACGTTGAACGGTTCTATGAAGACCTACAAGACCTTCTAGAATTAACGCCCAAAAGAGATGTCCTTTTCATTATAGGGGACTGGAATGCAAAAGTAGGAAGTCAAGAAACACCTGGAGTAACAGGCAAATTTGGCCTTGGAGTACAGAATGAAGCAGTGCAGAGGCTAATAGAGTTTTGCCAAGAGAACGCACTGGTCATAGCAAACACCCTCTTCCAACAACACGAGAGAAGACTCTACACATGGACACCAACAGATGGTCAACATCGAAATCAGATTTTTTATATTCTTTGCAGGCAAAGATGGAGAAGCTCTATACAGTCAGCAAAAACAAGACCAGGAGCTGACTGTGGCTCAGATCATGAACTCCTTATTGTCAAATTCAGACTTAAGTTGAAGAAAGTAGGGAAAACCACTAGACCACTCAGATATGATCTAAATCAAATGCCTAATAATTGTACAGTGGAAGTGAAAAATAGATTTAAGGGACTAGATCTGATACAGTGCCTGATGAACTATGGGTGGAGGTTTGTGACATTGACAGGAATCAAGACCATCCCAAAGAAAACGAAATGCAAAAAACAAAATGGCTGTCTGAGGAGGCCTTGCAAATAGCTGTGAAAAGAAGGGAAGTGAAAAACAAAGGAGAAAAGGAAAGATATACCCATTTGAATGCACAGTTCCAAAGAATAGCAAGGAGAGATAAGAAAGCCTTCTTCAGTGATCACTGCAAAGAAATAGAGGAAAATAATACAATGGGAAAGACTAGAGATCTCTTCAAGAAAATTAGAGATACCAAGGAACATTTCATGCAAAGATGGGCACAATAAAGGACAAAAATGGTATGGCCCTAACAGAAGCAGAAGATGCTAAGAAGAGGTGGCAAGTGTACACAGAAGAACTGTACAAAAAAGATCATGACCCAGATAACCATGATGGTGTGATCACTCATCTAGAGCGAGACATCCTGGAATGTGAAGTCAATTGGGCCTTAGGAAGCATCACTACAAACAAAGCAAGTGGAGGTGATGGTATTCCAGTTGAGCTATTTCAAATCCTGAAAGATGATGCTGTGAAAGTGCTGCACTCAATATGGGAGCAAATTTGGAAAACTCAACAGTGGCCACGGGACTGGAAAAGGTCAGTGTTCATTCCAATCCCAGAGAAAAGCAATGCCAAAGAATGCTCAAACTACCGCCCAATTGCACTCATCTCACATGCTAGCAAAGTAATGCTCAAAATTCTCTAAGCCAGGCTTCAACAGTATATGAACCATGAACTTCCAGATGTTCAAGCTAGCTTTAGAAAAAAGCAGAGGCACCAGAGATCAAATTTCCAACATCTGCTGGGTCACAGAAAGAGCAAGAGAGTTCCAGAAAAACATCTATTTCTGCTTTATTGACTATGCCAAAGCCTTTGACTGTGTGGATCACAATAAACTGTGGAAAATTTGAAAGAGATGGGAATACCAGACCACCTCACTTGCCTCTTGAGAAAATGTATGCAAGTCAGGAAGCTTCAGTTAGAACTGGACATGGAACAACAGACTGGTTCCAATAGGAAAAGGAGTACATCAAGGCTATATATTGTCACCATGCTTATTTAACTTATATGTAGAATACATCTTGAGAAATGCCGGGATGGATGAAGCATAAGCTGGAATCAAGATTGCCGGGAGAAATATCCTCCTGCATAACCTCAGATATGCAGATGACACCACCCTTATGGCAGGAAGTGAAGAAGAACTAAAGGGCCTCTTGATGAAAGTGCAGGAGGAGAGTGAAAAGTTGGCTTAAAGCTCAACATTCAGAAAACAAAAATCATGGCATCCAGTCCCATCACTTCATGGCAAATAGATGGAGAAACAGTGGAAACAGTTCAGTTCAGTTCAGTTCAGTCGCTCAGTCGTGTCCGACTCTCCGCGACCCCATGAATCACAGCACGCCAGGCCTCCCTGTCCATCACCAACTCCCGGAGTTCACTCAAACTCATGTCCACAGAGTCCGTGATGCCATCCAGCCATCTCATTCTCCGTCGTCCCCTTCTCCTCCCGCCCCCAACCTTTCCCAGCATCAGAGTCTTTTCCAGTGAGTCAACTCGTCGCATGAGGTGGCCAAAGTATTGCAGTTTCAGCTTTAGTATCAGTCCCTCCAATGAACATCCAGGATTGATCTCCTCCAGAATGGACTGGTTGGATCTCCTTGCAGTATAAGGGACTCTCAAGAGTCTTCTCCAACACGTGGCAGACTTTAATTTCTTGGACTCCAAAATTACTGCAGATGGTGACTGTAGCCATGAAATAAAAAGACGTTTACTCCTTGGAAGAAAAATTATGACCAACCTAAACAGCATATTAAAAAGCAGAGACATTATTTTGTCAACAAAGGTCCATCTAGTCAAGATTATGGTTTTTCCAGTAGTCATGTATGGATGTGAGAGTTGGACTCTAAAGAAAGCTGAGCAGTGAAGAATTGATGCTTTTGAACTATGGTGTTGGAGAATACTCTTGAGAATCCCTTGGACTGCAAGGGAATCCAACCAGTCCATCCTGAAGGAAATCTGTCCTGAACATTCATTGGAAGAACTGATGCTAAAGCCGAAACTCCAATACTTTGGGCACCTGATGCGAAGAACTGACTCATTTGAAAAGACCCTGTTGCTGGGAAAGATTGAAGGCAAGTGGAAAAGGGGATGACAGAGGATGAGATGGTTGGATGGCATCACTGACTCAATGGGCATGAGACTGAGTAAACTTCAGGACTTAGTGATGTACAGGGAGGCCTGGCATGCTGTAGTCCATGGGGTCGCAAAGAGTTGGACACGACTGACTGAACTGATAAGGAACACTTTCTGAAATTTCAGTTCAGTTCAGTCTTTCAGTCGTGTCTGACTCTTTGCAACCCAACAGACTGCAGCTCGCAAGGCTTCCCTGTCCATCACCAACTCTTGGAGTTTACTCAACCTCATGTCTGTTGACAGTGATGCCATCCAACCATCTCATCCTCTGTCGTCCCCTTCTCCTCCCGCTTTCAGTCTTTCCCAGCATCAGGGTCTTTTCAAATGAGTCAGTTCTTCACATCAGGTACCCAAATGTTAGGGTTTCAGCTTTAGCGTCAGTCCTTTCAATGAATCTTTAGAGTTGATTTACTTTAGGATTGACTAGCTTGATCTCCTTGCTGTCCCAGGGACTCTCAAGAGTCTTCTCTAGCAGCACAGTTCGAAAGCATCAATTCTTCGGTAATCAGTTTTCTTTATAGTCCAACTCTCATATCCATCCATGACTACTGGAAAAACCATAGCTTTGACTAGATGGACCTTTGTTGACAAAGTAATGTCTCTGCTTTTTAATATGCTTTCTAGGTTGGTCATAACTTTTCTTCTAAGGAGCCAGTGTCTTTTATTTCATGGCTGCAGTCACCATCTGCAGTGATTATGGAGCCCCTAACCAGTCCATTCTAGAGGTGATCAATCCTGGGTGTTCATTGGAAGGACTTATGCTAAAGCTGAAACTCCAATACTTTGGCCACCTCATGTGACGAGTTGACTCACTGGAAAAGACTCTGATGCTGGGAGCGATTGGGGGTAGGAGGAGGCGGGGATGACAGAGAATTAGGTGGCTGGATGGCATCACCGATTCGGTGGACATGAGTTTGAGTGAACTCCGGGAGTTAGTGATGGACAGGGAGGCCTGGCGTGCTGTGGTTCATGGGGTCGCTAGGAGTCGGACACGACTGAGCGACTGAACTGAACTGAACTGAAAAAATAAAGTTTGTCACTTTTTCCATTGTTTCCCCATCTATTTGCCATGAAGAAATGGGACCATATGCCATGATTTTAGTTTTCTCAATGTTAAATTTTAAGCCAACTGTTTCACTCTCACTCTCATCAAGAGGTCCTGTAGTTCTTCGTTTTCTGCTATAATGGTGGTGTCATCTTCATATCTGGTTATTGATATTTCTCCCAGCAATCTTGATTCCAGCTTGTGTTTATCCAGCCTGGTATTTCGCATGATATACTCTGCATAGAAGTTAAAAAGGAGGGTGAGAATATACAGCCTTGGCATGCTGCTTTCCCAGTTTGGAACCAGTCTGTTGTTCCATGTTTGGTTCTAGCTGTTGCTTCTTGACCTGCATACAGATTTGTCGGGAGGCAGGTAAGGTGGTCTGATATTCCCATGTCTTTCAGAATTTTCCACAGTTTGTTGTAATCCACATAGTCAAAGGCTTTGGCATAGTCAATAAAGCAGATGTAGTATATTTCTGGAACTCTCTTGCTTTTTCAATGATCCACCAGATGTTGGCAATTTGATTTCTGGTTCCTCTGTCTTTTTAAAATGAAGCTTGAACATCTGAAATTTCTGAAATTTGGCTATGTCTATTTATTGGAACGATCCTGGGTGTTCATTGGAGGGGCTGATGCTAAAGCTGAAACTGCAATACTTTGGCCACCTCATGCGACGAGTTGACTCACTGGAAAAGACTCTGATGCTGGGAAACGTTGGGGGTGGGAGGAGAAGGGGACGACAGAGAATGAGATGGCTGGATGGCATCACCGACTCTGTGGACATGAGTTTGAGTGAGCTCCAGGAGTTGGTGATGGATAGGGAGGCCTGGCGTGCTGTGATTCATGGGGTCGTGGAGAGTCGGACACGACTGAGCGACTGAACTGAACTGAACTGAACTGAAAGGCTTCCCTGGTCCCTCAGATGGTAAAAAATCTGCCTGCATTGCAAGAGACCTGGGTTCAATCCCTGGGTTGGAAAGATCCCCTGGAGAAAAGAATGGCTACCCCCGCCAGTGTTTTTGCTTGGAGAATTCCGTGGACAGGGTAGCCTTGCGGTCTATAGTCCAAGAGTGAGACAAAGCTGAGCCAGTAGACTTTTACTTTTGTGTTCAATCTCTATTTTCTCTATGCTCCACAAAGAAATTTCCATTTAAAAGTCTGATATTGTAGTTTAGTTTTGCCTGTTTTTGAAAATTAAATAAATGGAATCATTGTTTGCAAATTCTTTTGTTCCAGGCCTATTTTGCTTAGCATTTTTGCTGAGTAATTGGTTTTTATTTTGATAACTAGTTCATTTGTCTTTGTTGCTATGTGTTATCTCCTTATGTGACTATACTCCAAGTTGTTTATTCTGTTTTTAATGGGCATTTTGCTTATTTCCTTTTTTGCTGTTATGAATGAAGTTACTATGAACATTCTTGATTACATGCCTTGATGTTCATGAGCATGCACATCTATTTGGTATGTGTGTGTGTTGACGTGACCTCCTCTAGGGAATCTTAGCAACCCAGGGATTGATTCTGTGTCTCTTACATCTCCTGCATTGGCAGGTGGGTTCTTTACCCTAGTGCCACCTGGGAAAGCCATACACTTATATATATATGACTGTGTATATATATATATATACAATATGTGTGTGTGTGTGTGTGTGTGTGTGTGTAATTGCTGAGTCTTAAGGTGAATATGAGTAGACATGCCAAGCAGTTTTCCAGTGTTGCTCTGTCGATATACACTCTGCCATTGGTGAAAGTTCTGTTTGCCACATCCTTGCCAACTCCTGCAATTGCCAGACTTTTTCATTTTAGTCATTATGGTGCATGAGCAGTGGTTTCATTTTGCATTTCTGTGAAGTTAAATGACATCATCTCTTTTGGACATCTTTGTGTGTGTGTGAAATGCTTGTCTTTTGCTCATTTCTCTTTTTGGCTGTTTATTACTTTCTTACTAATTTGTAGGGCTTCTCAATATTTTCTAGTTACCAGGATTTATGTCAGTTATGTGTATTGTAAGTACAATAATTTCTCACTCTGTGGCTTGCATTTTCAATCCATCAGTGATTCTTGTTGTCTTCCTCATTGCAGGCAGATTCTTTACCATCTGAGCTACCAGGGAAGCCCCTTATGTTTAGTGCTTTTGGGGTTGTGTTTTTTCCTGTCCCAGTATGTCGCTGTTTCTGTTTGTGACGCCAGTTGTCTTGCTGTTCCCCCTGTTCACTGCACATCAGGTAGGCAAGGCTCAAGCTAAGAGGTTGGAAGAAGACTCTAGGAACCATGGAAACTGCAGACACAGTTATTCTTTTCTGGCTGGCACAACAGCCACAACTCAGTCTCTCTCCTGGCTGACGTGGCAGCTGAAGCTGCTGCCATAACATAACCATAATGTAGACATATGGTTGCCATAACATAACTTCATGTAACGTAACCATGATGTCACTCCAGTGTAGCCCCAGTGCAGCAGCAGCCAGGGCTTTCATGGTGAAGCTCGTACAGGCGTACTGCACAAAGTAGCCCGTGACCCAGTGAGTAACTCGTGACACTCATACACAGTGCTATAAGTGGTCTCAGCCATTACACAATTGTGCAAAGTCAGATTTTCAGAACATGGAGTGAAGGAGCATGAGAGCACGGGGTAGAAGAGCCAGACTGGAGCCATCTTGTTAATTTTCCCACACTCAAGTTATGAAGATACTCTATATAATTTTCTAGAAGACTTATTTCTACCATATACATTCAGATTTGCAGTCTTCCTTTGGTTTTATTTTTATATATGGTTGAAGTAAGGATAGTATTTTATTTTTATTTTATGTATATCTAATTGGGCAATACCATTTGGTGAAGAGACTTTTATTACCCTTGCTCTTAATGTTTATCACAAACTAAATGCCTGCCTACTTGTGGATTTTTTTTATTTATATATTTTCTGTTTTGTTTCATGGGTCCTTGCATAAACATTCCATTCCGTTCCGTCTCTCAGTTGTGTCCGACTCTTTGCAACCCCGTGGACTGTAGCCTAACCAGGCTTCTCCATCCATGGGGTTCTCCAGGCAAGAATACTGGAGTGGGTTACCGTTTCCTTCTCCAGGGCATTGGAGGCAGACGCATTAACCTCTGAGCCACCAGGGAAGCCTAAACATTATGCTTTCTTAATTACTAGAACTTCAGTTTTGATATCTAGTAGTTTAAGTCCTCCAGGTTTATCCTTTATGAAGACTGTCTTAGGTATTTTTAGTGCGTGAAGTATGCTAATTTTAGTCCTAAATGTACCTTTGAATGATTATTCACATTTGAGTACTCCATAGCCACCATTCATCAAGACAGAGAATATTTCCAACATCTGAAAAGGTTTTGTACCTCTGGCTGTCTGTACCACCCTTACAATAATCACTGTTGTAACTCTTGTCAGTATTGATTACTTTTCTCTGTTTTTGGACTTAATATAAATTAAATCATAAATATGTATTTGTTGAATGAGTTTTTTCATTCAGCCTAATGTCTGAATCACCTATGATGTTGTATTTCATTAGTCCATTATTTTTTATTGCTTTTTATTATTCCATTATATGAAAGTAATTTATTCATTTCTTATAAATGAGGATTGTTTTTAAGCTTATTTTGAATATTCTTACAAATATCTTCTGGTAAACATTTATACTCAGTTCTCTTGGAGTAGAATTTCTGGGTCATAGAATAGATGTATATTTAGCTTTATTTGATACTGCTGAACACTTTCTTAAAAATAATTGTACAATTCCTTTTGCATATTAAACTTTGTATGTGAAAAATTACAGAAATAATTGGGGACATAACATCATACTATTGTTCTCCAGATAGGCTTATGTTTACCTTTTATTTCCCTTCTGTAGGGTGTCAGTAGTACCAGCAAACCTCTATCATGTCAGTCTGATGTCAGAGATTAAGGCGATTTGAAGCTGGGTTTCTTTCTGAGTACAAGGACCAGGGGAGGGTATTTCCAGTTTATCCTTCCTCCTGTGATGTTGTCTTTTAGACACTCTTATCTAAACTGTGGAGAATTTATGAAGACCTCTCCTTCTTGGTGTAGGCCCTGTAGTGATTTTTTTTTAATTAATTAATTTTTGGCTGCCCTGGGCTTTTGTCGCTGAGAGTGCACTCTCTCTAGTTGTTGCAACTGGGGGCTACTCTCTAGTTGGCGTGTGTGTGCTTCTCATTGTGATGGCTTCTCTTGTTGCAGAGCACAGGTTCTAGGTACACAGACTTCAGTAGTTGTGGCATTTGGGCTCTGTAGTTGTGACTCACGGGCTCTAGAGCACATGCTCTGTGGCATTGAGCTAAGTTGCCCTGCAGCATGTAGAATCTTCCTAGACCAGGGATCAAACCCGTGTCCCCTGCTTTGGCCGGCAGATTCTTAACCACTGGACCACCGGGGAGGTCTCCTGTAGTGATATTTTTCTTCTAGGTCTATGAGACCATCAAAATCTCAGCTAAGTTTATTAATCCTTAGTTTACCATTTCTGGAATTAGCAGATGCCCTTGGGGAGAAAGCAGTTCCAATGTTTGGCTCATCTCCCTGGCTCTTCTTTCTTTTCCCAGAACTTGGCCCTGTAATTCTTCACTGCCTTATTAGCTTCTCTGTGCCTTCAAGCAGATTTTAAAAAATAACTTCCCCAGATTTTCTTAGGCTTCTTAGTAAGATGATTGGTCTGTTTTATGTAAATTGCCATTATCTGAAGCAGAAATCCGTTCCTCATTAATATCCTTTCTACCCTCGTCCTGTGTGTCTGTGTACTCTCCCATTTGTCCCCACCTCATTATATCTATTTACTTATTCTAAGTATCTATATGTGGGCTAATATTGCATAGTTAATTATTACATCTTTCTATAATCCATGTTCTTTCATTTGAAAAGCACACATTTATATTCCTACTTGTTTATTTTTCTAGATGAACTTAAACTCATTTTTAAGGTCTAAGAATCTTAATTGTTTTGAAAGAATTAGCATTTTTATATTATTCATTCTTCCCGTGTAGATAAGTGATATATATTGATTTATTAAGCTTATGTTTTCTTTCACCCTGTTACCAAGGTTTTGGCGTATGTATGTGAGTGTGTGTTTGTGTGTATAGTTGCCATGTGTTTCATGTTTATTTTCATGTTTATTTCTAACTGTTGCATATTTTGTGACTTTTGAGAATAAGATTCTTTGCATAATTTTCCTTCCCTTTTTTTGTAGTTAATATGCAAGAAAGTGAAAAAATATTTGTTGGGTATCCAGTCATTTCACTGAACCTTCATATTGGTGCTATTGTTTTTTCCAGTCTGTTTCAAATATTTATTCATGATTAGTCTAAGTATTAAAATTTTGTTAGTTTGCATTTCAATCAGAGCATGTGGCCTATAATAGTACTGCTTCTTGGAATTTATTGGTGTTTGCCCTGAGTATCTGGGCTAGGAATCAAAGATAAACATGACTTGTTTGCTTAAAAAGGTGTGTTCCTTTTGTGTTGGTAACAGCATTTGAAGTTTTCTTTCTGTATCTTACTTTAGCTTACTGATTGCATTATGTCAGGTATTACATCAAAGCTAACATATAGGAGACCCTTATTAATGTCCATTCATGACTCCGTGCTACAACTTGCCTTCTTGACTTTTTCAGTTCTGATCAGTCACTCAGTCCAGTCCAATTCTTTGTGACTCTATGGACTGCAGCGTGCAGGCTCCCTGTCCATCACCAACTCCTGGAGCTTGCTCGAACTCATGACCACCAAGTTGGTGATGCCATCCAGCCATTTCATCCTCTGTCGTCCCCTTCTCCTCCTGTTTTCAATCTTTTCCAATCAGTCAGTTCTTCGCATCTAGTAGCCAAAAGTATTGGAGCTTCAGCTCTAGCATCAGTCCCTCCAATGAACATTGAGGACTGATTTCCTCTAGGGTTAACTGTTTTGGTCTCTTTGCAGTCCAAGGGACTTGCAAGAGTCTTCTCATGTGCCATAGTTCAAAAGAATCAATTCTTCAGTGCTCAGCTTTCTTTATAGTCCAACTCTCACATCCTCACATGATTAAGGGCCCTGCATTAGCAGCACAACCTCTGCTCTAACATAGCCACACAAAAAAGTACCTCATTTGACTACTGTGAAAAAGTTCAGATGCAGCTGTTCATTCATTTAATTCACTCATTCTCCCATCAATTAATTGACTCATTTTCCATTCATTCTCCCACTAAACCTCTAGTGATAACCTACTATGTACCAGGGCTTGCTCTGGTCCTGTGAATTTAAAAAACCAAGAATGTATGGTCCCTTCCCTGAAAGAGTTCACATTCAAATGGGAGATGAAAATAAGCAAAGCATGATTATGCCATGAGGTCAGTGCCAGGAGAGAGAATTGTGAGAGCACACAGGAGGCTGTTCACTCATCCCTGAAGGATAAAAATGACTATTTGAATTAATACTTTTGTACGAGTTAGGTGAACAATTTTAGATGCTATAATAAGCAGTCCCCAAATCTCAATGGTTTAATACAATAAAGGTTCATTACAGTCTGATGCAGGTCAAGTGACTTGTCTGGCAGTTTTCTTCCCAGTGTTGACTCGGCAAACTAGCCTTTTTCTTTATTACGATGCCATTGATTTTACATGTAGCTTCCATGCCCAAGAGTGAGAATATGGGCAATTGTGTATGTGTTTGATGGCCAGGCCTGGAAGTGGCACTTATTACCATGGCCCACATCCCATTTGATCCCGACCAAATATCAAGGGAGACTGAGAGATGTTGTCCAGGGTCCAGGAAAAGGACATGGAACTGGTGAGCATCTCCTTAGTTTGCCTTAAGTCTTAAGGTTGTCTCAGGGTTACCCAGATGAAGAGAACTTGTATTTAGGCAGAGGAGATATTCACTATGTGTCAATATGGAGACGAAAGTCACAAGCCTAGAGGTTTGAAGTACTCCAGGCAGCTCCATGGACTGAAGTATAGATTATCAGACCAGAAGTTGTGAGAGCTGAGAGTAGGCAGGGGGCAAAGGCCAGATCACACAGGGCCTTTTATAATATACGAAGGGGTTTGGAGTCTATCCTGTGAGCGATAGGGAGGGATAGAGCAGTTTCAGTTAAATAAGCACCTTTATTTGTTTACATTTTAAAAGATTGCTCTGAAGCAGCAAGGAAACCACGTCAGCAGCTACTGTAGTAAAACAAGAAAGAAATGATGGAATGGATTCAGACTTGGTCCGTGTCCTCACTGTGGTCATAGGCAGACAGACATACCTTCTAGCCAGATTACAGTAACAAGGATACCTATACAGTAACAAGTATACTCTTGAGAGTCGCTTGGACTGCAAGGAGCTCCAACCAGTCCATTCTAAAGGAGATCAGTCGTGGGTGTTCATTGGAAGGACTGATGCTAAAGCTGAAACTCCAATACTTTGGCCACCTCATGCGAAGAGTTAACTCACTGGAAAAGACCCTGATGCTGGGAGGGATTGGGGGCAGGAGGAGAAGGGGACGACAGAGGATGAGATGGCTGGATGTCATCACTGACTCGATGGACATGAGTTTGAGTGAACTCCGGGAGTTGGTGATGGACAGGGAGGCCTGGTGTGCTGTGGTTCATGGGGTCGCAAAGAGTCGGAGACTTCTGAGCGACTGAACTGAAATGAACAAGTATATCTATACAGTACACAAGGATCCCTATACAGTAACAAGTACTGACATCAAGGCCCAAGCAAGAAGCTGTTTGCAGAAGATGAAGGGATTTATTTTAACAGAATATTAGACGAACTCATGGAAAGTTTAAAAAAAAATGTCTGTTTTCTCTCACCCAACAGCCACTTTTAAAGGTGCAGAAATTGAGGTACAGGGAACAGCTGCTGCTGTTCATGGCTGTAGATTATGTGAACATTAGAACCAGAGTTAGGCACTCTGCTTGCCTTCCTCGCTCTGTTCTAATGGACCAACATGAGCCCATAGTGCCAGTTTAGGCACAAAACATAATTACGATGGTGATGAAATTAGTATCTGCGGCTTTGGTATTGCCAGAAAAGTGCTGAATATGTGCAGTGAAGAAGAAAAAGAACTAGAACTTCAAGCACAGGCCCCATGCAGGTAAATTTCTTAGACCCTTTTCTACTCCAGGTAAAATCTAGACTCTCAGAGAGGGAAGAGATCTTAGAAACTAAATAATCCTGGGTATTCCCTGATGCTCTAGTTGTAAGGACTCAGTGTGTTCACTGTGGTGTCCTGAGGTCAATCCTAGTCAGGAAACTAAGATCCTACAAGCTATGCAGCATGGCCAAAAAAAAAAAAAAATAGAGAAAATAGATGATCCTTTAAAATTGCTGTGTAGGTACTAAGCCATGCAGTTAGACACAAAAAAGAAATTAGAAGCATAAAAACTGAAAAACAGGAGATAAAATTACTAAGTATATATGATAAGATTGTTGTTGTTCAGTCGCTCAGTTCAGTTCAGTTCAGTCGCTCAGTCATGTCCGATTCTTTGCGACCCCATGAATCACAGCACACAAGGCCTCCCTGTCCATCACCAACTCCCGGAGTTCACTCCAACTCACGTCCATCGAGTCGGTGATGCCATCCAGCCATCTCTTTCTGTGTCGTCCCCTTCTCCTCCCGCCCCCAATCCTTCCCGGCATCAGAGTCTTTTCCAGTGAGTCAACTCTTTGCATGAGGTGGCAAAAGTATTGGAGCTTCAGCTTCAGCATCAGTCCATCCAATGAACATTCAGGACTGATTTCGTTTAGGATGGACTGGGTTGATCTCCTTCCAGTCCAAGGGACTCTCAAGAGTCTTCTCCAACATCACGATTCAAAGACATCAATTCTTGGGCACTCAACTTTCTTTATGGTTCAACTCTCACATCCATACATGACTACTGGAAAAACCATAGTTTTAACTAGATGAATCTTTGTCAGCAAAGTAATGTCTCTCCTTTTTAATATGCTGTCTAGGTTGGTCATCGCTTTTCTTCAAAGGAGCAAGTTTCTTTTAATTTTTGGCTGCAGTCACCATTGACAGAGATTTTGGAACCCAAGAAAATAAAGTCTGTCGCTGTTTCCATTGTTTCCCCATATATTTCCCATGAAGTGATGGGACCAGATGCCATGATCTTAGTTTTCTGAATGTTGAGCTTTAAGCCAACTTTTTCATTCTCCTCTTTCACTTTCATCAAGAGACTCTTTCGTTCTTCTTTGCTTTCTGCCATAAGGGTGTGTCATCTGCATATCTGAGGTTATTGATATTTCTTTCTGCAAACTTTTTTTTGCACATTTAAAAAAATTATTTATTTTTTAATTGAAGGATCCTTGCTTTACAGAATTCTGTTGTTTTCTGTGAAACATCAACATGAATCAGCCATAGGCGTACATATGTCCCCTTTCTTGAACCTTCCTTGCACCTTCCCCCCATCCCATCCCTCTAGGTTGATAAAAGCCCCTATTTGAACTCCCTGAGACATACAGCAAATTCCCATTGGCTATCTGTTTCACATATGGTAATGTAGGTTTCCATGTGGTCTCTCCATACATCGCAGCTTCTCCTCCCCTCTCCCTGTGTCCATAAATCTGTTCTCTGTGTCTGCGTCTCCACTGCTGCCTTGAAAATAAATTCATCAGTACCATCTTTCTAGATTCCATATATGTGCATTGGTATACAATATTTACTTTCTCTTTCTGACTCACTTCACTCTGTATAATAGGCTCTAGGTTCATCCACCTCACTAGAACTGACTCAGATGCATTCCTTTTTATGGCTAAGTAGTATTCCATTGTGTATATATACCACAACTTCTTTATCCATTCATCTTTCGGTGGACACCTAAGTTGCTTATTAGCTATTGTAAATATATTCTATTGTAAACATATTGTAAATATGTTCTATTGTAATAGTGCTGCAATGAACATTGGAGTACATGTGTATATTTCAATTTTGGTTTCTTCAGGGTATATGCCTAGGAGTGGGATTGCTGGATCACATGGTGGGTTTATTCCTAGTTTTTTAGGAATCTCCATACTGTCTTCCATAGTGGCTGTAGCAATTTGCATTCCCACCAACAGTGCAAGAGTGTTCCCTTTTCTCCATTCCCTCTCCAGCATTTATTGTTTGTACACTTTTTGATGCTGGCCATTTTGACTGCTGTGAGGTGATATCTCATTGTAATTTTCATTTGCATTTCTCTAATAATGAGCATCTTTTCAACAACTGACAAAGTATTAATTTCCAAAATGTACAAGCATCTCATACAACTCAATACCAGAAAAACAAACAACCCAATCAAAAAGTAGGAAAAAGACCTAAACAGACACTTTTCCAAAGAAGACATACAGATGGCTCCCTGCAATCTTGATTCCAACTTGTGCTTCATCCAGTGCAGCATTTTGCATGATGTATTCTGCATATAAGTTAAATAAGCAAGGTGACAATACACAGCCTTGATGTATTCTTTTCTCAACTTGGAACCAGTCCGTTTTTCCATGTCCAGTTCTAACTGTTGCTTCTTCACCTGCATATAGATTTCTCAGGAACCAAGGAAGGTGGTCTGGTCATTCCCATCTCTTGAAGAATTTTCCAGTTTGTTGTGATCCACACAGTCCAAGGTTTTGGTGTAGTCAATGAAGCAGAAGTAGATGTTTTTCTGTAATTCTCTTGCTTTTTCTGTGATCCAGTGGATATTGGCAATTTGATTTCTGGTTCCTCTGCCTTTTTGAAATCCAGCTTGAACATCTGGAAGATCATGGTTCACATACTGTTGAAGACTGATTTGGGGAATTTTGAGCATTACTTTGCTAGTGTTTGAGATGAGTGCAATTGTGCAGTAGTTTGAGCATTGTTTGGCATTGCCTTTCTTTGGGATTGGAATGAAAACTGACCTTTTCCAGTCCTATGGCCACTGCTGAATTTTCCAAATTTGCTGGCATATTGAGTGCAGCACTTTCAAATCTTTTAGGATTTGAAATAGCTCAACTGGAATTCTATCACCCCACTAGCTTTGTTCTCAGTGGTGCTTGCTTCCCTAGGCCACTTGACTTTGCACTCCAGGATACCTGGTTCTAGTTGAGTGATCACACCATTGTGGTTATCTGGGTCATTAAAATATTTTTTTGTATAGTTCTTTTGTGTATTCTTGCCACCTCTTAATATCTTCTGCTTCTGTTAGGTCCATACCGTTTCTGTCCTTTATTGTGCCCATCTTTTCATGAAATGTCCTCTTGTTATCTCTAAATTTCTTGAGGAAATATATCTAGTCGTTCTATTGTTTTCCTCTATTTCTTTGAATTGATGACTTAGGAAAGCTTTCTTTCTCTCCCTGCTATTCTTTGGGTCTACATTCAGATTTATATACCTTTCCTTTTTCCTTTGCCTTTAGTTTCTCTTCTTTTCTCAGCTATTTGGAAAGCCTTCTCAGGCAGCCATTTTGCATTTTTGTTCTTGACTTTTTATGCTAGATTAATTTAGTATTGCTAATAGGCTGTCATAGCCATCAGATTGATGGGAACACTGCTAATTTTCAGTCCTTTCACTTTTTGGAGAGCTTTTTAATCTATCTTGTAGACACTTTGAACATAGTCATTTCTCTTATCAGATTTCTATTCAATTCTAACTTTCTTAAGATGAACGAATGACTACTTCACTGACCAACACTGAGGCTATGGTAGCGATGCACTTCAGTTTACTGCACCCTTGTCCTGAAAGTCACCTGCATCATCGACTCGTTCTTCCTGCCTTTCTCCTAGTCCTGGAGGATAGGTTTTCTCCATTCTGCTCAAGATTTTTCTACTTTATTCTTTTTATTCATCTCCTCATGCCATCTCTAGTCTGATCATTTTTTTTCCTCTCCTATAGCTCTCTTGCTGTTAACCCTCAAACTGTATAAACCTGTATGTTTACATCTTTAAAAGGTATTTCTTATCTTCATCCTCACTCCATGTAGCTACTATCCTATTTCTTTATTCTATTCCTCATTCAAAATATACTTCCTTATTTCACACATATTTTGTAAATTACTTCTGTCAGTTCCTATAGAGTTGTTAGTAAAAACAGTTCAGGCTGAGTGCAGATCTCAGCTCTGGAATCACTTTATTATCCTTGTAACCTTAACCTTTAGTCTCTATTTCTTATCTGTGAAATGGAAGTAATAGCTTGTTAGGGTTGTTTTGGGGATTTGTATGAAGCTCATAAGAACTCAGTCCTGACACACAGAAGATACTCTCTAAATAGTAGTAAATAATACTGTTATTTTGACAACCCATAGCTGTTTTGAAAATATACAGTTTTCTACTTTGTAGTAATGTTTTTCAAGTAGTTGTTACAGAATGAGTGGCCTCAGAAAAAGTATAATGTTAGTATGTTTTCCCAGATTTGTTTGATGTCTAATAAAGTTTTATGTTCTGATGTTTTCTTAAAGATAGGATTTTTTATTACTTTGTGGTCAAATAATAATTGTAATTATTGTGAATACAATAGAGCAAGCTTCTTAAATGTCAGTCTCTTATTTAAGCATCATCTTTAGAATTAGCCCTTTCTGTTCTTCCATTTATTGGTAATAGGATGAGAAATAGCTTGATATGTTCATGGAATGTGTTGTGTGATTCAAGGGGTGATAGAAAAGTCTTCTTAAGCAAAAGTTGCTTATCCACTGGCCTAGGATAAAATTTGTTTTGTAAACTTTTGATTGCCTGTCCAGATTTACTCACTGTAAGAGAATATAGGGAATTCAGAAATGAATAAAATACAAGCTCTTTGTTCAAACAGGTATCCATCTTGATAAAATAAGAATCAGACATGTAAATAAATAATCAAAATCCTTGTATTTGTGCATTGGATTTGAGAGGATCAGAGAACTGCTGGTTAAGGCATTTACATGGAGGTTGACATTGCTCAAAATTATAGCAAGTTTTAGGTTTGAAAGAAAGATAAGCCTGTTTTATCTTCAATGAAAATGTGATAGGGACCTTGAAGTTAAAAGAATGTAGTGAGAAAAGATGAGCAGTTGACAAAATCAGATGGCATGAGACTAAAAGGAGAGGAATAGGTTTTTGGTAAAAGCCTAGTGCTTCTATTGTCCTTTTTTTAAAAAAAAAAACTTCTGCTATTTTACTTTAAAGAAAAATTTATGTATATATATATATGTATACAGAGTAAAAATTACAGAAAATACAGAAGAATTCTGAAAATTTTAAGCTGATTTTATATAGGTAACAAAATAACATTTCTAGAAGAAATGTGAAGTTAAACATGTAGAATGTGTGGCTCCCATTTTTGTAGATCTGATGGTAAAGGCAGAAGAGAATTTTAACAAAAAACCCAGCATTTTCGGAGCTCTCATGGTGATGCTATTAGAGCAAACACACAACATTTCTAGTCAAAAACATAAAGAAGGCTTTTTTAAAAAGATTTCAAAATATATGAGTGTAGACACTAAGAATATTGAAGCCCCTGTTCTCATCACTCAGTTCAGTAATGATCAACTCGTGGCTAATGTTACTTCAATTGTATCTCCCTACTTCATCACCCTTTTCCCAATTATTCTGTAGCAAATCTCAGAGATTCTATCATATTTTCTTTCATTTATAGATACAGATATCTAAAAGGAACACCTAAAAGTTAACAATTTCTTAATATCATCAGATATCCACCCAGTTCACATTTCCCCATTTGTTCTGTAATTGTTTAATCATTTTATTTGAATTTTAATTCAGATAAGATATAGTCATCACATTTGTAGCATGAAATTTAAGTCTTAGGATTTTAAAATATGTTTGTGTCTTTCTTTTCATTACTGATATTAATAATTTGTGTCTCCTCACTTTTCTTTGAACAGTCTTGCGAGGCATTTATCTCCCAGTGAATTGAACTTTTTATTATTTTGATGCTTTTGCTTTAATGATTACTTTCTCTTTTACAGTATAGCCAAACCAGCCTTCTTTTAGTTGTCACATGTTATATATTTATCCGTTTTTTTTTTCTATTTTTCTGTATTCTTACATTTTTACATATATGTCTTATGAGTGGTACTTGGAGAGAGGTTTTTTTTTAATCCAATTTGGCTTTTAATTTGACCATTTTAGATATTAATGTGTGATATTATTATAGGAATGGTAAACAGATTAGTAGTTATCAGGGATTAGGGTTGGATTGGGGAGGTAGGTAGATGTGTTTAACAGGAGCAACATAAGAGATGTGTGATGGAGCTTTTATGTATCTTGTCTGGTGGTGAATACACAGACTTACATACCAGGTAAAAGTGTATAGAACTAAGTATAGACATATACATTCACACAAATGAGTACAAGTAAAGCTGGAAACATGTGAATAAAATCAGTGGATTTTATCAGTGTCACAGTGGTTGTGATATATTTTATTAAAGTTTTGCATGTACTCCAATGTTCATCGCAGCACTGTTTATAATAGCCAGGACACGGAAGCAACCTAGGTGTCCATCTGCAGACTAATGGATAAGAAAGCTATGGTACATATACACAATGGAGTTATTACTCAGCAATTAAAAAGAATACATTTGAATCAGTTCTAATGAGGTGGATGAAACTGGAGCCTATTATACAGAGTGAAATAAGCCAGAAAGAAAAATACCAATGGAGTATACTAACTCATATATATGGAATTTAGAAAGATGGTAATGATAACTCTGTATACGAGACAACTAATCTTCAAATGTATAGGCATAAAGTTGTTTCTATTATTTATATTCTTAATGCTTCTATGAGTAATTCCCATTTTGAGTATTGTTTATTTGCAAGATTTTTCTTGTTGATTATTGTTACCTGATGTTTCCCTTTTTAGAGAAGCTTTTTAAGGCAACTTTGACTTTGTTGAGCCTCTCAATTTTATCTTTATTTTTATTGCATTAATACCTGGTATGTACTAGTTGCTTTCTTTATGATTATTCTGTTTATTTTGCTAACTTCTTAAACTGGCTGTATACTTGTATACTCATTGTTTTTCCTTTTTATGTAAAGTCTAGTACATTTAAGGCCTCAGTGGATAATGTTTTCCATATCCTGTAGGTTTTAAGACTTTGTATTTTTGTTATCTTCCTGTAATGATGTTGTTTTTAAATGCCGTGTACTCAGTGAGTGATATAAACACATTGTAAATTTCAGTTTTCTAATAAAAATTTTTGAAAATTAAATTAAAAATATAAAAAAATAAAGTTTTTCAAGTTGTTACCTTCGGGGTGGGGGACTTCCCTGGTGGATCAGACCATAAAGAATCTGCCTGCAATGTAGGAGACCCAGATTCCATTCCTGAGTCCAGGGGATCTGAAGATCCCCTGGAAAAGGAAATGGCAAGCCACTCCAATATTCTTGCCTGGGAATCCCATGGACAGAGGAGCCTGGCAGACTGCAGTACATGGGGTCGCAAAGAGTCAGACAGGACTTAGATACTAAACAACAACAACCATTGATAGAAGCTGGATAAAGGGTACATGGGATCCAGCAATGAAGTAATTGCTTTCATTATCTTAAAAAAAATTAAAATGTGTTTATTGATATATTTTAGTGTAAATCTACCATATGGCTATCTACTTTGTATTTGTTTGGATTGTTGAATATTAGTGCTTTTCATTTTTCTACTTTTCCTTTAATTGACTGTTTTTTTTATTTATTTCCACACTTTTATTATTTGAAGGTACATATTTTTAAAATGTTCTTTCAGCAGTTAACATAGAGATTACATGTTTGAATTATCAAAGTTCTATTGTATTTTTATTTTAACCTCTTCTAGAGCAATAAAATTGGAGAAGGAAATGGCAACCCACTCCAGTGTTCTTGCCTGGAGAATCCCGGGGACGGAGGAGCTTGGTGGGCTTCCGTCTATGGGGTCGCACAGAGTTGGACACGACTGAAGTGACTTAGCGGCAGCAGCAGAGCAATAAAGAACCTATAACTACTTAACTTCATTTGTAACCCTTCTAGATAATATATTATTTTTTGTTATGCATTTTAATTTAGTGTAACTAAACTACACAAAGTAGTATTGCTATTATTATATAGGCATCATTTATTTCACTTTATGTCTGTATTTTGCTGTTTTGGTTGTTCTTTATTTCCTTTCATTTTTTGAAAGTCTTCTAGATTTATTGCTTCTTTCTAAGGATATCCTTTCACGATTCCTTTCTTATAGTCTTTTGTTGATAGATTATCTTGATTTTTATTTCTCTGAAAATGTCTTTATTTCACCTTTTCTGAACGATATATTTTTTAAGATTTTATATTGGAGTATAGTTGATTAACACTGTTGTATTAGTTTCAGGTGAACAGGAAAGTGATTCAGATACACACGTACTGAATATTGGTATTAGTGTCATCCAGCTCTTAGAAAATATTAACACTATTCCATTGTCTTTTTGCTTCCTTACTTTCTGATGAGAAATCATCTGTTAAGTTTATTGTTACTTCTTTTTTTTAAAAATTTTAATTGGAGGCTAATTACTTTACAATATTGTATTGGTTTTGCCATACTTTGACATGAATCTGCCCCAGGTGTACATGTGTGTTACTTCTTTGAAGGTATTTTTTTTCTTTTTCTGCTGACTTTTATCAATATATTCTCTTACATCTGTTTTCCTGTAGCTTTACTTCAGTGTACCCAACTCTGGGTGTGTGTGTGTGTGTGTTTTAAAATCTGTTCTGCTTGGGATTTGTATCTTGATGTCTTTCTTAAGGTAAATTCTCAGACATTAACTTTTCAAATATTTTTCTCCTTTTCTCTTCTCACTTTTTACAAATCCAGTTACACATTGTTATATCTTCTTACTCTGTTTTTTTTGTTTTTCTTTTTTATGTTACTCCATCGTTTTGGTTTTCTGTGCTTCTCTCAAGATGTTTTTGTCTTCCAATTCCGTAATTCTCTCTTGAGTAATTTATAATCTGTTCAGTTCAGTTCAGTTGCTCAGTTGTGTCCGACTCTCCGCGACCCCATGAATCACAGCATGGTTTTTTTTCATTATTTTATTTTTTAGTTAAAAATTTTCCATTTGGTTCTTGTAATGCTTTCTAGTTGTCTGCTGACATTTTCAATCTTGTATTTTATTTGCTTGAGCATAGTAAGCATCTTTTAAGTTGCAGTCTGATACCTATTTTTTCTGGATTTCCTGTTGATTTGTTTTTATTTCCTGTCATTTCTCTTGTGTTTTGATCCCAGTGATTTTTTTCCCCTATATCTCTTGTTGATTTTCATTAAATGTCAGATTTTGTATATAAAAATTTTAGAAATAATTAAAAATCTTTTGTGAAGATATTTTCCTTCAGACAAGGTTTATGATTGTTTTAGAAGATTTCTAGGGGGCACTTGGAATTCTTGACCAACTTAATTCAGACAAGATTTGGGATGATTCAAATTTAAGCCTAAATTCTTAGTTAGCTGTCTTAGTCCTTTTGGGCTGGTACAGCAAAATACCATAGACTGGGTGGCTTATAAATAATAGAAGTTAATTTTTCATAGTTCTGTAAGCTGGAAAATCCCAGATCAAGAACTCAGCAGATTTGGTGAGGGTCCCCTTTCTGTTTATAGATGACTGTCTTTCTCAGTTTCCTCATGTGGCAGAAAGAGTAAGGACATTCTCTGGGGTCTTTTGGTCACCAGTGGCACTAATGGGCACTAATGCCATTGATGAAGCCTTAGCCCTAATAACCTCGTAAAGGCCCTAACTCTAAACATCACACTGGGGGGGCGGGGTTAGAATTTCAACATATGCATTTTGAGGGGATGCAGACATTCAGTATATAGCATGGGTTATCTGTTTTTAGTTTACTGTTATGGTTTTTCAAGATTCAGTCCTAAGGCCTAGCTACTTTATATTGTCTCCTACCTGCAGACCTCCCTTCTCATCTCTTCCCAAGGTCATGATACTCCAATTTTTGTAACTCTACTTCATGAGCTTATAAAAAGTTATACTCTGCTTCTTACCCTCTTAGCTCCCTCTGTCAGAACTGTCAGATACCCAAAAAGAGAAGCAGCCTCAAATACCAGGCTTCAGTTCAATTCAGTTCAGTCGCTCAGTCGTGTCCGACTCTCCGCAACCCCATGAATCACAGCACGCCAGGCCTCCCTGTTCGTCACCAACTCCCGGAGTTCACCCAAACTCATGTCCATCGAGTCGGCGATGCCATCCAGCCATCTCATTCTCTGTCGTCCCCTTCTCTTCCCACCCCCAACCTTTCCCAGCATCAGAGTCTTTTCCAGTGAGTCAACTCGTCGCATGAGGTGGCCAAAGTATTGGAGTTTCAGCTTTAGCATCAGTCCTTCCAATGAATACCCAGGATTGATCTCCTTTAGAATGGACTTACTTCTCTGTATTTATTTCTTATACTGAGTTTCCAATTTCTAATTTGTATGCTATCTTCTTAGGTCTCTACTGCCTCAAGCAGATTTTTTAGGTGTCTACTTTTTCAAATTGATTTGAATAAGAAGTTTGTTTTTGAACCACTACTCTCTCATATTACTCTGCTATGTTCTGTTAAGAGCCTTTGTACATCCTGTTTGTCCTGTTTAAATCTCTAGTTTCTCACTCCCCCAGACTCTCATGGGCCTCCCTGGTGGCTCAGACAGTAAAGCATCTGCCTGCAGTGCGGCAGATCTGGGTTTGATCCCTGGGTTGGGAAGATCCCCTGGAGAAGGAAATGGCAACCTACTCCAGTACTCTTGCCTGGAAAATTCCATGGATGGAGGAGCCTAGTAGGCTGCAGTCCATGGGGTTGCAAAGAATCAGACACGACTGAGGGACTTCACTTTCTTTTCTTTCACTTTCCTAACTCCTGGTTTACAGTTATTCATGCTACGGGTTAAGTCCTAAAGAGATCTTCTCTTCTTCAGACTTTGCTGACTCCCTGACTGGATTATCTTGTTGTTATACTCTTACAGCACTACCTGAATGCCTCTGTTGTAGTTTGTAAATGTTTGTTTCTTTATTTTATTTAATATTTGTCTTTTCAACACAATGTCAGATCATTGAGGAAAAGGGCTGTATAAGTTATTTTTTACCTTATTACAGCCCCAATTTATGAGTTACAAGGATTAATTACTATTTCTTCATAAGTTGGGCATATAGGTATTGAGTTAAATGACTGAGATTTCCCTTGGTTGAAAGTAACAGAATTTAAAGAAAGAAAAGATTTGTCTCATTCATGGGTTCTTAGAAGGGAGAAAGGGAAAATTTTATATTTTATTCTTATTTTTATAAATTTATTATAAAATATTTCAGACATATTAAAAGTCTAAGGAGTTGTATAATATACCCAGCTGTGCCCATCACTCTAAGAAGTAAACTTAATTTATATTTATAAAAATATACGGGAAGAACAGAAATATGCCTTTGTAAATATAGTCAACTGATCTTTAACAAACGAGCAAAGACAATTCTGTAGAACAAAGATATTATAGATTCTTCAGTAAATGGTGCTAGAGCAACTGGACATACACATTCAAAAATGAATGCGTCTAGATACAGACCATATACCTTTCACAAAAATTAAAACTCCTAATGGATCATATATTTTTTTAGAATTTGTTACACTTATCCTCTGATTTGATGTCTATATTAAAAAAAATACACATGTAGAAAGTTACAGTGACTACAGAAAACCAAATGTGAAACATCTTTGCCAGATGAAAGGGCAGAAGTCCCTCAAAGTCATGTTAGTTAGTTTGATAGATGACTTTTCAGCAGCAATAGTGCAAGCTAAATGATAGTGGGATATCTGTAATAGCCTGAAAGAAAACAACTACTGACCACAAATTCTACACGAAGCAAAAAATATTTTGTAAGAATGATTGTACAGTAGACCTTTAGACACACAATTCAAAGTGTGTGCCACCTGTCAGCTTACCAAAGTAAATTCTAAAGAATATATTTCGGGCAGGAGGGAAATGAAGATCATAGATGCAAAAATGATAGTGGAAAAATGAAAGTCATTTTGTATGAATAAATATAAATGAGCATTGATTGCTTAAGAAGGTAATTATGAAAGTTAAAAAAATACACAGAGTTAAACTAACAGCAACATATCAGGAGTAATGAAAAAGGTATTTTTATAAGATGTTAACAATTAACTTTGATAAGTTAAAAGGATACATGTAATATTTTCAAGGGTAACTGCTAAAAAAACACAATTTGAGCATAAAAACTTCAAACCAGTACAGGGAAAACATTTGGAATAATTCTTTTTAATAAATTCAAGCAGGACAAAGTAGATAGAGGTAGATATAGATTCAGAAGTAATTCTCATTAAATATAAGTAGATTAACTTCCAATTAAAAGATAAACATTGTCAGACTGGATTTTAAAAACGTAATCAAGTAGTTTTTAAGACTTAGATATAAGCCTTGGGGAAAAAAATGTTCAAGAGGCTCATGTCATATTGATAAAACTTAACTAGGAAGACAATAGTTTCCAGTTTGAACAGATCTAATAGTGCAGCCTCAAAGTAAATGAGATATAAAGACCAGCTGTAACCAACTGCAATGGGAGATTTAACACCCCTTTCCCAATAGCTATAGAACAACCATAAAATCAGTAAGGACATAGAAGATTAGGACAAAAGGATTACCACGTTTTTACATGGACATACATAAAATGCTTAATCAACACCTTCCAACTACAAGATTATTTCATTTGATCATATTTTAAGCCACAAATTCAGTCTCAAATTTCAAAACATTGAAACCATAATCATTATGTTTTCTGATCACACTGTACAGTTCAATTTGAGCTAGAAAGCAGTAACAGACAACTAGAATATTGCCTTGTGTTTGGAAATTAATTTCTCAGGAACACCTGGGTAAAGAGAAAAGCATATCAGAAATTAGAAAATGTTTTGTGTTGAATTATAAAAATATTATAGAACAAAAGTTGTGGGATGCAGCTGTAGTAGTACTTAGAGGGAAATATATACTCTTAAATGTATATTCTGTCAGCTTCGCTCATGACTCAGTTGGTGAAGAATCCATTTGCAATGCAGGAGATTGCCCTGCAATATAGTAGATATAGGTTTGATCCTTGGGTTGGGAAGATCCCCTGGAGGATGAAATGGGAACCCACTCCAATATTCTTGCCTGGAAAATTCCATGGATAGAGGAACCTGGGGGTACAGTCCATAGGGTCACAGGAGTCGGACACAATTTAGCAACTAAACCACCACCACCAATGGATCATAGACCTAACTGGAAAATGCAAAACTATAAAACACCTAGGCGTTAGCACAGGAGAAAAATCTAGATGATCTTGGGCATGGTGATATGTTTTTAGAGACAACACGAAAGACACCATAGTTGTTTTTGAAGGAAACTATGGAAGAAATAATTGATAAGTTGAAACTGATAAGTTAAAAACTTTTGCTCTGTGAAAGGAAAAATCAAGAGAATTAGAAGACCAGCCACAGACTGGATGAAGATATTTGCAAAAGACACACCTGATAAAGGACTATTATCTAAAATATGCCAATAATGCTTAAAATTGAATGATAAGAAAACAAAAAACCTAATTAAAAAATGGGTCAAAAGCCTTAATATACACCTCACCAAAGATATACAGGTGGCAAATAAGCACGTGAAAAGATACTTTACATTGTATATCACTAGAGAAATACAAATTAAAACAATGAGATTGCTGTACATTTCTTCAGTTCAGTTCAGTCGCTCAGTCGTGTCTGACTCTTTGCGACCCCATGAATCACAGCATGCCAGGCCTCCCTGTCCATCACCAAGTCCCGGAGTTCACTCAAACTCACCTCCATCGAGTCGGTGATGCCATCCAGCCATCTCATTCTCTGTCGTCCCCTTCTCCTCTCGCCCCCAATCCCTCCCAGCATCAGAGTCTTTTCCAGTGAGTCAGCTCTTCATGAGGTGGCCAAAGTATTGGAGCTTCGGCTTCAGCATCAGTCCTTCCAATGAATACCCAGGACTGATCTCCTTTAGAATGGACTGGTTGGATCTCCTTGCAGTTCAAGGGACTCTCAAGAGTCTTCTCCAACACCACAGTTCAAAAGCATCAATTCTTCAGTGATCAGCTTTCTTCACAGTCCAACTCTCACATCCATACATGACCACTGGAAAAACCCTGGTTGGCAAAGTAATGTCCCTGCTTTTTAATATGCTGTCTAGGTTGGTCATAACTTTCCTTCCAAGGAGTAAGCGTCTTTTAATTTCCTGGCTGCAGTCAGCATCCGCAATGATTTTGGAGCCCAAAAAATAAAGTCTGACACTGTTTCCACTGTTTCCCCATCTATTTCCCATGAAGTGATGGGACCGGATGCCATGATCTTAGTTTTCTGAATGTTGAGCTTTAAGCCAACTTTTTCACTCTCCTCTTTCACTTTCATCAAGAGGCTCTTTAGTTCCTCTTCACTTTCTGCCATAAGGGTGGTGTCATCTGCATATCTGAGGTTATTGATATTTCTCCCGGCAATCTTAATTCCAGCTTGTGCTTCTTCCAGCCCAGCGTTCCTCATGATGTACTCTGCATGTAAGTTAAATAAGCAGGGTGACAATATACAGCCTTGACGTACTCCTTTTCCTATTTGGAACCAGTCCGTTGTTCCATGTCCAGTTCTAACTGTTGCTTCCTGTATTAGAATTGCCAAAATCTGGAACAGTGACAACGTGAAATGCTAGTGAGGATACAGAGCAACAGGAGCTCTCTTACTGCTGGTGAGAATGCAGAATGGTGCAGACACTTTGGAAGACAGTTTGGTGGGTTTTTTCCAAACCCTAGCGCATCCTTTCCATATGATCAGGCAATACTGCTTCTTGGTTTTTATGCAAAGAATTGAAAATTTATGTCTCCACACGGATATTTATAGCAGCTCTATTCATAATTGCCAAAACTTGAAAGCAGTTGATTTCTTTCAGTAGGCGAAGGAGTAAACTGTGGAATATCCAGGCAATGGGATATTATTCAGCAATAAAAAGAAATGAGCTATCAAGCTATAAAATCACATAAGAGGACCTTAAATGCATATTACTAAGTGAAAGAAGCCAATCTGAAAGGGTACATACTCTGTGATTTCAAGTACATGATATTCTGGAAAAGGCAAAACTTTGTAGAGATGGTGGAAAGATCAGTGATTGTGGTGATGGTGGGTTGTGGGGAGGAGAGAGGTAAATAACCAGAGAACAGAGGAACAGGGCAGTGAAAATACTCTGTATGGTATTATAATAATGGATAATGTCATTATTAGGACTTCCCTGTAGCTCAAACAGTAAAGAATCTGCCTGCAATGCAGGAGACCAGGGTTCGATCACTGGGTTGGGACGTTCCTCTGGAGAAGGGAATGGTGCTGCTGCTGCTAAGTCACTTCAGTCGTGTCCGACTCTGTGTGACCCCACAGACAGCAGCCCACCAGGCTCCCCCGTCCCTGGGATTCTCAAGGCAAGAACACTGGAGTGGGTTGCCATTTCCTTCTCCAATGTGTGAAAGTGAAAAGTGAAAGTGAAATCGCTCAGTCGTGTCTGACCCTCAGCGACCCCATGGACTGTAGCCTTCCAGGCTCCTCCATCTGTGGAATTTTCCAGGCAAGAGTACTGGAATGGGTTGCCATTGCCTTCTCTGAAGGGAATGGCATTCCACTCCAATATTCTTGGAATTCCATGGACAGAGAGGCCTGGTGGGCTACAGTCCGTGGGGTTGCAAGAGTCGGACATGACTAACACACAATGTCATTATTACATTTGTCTAAACCCACAGAGTGTACATCACTAAGAGTGAACCCTAAGGTAAACTACAGCCTTTGGGCGATTATGATGTATCAGTGTAGGTTCATGCTTGTTTAAAAAATGTGCCATTCCTGTTAATGATAGTGGGGGAGGCTATGCATATTTAGGGGCAGGGGATATATAGAGGCAATCTGTGTCCCTCTCTCTCAATTTTGTTGTAAACCTGAAAAAAAGTACTCTAAAAAATTAAGGCCTTAAAATCAGGAAAAACCTAGAAAAGGTCAATTTCTACTACAGATTAATAAATCTATATGATAAAGAGCAACCAAAAATTCACACAGTATACTAAGATATAAACATATATGTAGTCTACTGAACAATTACTTTGGCTTTTATGTACTTCTGTGGTAAAGTAATTATTGTTTATTATAAATTTGTTTATTTAAGGAAATTTTTCTTTAAACTTTCAGATGATACAGCATTGTTTGAGTTGATTCAGCTAGTTCCACCAGGTACTGTATTGTATTTTGATAAGGTAATTGACATGTGAAGCCATTTTAATGAAATGCTTTTAAAAAATGTCATCTTTTCCACTTCTTGACACGTTAAGAGCAATGTTGAGTTTCTAGCATTGGTCCACTATGTGTAAAATGTCAGTAGGCCAAAATAATATATACAGAAAAATTGACAAATTGTATGTGAACACGTTGTTCTAAAATTGAATAAATGATCATAATTGAAAGTGAAAAATAACCTCATATCATTGTAGCATATTTTGTGACATTCATAGAAATTAACATCTTAAAAGTTCTTGTGATTTTTCTAAAACAGTATGCTTTAACTGATAAAGTAGTTCATTATCTTTGTTTTTGTGTATTGACTGTTATTAGAAATGTAGGGGAATTAAAACTGTACCTAAGCAGTATAGATCCCTGTGGTAGGTACAGTTAAAACCTGAGGGATAGTTACATTTATATTATTGATTTCTATGATTATAGAAGAATGTATCTTAAGTCCTTATTTTATGTGAGTTACAGGAGGCTATATTTTGTTGAAAGCTAGTAATCTAAAATTTTTGAGTGTCACATATATACCTAATTCTGGTAATCACAAATCCTAAAAAGTGTATATATTTTTTCAACATGTAATCTACTGTCTTATAATGGCAGGTAGAAAAGAATGGAAGATAGAAAAATAAATTACGGTGATGGTAATTAAGT
Source organism: Moschus berezovskii (assembly GCF_049115385.1). Classification (NCBI taxonomy): domain Eukaryota; kingdom Metazoa; phylum Chordata; class Mammalia; order Artiodactyla; family Moschidae; genus Moschus; species Moschus berezovskii. The sequence goes on along the minus strand of NC_142463.1, from coordinate 23,196,514 downwards.
TTTAGATGTGTAAATATTATGTCAGTTTTATATGTTTAAAATGGTATTTTTTCCCTAGGAATTCATAGGTACATAAAAAATGTACATGAATATCCCCTTTCTACAAAAGGGGAGAGAGAATCAGTAGTATGTATGACGTTTCTTATAAGGAAATGTGTTAATTCATTTAACATGACTTTATTTTAATTTTTTTCCTTTTATAGAAAAAAATTAAAAGCATGACCCTGAAGCAGGTATTTCATTAAGGCATCAGGCATTATATATTTGTACTTGATAATATTGTTTCTAAATAGCATATTTTGTTATAATTTGAATCATAGGATATCTTTCTTGTAGTGGGTGAAACATTGTCTACATATGATGAGAATACACGAGATTTCATGTTCCCGGGTCCAAATCAAATTTCTGGACACCATGATTCAAACCGCCAGGTTACCATGAGGAGGATTTCTGGCCTTCGAGTAAGTGCTTACTATTTTCTGAATCAAATTGTGATGCAGAATCATTGCCAAAAACTACTACATAGCCCTTAGTACCTGAAATGTGAAGAACTAATTCAAAGTTTAATTCTATTTACAACATAATTGTGTGATGAAATTATGCTAAGTTACTTCAGTCATGTCCGACTCTTTGTGATGCTATGAACTATAGCCTACCAGGCTCCTCTGTCCATGGGATTCTCCAGACAAGACCACCAGAGTGGGCTCCCATGCACTCATCCAGGGGATCTTCCCGTCCCAGGGATTGAACCTGCTTCTCTTGAGACTCCTTCATTATAGACGGATTCTTTACCTCTGAGCCACTGGTGGAGCCCTATGAATTTATGATGTTATTGTAAACGTATTGAAACCTAAATGAAAATAATTTACCAGAATGCATGCATCTACTTTCCAAAATTAACAAGTATTATTTTACCTTATATTCTTCAGATTTCTCTCCTCTCCTCCTTATCTCCCCTACCCACTGGCCTATCTGTCTCCTTGTCTCTCTTCTTTTTGTTTTTCTTTCAAAAAAAAATGACCAATAAACATTTGAAAAGGTACATAATCCCATTAGCATTTAGGAAAGTTCAAATTTAAACAGATGATTTCATTTTTATAGCTGTAAGATTGGTAATATTTAATAAATCTGACAAATACCGAAAGTGTGGAAAAGTGGAAATGTATATGTTTGTATGCCATGTAAAGTGCAACAACCATAATTCAGAATTATCTAGTAAAGGCAAAGATTCTCATAGCACTGATCTTCTAGGTATATGTCTTTGAGATATATTCTGTCTGACATACTAAGAATCTTCTTAGGAATGTTCATTTGTAGAATTATTCATGATAATAAAATATGGAAATAATTTAAACGTCTATTAGTAGGAGTTTTTTGTCGTTCAGTCGCTCAGCCGTGGCCAACTGTTTGCGACCCCATGGACCAGGCTTCCCTGTCTTTCACCAACTCCCAGAGTTTGTTCAAATTCATGTCTGTTGAGTTGCAGGAGTTTAGACAGAATAATTATTATATGTTCATGTAATGGAAATACGTATTCATACACTTAAAAGTGAAAACTTCATTAGGTGATAGCCAACTCTCATCTTTTCCTAACAACCTTTTCAATGTTTACTGGATGATTTAATCATGTTTTTATTCCTGAAAATACTTTCTGTTAAGAGAGACTGAGTGAAGCCCCTGGTGTTTCAAAGAAGAAAAAAGTAAAAGTTGTCTAGGTGAAGTTTCTGGGATAATTTTTTTTTGCTAACTTTATAAAAGTAAGGAAATTATCATGATATATGACTCAATATGGTAAATTAAGTAATATTTCCTGTAGGTCTACGTTTTGATATATTCTATCCTGCTACTGCTAAGTCACTTCAGTCGTGTCTGACTCTGTGCGACCCCATAGACGGAAGCCCACCAGGCTCCCCCGTCCCTGGGATTCTCCAGGCAAGAACACTGGATAGGGTTGCCATTTCCTTCTCCAATATTCTATCCTAGGAAATAGCAAATTTCACCTTGTTGAAATTTTAACAGTTCACTAGCAAATTTATTAAAATATACCTCCTTTGAGATATTTTCAGTGTCCTTTAGCCAAAAAAGACTTCAAAGAATGTTGCAGGACCTTTCTAGAAACTTGCAAGGAAAAAAAAAAATCCAATTTTAAAATTAGCTTTTTTTTAAAGTAATTTAAAATGCTGTTTTATACTAAATTTGACAATATAAACATGGACCATTAACAGGTATTTACTTTATTGAATTTGAGTTACCTTTTCATATATCAGAAAAGGTTGGATTACTAAGGCAAAAATTCTGTATATATTATTAAAAGATAAATTGGGGCATATTAAACATTTTTAGTTTATTTGAGCAAAAATTGAGTTGATTTAGGCAGCATCTAATCTAGCAGATAGAAGCTCCAAGGAGCTGCACAAAATGAAATACTTTTATATTCAGAAGGGTATAGGAACAAGGAAAGCATACTAGGCTACAAAGTGTTTTGGTTGTTACAAGATTTGCTTCCTTTAGCTAATCAGGCTATTCCTGATGAATTGCTTTAAAATTCTATCTCTGGAAGAACAGAAACTGTAATTAATTTTAATCTGTTTGATGACATGGGGTTTAGTGTAAGCAACTCCATTTGGGGCCTCTGGTCTTGTTTTTAACAATATATAAACTGAGACTTCTGGTGATGGTGGTGCAAAGAGTTTGTCAGTTACTCTCACCACACAAGTATGAAACTGGACAAAATTGTCACAAGCAACAGTTTCAGGGCACTGGAAAGTGATCAGCAATTAAGACAAATTAAGAAGTATCTTTGCTTAAATAACTTCTAAGACTTTTGGTAAAAATGGCAGAAGTATGTGGTCATCTTGCATAGGCTTCTCTCATACCCTGCATGGCCAGTGAGAATTGTAGCTTCCCAAGCATGTGGCAGGGTGCAAAGGTCAGCAGCTTTGCAAGCAGAGAGGTCAGAATGACTTTGGGGCAGTGATGTTGTAATTTGTAATAAGAAACATGTATTTGGTCTTCTTACCCCATTCAGAGCACAGAGCTCATAAAACCCTTCGAATTTCCTGTGTTTAAGAGTTAGGTTGATGAGGAGACTTTTGGAGAGCTCCTTGGGAACCTAAGGATGGGAACTAGATGCAAGGGAAACCAACCACATTGGAACTTTCAGCCACATCCCTGAGGAAGAGAGGGGCTAGAGATTGAGTTCAATCACCAATGGCAGTGATTTTATCAACCACGCCTGTGTAATGAAGTGATTATAATACCCAAAATGATGGGGTTTGGAGAGCTTCCACATTGTGAACACTTGGAGGTGCTGGGAAAGTGGCACAGAGGGTAAGGGCACGGAGACTTTCCTGTGTATTTTGCTCTGTACATCTCTTCCATCTGCGTGCCATTATATCCTTTTATATAAACTGGGAAACAGGGAGTGAAATATTTCTTGAGTTCTATGAGCTGCGGTAGCAAATCGATGGAATCCGCGGAGGGGGTTGTGGAAGCCTCTTACTTGTACCCTATGGGTGACGACCTAAGACTTGTGATTAGCAACCGAAGCCAGATGGGAGCAGTCTTGTGGGACTGGGCTCTTAACCTATGGGATCTGATGCCATCTCCAGGTAGTCAGAACTGGGTTAAATTGCAGGACACCCAAATGGTGTCACAGAGACTTGTGATGGTGACATCTTGATGGTGTTAGAAAACCCACACGTTGGAATTGCTGTCACAATCATAGGGGTGCATATCGTGGCTTTACCAGTGTAATGCGGACTAGTCAGTTGGAAGCACATGAGGAAACCTACAGCTTTGCTGGGCTGATTGCAGTTCCAGTTAGTGAGCTGCACACCTGCCAGAAAGTTGACTGGGATGCCCTGGAAATGAGGGTGCAATCAAAAGGCAGAAGTGAGCTTTCCACTTATTCCTTGCTGGCTGAAACTTTGCATGCTCGGGGGAGACAGTGGGAATCCAACAAACAGGGAAAGCTGAGGGAACTAGAGACCTGCCGTATCTTTGAGTGCCTTTCCCCAGCCCACACACAGATAATCAGTAGAGTAGAACCCTTACAGGTTTTTTGGATGAGCACTAAGTTATGCATACTCTGATGAGACCATTAGAAATAATAGAATAAAAAGATATGGCACATATATAAATTGAACAGCAGAACTGTAGATGTAAATTCAGTCACATCAGTTATTGTATTTAAATGTGAGTGAACAACACACTCCAATCAGTAGTTTGTTGTCCTGGCAGGATACAATGCACTCCTCCTCAGAATTCTTAGCATAGACATCTGTCTGTGTTTTAGGGCATCTTTCTGAACCCATCACTATGGCAAGAATTCAGGTCACATTTGGGCTTAAATCTTGGCACTATCACAGACTACCTGAGTAAACTTGAAACTACTATACCTTGGAGATAGCATGTTTTTTGGTGGATTAATGAAAGCTTGTAAATGGTTACTATAGTAACATGGCACATAGAGAATGATCAGTAAATATTAGTGATATGGTAATGACAGGGGAGATCATATCAAGGTGCTGTTTGTTATGGATGGTGTTGGTGATGTTAATATCTTCTCTACACTGTGAACTCCATAAAAATAGAATCTGAGACTTTGTCTTTGATCTTAACTCTTAGCACTGTTCTTTGCATAAAGTACTTATATGCCTCTTGATTGAATTGAATAAATGAATTACATCTTACTGTAGACTTCATAGAGGAAACTGACATTTCAGATATGTGATGATTATATTTATTTTGGTTAGGTTGTAGTGCCCAGTTGTTTAGTCAAACACTAGTCTCAGTGTTACTGTAAAGGTATTTTGTAGATGTGACTAATATTTATAGTCACTTGACTTTTAAGTTTAGATTACCGTTAATAATGTAGGTAGACCTCATCCAATTAACTGAAGACCTGAAGAGCAAAGACTGAAGTTTCCCAAAGAGTAAGAAATTCTGCCTCAAGACTGTAATAAAAAATCCTGAGTTTCCAGCCTTCTGGTTTGCTTAGAGATTTCACACTCAAGACTACAGTATCAACTTTGCCTGAGTTTCCAGTCGCTAGCTTTCTCTGTGGATTTTGGACTTGTCATTCTCACAATTGCATGTACCAGTTCCTTAAAATAAATATCCATCTCTGTGTATATCCTAGTAATTTGGTTTCCCTGAAATCTCAACTGATACATATGGGTCTTGAAAGATCTAATTTATGGCTAAAACACCAAGTATTTACTGTATGACCAGCGATATATGGAGAGGGGTAAAGTGATAAGTTGCAGTTCAGGCTGTGATAGTTATAAAATATGTGCTCAAACGATTGACACTCCTCTCTTCCAAATGCAAAGCCAACTCTTCTGCTCTTAGGTATGGACTCTACTTAGTGATTCTAATAGATACAATGTGGTGAAGTAACAGTGTTAGACTTTTGAGACCAGGTCATTAAATGCACTGTGGCTTCCTCTTTGCTCTCACTCTTATATCACTCACTCCTGGGGAAGCCAATTGCCATGTTTGAAGACATTCGGGCACCTCTTTGAAGAGGGCAGAAGCTGGAACAGCTTTCTTGGAGTGTAGATGAGAGCTTGAAGAGCCTTGAAGAAACTATCAAATGAATGTTTGCAGGAAAATGAGGTAAATGTTATTGGAAATTAGTGGAAGAAGGAACCCTTGTTGTGTAATGGTGTAAAGTTTAGCAGCCATGTAGGATATAAAAAATAACTGATAAAATGGGTAGTCTTTTTAAGGAAACTTTCTGACAGAGTGTTAGAGGGGCTGTCTGGTTTCTTACTGCTGCTTATAGAAAAGTGTGAGAGGAGAGAGAGAAGCAAAAGGAAATGCTGTTAATAATACAAAAAGGAGGCAGAACTTACTGTTTTTAAGGATTCTCAGCCTTCCCCCATGGCAAGTAATGCTGAAATTAAGGAATGACTTATGAGCAAAAATCATTCTAGGGCACTTTCAGGAAATTATGATCTGATGGTGAAACCAAGGTTATAACTATAAAATCCATTATTAAAATCTCCAAATATCCAAGCTGTTGCCTCAGAAAATAATTTAATGAAGCAGGTTTTATTCTACTTTATCTTTTGTATTTTATTTTTTAAATTTTTAATTAAAATTTTTATATAATGAAAAAATTGAAGCATAGATGATTTGCAATGTTCTGTTAGTTTCAGGTATACAGCAAAGTGATTTAGTTATCTATTTCTCTGTACATGTATATGTGTATCTATGTGCATGCATGCGTGCTAAGTTGCTTCAGTAGTGTCTGACTCTTTGCAAACCTGTGAACTATAGCCTGCCAGGCTCCTCTGTCCAATGGATTTTCCAGCCAGAAATGCTGGAGTGGGTTGCTATGCCCTCCTCTGGGAATATCTTCCAAACCTCGGGATGGAACTTGGGTCTTTTGGATTACAGGCAGATTCTGTACCACTGAACCACCTGGAGGGCCCTTGTGTATACACACACATCTGTTTCAAATTCTTTGCCATTATAGGTTATTACTAGATACTGAATATAGTTCCCTTGTTGTTAATTATATACATAGTAATATGTATCTAATTAATCCCATACTCCTAATTTTTTAGTCTCCCCATTTCCACTTTGGTGACCAAGTTTGTTCTCTGTATCTCTGAGTCTATTTCTGTTTTTTTAAACAAGTTCACTTGCATTATTTATTAGATTCTGCATATAAGTAATCTATAATGCTTGTCTTTCTCTGACTTACGTCACTTAGTATGAAAATCTCTAGGTCTATCCATTTTGCTGCAAATGCTATTATTTCATTCTTTTTAGTGGCTGAGTAGTATTCCATTGTATATATGCTGCATCTTCTTTATCCATTAATTTGTCGATGGACATTTAGGTTGTTTCCATGTTTTTTCTGTTGTAAATACTGCTGCCGTGAACATTGGTGTGCATGTGTCTTTTTGAATTAGAATTTTCATCTTTTCCAGATACGTGCCCAAGAGTAGGAATGCTGGATCATATGGTAACTCCAATTTTGGTTTTTAAGGAACCTTTATACTATTCTCCGGAGTGGTTGCAATTTATATTGCCACCAGCAGTGTAGGAGGATTACTTTTTCTCCACACCCTCTCCAGCATTTATTATTTGTAGAATTTTTGATAATGGCCATTCTGACTGGTGTGAAGTATTGCCCCACTGTGTTTTGATTTGGGTTTCTCTAATAATTCGTGGTGTTGAGCATCTTTTCATGTGCTGCTTGTAAATAAATCTAAAAATGAACATACAGATGGCCATTAAGGTCTTTTTAGGTCTTCTGCTTTTTCTTTTTTGTATTGAACTGTATGAGCCCTTGTTGATCCCATTGCAAATACTTTCTCCCGTTCTGTACCTTGTCTTTTTATTTTGTTTATGATTTCTGTTGCTGTGCAAAAGCTTTTGAGTTTAATTGGGTCCCATTTGTTTATTTTTGCCCTTATTTCCATTATTAGAGAAAATTGATTCAAAAAAAAGTATTGCTTCAGTTTATGTCAGAGTGTTCTGCCTATGTTTTCTTCTAGGAGTTTTATGGTATCTGGTCTTATATTTAGGTTTTTAATACATTTTGAGTTTATTTTTGTTTATGGTGTTAGAGTGTTCTAATTACATTCCCTTACATGTAGCCATCAAGTTTCCCCAGCACCACTTATTAAAGAGACTATCTTTTTCCCCACTATATATTCTTGCCTCTTTTGTTGTAGATTAATCGACCTTGAGTGTCAGGGTTTATTTCTGGGCTTTCCAACCTGTTCCATTGATCTGTGTGTCTGTTTTTATGTCAGTTTCGTATTATATTGATGACTGTAGCTTTGTAGTATAGTCTGAAGTTAGAGAGCATGATTCCTCCAACTTCTTTCTTCTTTATCAATATTGTTTTTGCTATTCAGGGTCTTTTGTGTTTCAATCCAAATTTTAAAATTATTCGTTCTAGTTCTATGAAAAATGCTGTTGGTGATTTGATAGGGATTGCATTGAATTAGATTGCCTTGGTAATATGGTCATTTTAACAATATTGATTCTTCCAATCCAGGAACATGGCATGCATTTCCATTTGTTTGTGTTGGCTCCAATTTGTGTTTTATAATTTTTGTAGTACAGATCTTTTGCCACCTTAGGTAGGTTTTATTCCTTTTGATGTCATGATAAACGAGATTGGTCCCTTAATTTTTGTTTCTAATATTTCATTGTTAGTGTATAGAAATGCAACTAATATATAGATTTTTATATGTTAATTTAGTATCTTGCAACTTTACTGAATTCATTGATGAACACTAGTAGTTTTCTGGTGGTGTCTTTAGGATTTTCTATGTACCAGTTCAATTCAGTTCAGTCACTCAGTCGTGTCCGCCTCTGTGCGACCCCATGAATCACAGCACGCCAGGCCTCCCTGTCCATCACCAACTCCCAGAGTTCACTCAAACTCATGTCCATCGAGTCAGTGATGCCATCCAGCCATCTCATTCTCTGTCATCCCCGTCTCCTCCCGCCCCCAATCCCTCCCAGCATCAGAGTCTTTTCCAGTGAGTCAGCTTGTCGCATGAGGTGGCCAAAGTATTGGAATTTCAGCTTCAGCATCAGACCTTCCAATGAACACCCAGGATTGATCTCCATTAGAATGGACTGGTTGGATCTCCTTGCAGTCCAAGGGACTCTCAAGAGTCTTCTCCAGCACCACAGTTGAAAAGCATAGTATCATGTTATATACAAATTGTTAGTTTTACTTCTTCCTCCCAACGGGGATTCATTTTGTTTTTCTTCTCTGATTGCTGTGTCTAGGACTTCCAAAACTACACTGAAGAAAAGTGGTGAGAGTCGGTGTCCTTGTTGCCTTTCAGCTTTTCACCATTAAATGGTGTTAGCTGTGGTTTTCTCGTATATGGCCTTTATTATGTTGAAGTATGTTTCCTCTCTGCCCACTTTCTAGAGTGTATATATTATAAAAGGATGTTGAATTTTATCACATTTTTAAAGGTTACTTTCCACTTATAATTATTATAAAATATTGGGTATTTTCCTTGTGTTGTACAATACATACTTGAAACTGTCTTACATCTAGTAGTTTGTACTTCTCTGTCTCCTGTCTCTATATTCCCCCTTCCTCTCCCTGCTGGTAACTTGAAGAAAGTAGGGAAAAACAATAGGCCATTAAGGTATGACCTAAATCAAATTGCTTATGATTATACAGTGAAGGTGGTGAATAGATTCAAGGGACTAGATCTGATAGAGTGTCTGAAGAACTTCGGGTGGAGGTTTATAATATTGTACAGGAGGCAGTGACCAAAACCATCCCAAAGAAAAAGGAACACAAGAAGGGCAAAGTGGTTGTCTGAGGAGGCTTTATAAATAACAGGAAAGAAGAGAAGCAAAAGGCCAGGAACAAAGGGAAAGGTATTCTCAACTGAATGCAGAGTCCCAGAGAGACTAGCAGCAAGAGATAAGAAGGTCTTAAATGAACAACGCAAAGAAATAGAGGGAAACAATAGAATGGGAAAGACCAAAGATCTCTCCAAGAAAACTGGAGATACCAAGGGAAAATTCCATGCAAGGATAGGCATGATAAAGGACAGAAACGATAACAATCTAACAGAAGCAGAAGAGATTAAAAGAAGTGGCAAGAATACATAGGAGAACTACACAAAAAAATCTTAATGACCAAGAAAGCCATGATGTGTGGTCACTCACCTAGAGCCAGGCATCATGGAATGCGAGGTCAAGTGGGCCTTAAGGAGAATTATTGTAAACAAAGCTAGTGGAAGTGATGGAATTCCAGCTGAGCTATCTCAAATCCTAAAAGATAATGTGATGCTGTTAAAGTGCTACACTCAGTATGTCAGCAAATTTAGAAACCTCAGCAGTGGCCACAGGAATAGAAAAGGTCAGTTTTCATTTCGATCCCAAAGAAGGGAAATGCCAAAGAATATTCAAACTACTATACAGTTGGGCTCACTTCACTTGCTAACAAGGTTATGATCAAAATCCTTCAAGCTAGGCTTCAGCAGTACATTAACTGAGAACTTCCAGATGTACAGGTTGGTTGCAGAAGAGGCAGAGGAACCAGAGATCAAATTGACAATATTTGTAGGCTCATTGAGAAAGCAAGGGAGTTCCATAAAAACAACTACTTCTGCTTCCTTGACTACACTAAAGCCTTTACCTGTGTGGATCACAGCAAACTGGAAAATTCTTCAAGAGATGTGAGTACCAGACTACCTTACCTATCTCCTGAGAAACCTGTATGTGAGTCAAGAAGCAATAGTTAGAATCAGACATGGAACAATGGACTGGTTCAAAATTGGGAAAGGAGTATGATAAGGCAGTATATTGTCACCCTCCTTATTTAACTTATATACAGAGTACATCATGTGAAATACCAGTCTGGATGAATCACAGACTGGAATCAAGATTGTCGGGCGAAATATCAGCAGTTTCAGATATGCAGGTGATACCACTCAAATGGCAGAAAGTGAGGAAGAACTAAAGAACCACTTGATGAGGGTGAAAGAGGAGAGTGAAAAAGCTGCCTTGAAATTCAACATTCAAAAATCAAAGATCATGGCATCTGGACCAGTCACTTCATGGCAAATTGAAGGGGAAAAAGCAGAAACAGTAACAGATTTTCTTTTCTTGGGCTCCAAAATCACTGGGTTGGTAACTGTATCCATGAAATTAAAAAATACTTACTGCTTGGAAAGAAAGCTATGACAAACCTAGACAGCATATTAAAAAGCAGAGACATTACTTTGCCTATAGGTGTGTATAGTCAAAGGTATGGTTTTTCCTGTAGTCGTGTATGGATGTGAGAGTTGGACCATAAAGAAGGCTGAGTGTCAAAGAATTAATGCTTTCAAACTGTGGTGCTGAAGAAGACTCTTGAGAGTCCCTTGGACTGCAAGGAGATCAAACCAGTCAATCCGAAAGGAAATCAACCCTGAATATTCTTTGGAAGGACTGATACTGAAGCTGAAACTCTAATCATTTGGTCACCTAACGTGAAGAGCCTACTCATTGGAAAAGACCCTGATCCTGGGAAAAATTGAAGGAAGTAGGAGAAGTGGGTGACAGAGGATGAGATGGTTGGATGGCTCACTCACTCAGTGGACATGAGTTTGAGCAAACTCCGGAAGATGGTAAAGGACCGGGAAGCATGGTGTGCTGCAGTGCATGGGGTCGTAAGGAGTCAGACATGTCTTAGCCACTGAACAAGAATAATAACAAACTGATTCCTGTTTGCCTCTTGTATTCTATAGTGATTATCCTGTCTGCTACATACGTACCTTGATTATATGTGGGGCACATAACTTGTTTATTTATTAGTTCATATGTATTCTAATTGTGAGGAACTATATTCTTGGAACTGTACTTAAAGAACCATACCGGAGATGGCTAAATAATGGTTTGATTTAGATGTCAACATCCTGGATTTCATGCTGGTGTTTTAAAAGGGTGAAACTTTTTTCTATTTCCTTCAGTAGGGCGTGCATTTATTTTGCACATGAGAGAAATCTAAGTAATTTATGATCAAAGAGTGAATTGTGATTGTTTAAAAACATGCCCCCCACCCATTTTTGATGCCCTTCTGCTAAAAACGTAGTCTGTTTCTTTTGTTCTAGAATGTGGATTGTACTTAGGAGCTCTAATGAATAGAAAAAGTGACAGAAGTGACAGTGTTAGACTTCTAAGACGAAACCATAAAAAGAATTGTGTCTTCTTCCTTGCTTTTCTTTGGGAGAACTAGTTACCATATCATGAGGACATTCAAGAAGTCCTGTGGAGAGGTTTGTATGATAAGGAGTCGCGTCCTCTCTTTTAAAAGATGGAAAAGAAGTGAACCCTCCAGTCAGCAGCTGTGTGAATCTTAGGAAGCAAATCCTCTTGCCTCAGACAAGCCTTCAGATAACTACAGCCCAAATAACATCTTGACTGAAATCTCAGGAGAGATTTCAAGCCAAAACCACCTATTTCAGCCTCTTCCAGATTCCTGACTCTTAGAAACTATGTGAAACAATAAACCTGTAATGTTTTAAACTGCTAAGTAACATGCTTTGCAACAATAGATAACTAATAAATAAGCATAGTGGATATCATCAATAAAAGTATGTTTGCTGAAAAAGTCATCCACTTAATTCATAGGTGGCTCATATTTAACTTTTCTGTAGTGTATAATGTTTGAAAGTTTAAAGTTAGTAAGTCAAGGACAGGGTAAAATGTTTGACTTCCGTTATATTAGAATGAAGCAGTCCTGGGCACAGACAACAGTGTATCTTTGATGTTTTGGTGAACGGTAATTTGTGTGGCTGTCATTTGTGTGCTTCCAGATATTTTCTCAGGTACTTTGTAACTGTTCCTTTGAATTTTACCTTTTTTCTCTACTTATCTCAAAACAGTGTTTAAGCTGATGATTGAAATGTTGCAAGAAATAGAAACCAGATTCATTCATTCATAGATTTGGATTTAAGCTCCATTATGGGAAAAACTGTTGGAAGAATTGGTAGAGACTTATCTATCTTCTGTATTCAAGAACTATATACCTAGGAGCTGAGAATATTTTTTAGCATCTAGAGACTTATGAAAATATTTCTTGATTGTGTAGTTATGTATGTCTCAATTTGTAAGAGTAAAAAGAGTTGGGATCCATTAAATATTTTCACATATTTAGAACTTTAATTTTATTATTAACAATCTTTAAAATTTTTTTATAGGGAAACACTTGAAAATGAAAAATTTCTTAATTTCTCCATAAAAGCAATATAATCACTTGTAAGTGAATCATCAGCAGTGAAACTGTTTCTTGATAACGTTTAACATTAGTTTGTTGCCTTTATCCTTAATAAGAAGTTCAGCCTAACAAAGCAGCTGAACCTTGATAAATGTTTGTTACTGTAGATTGTATTTTCATCAGTAACAACTATCTTTTTAAAGTGTCTAATAATACCGTGTCTTTCCTCTTCAGGGAATTGCTCCAAAGCTGGAATTTTCTACAACCTCAGTGATTACTGAATGTCTGATAAGTTCAAGGAAGTGCCGCACTCAGGTTAAAATAATTTATTTAAAGTGTTTAATGATTGAATGTATTAGTTCATATTTCTTGGGCGTTTGGCAAGTGCTATTTTTTTTTTTATTTTGGCTGCTGTTCTTTGCACATTTTTTGGATCTTTCAGTTCCGTTAGCTCAGTTCAGTCACTCAGTTGTGTCCGACTCTTCGCGACCCCATGGACCACAGCATGCCAGGCCTCCCTGTCCATCACCAATTCCCGGAGTCTACTCAAACTCATCACCATTGAGTCGTTGAGGCCATCCAAGCATCTCATCCTCTGTTGTCCCCTTCTCCTGCCTTCAATCTTCCCCAGCATCAGGGTCTTTTCAAATGAGTCAGCTCTTCATCGCAGGTGGCCAAAGTATTGGAGTTTCAGCTTCAACATCAGTCCTTCCAATGAATACCCAGGACTAATCTCCTTTAGGATGGACTGTTGGATCTCCAAGAATCTTCTCCAACACCACGGTTCAAAAGCATCAGTTTTTCAGCGTTCAGCTCTCTTTATAGTCCAACCCTCACATCCATCCATGACTACTGGAAAAACCATAGCCTTGACGAGACAGACCTTTGTTGGTAAAGTAATAGCTCTGCTTTTTAATATACTGTATAGGTTGATCATAACTTTCTTTCCAAGGAGTAAGCGTATTTCATGGCTGCAGTCACCATCTGCAGTGATTTTGGAGCCCCCCAAAATAAAGTCTGTCACTGTTTCCATTGTTTCCCCATCTATTTGCCATGAAGTGATGGGACCAGATGCCATGATCTTAGTTTTCTGAATGTTGAGCTTTAAGCCAACTTTTTCACTCTCCTCTTTCACTTCTGTCAAGAGGCTCTTTAGTTCTTCTTTGCTTTTTGCTATAAGGATGGTGTCATCTGCATATCTGAGGTTATTGATATTTCTCCAGCAATCTTGATTCCAGCTTGTGCTTCATTCATCTCAGCATTTCTCATGATGTACTATACATGTAATTTAAATAAGCAGGGTGACAGTATACAGCCTTGATGTACTCCTTTTCCAATTTGGAACCAGTCTGTTGTTCCATGTTGGCAATTTGAACTCTGGTTCCTCTGCCTTCTCTAAAACTAGCTTGAATATCTGGAAGTTCAAGGTTCATGTATTGCTGAAGCCTGGCTTGGAGAATTTTGAGCATTACTTTGCTCACGTGTGAGATGAATGCAGTTGTGTGGTAGTTTGAGCATTCTTTGGCATTGCCTTCCTTTGGGATTAGAATGAAAACTGACCTTTTCAAGTCCTGTGGCCAATGCTGAATTTTCCAAATTTGCTGACATTGAGTGCAGCACTTTCACAGCATCATCTTTTAGGATTTGAAATAGCTCAACTGGAATTCCATCACCTCTACTAGCTTTGTTCCTTTGGATGCTTCCTAAGGCCCACTTGACTTCACATTCCAGGCCGTCTCGCGTTAGGTGAGTGATCACACCATTGTGCTTATCTGGGTCATGAAGATCTTTTTTGTACAGTTCTTCTGTGTATTCTTGCCACCTCTTCTTAATATCTTCTGCTTCTGTTAGGTCCATACCATATCTGTCCTTTATTGAGCCCATCCTTGCATGAAATATTCCCTTGGTATCTCTAATTTTCTTGAAGAGATCTCTCATCTTTCCCTTTCTATTTCCTCTGTTTATTTGCATTGATCACTTAGGTAAGCTTTCTTATGTCTCCTTGCTATTCTTTGGAACTCTGCATTCAAATGGGTATATCTTTCCTTTTCTCCTTTGCTTTTCACTTCTCTTCTTTACATGGCTATTTGTAAGGCCTCCTCAGAGAGGCCTCCTCAAAATTTTGCTTTTGCTTTTCTGCATTTCTTTTTCTTGGGGATGGTCTTGATCCCTGTCTCCTGTACAGTGTCGTGAACCCCCGTCCATAGTTCATCAGGCACTCTATCAGATCTAGTCCCTTAAATCTATTTCTCACTTCCACTGTATAATTGTAAGGGATTATATTTGGATCTTTAAAGTAAAGCAATTATCATAGGTATTTAGCATTTTGTTTACATGTTAATAAGGGTGAATGTGAAAAGCTTGTTACATTTACCTACTTACTTCATGGTGTTTTTTTTTTTTTTAATGGTTAGAAATCAAACTGCCAGAAAGATGTTGGGATCAAGAAGTCCCACAGAGAACCAGATTGGAGGCTTCTATAAATCTTAAAGAACTTAAAGTTTAAAGGATTTGCTAAAAAGTTCCCATTTGCTAAAAAGGGAATGGGACCGCAGGTACTCAGACAGGGTTATAGGTGTTTAGTAGGTATAGCTTCTTGAGTGTTTCTGATTCCTTAAGGGACTATTGCTCTAGTTTGGTGGCTGTTCTAATGCTATCAGATCAAGAGAAGCTTGGCTACTTCAGTTTAAGTACCTTCTATGTTTGTAAAAACTGTCTTGAGCAAACTCAGATATCTGTATCTAAAACTCCATTTTGGTCCAACTTTCTGCTGAGTCACCAGGCTCATCTTGCTACCTGTCTACAAATGATCTAACAATGTCCAGGCATTACTCATACATATGTGGCTGCGTTTTGACCCGGTAACAATGGGCAGCCTGTGACGATGAGCCAGGACTATATAAAGCCTAGTGGGCCCAAACAGGGCGGGACTGGACCTATGGTGGGAAAAGTAGAATGTTAATTTCCTACATTAACAGTTTAAGAGTAAATTTTCTCAGGGTGACAACAAGCTAAGAAAGGTAAAATATAGTTATAAGATTATCAAGGAGATCTTTCTTACTTTGTTTAGCAAGACATTTGCTATATCAGAGTTTAGCCTAATTATTTGTCTTTTAAATGCAAGATGAAATACTGCTGTTAGAGGTCTGATAACTCACTTGCCAAATGTAGAGCTGGCTTACTGACTTGTTTGGAGATATGCTCTGTGAACATTTATAAACTGTCATAAATTCTTCCCCTGATCATAACAAGTTTCCTTTCCACGCTGGGGTATTCCCCTCTGCTGGATGGGTAGGAGGTTCTCCTTTTTGGTCAGGAGTGTAGCATGCACACAGAAGAGTGCACACATTCTAAGTGTACAGCGTGGGGAAGACTCCTTACTAAATGTAGAACTGTCATCCCACTAGTAGTTTCGCTGGACTAGCATTTTCCTCTGTAAGCTTTTGGCTGACTTGCTGTCTCAGTGTTTGTCATTTGTTCTTTGTGGAACAGAAATGTGAGAAACTAGTTGTTGGTGTTAGTGTTTAAGAAAATATTCTTGAAAATCAGACAGATTTGGTTTCAAGTTCCTCATAAGACTGATTTAAAGATTTGAGAATATATGTGCCTGGCATGTAACATATAATTAATAAATTTTGTGACTGTTACTGAGGTTATGGTTTTAATTAAGATAATTGAGATGTAGAAGACATAGATGAGCTATATATTGTCGGATAGGTGCAACAGAGTATATATTTTTACATTAAAATTGTGGATGGTAATGGACGAAATTTTAATTTTATGTGATATTGTTTGAGAACATGCTAAATCCACTTTTTTTCCCAAGTATTAGTTACAATTAAATTTTTAATAGCTGTAAAACAACATTTTCAGCTTAAATACAGTTTCAAGTAAGACAAACTGTTTTAATTTTTAAGAGTGAGTAAAATAAACTTCATATGATAATTTAGGTTTATAAATATTTATAATGATCTTTATTCCTTTGGGAACATTTTTTTTCAAGTTTTTCAAATCACAATTGATGTCACCAATTGAATGGACTGATAATAATAAGGTATATTATTGGGACTTTGTGGAATAAATCATTTTCTACTTACTTTCCTTTACCTACCATAGATTAAAGTTTATCATTAGTAGTAAATAGTTAAATATTACATATTAATAAAGTAACTTTATTAGTATGTCTGATAATCTATATCAGGTTTCCTGTGTAACTAAGTTAGTCACGTAAAATAAGGTGTTTCTCACTACTGTGTGGCTTGGCTGTGTAATTCTTTTGGTTTGGGCTGGCTGGTCTAGGGCTGAGTGATCTAGGATGGCTTCACCTAAATGTTTGGCAGCTGGATGACTTCTTGGTCTGAGAGGGACTTTACATTCCTGGTATTTGGCTTGAAGTCAGCTGGGGTGACGGTCATAGACTGTCCTCATCTAGCAGGCAAATTTCAGCTCCTTCACATGTGGCAGGAAAATTTTTCTGGAGTAAAAGAAGAAAAGCACTTTTCAAGCCTCCTTTTGTTACAATTGCTGTGCCTGGTGGCTGATGGAGGGAGCCATTTTGTGTAAAACAGTATAAAACAGCCACTATTTTAAGTTTTGTTGGACATTAATAGGATGCATTAAGGGTTGACTAGGTTAGAAAGCATGAATCTGTGGTAGATACAGTACAGATATACCTCACTTTCTGTATGATATTCAGCATTCAAAAAGTGTAATGAAGTAGAAAGTTCGAGTTAGTTTCAGAAGTGTGTAAGAAGGAACTTTACAGCGTTGCTGAAATAGGTAATGATGGATTCATCTGGATCTGAAAGTAAGAGATACTAAAAATGTATGAAGATCTAGGGGAAAGAGATCTAGGGGCTGAGGTGGAGAGGAGGGCAAGTAACAGATTCAGTGAAAATAAAAGGAGTAGGTTGAGGAAAAGGTTTGGTCAACAAGAAATTTTCAGAGTTTAGGGTGCAGTGGATCTGAATAATGATGAAATCTAAGATGAAGTAGAGATAGTTACAGCTCAGCAGTAGAAAGTCTAAGTCCAAGGCCTTGGAAAGATTCATTGCTTGAACATTTTATTAAACCTCTAAAGTTCATGTGCTAACATTGCTGCTTCTTTGAGTCAGTGTGATGTCATAAAGATGCTTGAAATGGGATGAAAATTCTGAATTACTTGTTGAAGTCATTGAACAAGGTGGGAGAAGGTCCAGGAGCGTTAACAAGAGCTAGAGAAGAAAGAAAGATGATGAAATAATCTGATGCTACTGGTCTGTATGAAACTTGTGGACTTACTTTTTTCCTAATCAGGAAATGTTTTCTTGTTTTCTTTTCTCTTTATCTGCTTTAAAAAAATGCATGACTCTTCTATTTTATGTTTGTATTTTATTTACTCTGAAATAGATACCCTTAGCAGGTAGGGAGGGAGACTGAGAAGGTAGAAAAGGGGAGAGGTAGGTTAGGTGGTTCTTTAAAGTTATAAAGTTAGGAGGACAGTCACAGATTCTTAACCATCTGTTTTCTCTAATATCAGAAAGCTTATAAATCTAGATAACGCTGAAAGTGGTCTTACCGTTGTTTATTTGTGATCCAGCTTTTGTAAGGCAGAATGATTTTTATTTGAATAAAATATCCTAACAACTCAAAAATTTTAGAAATATCATGTTTGTTTTTAAAATTTTAGACTATTAGCCAATATTATTAGAAGATAGAGTACCAGTTATTAAAATTTGTAGCATGTCTTTTAGACATTTTTACTTTTATGAAAGTATAGAATTAAGACATTATGGCTATCTGCCATTGAATTTTAAAGTTTGGAAGAGATATTAAAATTCTAATCATCTTGTATAATTCAAATAATATGGTCAATAAAAATATGTAAAAAGTTTTACTTCAGATTTTCATATTGTGCAAGTGTATGTAATTATAATAGTATGAATGAAACATATATAGTTTTCTCCATTAAGATTTTATAATCAACTAATTAGATGTGTATTTGTAAGATTATTAAACTTACCCTCTTAAATTATGTAGCCAATTATTTGAATACATAGTTACAAATGATAAACCAACATTTATATTAATTTTTAGTATATTGAAAAATAACTTTTTAATTTTTTCTTAGATTTTTCAAATGATTAAATATTGGGCTTTAACTTTTATAAAGTAATTATTATACTTAAGAAGAAGTGTGGTACAGTATATTTTACTTATTACTGCTGCTGCTGCTAAGTCGCTTCAGTCGTGTCCGACTCTGTGCGACCCCATAGACGGAAGCCCACCAGGCTACCCCTTCCCTGGGATTCTCCAGGCAAGAACACTGGAGTGGGTTGCCATTTCCTTCTCCAATGTGTGAAAGTGAAAAGTGAAAGTGAAGTCACTCAGTCGTGTCTGACCCTTAGCGACCCCACGGACTACAGCCAACCAGGCTCCTCCATCCATGGGATTTTCTAGGCAATAGTACTGGAGTGGCTTGCCATTGCCTTCTCCGTACTTATTACTAGACAAAGTTATTTGGGAGGTATGATTTGACTTCCCCCAGAATCTGCACAAATAAGAGAGACTGATCTAGTTGGTTTTGATAGATTATATGTTCCTTAAATTACTTTTTAAAAGTTTTTTCTACCTGTGGTTATATATATGGTTTACCCAAGGGTCATAATATATATAAAGTGTATTCTCCTGGCAAAACTAATTTTTATTTTTTATGTTTAGGATAAATTTGTTTACCATACGGCTCCAGTTGAAAAACCACACGGCAGACTGCAAAACAGAACATCGAGGTCACAAAAGAAAAAATCCAAGTCACCTGAGAGAAATAAGTATTGCATAAATGCAAAAAACTACGAACAGCCTACAATTTCTTCAAAATCTCACTCTCCATCTCCTTACACAAAAAGACGCATGTGTGAGCTATCGGAAGACACCAGGCGGCGGCTGGCCCATTTAAATCTCGGCCCTTATGAATTCAAAAAAGAAACAGATAAACCTCCATTTGTGATTAGACATGTATGTGTTCTTTGAAACATTTCCATTTGAAACTGATCTAATCTGTAATTGCACTAAAATATTACTCTCAAACTTCTTTCAACTTCTAGCTTATATGAATAATTTTTCTTCCTGAGCTGTATGTTAGCCTAGCAATCTAAAATGGAAAATTAACTTAAAAAAAGGACATTCTTTTGCAACCTTTAAACCTGACAGATCAAGCTCCATTATGAATCCCATAAGTCCTCTAAGTAGCCGTTTCCTTTCCTCTTATAAGTGGAAGGTGTAGTGACTTTACAAATTGAACTGATATATAACTGACATTAGTTCTAAAATGGCAGAGTAGGATTTTAAAAGGGGAACTAGTTTTCTCTGTGAGAAGGAGGACACCCGCCGCCACCACCCCCCCCACCGCCCCAGCCCTTTAAACAATTGTAATGGAAAAGTTTCCCTTGTAAGTATGTTCCTTGGGTAAACCTTATATAATGGACTTTGAAGCAAATCATCATTTGATGGGAATGGAAAGGCCTTTGAAAGAGAAAACTTAACTTTAAGGATAATAGAGTTTCCAATCTTTCTGTATGGAAGCCAGTTTTGATGTGTTTTGTGTTTAAAGCTTGTATCCATATGATAGTCAAAAAGATTTTGGCTAATTTTTAAGGGTCTATAATAATACTTAATAAAAATCATTCTCAGAATCTTCATAATTTCTTTCATTTTTATAAAAATATTTTAGCTTAAAAGCATTTCTATAACAAAAGATTGCAAATTAGTAAAAAAAATTGCTTTATATAATAATAAACTTGAAGATTTAAGTGCCTATAGAAGCAAAACAACTTTCTGAGGTATCTAAAACGCTTTCTGACTTTAATGTTTCCAGTGCATTTTTCCAAATTTTAAAATGTGAATGTAAATGCAAACAAGTAAACATGTTCCTTTGATGGTCTAATAGCTTTTTTAACATTTATGATACCATTTTAAAAAAATTTAGATGTACTTTAAGCAATATTTCATTCCATTTTCTTATTTTGACTGTGAATCTTTTATTCTTTTAGCCTAAAATAATAGATTTTTATTGTAAAAAAGAAAATTTTTAATAATTAATGTAACTTTTAAATGGTTCCATTTTATTGAGATCATTATAATTGCACTTGTCTTATTTATAGAACTTGTTTATAGGTTCTTATCACTGTTTTTTGTTGTTTGAACAATATCCAGATATATTTACTTACTTGTTTGATGGCAGTTTCAGAATGCCTTTAATTTTGTTTGCCCACAATTGCAAATTAAATTGAAAAGAAAGGACATGCTAAATTCTAACCTGAAGGAATATTAGCACTTTAATTAAAATACCTATGTACAACGATAGCTAGGAATATTTTGAGCGTTAGCCACATAAAAATTGCTTAGGGAAAAAACTCCTCTTAAAATGTTTAGTATTATTTTCACGTCACTACTTAAAATAGAATAATTTTATTAATTCTTGGTATAAATTTTGATATTTTTATTTAAATGATTTCCCTTTCAACTTTCCAACGAAAGGAAGAAATACATGCTTCTAAGTTTATAGCTACAAAATTACTTACAGTGACTGTAAAGGACTAGATTTTTCCAACTGTGTTTATAAACATATGCCTCCCACCTCCATAACCATTCATGATTTTCAAAGCACTTAACAAAATTGGTAACCAAGCAAAATTTTACTTTGATATGTGGATATACAAAATGTAATACTCTTAGGAAAGACATTCTAGTTTTATAGGTACTGTATAAAAAGTAATCTTAAAGAATAAAGAAGTTTCAAGAAACTAGTATACTCCCAAACTAGCACAACCATTCTTTAAGAGTTAAGCTACATTCTTCACTTTTATTTATGTAGAAGTTAGTATTTTTTTCTATTATGGTAAAATATTCATAATATAATATTTTTATTCTGACATTTCATATAAATAGAAACATACAAAGTTTGCCTTTTTGTCTTTTTCGTTTAGTACCTTTAGTACACCGTACATTTAGTACAGTGCTTTGAAGTTTCATTTGTGTTGCAGCATATATCAGTGCTTGATTCTTTTTGTGACTGAATAATTCATTGTACATTTTGTGTATCCATTAATCTATTGATGAACATTTGACTTCACCTTTTAGTTATGTGAGTAGTACCTCTGGGAACATTCATGTACAAGTTTTGTTTGAATATCTGTTTTAATTCCCAACTGCTTTTATACCTAGGAGTAGGATTGTGGGGTCATATGGGCTTCCCTGGTGGCTCAGACAGTAAAGAATCTGCCTGCAATGCAGGAGACCTGAGTTCAATCCCTGGGTCAGGAAGATCACCTGGAGAAGGGAATGGCAGCCCACTCCAGTATTCTTGCCTGGGAAATCCCATGGACAGAAGAGCCTTGTGGGCTACAGTCCGTGGGTTCATAGACTCGGACAGAACTGAGTGACTAACACATGGTAATTCTGTGTTTAACTTGTTGAAGAATTGCCGAACTGTTTTCCAAAATTTGCTCTGTTATGTTTTCACCAGCACTGTGTGATGTTTCCAGTTTATCCACATTCTCACTAATGTCTGTTATTTTCTGTTTTGTTTTATTTTTATTGTAGCTATCCTGAGGGTGTAGAGTGGTATCTCATTATGGCTTTGATTTGCATTTCTCTAATGAGAAATCTTTGCTTTGCTTCTTTTTGTGTACTTGTTGGCTATTTACATATCTTCTTTGGAGAAATGTCTATTCAAGACCTTTGCCAATTTTTTAATTAGGTTGCTTTTAATTAGGTTAATTAGTTGAAATAAGTTGTAAATTTTCCTTATATATATGTTAGGGGTCTAGATCCTTGTCAGGTATATGATTCACAAGTATTTTTCTTACTCTGTTGCTTGCCTTTTCACTTTTTTAATTTAAATTTTAAAAAATCATGGTAAAATATACAGTATATAAAACTTACTGTTTTAACCATTTTAAATGTACATTTTAAAGTATACACATTAAGTACATTCACATTGTTGAGTGATCACCACCACCATTTATCTCCAGAACATTTTGCATTTTGCTAAACTGAAATGCTGTACCCATTAAACAATAATTACCCATTTCTTTTCCCCTTCATCCCTTGGCAAATGCCTTTCTACTTTTTGTCTCTATGAATTTTACTGCTTTGGGTATCTCATATAAGTTGTACCCAAAACTTACAATATTTGTCAATTGTGAATTGCTCATTTCACTTAGAATAACATCATTAAGGGGCTTCCCTGGTAGCTCAGGTGGTAAAGAATCAACCTGCCATGCAGGAGACCCTGGTTCAATTCCTGGGTCGGGAAGATCCCCTGGAGGAGGACATGGTAACCCACTCCAGTATTCTTTCCTGGAGAATCCCTGTGGACAGAGGAGCATAACGGGCTACAGTCCATGGGTTTGCAAAGTCAGACACGACTGAGCGACTGAACACAGTGCAGCAGCAAAGTCATTAAGGTTAACTCATGCTACAACATGTGTCAGAATTTTCTTCCTTGTTACAGCTGGATAATCTTTTAAATGTATATGCCATATTAATTTACCCATTCATTAGTTGATGGACCGTTGGATTGGTTCTATCTTTTGACTGTTGTGAATACTACTGCTCTGACATACTATAGAAATATCTGTTCAGGGCCTTGCTTTTCAGTTCTTTTGAGTATATATCCAGAAGTGGAATTGCTGGGTCATATGACAGTCCTGTTTTGAAGAACCACCATGCTGCTTTCCATAGTGGCTGCACCTATTTACATTCCTACTTGTGGCTGCACCTATTTACATTCCTTGTGCACTCCTAAGAGTGCACAAGCAGTTCAGTATCTCCTCATCCTTGCCAACTCTTGTTATTTTCTGCTTTTTTATAATGGCTATCATGATGGGGGTAAAATAGACTTTTGACTTGCATTTTACTAATGATTAGTGATGCTGAATGGTTTTTCAGCATTTTTCAGATATGACCTAAATCAAATCCCTTATGATTTTACAGTGGAAGTGAGAAATAGATTTAAGGGACTAGATCTGATAGATAGAGTGCCTGATGAACTCTGGACGGAGGTTCGTGACATTGTACAGGAGACAGGGACCAAGACCATCCCCATGGAAAAGAAATGCAAAAAAGCAAAATGGCTGTGTGAGGAGGCCTTACAAATAGCTGTGAAAAGAAGAGAAGCAAAAAACAAAGGAGAAAAGGAAAGATATAAGCATCTGAATGCAGAGTTCCAAAGAATAGCAAGGAGAGATAAGAAAGCCTTCCTCAGCGATCAAAGCAAAGAAATAGAGGAAAACAACAGAATAGGAAAAACAAGAGATCTCTTCAAGAAAATGAGAGATTCCAAGGGAACATTTCATGCAAAGATAGGCTCGATAAAGGACAGAAATGGTAGGGACCTAACAGAAGCAGAAGATGTTGAGAAGAGGTGGCGAGAATACACAGAAGAACTGTACAAAAAAGATCTTCACGACCAAGATAATCACAATGGTGTGATCACTGACCTAGAGCCAGACATCTTGGAATGTGAGGTCAAGTGGGTCTTAGAAAGCATCACTACAAACAAAGCTAGTGGAGGTGATTTAATACCAGTTGAGCTACTTCAAATCTTGAAAGATGATGCTGTGAAAGTGCTGCACTCAATATGCCAGCAAATTTGGAGGACTCAGCAGTGGCCACAGGACTGGAAGAGGTCAGTCTTTATTCCAATCCCAAAGAAAGGGAATGCCAAAGAATGTTCAAACTACCGCACAATTGCACTCATCTCACACGCTAGTAAAGTCATGCTCAAAATTCTCCAAGCCAGTCTTCAGCAATATGTTAACCGTGAACTCCCAGATGTTCAAGCAGGTTTTAGAAAAGGCAGAGGAACCAGAGATCAAATTGCCAACATCCGGTGGATCATGGAGAAAGCAAGAGAGTTCCAGAAAAACATCTATTTCTGCTTCATTGACTATGCCAAAGCCTTTGACTGTGTGGATCACAATAAACTGTGGAACATTCTGAAAGAGATGGGAATCCCAGACCACCTGACCTGCCTCTTGAGGAACCTGTATGCAGGTCAGGAAGCAAGAGTTAGAACTGGACATGGGACAACAGACTGGTTCCAAATAGGAAAAGGAGTACATCAAGGTTGTATATTGTCACCCTGCTTATTTAACTTATATGCAGAGTACATCATGAGAAACGCTGGGCTGGAAGAAGCACAAGCTGGAATCAAGATTGCCGGGAGAAATATTAATAACCTCAGAAATGCAGATAACACCACCCTTATGGCAGAAAGTGAAGAGGAACTAAAAAGCCTCTTGAGGAAAGTGAAAGAGGAGAGTGAAAAGGTTGGCTTAAAGCTCAACATTCAGAAAACAAAGATCATGGCATCTGGTCCCATCACTTCATGGGAAATAGATGGGAAAACAGTGGAAACAGTGTCAGACTTTATTTTTTTGGGCTCCAAAATCACTGCGGATGCTAATTGCAGCCATGAAATTAAAAGACGCTTACTCCTTGGAAGGAAAGTTATGACCAACCTAGATAGTATATTAAAAAGCAGAGACATTACTTTGCCAAACAAAGGTCCATCTAGTCAAGACTATGGTTTTTCCAGTGGTCATGTATGGATGTGAGAGTTGGACTGTGAAGAAAGCTGATCACTGAAGAATTGATGCTTTTGAACTGTGGTGCTGGAGAAGACTCTTGAGAGTCCCTTGGACTGCAAGGAGATCCAACCAGTCCATTGTAAAGGAGATCAATATTGGGTGTTCATTGGAAGGACTGATACTGAAGCTGAAACTGCAATACTTTGGCCACCTCATGCGACGAGTTGACTCACTGGAGAAGACTCTGATGCTGGGAGGGATTGGGGGCGGGAGGAGAAGGGGATGACAGAGAATGAGATGGCTGGATGGCATCGCCGACTTGATGGACATGAGTTTGGGTGAACTCCGGGAGTTGGTGATGGACATGGAGGCCTGGCGTGCTGTGATTCATGGGGTCGCAAAGAGTCGGACACAACTGAGCAACTGAACTGAACTGAACTGAATGGTTTTTCACGTGCTTATTTGTCATTTGTTTATTTTTTTTGGAGAAATGTCTTTTTAAAGTCCTTTGCTCAATTTTTTTATTGAGTTTTTGAAGTTTGTTTATGTTCTGGATATTAATGCCTTTTCAGATAATAATTTGGAAATATTTTACCCTACTACATGGGTTGCCTTTTCACTCTCTTGATATTGCCATTTTATGTAAAAAACTTTTAATTTTGGTAGATAGAGCTGTCTTTTTTGCACAGATTTGAATCGGTCTGACTCTTTTTGTTAGAAAACATGGATGACTTAATATGTTATTCCTATACTCAGAATGCTGGTTCCTAAACGCAGCCAGATAAAGACACTAAATTCAAAATCTGTATGCTAAGGAGATAAGTAATAAATGGCTAGACTTGTTTTTTTTTTAATGTAGCAAAGTAAGATTTCTGTATTTTTTACTTTGTAGTGGGAAGCAAACTAGGTAATAGAGTAATGGACATTTCAACTGTAAATCTGTTCATTTTAGAGTGGATTCAGAATATAATTTAAAATTTCTGGAATTTAAATTTTACTTAAAAGCAAACAGCAAAATACTTGGCTAAGCTCTGATTTTGGATTGTGCCTGAACTATGTAGGCAGTATCATGTTAACCTGATGTGTGATCTATGTACCTTACTTGATTTTCTGGTACCATTAGACTGAAAAAAAAATTAAGCTTTTTGTTACATTGAAATTTTCCTTATTCTAGGTTGATCCCCCAAGTCCCAGGGCCGATGCTTTATTTGGATCTCCTGGCAGAGACTGTGAAAGAGATGGATGGTCCAGGCTGCACAATGGTAATAGACAAGTCATCTCTATTGTTTTAGTTATCTTTCCTATATTCAAATGTTTATCTTGGCATCAATTAAAAAAACAGAATCTTGGCTATATAGGAAAATAGTTAACATGACACTTTTTAAAACTTTTGGGACTCCTAGGTAAGATACTCTCTAAAAATAATAGAATTTAAGTGCTGCTATAAATCATCTTCTTTGTGATTCAAAACACAGATTAGCATATTAAAGACTGTGATAGTGATACCTTTTAGTAAAACAAAACAATAACAAAAAATTTTGATTTTGTTTTGCTCAACAATTTTTAAATTTATTTGGCCATGAAACCTTTTCCCTACTTTAGCATGCATTACTTAGTTTGTGGAACAGGCTTTGGGAAATACAGTTGTAAAAAGAGTTCAAACTGACACTTTTGGACATACATTTACCACATATATTTGAATGCTTGCTCAGCCACTTATAAACTGAGCATTCTTGAACAAATTTTCTTAACTACTCTGTTTATCAGTTTATTGAAGAATGAAGATAACATGATAAATATTACTATGCAAGATGCCCTAGCACACAGGACACTTAATATCAGCTGTCACAATAATATTTATATTTTAGGAATGATAACATTCTTTAGGTTTAGTTTATAATAATTTTTTTTTCATTTTTAGGCCTGATCCTAATAGTTAGATAGGTTATTTCTAAGTTCAATATGAAGATGGTTTTAATAAAGAAGATTAAATAGTATTTTATAGTTGGGTGTGTGTGTGTGTGCATGCACGCGCACACACACACTCAGTTGTGTCTGATTCTGTGACCCTACGGACTGTAACTCACCAGGCTGCACTGTCCATGAGATTCTTCAGGCAGTCACAAAAATGGAGCGGGTTGCCATTTCCTTCCCCAGGGTTTCTTCCCGACCCAGAGATTGAACCAGCATCTCCATGTCTTCTGCATTGGCTGAAGGATTCTTTACCTCTGAGCTACCTGGGAAGCCCAATTAGGGACATATAAGTGTTAATATCTGTAGATGCTGGCTAATCAATTCACCAGAAGCCTTTAAGTTAATTTATTGCACACTAAGAAAAGGGCATAGAAAAGTGAGAGTAAAAAAATATAATCAACATATTGTGAGCTTTGTCTCTTTCTGATTCTAAACTCTAGTGTATAATCTCTCTCTCTTTTAAAATTAGGATATGAAACATTCTTATCTAAGAACATGAAGAGTTTGTGCTCACCTACTTTCCATTTTTAGCATTAGTGTTAGTCGCTTCTTCGTGCCTGACTCTTTGTGACCCCATTGACTGCAGCCCACCAGGCTTCTCTGTCCATGAGCTTTTCCAGGCAAGGATACTGGAGTGGGTTGCCATTTCCTTCTCCATTTATAGCATTAATTGGGAGATAAGATTAATCGATAAGCTTTTTATACTCTGAATAATAGATTATATGAAATTAGGAACAGATATTACCCTGTTTCCCCTCTTGGACTAAATTTATAGACATTGAGTAAATACGCTTTAAGGACCAGAAAAATTGAAAATGACTTCGATATAGACTTTTCTTGGGAAGATGTTTTTGGGATGCACTTAAATGTCTGATTTCCCCTAACAATTATTATATATTTCCCAGCAGAGCTGTTATAGTTTCTAGTAACTTCGTATCAAAGCAATCAGCTGCCTATATAGAGGTACAATTAGAGAGGTCAATTATGAGGTGCTTTTTTCTTTTAACTTTTTATTTTGGTATAATTTTAGACTTACAGAAAGTTGAAATATTACATAGAATTCCCCTATGCCTTTTATTCAGAATCTACAAATATTAGTATTTGCTTTTCCTTCTGCCTCCGTCTTTTTCTAACTTTCACCTCCTTAACTCCATCTCTGTATGTGTGTCTGTGTATGAAATTTTCCCGACATTGCTATGGACTGAATTGTGTCCCTCAAAATTCATATGTTGAAGTTCTAACCACCAGCAGTGGTATTTGGAGATGAGTCATTACCTTTGGGAGGTAATTAGGTTTAGATGAGTTTATGGGGTAGGGTTCTCATGATAGGATTAATGTCAGAGATCCCGTATCAGTGATCTTCCTTTCTCTCTGTCATGTAAGGACACAACCGAAAGGAGCCATCCTCAAGCCAGAATGAGAGCTTTCACCAAAACCTGTGTTGGCACCCGCATGTCAGATTTCCAGCTTCTAGAAGTATGAGAAATAAATGTTTATTGTTTAATTCACTTAGTCTATGGTAGAAGACAGGGCTTCCCTGGTGGCTCAGAGGTTAACGCGTCTGCCTCCAATGCGGGAGACCCGGGTTCAATCCCTGGGTCAGGAAGATCCCCTGGAGAAGGAAATGGTAACCCACTCCAGTATTCTTGCCTGGAGAATCCTATGGATGGAGAAGCCTGGTAGGCTACAGTCCACGGGGTTGCAAAGAGTCGGACACGACTGAGCGACTGAACAGAACAGAACAGAACATGGTAGAAGACAGCCGGAGAAAACTAACAGTTTTTATCTTGAGGTTATATAATTATCAAAACAAGAAACTAACAATATAATAATGTTGACTAATCTATAAACCTAACTCAGATTTTGCCACTTGTTCTAATACCTTTATAGCAAAGAGAATGCCACATCGTGCATAACCTTCAGTTGCCACATCTCTTTTGTTTTCTTTAATATGATCAGTTCCTTGGCCTTTCTTTGTGTTTGTGATCATTTTTTGGAGTAAAGGCCACTTTTTTAATAGAATCTCCCTCAATTTGGGTTTGTTTTACTATTTTCCTCTTTATTAGATTTATTAATTTCCTCCCAAAATACAGCAGAAGTGATATATTACTCTCAGTGCTGCACATCAAGATGTACATGATGTTGCTTTGTTACTGATGGTGTTAATTTGCTGACTTGATTACAGTGGTATCTGCTAGGTTTCTGCAGGAAAAAGGTGCTATTCCTTCCTTCCTTTTGTAATTATGGGGAGATAGAGAGACTTGGTTAATACTCCTTGACTTTTACCTCTTTACCATATGTTGATGATTCTTGTTGGAAATAATTTATTACAGTGATTTTTACAAAATATTTTAAAAATTTCATTTTTCTTTATACATTAATTATTTGCCTTTTACCATAAAAAGTTTCCCTTCTCTTTTCTCTAATTTTAATGCCCCTATTCTTTGGACTGCTTTTCTTTCTGGCTGGCAGTTGAGCAACTGTAGTTTGGGTTCTCATCAGCTATTTAAATACATGTGGAAATTTCTTATGATAGACTCTCTTAGGCATAGTAAATTTTTACTTATCTTGGAAATTCTTCTTGAAAATTTCCTTACCAAATTATCTTGCATAATAATTTTTAAGTTCCTATAGGATACCATTTTCACCAGTGTTGATTAATTTAGTCTTCATTCTAGTCACGTGAAGGTGGATTTAACTATGTTTGATCAGGAAGAGAGTGACCAAAGCTTAGAGAGGCTATGTGACGTGTTGGAGCACTATAGAACTTAAACCTAGATCTTAAAACCCCAAGTTCCTTTCTTTTCCACCACTCTCTTACTCCTTTCCCTACTATCCTTTAGATGTTTTTTTTAGATAAAATTTCCAAGTTTTCTCTGGCTGGAATTTCCATGAAATATAAGTCTAATCTATGCAGTCCTTTTGAAGAAACTTAGTATCTCTTGTACCTTAAGAATATTTGGAAGCTTCATCTGGTCATTTGAGCATTTTAAAGTTGTCCTTTTTTAATTTGCTTAGAATTTAACAAGTACCTCTCATTCCCAAATGCCATCACTTTGAGGAGTAGGGCTTCAACATACACATTTTGGAAGGACACAAATATTTGGTTTGTAACACTGATTTCATGAGATTATAAGATAATCAAATAATAGATAATATTTATTGTGTTTTCTGCTAGCCACTATTCTAAGTACTTATATTTCATTGATTCATTACTCAGAGTAACCTCAAAAATTTTAGGTACTATTATCCTCATTTTACAGATGAAGAAATCTGAGATTTAAGGAAATGTAAGTTGTTCAAGATCACACATATACACACACACAATCTAAATTAGCTCTTTCATTTTCTTTTTACTCTTCTTTAGTGTGACCCATTCATTAAGGCCCAGCTCAACTTTTTCCTCAGGAAGTTTTGCCTGATTGTCTTCAACTTTGAGAGACTGGGCTCTGATATGACTTTTTAATAGCATTAATTGCCAGTACCATTCTGATATAGCTTGTCCTTTTATGCTGCTGGTATTTGATTTGGTAATAACTTAAGTAAATTATAAGCACTGCACAACCATGGGCCATGATTTTTATCTCCTACATCTAGGATATAGTTAGTGCCTAATTGTTAGTAAGCGTGATTAAATGTGAACATCAGGAAACCTCAGATCAAAGTATTAGCTTAATTTATAAAAATGAAAGAAAATTGTAGAAGTTTGTCTGAATTAGGGTAAGTTTATAAATGGTTTTTGTCTGGAGAATTCCATGGACAGATGAGCCTGGCGGGCTACAGTCCATGGGGTCACAAAGAGTCAGACACAACTGAGCAACTAAGCACAGCACGGCACAGACTATCCTGGGTCTGTATCTATATAGCCTGTTTTTCTGTACAAAGTGGTTAGGGAATGTAAAATATAGACTGTTAAGAGTGTTTTCTTTTTTTTTGAAATGTATTAGTAAAGAAGTAGAGTTTCAAATAATGGTTCTGAATTCTTATCTATCAATATAATAGAGATTATAATTCTACAAAGTTGACTCATTTAAGTAATAAATAGAACACCAAATGTACGTAGTGGTTTGTTTTAGGGAGAGCTTTGAAATAATTTTATAATCCACTGTTGTAAATACTGAGAATAGGTACTTTTATGAATTGTATAATTTAATCATAACTATAACTCTCTTGAGGTAAGGTAAGCGTTGTCTTTATACTTTTAAAATGAGGCATGAAATTAATTATATAACTTGACCAAATTAGCATCTATGGTAAACTGAACCTGGCCTTGTTTGAGTTAGAATTCAATAGTAATGATGTTGATATTGTGTTAGTAATAATAGAAAGTGAAGTCGCTTAGTCGTGTCCAACTATTTGCGACCCCATGGACTGTAGCCTACCAGGTTCCTCCATCCATGAGATTTTCCAGGCAAGAGTACTGGAGTGGGTTGCCATTTCCTTCTCCAGGGGATATTCCCGACCCAGGGATTGAACCCAGGTCTCCTGCATTGCAGGCAGACACTTTACCATCTGAGCCACCAGGGAAGCTGTTAGTAATAATAGTTAGCATTTTTTTTTACTGCCTTACATGTAATATCTAATGTAGTCTTTAAACAATATTATGGAAGAGGTACATGGGACAGTTGATGGATCTGAGACTTGGAAAAGTCAGAGAATATGCCCATTGCTATATTAGAAGTGCTGGTGCCTAAACTGTAATGCACATCTATTTGTCAGCAAGATCTATACACTACAGGACAGTATGTTCCCACTTGCTAAAGCCAGTCCTGTTTCCATTACACTCACTTGATTCAGGCATGGACTCCAAGATTAGGAACACTTGTAGTTTGGCAATATCTATCAAGTCTACATGTTCAAAATACATATCATCATAAACTAGTTTGTCAACTAAAAATTGTCCTTTTCCTGCACACAAATTGGTTTATCAAATAAAAATTAACACGGTCTATATCAGATATCTCCTACTGTAATGAAAATAATATTTGTGAAATCATTTATTTGCTAAAGAACTTATAGATTTTAACTTATGCTTATCATCTTTGTAACATTGTTGAAGGATTTTGAAGGTATTTCTGAAAACTGCTGTGTGAGTTTTAATCACAGAAACAGTGATTGTAGGAAAAGCAAAGATTAAACCAAATTTATTTTTGGTGGAAATATTTATAGTTTCTTTTATGCGTCCTTTTTTAGATCATTCTCATCTTGGCTGCTATCGACCCAAGGATTATAAGGTATGTAATAAAAGCTATGTAGTTTTTATTACATAGTGATAGTTATCCTGGCTTTCAGATTAGAGCATACGTAAATTTCTGATATGTTTGGTCAGATATTATCATGTTCATTTAGTTAAGAAATTTACAAACAATAATTGTCATATTATGGAATGTCATTATTTTGTCTGGAATAGACTTTTCATTGAGAGTCTTCCTATAACTATTTTGTGACTTTTGATTGTTCATTTGGATTAGTTATTTGTAATTGTGTGTGTGTGTGTGTGTGTGTGTGTGTGTGTGTGAGAGAGAGGGAGTTAGAGACAAAAAAATTGGTGGTTAGTTTTAGTGATACCTCACAGTAGTAATTCTAAATTTCATTCATTCATTCATACAGCAGTATCCTCATAATTTTTGCCATATCTGCATGTAATTTATGCTACCTTTAAAAAATCCACAGAATCTAAAAAAGAGTGGATATATGTATATTATAACTGATTCATTTTGCTGTACAGCAGAAACTAATACAATATTGTAAATCAACTGTAATAGAAATTAATTTAAAAAATTCAAAAACTGAAAGTTCATCTTCTTTTCATTTATAAGTATCTGTTCCGTCGCTCAGTCATGTCCGACTCTTTGCAACCCCGTGGCCTGTAGCCTACCAGGCTTCTCCATCCATGGGATTCTCCAGGCAAGAATACTGTAGTGGGTTACCGTTTCTTTCTCCAGGGGATCTTCCCGACACAGGGATCGAACCTGGGTCTCCTGCATTGGAGGCAGACGCTTTAACCTCTGAGCCACCAGGGAATAAATTAAAATTAATATAACTGAAAATCAGTATCATATGCTTTAAAAATACAGTGAAAAAAAAAATGGTACTAAATTCTAGCTAGATAACAAGACTCTGAGACATGTTCTCTATTTCTTAAAATGAGATAAACAATGACATACAGGTGTAGCAGACATTACCAAGAGCTAACTAAAGATTTCTGATTGAAAGAGAATTGAAATTTTTTCCTTTGTGATTTACTGTCTTTTAGTGTATGTCCATGCACCATGTAAAATAATCTTGTGTATTATCTAAATTTATTTTGGGCATCATATTAAAAACCTGCTACACCACTAGTAGTTCATGTTCTGCATTTTGAGAAGTATTTCCCCAGAATTTATCTTTTCTGCCTCTAAGTGAAAATTTCTTAGTAAGAGGAGGCATTATATTTAGGAAAACAAAATAAAAATCACACCTTTCTTTATAATACCTTTGTTTATTTACCCGAAGACGATTTATTCTGTGCTTTAGGGCACTGAATAGCATAGTTCTTTGTCATGCTTTGATTGTGGTGAAAGAAATATGGAAGAGCCAAGGCAAAGTTGTGAGTAAGGGTCCAAATCTACCAGAGTGTCAGAATCATATAGGTGGAACTTTATGAAAATCCATTCCAGGCCTACTAAATGAAAATTGCTGAGAATGGAGACTGGAAATTTTTATCACAAGTTTCCAGGTGATTCTTATGCTTCCTTTTGCTCTCTATGCAAGCATTGGCATTTGAGATCTATGAGTATAGACATGAACATAGCACTTAAACAAAGCCATTCCTCGTATAGTGTTTGTATAGGGTTGTGCCCTTGTTTAAAGCTGTCCCTAGAGGAGTGTGAGGAGAAGGCAATGGCACCCCACTCCAGTACTCTTGCCTGGAAAATCCCATGGACGGAGGAGCCTGGTAGGCTGCAGTCAGTGGGGTCGCTAAGAGTTGGACACGACTGAGCGACTTCACTTTTACTTTTTACTTTCATGCATTGGAGAAGGAAATGGCAACCCACTCCAGTGTTCTTGCTTGGAGAATCCCAGGGATGGGGGAGCCTGGTGGGCTGCTGTCTATGGGGTCGCACAGAGTCGGACACGACTGACACGACTTAGCAGCAGCAGCAGCCAGTAGAGAAGTGTGGGCCTGGCATAATTCACCTGGTGCAGAATTATGTGGAATTTACTCAAACACATACATGTATACTGATCTGTGTAATATATGTGCTTATGAGTGTGCCTGTAAACACACACACAGGCACACACACACACACATCAAAAAGCATAATGTTCATTGTCTTGCATGGGACCCAGGGAAGCCACCTTATTTGTAACACCAAGAGATAAGCCTGTCTTTGTACATTTTCTTCAAGTCATGTTTCACAATTTTTATGTATTTATTTTCTTCTTTATTTGCATCTTTGTTTATAGTCTGCCTTTAAAAAAAATAATCTGTTGGTTCCAAAGTGGCAAGGATCTTACTGGTCTTACTTATTGATAATCACTGGTACTTAACATATTGTCTGATACATAGTGTGGATTCCTAAAATATGTGTGTTGTGTGAGTGGATTATAAAGAGAAAACAAGTAAACCAAATATATAAAAGTATAGAAAGTAGAGAAAGTTTATCAGACTGATAAACTATAATCCAGTTCTGTGTTGACTAGTCCATTTAAAGGTAGGTGTATATATTCAGAATCCCCTCTTCTAAATGAATTATTTTAAAGAGCTTCACTTCTGTCCCTTAACTATCTGCCCACCCTCAACGCTATATTCTTCACTTTCAGGGTTAGAGTAGAAGTTAATCATTAATACTACCCTTGTAAGGCTGTGGGTAGTAAGTCAGCTCACAGGATTATTTTTTGTTTTGAAGAGGTAGATTTCCATAGAAATACATATTCAGCATTGAACAGGGCTATTTTTCTATGGAAAAATAAAGGACTGCTTTTGTATAGGCATATAATAGCTGGTAGTGGAACACTATATGGTATCTATAAATAGGAAAAGAGTTATGAATCTAGGAGTGCTTGCAAGAAATTTTTAGAAAGGCAAGACTTTGCCTAAGTTCTGTTGAGAAATATATTCTGCAGAGGCAATAGAAGAGAGGTCCATGAAGTGACTCCATTTTGTGTCTTCACCTTATTCTAGAGCAATGCTGTCCTCTTCACATAGTGGAAAACAAAGGAGAACCTGAAGAGGCATATCAGTTTCTTAAAACTCTTGGTCTTGAATTGACACATGACATTTTTACCTACACTCTGTTTACCAAGAACTTACCAGATGGCCACACCTACATGCAGGGATTGCTTCTCAGCAGTAATTCTGCTCTGAAGGAAGGAAAGATGAATCGTGATGGAAAGCTAGTCATTTGTTCTGTCACATCTAGAATGCCTTGTTCCTCTCTACTCCCAGCTTCTCTTGTACTATTAAGAAAGATGATGACTAAAACTCTATTATGTTATTGATAGAAATTAGCAAAAAATTAGCAAAACTAGTAACTGTCTCTGCCTTCATGGATATTTTATGATAATGAGAGAGATAATAAAGTCACAAAAATCAATATATATTGGAACTGTGACAAATATCGTGAGGGATATGCATGCTGGCTTCAATTAGTTATGTATTAGGAGGATTTGATCTGGTGAAGGAGAACAGAAAAAGGATTTTGAGGATCGGTGACTGCTCTGGAGCTCTGAAGGTGGGTAGGAATTTACTGTGTGAAAAGGAGGGAAGCACATGACCAAGGGAAAATGGGGAAGCACATGTATAAAGGTTCAGTGGGTAGGCAGCTGAAAGGCCAATGTTGCTAGGAGTGAGAGACAGGAGTAGGCGCACGGTGTAAACTTAGGCTGGAGCAGTAGAAAGGGGTCAAATCTGTTTTGCCATGTTAAGAATTTTGATTATCATCCTAGGTACAATGGGAAGCAAATGAAGTTATTTTGAACAACAAGATCCAGTTGGCTTTGTATTTGGAAAATATTACTCTTGATAGTAGTGTGGACTGGGAAAAGAATGGAGAGAATAGACAATTTAGTAGACTATTGAGTAGTCAATGTGAGAAATGATGGCTTGGATTAAGATGATAGTAATAGAGGTCAACTGCAGTGAAGATATTAGACAGATATTTAGAGTTAATGTTGACATAAAAGTAGACCTGACAAATGGAAAAGATGTACTGTGTTCTCCTAGAGAAAATGTCAGTGTCATAAGGATATACTTCTATGTAGGGTAATTCGGAGAAGGCAATGGCAAGCCACTCCAGTACTCTTGCCTAGAAAATCCCATGGATGGAGCAGCCTGGTAGGCTGCAGTCCGTGGGGTTGCTAAGGGTCGGACACGACTGAGCGACTTCACTTTCACTTTTCACTTTCACACATTGGAGAAGGAAATGGCAACCCACTCCAGTGTTCTTGCTTGGAGAATCCCAGGGACGGGGGAGCCTGGTGGGCTTCCATCTATGGGGTCACACAGAGTTGGACACGACTGAAGTGACTTAGCAGCAGCAGCAGCAGGGTAATTCGAAAATTAACAAAATCTCAATAAAAATATCTCCAGGCCCTTAAAAAAAAAATTCTAGGAACTAAGCAAAAATAGTCAAGAAAAGTTTGAAATCAGAGAGTATTGAAAGGGTCTTAGCCGTGCAGTATTATGAATGACTTTTGTATTTCTGATTTTTACAATTCAGTGTTTTCTTGATACCTTTTATTGAGATAGGAAATGTGGAAAAGCCAAATTAGAGTATACAGAATTCTAAATTCTGCTGCAATTTCTTGTTTATCTTGTTTATTAGACTTTGGAGAATGTCTGACTATTCAACTCAGAAAAAGATCAGAGCTTGAAAATAAACAATATGGCACTTGATGTATTCAGAAGGGGGTTTAATTTTAAGAAGCCATTGAGCTTTTGTTTCTGGCACTTTGGATGGGAATGAAAGCACACAGAAGAAGGATAGGGTTCTCAGGTAATGGAGACGACTATCACAGGAGATAAGAGATAGTGGGGTAAAGGCCATTTCTTTCAGTGGGATGTGAGGGTATCCAACAAGACCTAATTTTACATTTTCACATTCTTAAAAATTGGCCTTGGCCAACATCTTTTAAGGAAGCAATTTGTAGACTCTGAAATTTTTTTTTGGAATTTTTATTCTGCCAGTTGAAAAGTGCAGACTATTGGATATATAGGATTTTGCTCTTTTTCATTCTAAGGCATCTTTTACATGAACAGTTTTGTTCATATAAAACACTCTCCAAGGTAGCCACTATAATTCTAAAATATACTTAGTGAAATTATTCTATTTGGAACAGTAAATGTGCAATTTAAAATCATAGTGTAAATATACGTAAGATGATCAAAAGGTGGAATCTGACTTGGAGAGGGCGTTGGCCTAAACTGAAACACAGGCATAAGAATATGACAGTGCTGGTCATTATGTTGCTATTACAGCTTATGTCTTGGGCGCCAGCCTAGTGGTTGGTATCTTAAATTGGAGACCTGACAAATCTGTAATTCTAAGAAGATGGAAGGTCTGGTAGTGGTTTCTTCCTGAAGCATTTTCTCCCATGGAGGAAAATAAAAAGAAGAAACTGAGGAGAGTTTTCATGATATTCTGACAAGTGGCCCAGGGCAAAGTTTTTACTAAGGATTCTGGTAGAATGAGAACATCTGAACCTGTCAGTTCTTGGATTTGGCTACAGGATAGCTTTAGTAGTTCATGCCTGGTCACTTTGCTGTGGACTTCCTCTTACAGACTCAGGGCAAAAAGTGACAGAGAGACATATTAGTAACATATATAATAA
This sequence comes from Moschus berezovskii, assembly GCF_049115385.1. Classification (NCBI taxonomy): domain Eukaryota; kingdom Metazoa; phylum Chordata; class Mammalia; order Artiodactyla; family Moschidae; genus Moschus; species Moschus berezovskii. The sequence goes on along the minus strand of NC_142463.1, from coordinate 23,158,441 downwards.
GACAGGTTTCCACCTGGGATACAAGTTTTCAGATTTGACCAGATTCTCCATTCCTACAAGACAAAGTAATTCAGCATTTGGGAGCTTTACAAAAAGGAGGGCAGAGTCCAGACTAACAAGAAGATTCAGTTACCACACCATTGTATTGATAGTTAGACCCCGCAAGGAGGGAGGCTAAAGAGTCCCAGAGAAAAAAACTATTTCTGAGTTGAGTGACTTAGATGCGGCAACAAGGAGGGTCTGTTTGGATCTTGTTGGATTTCAGGGTTGTCAACTGCCAGCTCACCAAAAGATCACCACAGTAGCTGAAGAATCTGTTGATATCAAGCAAAGCAGAGCTTTGATTATGCAGTAAGGGAAAGCATCACCTTTGCAGACCTAGTAGTTCTGAAAGGTTAAGGGTAATATCTCTGAAAAGTAAAGGGTGGATATTTATAGGTAAATATTAAAGGTTAAGGGTTTGGGGGTCTTGGCTCAAGAGTTTTAAGGAAGGGATTTAAAGCAGGAAGGGCTTTAGCTGACTGTGGCTCAGATCATGAACTCCTTATTGCCAAATTCAGAGTTAAATTGAAGAAAGTGGGGAAAACCACTAGACCATTCAGGTATGACCTAAATCAAATCCCTTATGATTATACAGTGGAAGTGAGAAATAGATTTAAGGGACTAGATCTGATATACAGGGTGCCTGATGAACTATGGACGGAGGTTCGTGACATTGTACAGGAGACAGGGATCAAGACCATCCCCATGGAAAAGAAATGCAAAAAAGCAAAATGGCTGTCTGAGGAGGCCTTACAAATAGCTGTGAAAAGAACAGAAGTGAAAAGCAAAGGGGAAAAAGAAAGATATACCTAATTGAATGCAGAGTTCCAAAGAACAGCAAGGAGAGATAAGAAAGCTTTCCTCAGTGATCAATGCAAAGAAATAGAGGAAAATACTAGAAAGGGAAACTAGAGAGCTCTTCAAGAAAATTAGAGATATCAAGGGAACATTTCATGCAAAGATGGGCTCAAAAAAGGACAGAAATGGTATAGACCTAACAGAAGCAGAAGATATTAAGAAGAGGTGGCAAGAATACACAGAAGAACTGTACAAAAAAGATCTTCACTACCCAGACAATCACGATGGTGTGATCACTCACCTAGAGACAGATGTCCTGGAATGTGAAGTCAAGTGGGCTTTAGGAAGCATCACTACGAACAAAGCTAGTGGAGGTGATGGAATTCCAGTTGAGCTATTTCAAATCCTGAAAGATAATGATGTGAAAGTGCTGCACTCAGTACGCCAGCAAATTTGGTAAATTCAACAGTGGCCACGGGACTGGAATAGGTCAGTCTTCATTCCAATCCCAAAGAAAGGCAATGCCAAAGAATGCTCAAACTACTGCACAATTGCACTCATCTCACATGCTAGTAAAGTAATGCTCAAAATTCTCCAAGCCAGGCTTCAGCAATACATGAACCATCAACTTCCAGATGTTCAAGCTGGTTTTAGAGAAGGCAGAGGAACCAGAGATCAAATTGACAACATCTGCTGGATCATCGAAAAAGCAAGAGAGTTCCAGAAAAACATCTTTTTCTGCTCCATTGACTATGCCAAAACCTTTGACTGTGTGGATCACAATAAACTGTAGAAAATTCTGAAAGAGATGGGAATACCAGACCACCTGACCTGCCTCTTGAGAAATCTGTATGCAGGTTAGGAAGCAACAGTTAGAACTGGACATGGAACAACAGACTGGTTCCAAATTGGAAAAGGAGTACATCAAGGCTGTATATTGTCACCCTGCTTATTTAACTTATATGCAGAGTACATCATGAGAAATGCTGTGCTGGAGGAAGCACAAGCTGGAATCAAGATTGCTAAGAGAAATACCAATAACCTCAGATATGCAGAAGACACCACCCTTATGGCAGAAAGTGAAGGGGAACTCAAAAGCCTCTTGGTGAAAGTGAAAGAAGAGAGTGAAATAGTTGGTTTAAAGCTCAACATTCAGAAAACTAAGATCATGGCATCTGTCCCATCACTTCATGGAAAATAGATGGAGAAACAGTAGAAACAGTAGCTGACTTTATTTTTTGGGGCTCCAAAATCACTGCAGATGGTGACTGCAGCCATGAAATAAAAAGATGGTTACTCCTTGGAAGAAAAGTTATGACCAACCTAGACAGCATATCAAAAAGCAGAGACATTACTTTGCCAGCAGAGGTCCATCTAGTCAAGGCTATGGTTTTTCCAGTGGTCGTGTGTGGATATAAGAGTTGGACTATAAAGTTGAGCACCGAGGAATTTATGCTTTTGAACTATGGTGTTGGAGAAGACTCTTAAGAGTCCCTTGGACTGCAAGGAGATCCAACCAGTCCATCCTAAAGGAGATCAGTCCTGAGTGTTCATTAGAAGGACTGATGTTGAAGCTGAAACTCCAAAACTTTGGCCACCTCATGCGAAGAGCTGACTCATTTGAAAAGACCCTGATGCTGGGAAAGATTGAGGGCAGGTGGAGAAGTGGATGACAGAGGATGAGATTGTTAGATGGCATCACCGACTCAATGGACATGAGTTTGGGTAAACTTCGGGAGTTGGTGATGGACAGGGAGGCCTGGCGTGCTGCGGTCCATGGGGTCGCAAAGATTGGACACGACTGAGCTACTGAACTGAACTTTAAAGTAGGGAATCTCATTGGCAAAGTTTGTGATATAAAAGATTAGGGATTCCCTGGTGGCATAGTGGTAATGAATACACCTGCCCAACAGGAGATGTAGGTTTGATCTCTGGGTCAAGAAGATCCCCTGCAGAAGGAAATGTCAAGTCACTCCAGTATTCTTGCCTGGAAAATACCATGGACAGAAGAGCCTAGCTGGCTATATAGTTCATGGGGTTGCAGAGTTGGATGCAACTTAGTGATTAAACAACAACAATGTTGGACATGAAGATTAGAATCTTAAAGCAAGTCTTTATAAGTAAGCAGGTATTTAATAGGGAAGAAATTTGTTTTCCTGAGTTATCTCTTGGGCTGAGAAGGGGACTGTTTGCCCAGATTAAGAATCTATCATTTTGAGAAGGGAGCTGATAGATGATTGAGCAGACTGTTGTTCAGGCAAATGATTTATGAGACGGTCCTAAAGCAAATAATGAAGCTAATTTCCTGGTTTATAGCGTTAAAATTCATGGTAAAGTCATATTGAGGTAGATGAGCCTCAGTTTCTAGTTCTGTTAGCCAAGCCTTGTGAATCTAGATCGTCTCAGTTCTCACATGTCTTACTAAAGTTATATACACTTTTCCATTAATGTGTTACATATTTTTAGATTTAGTCTCAGAAACCTTATAGTTTTGGTTCCCATTGTAAACAGTTTTTTATGTAAAACTGCATTTGTATGTGTTTTGCTAATCTATGGTTTTGAAGTAGATTTTTTTGTACCATTCTTGTCTTAGATATTCTTGAATTTTTTTAGTAGAGGAAACCGTATCATCTACAAACAATGAATTTTAATTCTGCCTTGCAGATTACCTTGACTTACTAGAATTTTCAATGTACTGAAATAAAAGTGGTGATTGTGCATGTGGCAGAGATATTTATTGCTACTGGTATTCATTTCCTCTTCTATATTTTCAAGCCCTTTTGCAGGTGTATAGGGCCTAGTTCCAGCCAATAGGCTATAAATGGAAATTATGTGGATCCCTTCCAAGGTGCAACTTAGAAGAATTGATACGAACTCTCTGTTGTTATAGTGACAGTGAGGTCGCCTGTTCTAGATGGTACGGCTGCAAGTTGTTCAGCCTGTCTCATCAGCACAGGTCGTTGGGCAATTTTATGAAGTGTGATTCTCTTGCTAACCTATATTACCATAAAGTACAGGGGAAAATGAACCTTTATTACGTTAAGCCACTAATTTTCAGACTTCATTTGCTCTTGTAGTGCAACCTGATAGGCTGCAGCACAAAACTAATACTATGTGCCTTCTTGTCTTGATCCTGTCTTAGATAGGGTCATGTCGAAGGTTTCACAGCTGTGACTGTTGTTTGCAGTAGAGTTTTGTTGGATATCCTTTAGCAAGTTAAGGAAGTTCCCTTTGAAATTCCTTGTTTTCAAAGAATTTACATTTTTGAATTATGAGTGGATGTTGGATGTTACTGAATACTATTTTCAGCATCTATTGAGTTGATAATGTTTTTTCTATGGTGAATTAATAGGTTTTCTATTGATAACCCATTCTTGTGTTCTTTGAAAGTACCCAGCTTACTCATGTTGTATTCTTTTTTGATCATCACAAACTTGAATTTGTTAATATTTAATTTTAAGATAACTTTCCACATATTGTCATGCATGTATGCATGCATGTGTGCTAAGTCGTTTCAGTCGTGTCCTACTCTTTGCGACCCTATTGACTGTAGCCTGCCATGCCCTTCTCCAGAGGATCTTCCTGACTGAGGAATCAAACCCGCATCTTTTATGTCTCCTGCGTTGGCAGGCAGGTTATTTACCACTAGTGCCACCTGGGAAGCCCATGGTCACTAGTAAGAGTGATCTATAATTGTCTTTCTCCTACTTTTCTTCAGTGGTTTGGTAGCAGTGTTATGATCACAGCATAAAATTAATTGCGGGATATTTTCTTTCTTTGAAGCAGTTTGCCAATATGTTCCTTGACTCTTTTTATTGGGCTGTTAGTAAATCCGATTGCTAGTGCATCTTCTGTGGAACTTTCCTCATAGGTGTCCTTTGAGGCTTGGGCTGTGGGAGTTTTCTTTTTTTTTTTTTTTCTGCCGTGGATCTCTCATAGTTCACTGACCTGGGACTACTACCACCAAACAGCTATTTGACTTTACTTCAGTTTCCTCTCTTATAAAGTGTAGATAGTAAGAATACCACAAAGGTTGTTGTGAGGATTAAACAAATTATTTATGTAAGTGCATAGAAGAGTGATCTAAGAAAGAAGGAATTTCCCCCTACCCGCTAAAGACTGGCAAACCTAAGAATTACGTATAATTTTCATTGCATTATTTTGGAATTTCTTCTAAATTTTTCTCTAGTATAAAGAAAGTACATTTCCCTTAAACTAGACCAGATAGTTGAGCATATGGATTTTTCAATTGGGTGAGGTAGGAACTGATCATTCACTTGAGTAGGATTCAAAAGGAATGTTTCCAGAAAAATTGAGAAACTCATCTCAGTTGCCAGTATCTGCTTCTCTTCCTTTTTACTCAGAACTATGGCACTAGTGGTAAAGAACCTGCCTGCCAATGCAGGAGATGTGTAAGAAATGTGGGTTCAGTCCCTGGGTTGAGACTCCTGGAGGACTACACAGCAACGCACTCCAGTATTCTTGCCTGGAGAATCTCATGGACAGAGGAGCCTGGCGGGTTACGGTCCATAGGGTTGCAAAGAGTCAAACCCAACTGAAGCAACTTGGCACGTGCAGCACCCACCTGCTTTATCCTTACTGTCCTGAAAGTAGTGCTTCTACCGCACTTCTTTCCTATAATCATAATCTTCAACTACTTCCCAGAAAATTCCATTAGAATTATTTTTATTTACTTTTTATTTCCCATGATGAAAGAGAAATTTTCAAGTACAGTGTGTAGTTCCAGTCTTCAACAAATATTTTTTGGATAAGTGAGTTTCCTGGTTCCTATTTATACTTAGTGGTTCTTTCTTCCATTAATTTAACTTTGAAGTTCCTATAAATTATAAATTTTAGGGCACAAATATGATTTAACTTATTGTATAAGCAACTTTTCAGGAACCTTATTTCTGCAGTATGGCATAACTCAACCATTATATATCACATATTTGAAAAGTATGTTATTTACATAATTACATTTATGTAGTTACAATGAACTTGGTGTATGAAATTTTCTTTTTTAACCTGTAACAATTTCAGATTGGTTTAAAACTATTAGATTTTATCTTGATGCATTTCAACATCTGCAATATTGGAATTGTTACATTTCTGAGATCTTATAAAAAGGATTTAAAGAACTATTTCCAGAAATGTAAAAAGAAAAAAAAACTCTTTATGTTGAAATATGAAGGTTTATGTAAACAGAGGAAATAAATACTATTGTCTTTCATGAATCAAGCTCTCTGTTTTGTGTTTGTACTAATTTTGTCTTATTTATTTTCTGTAGCAAACCTGTAAGATTATTTCCCCAGTTTATAGATGAGGAAATGAAAACTTAGAGTAAATGACTTGCACAGGGTCACATAACAAGCAGGAATTTGAACCCAATTCTTTGAACACTCTAAGCTAGGGTTCTTGAGGAATCATCCAAGAAATATAACTCCTCCATTATGAGCCAAAATAAGGACATTCCATTTGATTTCTGGAGGTGAATGAGCAACCTATGGAAAACTCACCAGAGCTATGAAAATGCTTCGTAAGCTAAGTCTGGGTTGAAAATTTGAAGTGGATTCTTATCTCATCCCCTTATTATCTCTTCCATTCCCTCATTTCAATATATAATTTTCCAAAATATTTATTCTAATTCCATGGAAGGAATACATTCCAGCTGTATCCCCACTGCACAGTTACTCATTGTATGTCTATTTAGTTCTAATCTGCTTCCTCACTGTTTTATCATTATTTGTTTTTTCATGTCTCTCATTCTGGATGGTAATATCTTTGAAGTCTCCTGTTACATTTATCTGTGATTACTGTCTCGATGCTGGGAAAGGTTGGGGGCGGGAGAAGAAGGGGACGACCGAGAATGAGATGGCTGGATGGCATCACTGACTCTGTGGACATGAGTTTGAGTGAGCTCCAGGAGTTGGTGATGGACAGGGAGGCCTGGCGTCCTGTGATTCATGGGGTCGCAGAGAGTCGGACACGACTGAGCGACTGAACTGAACTGAACTGAACCTTGTTCAGTACTTGATACATAGAAGATGCTTAATAAATATTGAATAGTATTGAGTTACATACAGTATTCAAGGTTCTCTACAGTGTGCCCCTGTCCACCTCTGCGATATTCTCTCCAATTACTTTTTTACACAGCTAGCCATGTGATTGTATCTTCATTGTTTATTCCTTGTGCCTTTTCTTCCACTTGGAATGCCCTGTCTCACCCTTTTCTGTGCTTAGCGCCTTGATTCCAACCTACCTCCTCAATGAGCCCTCCACCATTTAAACCACTGGAAGTTTATAAATGTCCTTCTGCAGGTATTGTCATTAGGGTAGATTTGCCCCCTAGCATCTCTGACTGGCAGTTTTCTTTGTGTTAATACCCTCTCTCCTCTGGTTTGTGAGTTCAAATCCCTGTACCTCTCTAGATCTCTGTGTTTAGCTAATGTGTTGTCCAAGAGATTCTTAGTGAATAGTCTGATAAAGAGAGAAACAGTTGTAGTCACCTAGAAGAGGCTTTATGTGGAGCGTTGCTGACTAGTTTGTGGAGAAATTTTAGTAAACAAAAAGTGAAATGGTCTGCAGCCAACAAGTGGCTCAGATTTGGATATAATTCAAGAAACAGCATGAAGGCACTTTTTTTTTCCCTTTCCTATCAGTCTTTAGAGCATTTTTCAGTTTTTTTCTCTCGTTCAGTCTGGATCACATATTCTTGGTCGGTTATTTGGGACCGTAACTGAGTCATTTGAATTACATGCTGTTTGGTTCTGGAATGAAAGTTTGATTCTCTCTGTTGACTGCTGGCTCACCATATGTTGCTGTAATTTTGGAAAGCAGTGAAAATTGTGGTAGTATTGAAGGAGGAGTGTTTTGATAATAAATTGCTTGCATTTGTTTTATAACTAATTCACACATCTAAATATTCTTCAGGAAACTTCAAATAAATTATGGAAGATTTTTAGATATAAGGTAGCTATTATTAACCCTGGGGAAATGAGTCTGAGAAAGATTAAAGGTCACAGTGACCTTCTTAAAGGTCAAATATTTAGTTGATATTAACTGCTAGGACAAAGTTTCATAAAGGCAGGGACTTTGTTGTGTTCACTGTTGTAGTCTCAGCACTTAACATGGTGCTTGCGTGCCAAGTTGCTTCAGTTATGTCTGACTCTTTGCAACCCATGGACTGTAGCCCACCAGGCTCCTCTGTCCAGGGAATTCTCCAGGCAAGAATACTGGAGTGTGTAGCCATTCCCTTCTCCAGTAGTATGGTGATGGGAAGTTAAATATGTGTTAAGGAACAAGAAAGAGGAATTGAGTTTATTTAACTCCAGATTATCACTCCCATCACTCCATCAAAGCTACTCTTATTAAAATTATTGATACTATTCCAAGTCTTTTCTACCTTGTCTTATGAGCAGCATTTGACTGAACTAGTTATTCCCCTTCCTTGAAATAGATTATTTAATTGACTTCCAGAATAATGCATTCTCCATTTTCTTCCCGTTATTCCCTGGCCATTCTTCAGTCTGCTTCTCATCTTCCCAGATTCTAAACAGTGGAGTATTTCCAGGGCTCAGTTTTCAGAGGTTTCCTATTTATGCTCACTTCCTTGGTTATATCACTTAGTGCCGTATTTTTAAATACCGAGACTCTAAAAATTACCAGTTTATATGTTTAACTTTGAGTCTTCCCTTGAACCTCTACTCTGATAGTTTGGATGATTAATAGATATGTGAAGCTCAACATACAGAAAACCAGACTCCTAATATTGTATTCTTCCATCTGTCCTGTTGGAAGGGTATAACTAATTTACACAAACTCAATTCTTCCAGTTGATTTCACCAAAAAACTTTGATGTTATCATTGGCAGTCTATCAGCAGATCCTGTTGACTGTATCTTCCAGATGACATCTGAATCTGATCACTTTTTGCCTCCTCTGCTATCACTCAGAGGCAAGCCAGCATTCTTTTCCACGCGTTGTTGTTAATAATTTCTTAATTGATTTCCTTGACTCTGCCCATGGACGCACTATAGACTGTTCTTGACACAGTAGCCAAGAAGATATTATTTTCCAAAATAAATAAATAAAAGAGCTTGTCTTTTCAAAATAGAAGTCTAAATCCTTAAAATTTGTCATTTCTACTTTATTTCCTACCTTTCATTCTAGCCCTTTTGGCTTTCTTGGTATTTCTAATTATCAGACATACATACATAAAAACCATACATATGGGGTTTTTTTGTTTGTTTGTTTCTCTCTTTCTGGAATGTCCCCATGATTTAGGTCTTGTGATATTTAATAGGGTCTTCAGGTCTATACTCTATAGAATTTTGCTAGGGTGGTTCTCTCTGTGGGGTCCCCATTGACCACACTATGTAAAATTACAGCTGCTTCCCTACATATCCCTCCCACCCCACCCAGCAGCACTTATTTCATTTATTTTCCTCCCATGGTATATACCATCCTTCGACGGTAAATAGGTATGTTTTACCTATTTATTTTAGAGGGGGTTGTGTGTTTTAAAATCTGTTTCTCCTTACTAGAATGTAAATTTAACTAGATTGTAAGTTCTACAAGGGTAGGAATTTATTCATTTATCTACCTTGATTTATTATGAAGCAATGGATGAGTATGAGGACTAGAATTCTGTTCTGTTTGGCCTCATAGCTAGACTATCATTAGTTCATGTGTATTTGTCCTTTGCTTTATATATCCATCCCTACCTTTACCCCATTCCTACTCAAAAGGTCTTGGAATTGATAAAGTTCTATAGATTTTCAGTTCAGTCACTCAGTTGTGTCTGACTCTTTGTGACCCCATGGACTGCAGCATGCCAGGCTTCCCTGTCCATCACCAACTCCTGGAGCTTGCTCAAATTCATGTCCATCGAGTGGGTGATGCCATCCAACCATCTCATTCTCTGTCGTCCCCTTCTCCTCCTGCCTTCAGTCTTTCCCAGCATCAGGTGGCTAAAGTATTAGAGTTTCAGCTTCAGCATCAGTCCTTCCAATGAATATTCAGGACTGATTTCCTTTAGGATTGACTGACTGGTTTGATCTCCTTGCAGTCCAAGGGACTCTCAAGAGTCTTCTCCAACACCACAGTTCAAAAGCATCAATTCTTTGGAGCTCAGCTTTTCTTTATAGTCCAACTCTCATCCTCACATGACTACTAGAAAAACCATAGCTTTGACTGGACGGGCCTTTGTTGGCAAATAATGTCTCTGCTTTTTAATACGCTGTCTAGGTTGATCATAGCTTTTCTTCCAGGGAGCAAGTGTCTTTTCATTTCATGGCTGCAATCACCATCTGCATGATTTTGGATGTGTGGATTGAATAATCAGATTATTCAATGTTTAGTCATATTGGTAGTAGTAATGATTGCTATGCTCAGTAGCTCAATTGTATCTGACTGCAACCCCATGGACTGTAGCCTGCCAGGCTCCTCTATCCAGGGGATTTTCCAGGCAAGAATACTGAAGTGGGTTGTCATTTCCTTCTCCAGGGGAATCTTCCCAATGCAAGGATCGAACATTAACATTAGCAGGCTGATTGTTTATTGCTGAGCCACCTGGGAAGCCCAAAATAGCTTTTAACGTTCGAATCCACTTACTGAGGACTTGTTCTGTGTCGAGAATTTTCATATGTTTTACATAATCTTTTTTTTTTTAATCTATTTTGCCATGTATTTTGTGAGATCTCAGTTCCCCAACTAGGGAATGAACCCAGGCCATGGTAGTAAAAGCATGGAATCCTAACCATTAGATCACCAAGGAACCCCCTAATGAAATTTACCTTCAAATATAGCTGTAGCATTATATTTGATTTTTTTTAACTTTTACAAATGTTGTGTGTGTATGTGTATAATGTCTATATATATATATATATATATATATATCTCCTGTGTATACATATGTAATTTTTAAACAGGTCATCAGAACACCTCATGGGAGAGACTTCGATGATTCTTTGGAAAGGTGCGAAGACTATTTGAGTTCAAGGTCATGCAGCAAGCCCCAGCATTCAGCCAGGACCTTACTTGTTCATTCAGCACCCTCTACCATGCCAAAGCATTCTCCAAGCCCTGTGTTAAATCGAGCTTCTCTCAGGGAAAGGTAATGCTTAGTTTCTATATTAATTTTTGAATAATCATTAGAAAATAGCAGGCAGTAATTATGTATGTCACATGATTATTTGTGAAAGGGTAATTTGATTTTAAGAGAGTTACTTTAGATTGTTTTTGCTTAGAACACATTGCACAGTGTCAGATACTCCTCCCCAGCCCAGTTTTCTCAAACTGTTTATTAACTATAAGTGAGTTTATTAATTAGAGTCCCTTTAACCCTAGTTAAATATTGTAGTTCCCAAAGTGTAAAATAGAGTATATGATAATTGTTTTTAAGAGATTCATAGGAATTTAAGATTATAGTCTTGACTTATGTATAAAAATAGCATAGGTTATATTTTTTCTTACTGATAATAACGATACTGTATATTATGGGTTCATGGCACCTGTTTTCATCAAATTACCTATCCCCAGCTGCCAAGAGAATCTTAATCATGTTAATAATCTAGTCTCCCTCTAAAAATGTTTGGCAAACAAAGTTAAGACACTTTTTATAATTTGAATGTGAAAGAAATAATTTCTCTTCATCTGTTTTTGTTGTTGTTGAATCCAAATTGAAAATTCCTTGCTTGCCTCACAGTTAGTAACATAGAAAACAAGAATTGTCATAAATTTTAAAAAAGCAAACAAACCCAACCCTCGGTATTTAAGAAATTTTGTAGAAATTTGAAAATCTAAGAGATATACAGTCAACACATAGAAATATAATCTATCATCACACATGATATCAAAAAGCTAAAGAGGCACACTAAATCTCTACAGCGTGCTAGGACCATCAGGTGTAAATAAGAAAGTTTAAATTAGCTGTAGAGAATCTATCAGAAGTTCATCTCAAAACTAATGATTCAAACAAGTGTGCCAGTTTGGGAACTCTACTAAAGCACCCCTGTTATGAACACATAAATTTGTTTCATCATTAGTCCTGTAACCATTTGAAATAGGTATATGAAGGAATGCTAGAAATGCTCATCCTAAATTAGGGGATTTTGACTAATGTTACTTAAAGGCAATCATGCCTCTGGAAATCAAGTTCAGATAGGTAGGTAGGTAAATAGATGCATACCTACATACATCTATATAGGGAGAGATATGTCTGTGTATCTGTAGGTTTTAAAAGTTCGAGAGAAAGCTCTTAAAGAGAGGTTTTTCTACTGAAGTCTGGTAACTTGTGTCTCTGTTATCAGGGGACTTTGCGTTCCATGACTGCTCAGATGTTCAAACATTCAGTTGGTGCTACTCTACTTTTCCCTACTTTTAGAATTTAGCACTTGTGGTTTTCTTGATTAGGTTCTTTTGCTATATCTGTAGGTTTTCAAGCATTTTTTTTAACCTATAACTCCTTGGATATCTTATTATAAACCTTTATTTATTTTTCTATCTTTTTGCATATTTTGCAGAAGTCTCCAATTATCTACTGCTATAGTAAAATATCTAATTTAATCTTGTGTTGTTTTTTTCCTTGCATATAATTTTGTCTCAGTATTTTGAAGTCAGGTTGATAAATTCTTCGTTGAGGCTATTTTCAAAATTTCTTTATTGAAGCTAGCTAATGTCAGCTGTTCCTTTTTCTTTTTTTTTTTTAATCCTAAATTGTTTATCCTTGCAGTCGCTTTTCCATGTGTAAGCAATGACAATAATAGCTAATACATATAACTTACTCTGTTCCAGTTATTAACTCATTCAGTCTTCCAAGCATCAGTGAAGTAGGTACCATTATTATTTTTATAACAAATGAGTTTAAAAAGGCACAGTGCAGTTAAGTGACCTGCCCAAGGTCACACAGCTTGTAAAGGGCAGTCTCCGACTGAGACCCAACTACTCTGGCTCTGGAGTCTGGGCTTTTAATCACTTCATTATAGTGTCCCTGTATACAGAGATTTTTCTATAATATGGGGATTAGTCTATATACAGTGTTACTGTTTATTTTTGTCTGCTTTTCATAATTAATTTTTTTTTTTTTTGGCTGTGCCAGGTGGTATGTGGGATCCTAGTTCCCCAACCAGATAGTGAACCTGTGCAGAGCAGGGGATGGTTTAGAGTAGGTGACAGCATTTATTTTGACATTGGATAGTAGATATAGATAAATAAGTTCTTTGCTAGAAGGATATCAGTGATTCAAATATTAAACATTACATATTTTACCTATGACTTGAAGAAATTTGAGGTACTTTTACAATTAAAGGATATAATAGTTATTTAGTTTGACCACATCTAAATAAGTTGATAAAATTTTATTTGGGTAGTTTCTAGTATAAATAAACTTTTTTATTTTCACAAAGACAGAACACCTCTTCTTTGAGTGTATTTTCTAAAAAAAAATCTAGATCCAGTCTGTAAAGGAAAGTAAAATATATCAGACAGTATGTCTTTAAGACATATTACCAAGAGAAAAAACATTTTGTTCTTTTTAGCATGCTTAGTGTACCACATGTTTAAATATAAGACTTTCTATGATTTGACTTTTAGGTCACTGAGAAATATGCTAGAGTGTTTATACAATCCATTGGAATCAATAAACATTTTATACTGATATAAACGTAGATTGTATGTCCTCGGAAAAATTGGGAGTATGACAGAACATACAGCTCTATTTTTTCTGGGTACATATTCATTAAAATTAAATAAGTTTTCCTCTAAGATTGCTGTAAAATGCTGACTCCTTATCATGTATAGGAATAAACACACTTTTGGAAGTTTTATCAGCAACTCTAAGCAAATGACTTTATCGTGAAGGTGCTTTTTGTTTTAAGCCTTTTAAAAGAATAACTCCAGTAGAGTTCGTACACCATAAATGGTTTTCACTTTTGATTATAAGTGTTATGTTTCAAAAGCAGTTTTATCTTCAAAGTATAAATATTAATATTATGGCATAATAATTATATTAGCTTATAGAGTTATTAATAAAATCAGACTAAGAAATAAATGCAACTCTCATTTAATAGGAGCTGATATTCTCATGCTAAAGGTTTTGCCTTCTAAATGGAGTACGACTGTTAGGCAGTCATTCCTTATACCACAGCACAGACTAGTGGATCCTCTCACAGTATCATCAAAGAGATCCTCCTGGAGCTGCACATTTGAGTCTCTGATTTTCAAGATGTATTACATACGTAGCCAATAATAAGGCCTGCCAATATATTTCCATAAGTGCAGGCAACACTTCCTATTACAAATGCAGGAGATTAAGATTTAGATATAGTTGATTATCTATTATTGATTGCATTCTTTAAAACAGATTATGTAAATCATTTATCCTGCTTAATAGTTTATACTTTGTGTAAACACATAAAATTATAACTTTTAAGGACAAACTAGAAGCTGGAAGGTTTTAAGCAAACTATTAGCATTTTAGTAACTCATTCCTTTATAATGAATCCGTATGCAATGCAGGAGACCCCGGTTAGATTCCTGGGTCAGGAAGATCTGCTGGAGAAGGGTTAAGCTACCCACTCCAGTATTCTTGGACTTCCCTTGTGGTTCAGCTGGTAAAGAATCCGCCTGCAATGTGGGAGACCTGGGTTCGATCCCTGGGTTGGGAAGATTCCCTGGAGAAGGGAACAGCTACCCACTCCAGTATTCTGGCCTGAAGAATTCCATGGTCTGTATAGTCCACGGTGTCACAAAGAGTCGGACACGACTGAGTGACTTTCACTCACTTCCTTTATAAAGAAATTATCAAGAATATGTCAGGTAGATATGTTATAATCAGATGGATGTAGAAATTTTCATTATCACTTATATAAAGCAAGATATCTTAATTATACTAGTGCCAGTTTTGAGTTTGGGAAATTCATGAGAAAGGGAAATGATAGGCTGCTTTGCTTCTTCTTTGGCATGTTTAATTCCAAGAATGGAAAATAATTTCAAAGGTACTATATGTGGAATTATTGCTCTAATATAAAAATTTATGTCTTTGTTTAGAGATAAAGCTCTAAAGAATTATGTATGGACATTGTTAAAATGGTTAGGTATATAGATTTGCTGTCCCCAAAGCACATCCAACTTTGTTAGACTACTAATTGAACATATTGTTAGGACCTAATACTACAGTTGAGGATGAGTATTTGACTTTATATCTGTCTCTCATCTGCACTCAAAGAAAGAAAATATGTTATTCTAATCCTTATATGTTATCACAAAGGGATAAGAAAAAATAATTATGTGTCTGGCATTTGGTGATTTATTTTTCTCTCCCTCTGGCTGCAAGTCATCTTTGTTTTTTATGCCTACAGGTTCCATTCTGATTGGTGTTCACCTTCCAACTGTGATGAGATCCATGACCGGGTAAAGAATGTCTTGAAATCACATCAGGCTCATCAAAGACATTTATATGTTAGTTTCTAAATTTTTCTCTTGAAGGCTTTTTTTTTATTTGATTAGGCATGAAAACCACCCAAGATGTTTAACACTCGCAATATTTAATCCCTGGGAAGGAAAAGAAAGGATACAACTTCCATTTAATGGAAGTCAGTGGTTTAGCTAAAGGCAACATATCTAAATTCCTGCTTGACCTGAGTCATTATGCAAAATGTTTGACACAGATCATGTTAACTATAACAAAATATTAGTGATAACTATCTCATAAAGAGTCAGTAAGTAGTGACTTCATGATAATTTTTCACAGCCTTCAAAATATGGGAACCCTTGTTTTATGACCCAGAATAAATCCCATTTCCTGCAAATTGATTTGATTGAATAATAGAATGAGAGAAGGGATGGGACATGTGTTTTGGAGAAGTTTCCCAGCTGATTTTTATGCTAATTAAATACTTAAAAGAGGAAAAGAAGAGGTCAGGTTTATCAGTTTAGTACTCAATAACATCAGTATGAGAATCTGACATAAGGCAAATGAACATATAAATGAATGACAGGTGGGAAATAATTCCAATATATTATTCTTTTTATGTTTGGTATCTTGTTTCAGTCATTTATTTAAAAACAATTGTTTATCAGGAGTCATGTTGGACACCAAGCTTGGTCCTGGGGATATAACTGAATTATGTGACATTGGCATCATTTTATACAGTTGAAAGCTTCTATTATGCATACTGATTTTAAATTAAACTTATTTTCAAAGTATAATATAATTACAGATAGTCCCAGTGACTGCCTCTCCCAAGGTTAACGTTATCCTAACTTCTAATAACAAGATTAGAAGTGTTAGACGATTAGAAGTAAAAGTATTGCATATTTTTTATGTTTATAGCAGTGACATCCTACCACATCTTTTACCTTTTTTTTCTTACTTATTTCATTTTGTTTTTCCAGTTCGGATATTTTTGCAATGCAGACATCTTATTATATAGTTCTTCATTCTTGCTGCTGCATGGTATTTCATTGTGTGAAAATCCTACCGTTGTTTAATGCATTCACCTATTGATGGACCTTTGGGTTGTTTCTGGTTTGAGCTATTTTAGAACTGTTATGAACAGTATATATCCTCAGATAACATTGTATACATTTTATTTGGGTATGTTGCCAACACTGTATTGCTCAGTCATAAACTGTATAAACATTAAGCTTTTCCAAGTGATTTTAACAATTTACACTCCCACTGCCAATGTGTATGAGTTCAGTTTGTTTCATATGCTCACTTCTACTTGATAGGTTGTGTGCGTGTGTATGTGTGTGTGCATACATGCATTTTAATTTTGGCATTTTGATTGTGAGAAGTAGTTTTATCACATAATGGTTTTAATTTGCTGTTTCCTGGTGACTAGTTTATTGGCTATTTGGGTATTCTCTTTTGTGAGTATTTGTTCAAGTTTCTTGCCCATTTTTATACTGCGTTGTCTCTTAATTTGTTAAAATTTTCATATAGATTCTTGATGTGTCAGATATATGTTTTATAATTTTCTTTTTCCACTCTGTGCCTTGCCTTTTCTTTCTCTTAATCATATCTTTTGATGAAAAGAAGTTCTTAAGTCCAATGAATCCAATTTATCTTTTTTATTAGCATTTTTAGAATGTTTGTCTTATCAATGGAAATAATCAATAAACAATCTAAAATAGGAATAAAAAGGTTTTATTCGAGGAAGGCAATGGCAAGCCACTCCAGTACTCTTGCCTGGAAAATCCCATGGACGGAGGAGCCTGGTAGGCTGCAGTCTGGGGTCGCTATGAGTCAGACATGACTGAGCGACTTCACTTTCACTTTTTACTTTCACACATTGGAGAAGGAAATGGCAACCCACTCCAGTGTTCTTGCCTGGAGAATCCCAGGGACGGGGGAGCCTGGTGGGCTGCTTGTCTGTGGGGTCACACAGAGTCGGACACGACTGAAGTGACTTAGCAGCAGCAGCAGCAGCAGCAGCACTTGAATTGTGTTCTGCCAGACTACAAAATGGAGGCTTATATCAGCAAGACCCACAGAGTTATACATAGATGAGTTAAGTAAGGATTGGTTAGGGTCCGAAATGGCTGTGTAGTCACAAGCGGAGACCTTGTGACCTTAAGATTGCAGGTGACTGCTGCTGCAGATGTTGTCTTGAGAACTGCTAGTATCCTTGAGTTCGATAAAGTTCAGAAAAACTGCTGACCATAGAACTGCTGGGTGTAGTTAGCATAAAGTTCAAGCCACATGACGGGCAGGACAGAATGACTTCTCCATCCCTCGGTATGTGAAAATTTCTTCTCTTAGTCTACTTCAAGACTCCATCATATGTTTTCTTGTAAAGACTTTTTGTTTTCTTTCACATTTAAACATATGATCTAGTTGGAATTATTTTTTCTGCATAGTGGTAGGAAGGTGGCAAATTTCAAGAAAGTTTCAAGTTCTATGACTGTGGATGTCTCTCTTTCTTTCTAGTTCTATTAACTTTATTTTATATATTTTGAAGCCATGTTGGTTGGATACAGATTTCAGACTAGGATACAAACCTTTTATTGTGAAGTGTCCTTTTTTATTTCTATTATTATTTCTTGTTTCATAGTACTATGTAGCAGCACCTACACTGCTAGGTGTCTAGTTATACAACTTTATTTTGGCCGTATGTACATGGTGTATATTTTCCATCCTTTTTTTAATCATTAAAGTGTGTATCTTGTGAATCGCACATGAGATGTTTTCCGGATTGAAAATCTAGAATTTTTAAGTAGACTGATACAGCTTTCATTTGAATTAATAACTTTTTTATAATCTTTTTCCTTTTTATTAACTTGTTATTCATTTTTTTAAACTATGTTATTGGTTGCCCTAGAGATTGCAACTTGCGAACATAACAAATTATTTCTTTGTTGACCTCGCCAATAATGTTGGGACCTAAAAACTATTTTTTTAACCTGCCTCATTTTTTGGATATCTGTTATCTTGCATTTTGATTCTACATATGTAAAACACACAACAAATTCGTTTTGTTTGTGTAGTAATGTTTATTCATTTTAATCACATATTTACCCTTTCTGTTGTTCTTCGTTTCCTGAGATTCCATGTTCCAATTTCAGCTTTTGAGTCATCCCCCTCCTCCCTGTAGTACTTTCTTTAATGTTACTATCCTGGCTTTGAATTCCAATTTTGTTTGTTTAAAAACATCATGGTTCCACTTTTACGTAGGGTGGTTTTACTGGATATAAAATTCTGTATTATATCAAGGTTGGTGTCTGTTTCCTTTTGGCACTTTATCTTTCTACTTTTTGGCCATACCACAAGGATCTTAGTTCCCCAATCAGCGATTGTTGAACCTCTGCTCTCAGCAGTGAAAGCATGGAGTCCTAACCACTGGACCACTAGGGAGTTTCCTCCTTTGACACTTTAAGGAAGCCTTTCACTGTCTTCTGATTCTTTTGTGTTACTTGAATAGTCACCTATCATTCCTTTGTAGGGTTTCCCCATGCTGTTGCTTTTAAGGTTTGCTCTTCAACTTTGTGTTTAGTAATCTTACTATGATATGCCTAAATGTCGTTTTCTTGGATTAATTCTACATTGTTTGCAGAGCTTCTTAAATTTTTAGGTTGATATCTTTCATCAGTTTTGAAAAGCTCATTCATTCTTTCTTTAAACATTGCTTCTGTTCCAATACTGTCCCTCTGGAATTTCCAATTACACTTCTATAGGGTCTTTAGACTGTATATCATATGTATCTTATGCTTGTTTTGATGTTTTAAATTTTTTTATCTCATTAAAGAAATTTAATTTAAAGTTAGGAATCTCCCATATAAGAAAACCCTAAGCCCAGAAGCTTTCTCTAGTGAATTGAGCCAAACCTTTAAGGAAAACATAACGCTAGTTTTACACATTCCTGAAAATAGAAAAAGAATACATCCTGGGTCATCTCATGATATCACCATTTCTTCTAATGTCAAATAGATAATGACATTATAAGAAAAGAAAAATAGACCAAAATCCCATATAATATATACATAAAAATCCTTAACAACATGTTAGCAAATTAGAATCAGCAATATATAAAAATGGGAATGTATTGTAATCAAGTGGACTTATTCCAGAAACACAATGTAAATTCATCCTATTAACAGATTAAATACATTTTGTTCTGTGTCATTTCAATAGACAGAAAAAGCACTCAGCAAAGTTTAACTCTATTCATGTTAAACACTCTTGGTAAAGTTGAGGTAGAAGCATACTTCCTTAACCTAATTAAGAAGCATCTTAAAAAAACCTACTGCTGACATTATACTTAATGAAAGTGAAAGTGAAAGTGAAGTCGCTCAGTCGTGTCCGACTCTTTGCGACCCCATGGAATGCAGCACACTAGGCCCTCCTTCCATGGGATTTTCCAGGCAGGAGTACTGGAGTGGGTTGCCATTGCCTTATACTTAATGGTGAAAGACTAAATGCTTTTCCTCCCTAAGCTCAGAAGCAAGGCAAGCAAGCCCTCTCTCACCATTCCTTTAACATCATACTGGAAGTCTTAGATAATAAAGATAGATAAGAACATAGATAAAAGGCATAAAGGTTAGAAGGGAAGAAACAAAACTATTTGCAAAGGATATGGTTATTTATGTAGAAAGTTCCAAATGATCTACAGAAAAACTCCTAAGAAGTAAGTTTATCAATGTCACAGGATAAAAAGAAAGTAATTTTTTCCTATATACTAGTCATGAACAACTGGAATTTTAAAAAAGAAAATCCATACAGTTTACAATAGCACCAGAAACTGAAGTGCTTACATATGATTCTAACAGGATTATACAGAATGCAGGATCTGCATTCTGAGAACTACAAAACACTGTTGAAAGAAATCAAAGAAGATAGAACTAAAACAGAGAGTTACACCATATTCATTGGTTGGAAGACTTAATGTTAAGATGTCAGTTTTTCCCAGTTTGAACTCTAGATTCAATGAAATCATAAAACCCCATCAAGCTTTCAAATGGATATTGATGAGCTGATTCTAAAATGTGAATGGAAGAGTACTTGAGATACCAAAGAAGTTTTGAAAGAACAAATTTGGAGGATCCACCACCTAATTTTAAGACTTAACTGTAAAGCACAGCAATGAAGACTGTGTGTGTTTGTGTGTGCTAGTCACTTGAAGTGAAGTGAAGTTGCTCAGTCGTGTCCGACTCTTTGCGACCCCATAGACTGTAGTCTACCAGGCCCCTCTGTCCATGGGGTTCTCCAGGCAAGTATACTGGGTGGGTTGCCATTTCCTTCTCCAGGGGATCTTCCCAACCCAGGGGTTGAACCCGAGTCTCCCACATTGCAGGCAGATGCTTTAACCTCTGAGCCACCCGGGAAGCCTGCTCAGTCACTTAGTTGTGTCCAACTCTTTGTGACCCCATGGACTGTAGCCTGCAAGGCTCTTCTGTCCCTGGAATTTTCCACGTAAGAATCCTAGAGCCAGTTGCCATTTCCTACTCCAGGAGATCTTCCCAACCCAAGGATTGAACCCGAGTCTTTTGTAGCTCCTGCACTGGCAAATGGATTCTTTATCACTGTGCCACCAATGAAGGCTATGGTATTGATTAACTTATAGACACAGATATCAAGGAATAGAAGAAATCCTCTGCAAATAGACCCCCACACAAGTACTGATTTTTAACAAAAGTATTCTAAAGGAGATCAATCCTGGATGTTCATTGGAGGGACTGATGCTAAAGCTGAAACTGCAATACTTTGGCCACCTCATGCGACGAGTTGACTCACTGGAAAAAACTCTGATGCTGGGAAAGGTTGGGGGCGGGAGGAGAAGGGGACGACGGAGAATGAGATGGCTGGATGGCATCACCGACTCTGTGGACATGAGTTTGAGTGAACTCCGGGAGTTGGTGATGGACAGGGAGGCCTGGCATGCTGTGATTCATGGGGTCGCGGAGAATCGGACATGACTGAGCGACTGAACTGAACTGAACTGATAAACCCAGTTAAATATGGAGTCTTTGCATGTATTCTCTTTTAACACATGGTTTTGGACAACCAAAAACAAACTGCTGACACATAATTAAAAATATATCAAAAATATATCATAGACCTAAAACATAGTAGGGGCTTCCCTGGTAGCTTAGCTGGTAAAGAATACACCTGCAATGCAGGAGACCCAGGTTTGATTCCTGGGTAAGGAAGATCCCCTGGAGAAGGGATTGGCTACCCACTCCAGTATATTGTGAATTCTCTGGTGCCTCAGACAGTAAGGAATCTACCTACAAAGCAGAAGACCTGGGTTCGATCTCCAGGTTGGGCAGATCTCCTAGAAGAGGGCATGACAACCCACCCTAGTATTCTTACCTGGAGAATCCCCATGGAAGAGGAGTCTGGCAGGCTACAGTCCATGGGGTTGCAAAAGAGCTGTATATGACTGAGCAACTAAGCACAGCACAAAACATAGTAGAAAATTCATTTAATTTATATTTGTAAATTACTTTAGATATAACATCAAACACATGATCTATAAAGGAAAAGGAAAGTGAAAGTGTTAGACACTCAGTCATGTCTGACTCCTTGTGACCCTGTAGTCTGTAGCCTGCCAGGCTTCTGTGCCCTTGGGATTCTCTCAGTTCAGTTCAGTTCAGTTGCTCAGTGGTGTCCAACTCTTTGTGACCCCATGAATCACAGCACGCCAGGCCTCCCTGTCCATCACCAACTCCCGGAGTTCACTCAAACTCATGTCCATTGAGTCAGTGATGCCATCCAGCCATCTCATCCTCTGTCGTCCCCTTCTCCTCCTGCCCCCAATCCCTCCCAGCATCAGACTCTTTTCCAGTGTGTCAACTCTTCACATGAGGTGGCCAAAGTATTGCAGTTTCAGCTTTAGCATCAGTCCTTCCAATGAACACCCAACACTGATCTCCTTTAGAATGGACTGGTTGGATCTCCTTGCAGTCCAAGGGACTCTCAAGAGTCTTCTCCAAGACCACAGTTCAAAAGCATCAATTCTTCGGTGATCAGCTTTCTTCACAGTCCAACTCTCACATCCATACATGACCACGGGAAAAACCATAGCCTTGACTAGACGGACCTTGGTTGGCAAAGTAATGTCTCTGCTTTTTAATATGCTATCTAGGTTGGTCATAACTTTCCTTCCAAGGAGTAAGCTTCTTTTAATTTCATGGCTGCAATCAGCATCCGCAGTGATTTTGGAGCCCAAAAAATAAAGTCTGACACTGTTTCCACTGTTTCCCCATCTATTTCCCATGAAGTGATGGGACCAGATGCCAAGATCTTGGTTTTCTGAATGTTGAGCTTCAAGCCAACTTTTTCACCCTCCTCTTTCACTTTCATGAAGAGGCTTTTGAGTTCCTCTTCACTTTCTGCCATAAGGGTGGTGTCATCTGCATATCTGAGTTTATTGATATTTCTCCCAGCAATCTTTATTCCAGCTTTTGCTTCTTCCAGCCCAGCGTTCCTCATGATGTACTCTGCGTATAAGTTAAATAAGCAGGGTGACAATATACAGCCTTGACATACTCCTTTTCCTATTTGGAACCAATCTGTTGTTCCATGTCCAGTTCTGACTGTTGCTTCCTGACCTGCTGGGTTGACATTTCCTTCTGCAGACAATCTTCCTGATCCAGGGATCAAACCCGGGTCTCCAGCATTGCAGACATATTCTTTGCCATATGAACCACCAGGGAAGCCCTATAAAGGAAAAAGCAAGTTATTGATAAATGTTATTAAAATTATTTGCTCTATGAAGACACTGTTAAGAGAATAGAAAGATTAACCCTTGTCTGAATAAAAATATTTGTAAATCACATATATAATTAAGGACTTGTATCCAAAACTAAAATATATAAAACAACTCTTCAGGCTCAGCAATAAAAAAATAAGTAAAATTAAAACTAGGCAAATGATCTGAACAGACATTTTATCCAGTTAGCATATGAAAAGATGCTCAGTAGTCATTATAGAAATGCAAATTAACATAACCTGAGATACTATTACGTATTAGAATTTGTTAAACGAAACTACCCCCCAGTGCCTCCCTAAAAAGAAACCTCCAAAATACTGTCAAGGATATGGAACAACAGGAGCTATCATTTAATGCTGGTGGGAATGCTCAGACTTACAGCCACTCTTGAGAACAGTTTGAAGGTAGATTTGTGTAAGTTTAAACATACACTTGCCGTATGACCCAGCAGTCCTTCTCTTAGCTATTTACCCAAGTGAACTGAAGCGTATCTTCACACAGAAACCTGTCTATGAATGTTTATAGAAACTTTATTCATCATTTCCAAAAATAGCATGTTCTTTCATTGTGAACCGTGAACAAACCATGGTACAGCCATTCGATGGAATATAATTCAGCAATAAAAAAGAGTAAGCTATTAATGCATGTTACATGATGAATCTTAAATTTAGTTTGCTAAATGACAAAAGCCAGAACCCTAAAGCTACACATTGTATGATTTTATTTATATGACATTGTTAAAATAGCAAAGGTTAGGAGACACAAAAGCTGTTAACTGCAAATAAACTCGCTTCACGGGAACTTTTAGGATGCAGGCATTGATTAATATACTGGTGTGACTGACACATGACTTAATGCATTTGTCAAAGCTCCTAGGAAAATGGCTGATGGCTGAGAGTAATTTTTATATTTTTACATGACTTGGTGAGGGGGCGACAGAATATTTTACTCTTCTAATATACATTAGGAAGAGTTAAATTTATTATATAAAAATTTGAAGTGTGATGTTGACTCTTGAAGATTTAATATAGATTATAATGAACTAGCAGTATTAAAATTACAAGACTTGTCTTTAAATTAGCTTATCTAAATTACTTTGGAATATAGTGTTTTGGCTGGATACTGTAAAGCTAAAGTCAAGAAGAACTACGTGATCACTGTATTCTTATTTGGAAATTACAAAACTTTTTCTGGAAAGAGCCAGATAATAATTATTTTCTTCGTGTATGCTGTGGGACCTCTGTCAGAACTCCTCAACTCTACTGATAGAGCACAAAAGCAGTCATAGACAACACATAAACAAATGATCATGACTGTGTTCCAGTAAAACTTCCATGTGCACTAAAATGTGAATTCCATGAAATTTTCATGAAATATTCTGTCTTCCTCCACCTAGTCATTTAAGAATATAAAAATTACTCTCAGATATCAGTCATACCAAAGCAGGCAAAGGGCCAGAATTGCCCTCGGAGCTGTTTGGCAACCTTTGCTCTAGTAGATAAATGTGTTTTACACAGTGATATCGATTAACAATTCTGAAAATGCTTTACATTTATATGAGAGTTGGACAAATAAGTAAATAAATTGTGGCTAAAATAACCAGGTTTCTCATTGTCAGAAAAAGAAGTTATAAAGAAACAAGATGGATAAAGCTAGAATGAACTCTGTGAAGCTGGATTAGAGTCTGAGATGGCAATTTTAATTCATGTTTCTTTTAATATATACAGATAGATTAATTCAGAGTTATAGATTTGAGTATTATACATGTGTTAGTATACTCACTTATTTTCCTGTCTTTATCCTTTCTTTGAAAGGGCCTAGAGGGAGTGACAACCTGATAGCAATAAGCATACCCAGCTCCCAGATCTAATACCTATTATTTCTGAATATTTATTTTCTATGAAAATCAACAGGCCTTTTTTCTTGGAGCAATAGTTAATTCTCGGGGTAGAGCCTGGAACATCTTACAATATGGAAAGTGATGATTGTTCAAAATGTAAGAGGAATAGGGGCATATCTAAAGGACACAGGAGCAACCTGAATGAGCCCCCCCAACTGTCCATTTATTGAACAGTTTGAGCAACAAGATAAATAGCATTAGTATTGAATTATAATCCAGAAAATGAAATAAATATCCATGAGTCCACACTGATGTAAGTGAAACAGTGAATGAATAATGGTGAGAATGGACCAATCTTCCTTATAGAAGAATCCTAAATAACATTTGTTGATATTGCCCACTCCAAGAAACGGAGCTTAATTCTTCTCTTGCTCTTGGGCTGGGCTTGATTTACGTCTAAGAATAGAACATGGAAAAAATAAATAATAATTTAGGTGGCGCAGTGGTAAAGAATCGCCTGCCAATGCGGGAGACAGAGATTTGATCCCTGGGTTGGAAGAGGAAATGACAACCCACTCCAGTATCCTAGCCGAGAAGAATCCCATGGAAAGAGGAGCCTGGCAGATTACAGTCCATGGGGTCACAAAAAGTTGGACACAAGTGACTGAGTGCACAAAATTTTGGTGGAGAAATCTGGCAGATGGCACCACCCTATTATCAAAGTGATCAAGATTAACATCACTAGTGATAACCGATGTTGATAGCGTGTATCCCTTTATATCAGGGGATGTGAAGGACATGTCTGTGTTATATTGTTCCTCCAAACCCATAACCTTAGCCTAAATGTGAGAATACATCAGACAAAACCAAATGGAGAAACTTTGTACAAAATAGCTGACTAGTATGTCAAAATCATGAGAAAGAGCGAGCACAGAAACTCATCACAGATTGGAGGAGACGAAGGAGAAACGATAACTAAACGCAGCACAGCATCCTATTTTGGATCCTGGAACAGAAATAGTACATTATTGAAAAAATTGGTGAGATCCAAATAAAGTATTCTAGATAATAGTATACAATGTTAATTTCTTAGTTTTGCAAAATTTACCCTGCTTATATGAGATGTTAACATTAAGAGAACTTGGATGAAGTGTGTACAAGAACTCTTCATCTTTGCAATTTTTCTTTAAATATTTTTTTTAAAACCTATTGAGTTCTTCATTTTCAGTCCTTTTGACTTTTACCTGAGAGTTGGTGTGATTACAGACCCCCTTCCTGCTCATGTGAATACATGCGCAGCCACCCAATCATGTTCAACTCTTTGCACCCCCATGAACTGTAGCCCACCAGGCTCCTCTGTCCGTAAAATTTTCCAGGCAAGAATACTGAAGTGGGTTGCCATTTCCTACTCCAAGGGATCTTCCCGACCCAGGGCGCAAACTCAGGTCTCTTGTGTCTCCTGCATTGGCAGGCAGATTCTTTACCACTGCACTACCTGAGACATCCCTTCGTTCTCATCCGTTCCGTTCCATTCCGTCACTCAGTCGTGTCCGACTCTATGCGACCCGGTGGACTGTAGCCTACCAGGCTTCTCCGTCCATGGGATTCTCCAGGCAAGAATACTGGAGTGGATTACCGTTTCCTTCTCCAGGGGATCTTCCCGACCCAGGGATCGAACCCGGGTCTCCCGCATTGGAGGCAGACGCTTTAACCTCTGAGCCACCAGGGAAGCCCTTCGTTCTCATAGGTACTATTTATAGCGCTCTTCTTCTCAGGCAAGATAGCAGAAAATTCTTTCTGCTTTTCAGAGACTTTTTGCTGAGCTTTTTGTCCCTTCACCGTGTGTGGTTTCAGATATTCTGCAAGTGTATTGAGGAACAGTGGACTCAGTTTTGCACCCAGGGTCTCATTGAGTTTTGGCCTCTCAGATTTTCAATTTTGTCCATCTAACATAGTAAGACTGCCAAAACACTGCTGGTTTGTTTGTCCTCCAACAGTGGATCTGTGACAAAGCATACTTTTCTCAACATTTTGTTCCGTTCTCGGAATTCACAAATGCCCCAAGGAAAATAACAGCTGTAGGCTGTTAACTCACACCTCCCCTAGGGAATCTTGGCACTACTCACAATGTTGCTTAAGCAGTGTTGCTTAATGCCTTTAAGCAAAAGCAATATAAGTATACATATAGATGCACATACACACACACACAATCCCTTCCTACTCAAAATAAAAGACCTTAGCATCACTTCTTTTAATCAATTTGTCTTTGTCCGTGACCTGCCTTTCTTGAGTGGAAGGCAGTAAGGTTGCTCATGTTGACTTACATGGTATACTAAATCTCAGTATCTTAAATTGTTTTACATTAAGAGCAGTCTGAACACAAGCTCTTCAAATTAGTCTTATTTTTTTTGCCTCTGTTCTTGTAGTATATAGTGAACATTTTCATCAAGTATCTGCATCCTCTGTTGCTTGGACTATGCAAAGCACTGGGGATATTTTCGTGAAATCAAATTTTCCATAAGGAACTTATGTAATTCAGTTATTATTTGTAAACTAAAAAAGAAATATGAAAGATTAAAAAAGTAGTGTGGCACGGTATATGGTGAAGGATAAGAATAAAAAGCATAAGTAGGAAATGTTATTGTTTTTCCAGAGAAAAACTGAAATTGGTTACATAGGAATAATAACTTTATTAAACATTTACTATAGGCCAAGCACCGTACATGTATTTATTTTTCCATTTTATCCCCATAATAATTTTACAAAGTGAGTACTATTAAGAAGTACTATTTCATAGATGAGAAACAGCCTCAGAAAAGTTATGACTTCTATATAAGGTCACATAGCTCCTTAGGGTGATGGGAGCCAAGATTTAAATCTATATTAATACTCTTTGATCTTGAACACTAAGCTCTAAGAATACATACAATCTTATACATATATCTAACAATATGCCTAAGCATAAACATGTGAAAACATGCAAACACAAGATCCATGTTCAGAAATAAACAGCAACATACCAGAGACACACATTGCAAACTGTACCCTAAAACACACTCCCTAAAGACAGATCAGGCCATGTTGGTCCTGTCTGAAAGATACTCACAGACAAAGCTATACCATCTTGAATACAAACATGAGAGTTTTTGGTGTTTTTTTAAAATTACATCACAAAGAATTTTAAAAGTAAAAAATAAAAAGTTTTTATTTCACAAAGAATTTAAATGTCAACCTCTTCTGGGGCAGTAAAAAGGTCCTTCATAAATCCTTAAATGTTTTATTAGTACAGAAGAGAGTAAAACATATTGTATCAGAAATTTGACAATCATTTATAAATGAAGAGAACCCATCTCAAAAAAGCTAATGGAAGTTAGTGATCATGAAAGATCCCGTTGGAAATAAAACCCAGTTGAGTAAGGAGAAGACTCTCGACATTTTGACTTAAACATGTTTTCAAGAAAATCTAAAATCATTTCCACAAAGACCTAAGTCCTTCTGTTACAGCATCTGAACCCGTTTCCGGTGCCTTTTGGCACAAATAAGAGAGTGATGTAATCCTATCAGCCTATACTGTCTAGAAATTCATGTTTTTACATAAAACTCATTCTGGAAATTGTGAGGTATAATCCAGTTGAAGTAGAAGGTTCTTGTTGGGCCAAATTGTGGGAAAAACAGAACAGGAAGCATAGACTTTATCCTGAAATCCAGGAGTCATGAAGTTAGATGCATTCAAGGGTTAGGGTAGGTGTTGAGTAGTTTGACCTATAGAGAAAGTCTGCTACCTCTCTGGACAAGAAAACCACTACTCAGCTCTAGATAAAAGTGTTGCCATATAGGAATTCAGGCACAATGTTGCCAGATCTTCCAATTATTTTTTTAAAGTATTCATTTTTATATAAATTTGTTGTCTTTAATTCACATTAAAACAAAGCATTTTGTGGGCCAAACAAAGCACATATACCCACTGCTAACTGGCAACCTCTTCTTGTGTGAACAGTGTATAATCAGTGTTTTTCTTAGGAAATGAATTTGATAGCATTAAGTAGTCAGTTGGCTTGTGGAAAGAATGACAATTTAGAGTGAGATTTGTGAAAATAATATAATGAAAGAATAAATCAAGAAGGGTATATGATTTTCCAGGGAATAGTATGGTTTAAATATTAAAATTTTGAAGTTGAATGGTAAGTTTAACAAATTTAATAAATTGCTCCTGTATGCCTGCAACTAGGACTGTGTGTTTTATGGAGGCTCTGTCTGGAAACAGTCTGTTTAGCAAGTACTGTTATAGTCCAGTTTCCTGATAGGTTTCTTGTATGAGTAGAATTGGTATATATAACATATTTAGCATGGCACAGGCATATAGAAAGTATTTAATAATGTTTGCTATTTTTTAAATCACTTTTCTATGATGATAATAAATTGGAGATTATTATAAGCAAATGAGAAGTCAGTCTCACAAAGGAATAATGAGATTTGTTATTTTTTTCCCCTGAAAAATCAACTTTTGGTTTTATTGGCTCTGTTGTCTATATTTTTCCTACATTATTAATTTTTGGTCTATATCATTTCCTTCTTTCTTTGGAGTTAATTTGCTGTTCTTTCTCTTAGAAACTTTCACTGACTATTCACATCATGAAATTTAGGCTTTTTCCTATTGTATACACGTATTTAATTAAAACTATAGATTTCATACCGATCTAAGCAATGTCATATTTTTGCTACCATTTCCATTGTAATTTTTCTTTTATCCTGGGGATATTTAAAAGTATATTGCTAGATTCCCAAACATTTTTGGTGTGGGAGGAGTCTGTTTTTTCTTTTTTAAAAAATTTTTGCTTCATTCTACTGTAGCTTGAGTACACGTGAGTTTTCAGTCTTCTGAAACTTTTGAGACCTCTTTTATGCTCAATATGTGGTCCATTTTTCTTCCAAGTATATTTTAGAAAAAAACACATAATATCTGTTTTTGTTGCGTTTAGTGTGCTGTCTGACAACTGGGTCAGGTTTGTTAATATGGTTCAGTTATTCTTTACCCTTACTGATTTTTTCTTGTCTGTTAATTCTGTCAGATACTGAGAGAACAGTTTTTGAAAATCTCCCATTGTAATTTGCCTATTTTAATTTCCCTGTTCTAACAATTTGAGCTTTGTGTATTTTGGATTATACAGTTACACTCATTAAATACTGTAACTCCATTCATATGCATTAATCACATATATATATACACACACACACATATGTGTATAATTACATTATATGTGATTAATGCATATGAATGGAGTTACAGTATTTAATGAGCGTAACTTTGAGCAATGGGAAGCTCTTCATGTTGGCTCTCAAGTCTTTTGGACATGACCTTGGTAGGCTGTAACAGTTCCAGGCTTGTCTTGCACATTTACTCACCTAGATCTGATGGCAGCCATTTCTCTAAGAAATTCTGGTTTGTTTTGATGGGCAGTTATATTTTCAGAACAAAACTTGTGTACTAGTGGTGTTCATGCTACAGAATTGGTCATTGTTTTTTAGGTCTTTTCAACAGGCAGAACTAGGAAAGACATATTTTTAAACAAATGATACCTCATATATTCAGATTCTAAATTAGGATCACAAATTCCTCCTCTTAACTTCTTGGGTTGGCCAGAAAGTTTGGTCAGGATTTTTTCTGTAACAAACAAGCATTATGGCCAATGCAATATATCTTATATATGTCTCCTTTTTTTCCACATCAAGTCTCATTTCTCAAAGATACCAGAGAATATAAAAATATACATATATATAAGATAAAATATTCAATATAAAAAGAATATGACCCAAATCCTCGTTTGCTTTATTAGTAAAAGGTTCTCAGGACAAAAACAACAAACTACCATCAAAGATGACCCAAAAACAGTTAATTTTTTTTTAAACATATGCCTTCCACATTTTTAACTCATCTATTTTTTAATAATTGTATTTACCTGCCTTTTGATAGAGCATATGATATACTATACTCTGTCCCTTCTATCCTTCAATTATTGTTAGTTCTGTGTATAAGTAATTAATGTGTAATTTCCTCCCACTGTGCATGAATAGGGCTGATCTGTGTAAACAACAGACTGTTCCAGAAATTATAATGTATGACTTCCAAGGCTAGATCATAAAAGATGTAGAAGTTTCTGTGGTGTTCTCCTGTAAAACCACTTACTCTTGGTAAGTCAACTGTCTTGTCATGAGGGCATAGATAATTTAATACATTTTTGATCTGTTTTGCGAACATATCTTTCTTGGCATGCTTTTGTCGAGGGCTCCTTATTTAGTCTTTTTTCCCCCTCTTAAAAAACTTTATGAAACTTAACCAACTTATGATTTGTGTGTGTGGAAATTTATTTTTTCCTTAAATTTTAGAAAGGACCTATGATTTAGATTTACTTTTCTAACTTTGTAGCTTGAGAGCTCTTTTTTTTTTTCTGTTTTGGTCATTTGTTTGAAAATATGGCAATTTAGATTTCCTGACTTTCTCTTTCCAACTTTTATATAGAATTTTCTTATTTTAATTTTATTTCCCTGATCAATTTAGATTCTTTTCACAGATGTTTTTATTCAGTGTAAAGTTTTATCTTGACAGGTGACTTCGGGATGTTAGTTTTGAGATTTAATGGATCCCAGACTGCTCCAGCCCCTTCAGAATTTACTGTAAACCATTTGTACTCATCACTATGGAAGTAGGAAAACTTTTTCCAATTTCAGTTACTGTTCTCAAATTGGCCCACTGTGGTTTTTCTTTCCCCCAACTGAGCTTTTGAGTGAAACTCTTTTGTTATTTTGGAGTTACTTGATTTATACCTAGCACACCTTCAAAATTTAGTAAATACCTTGATAAGGACCTTTTCTGTGTTTGAGGCTCTTCAAGTCTTCAGTTTTACCTCTCTAGCCTAGTATGTTTCACAAAACAATTCTGCTCAGTGCTCTGTCCCCCAGAAATAACCTTTGCTTGAGCCAGGACCAAGTTTTTTTATCCTCACTAGTCCAGATTGTTGAGTTTTCAGGTTAAGAATACAGTTCCTCAAGTGTCAATATTACTTCTATGGATTTTGCTTCTTGTATTTTCAAGGCTTCTTGCTCTAGTATATCTTTATTTCTTAAGCACCGTAAGAGTGCACTAATATCTGCTCTACCTTTCGATACATTTGCGTTATCTACCTAGCAGTCCCGTGCAGCTTTATAAATCAATAGATGTCATGATTGAGAAACTGGCTGTATGTCAGTTTCATCACTAGTTTCATCACTCCATTTCCCTATAACCTTCAAAAACTTTGTTAGTTTATCTGTGTCACAGCAATGACCCTTGTCATAATATAAGCCCTGATTCTTCACCTCTTGTCCATGCTCAGAATGTTTAAGTGCTTTGAGGAAAAATAGAGGTATAGACCACTTTTGAAAGATTCTCTCCTCTGAAATTTTTGTATCTCTAGTCTTCATTGTTTCTGCACCTTTCTAATATGTTTAAAAAATGTAAATTTTTATTTTTTCTGACTTTTCTAGTTTTTAGCAAGAGCAATGGTCTGCCATGAATTATTCCATCTAATCTCAAAACAACTTCTATATATTCTTACGAGGTGATTTATACCTCTGTATATTTGTTTTTTCTTACTGCCATAACAAATTATCATAAATTTGGTGACTGAAATTAATTATCTTACATTTCTGTAGACCTGAGTGTTAAAATGGGTCTTATGGGGCCAAAATCAAGGTATCTGTTTTCTTTCTAGAATTTCCAGGGGAGGACCCATTTCCTTACTATTCCCAGCTTCTGGCAACCACCCACATTTCTTGGCTTGTGGCCACTTTCCTCCATTTGCAAAGCCAGCAACAATTCCATCTCCCTGACCCTTGTTCTTAGTCACATCTCCTTCTGTCTTACCATAGCACAAAAGGTTTCTCTGCTTTTAACAACTCATTTGATTACATTGTTGTTGTTCAGTTGCTAGGTCGTGTCCAACTCTTTGTGACCCCCACAGACTGCAGCACACCAGGCTTTCCCTGTGCTTCACCATCTCCCAGAGTTTGCTCAAACTCATATCCACTGAGTCAGCGATGCCATCCAACCATCTCATTTTCTGTCATCCTCTTCTTCTCCTGCCCTTAATCTTTCCCAGTACCAGAGTCTCATCCAATTGAGAAAAGACTGTCGGCTCCTCACCTCAGGTGGCCAAAATATTGGGGCTTCAGCTTCAGCATCACTCCTTCCAGTGAATATTCAGAGTTGATTTCCTTTCAGATTGATTGGTTTGATCTCCTTGCAGTCCAAGGGACTCTCAGCCTTCTATAGGGTCCAACTCTCACATATGATTGATTAGATTCAGTTCAGTTCAGTTCAGTCGCTCAGTCATGTCTGACTCTCCGCGACCCCATGAATCACAGCACGCCAGGCCTCCCTGTCCATCACCAACTCCCAGAGTTCACTCAAACTCATGTCCACAGAGTCGGTGATGCCATCCAACCATCTCATTCTCTGTCCTCCCTTTCTCCTCCCGCCCCCAACCTTTCCCAGCATCAGAGTCTTTTCTAGTAGTCAACTCGTCGCATGAGGTGGCCAAAGTATTGCAGTTCCAGCTTTAACATCAGTCCTTCCAATGAACACCCAGGATTGATCTCCCTTAGAATGGACTGGTTAGATCTCCTTGCAATCCAAGGGACTCTCAAGAGTCTTCTCCAACACCACAGTTCAAAAGCATCAATTCTTTGGTGATCACCTTTCTTCACAGTCCAACTCTCACATCCATACATGACCACGGGAAAAACCATAGCCTTGACTAGACGGACCTTTGTTGGCAAAGTAATGTCTCTGCTTTTTAATATACTATCAAGGTTGGTCATAACTTTCCTTCCAAGGAGTAAGCGTTGGCCCACCCAAATAATGCAAGGTAATCTCCTCTTATCAAGATCCTTAACCTTAATGAAATCTGCACAATCTGCAGTAATATAATAACTGGTTCTGGGAATTAAGGCTTGGATATCACTGGGAACCATTATTCTACCCACCACAGTGCCACTAACATCTTCCTGGAATTCCCTTCTCTGGCAATTCTTAAAATATTTTTTCTTTGTCATTTATTTTTAGCAGTTAAATATTATACACTTATGTGTGGTTTTCTTTGTATTTCTTGTTTGACATTTATAAAGCTTCTCAAAGAGCACACATTAGACACATTAGACTTGTTTTCTGTTTGCCATGTGTCTCTTAAGGTCTTTTATTTTCATTCCTGGACATTTTCTGATGGGCATGTTTTATATTATGAATATATTTCAATCTGTAACTTGAATATTTGTTTTCTTAATGAGAGTCCTTTTGGAAATACAAGTTCTTAATTTAATGTAACTCAGTTGCATTGTTACATTGGTTAATGCTTTGGTTAGCACTTGCTTTACCCCATGTAAGAAAACTTTGGCTAACCGTGGTTCTAAAAATATTCTCCTATTTATGAAATCTTTAATCATGTTGCCTTTCACGTTAAATCAGCAATGCATGTGGATTTGATTTGTATGTATAATGTGAGATTTGGATCAAGGTTCATTTTATCCTCATATGATTATGATCCAGCATCTTTCTTTAAACAGCCGTTCTTTTCCTCACTGTAAGTTCTTGGAGATAGTCCTGGATTCTGTTCCATTGGGAGTTTAGATACATAAGTCTGTTTCTGAATTTTCTTCTATTTAATTGATTTAATTGTCTAATTTTGTATTAATACCATACTTTCTCAATTTCTGTAAGTTTATAATAACTTGATATCCTATGGCATAAGTCCATTAGCTTTATTCTTTCTTGCAGATTGCTATGATTATTCTTGGTTCTTTGTATTTTTATCTGCATTCCAGTGTCAACTTGTCAGTTTTAAAAACCCTGCTAGGATTTTGATTGGGATTACATTAAATCTGTGCTTTGATTAGAGGAGAACTGATATCTTACCAGTATTGAGTCTTCTAATTCATAAAGATGGTGACTTTAAAAAATAAATTTAGATCTTTAATTTCTTCTAATTTTGTCATAGTTTTTATTTTAGAAGACTTACATGTATTTCAATAGATTTATTTCTGGATGTTTGATATTTATGTTATTATAAATTGTATCTTTTAAAATGCTGTTGTCTATTAATTCTTGGTATGATGATTTCTTAGAATAGATTTTTGTATAGTTATCTTATATCCAGTGATGACCTTACATTCACATATTAATGTTAATAGATGGTAGATTTTGAATATTTTTATATGTAATCATAAAATCTGAAAATAATGACATTTTATTTCTTCCTCTTTAATCTTTATTTCTTTTATTTATTTATCTTTGCGTTATTACACTTCTAGGGTTTCCAGTATCCAATAGAAGTGGTGATAGAAAAGGCATCTTGGCTTATTTGCCATCCAAAGAAAGCTTTCTATCATTATTGAACATTGTGTATGATGATTTATGTAGATTTTTTGTGAGCATGCTTTGTCAGGTTACAAAAGTTTCTTATATTCCTTATCTCCTAAGAGATTTAAATTAAAATGTATGAATTTTACTACATTGTATCTATTAAGGTAATTATATGCTTTTTTTCCTTACTTTAATATGGTAAATTACTTGATTTTCAGATGTTAAATCATACTTGAATACTTGGAACAGAATTCTTGTCATAATTCTTAAAAAACATATCACTAGGTTCAATTTGCTGATATTTTTCCTAGGATTTTTTTTTTTATTGGAGGCTAATTATTTTACAGTATTATATTGGTTGGTTTTGCCATACATTGACATGAATCCGCCCCGGTTGTACATGAGTTCCCCTTCCTGAGCCCCCCTCCCACCTCCCTCCTCCCTTTATCCTTCCTCTGGGTCATCCATCTAAATTAGTGATAGTGCTTGGTATGTAAGTTTCCTATCTTGTGGTCACCTCCTCAGGGTTTTGCTTGCCTCATAAAAATGAGTTGGAAAATATTACCAACCATTCTCTGAAAGAGTCTTTGTAAGATTATTTATTTCTTAAATGTTTTAAATAAGCCCATCTTTAACAGTTCTTAATAATGGATTTAATTAGCTAATTATTGTGGCCAGAAAAATCTTTGCATGATTTTGCTGCTGCTGCTACTAAGTCACTTCAGTCGTGTCCGACTCTGTGTGACCCCATAGACGGAAGCCCACCAGGCTCCCCCGTCCCTGGGATTCTCCGGGCAAGAACACTGGAGTGGGTTGCCATTTCCTTCTCCAACGTGTTAAAGTGAAAAGTGAAAGTGAAGTCGCTCAGTCGTGTCCGACCCTTAGCGACCCCACGGACTGCAGCCTACCAGGCTCCTCCATCCATGGGATTTTCTAGGCAGTAGTACTGGAGTGGCTTGCCATTGCCTTCTCCGTTGCATGATTTTAGTCCTTTTGAATTTTTTGAGCCTCATTTTAGGGTCTAACATAATAGGATCTCTTTTGGAGAATTCCCTATGTGTTTGAGAAGAATGTATATTCTGTTGTCTGATAGAGTGTTCAGTAGATGTCTGTTAGGTCTTGCTGGTTTATAGTGTTGATCAGGTCTTCTGTTTACTTGTTCATCTTCTGCCTGATTGTACTGTCCGTTGTTGAAAATGAGGTGCTAAAGACTCCAAGTAATATGCATCAGGAGTTTCTCATTCTTATTTTTATTAGGATTCTCCAGAGAAACAGAAGAAACAGGAGGGGTGTCTGTGTGTGGGTGTATAACAGAGAGAGAAAAATTTTAAAGAATTGGTTCATGTGATTGCAGAGGTTTAGTCTGATGGTCATTCAGGTGGATACTCAGCAGAGAGTTTATAGTTCAAATCCAAAGGCAGTCTGCTGGTGGAATTTCTTCTTGAAGGGAGGTCAGTCTTTGTTCTATTAAGGCCTTCAGCTGACTAGATGAGGCCCACCCATATTATGGAGATCAGTTTGCTTTATTCAAAATCCAATGATTTAAATGTTAATTTCAACGAGGCCTGTGACTCCAAAAGGGAATTTTTGTGCATTAACTGGCCTAAAGGATATTCAACCAGGTCTGTGGACTCATAAGACCATAGCCTCTAAATTTCTGGGTTAACTTGTCCAAAAAAGTTTTTTTAATAAGTAAAAATAGGATTTAAAAATCAAACACTTTTTAAGTCTGGTCCCTCTCTCCTCCTCTTCCAGCTTCCTTCCAAGATGGGCTTTCTGGGTACATAGTCAAGGGCTACTGACCCAGCTTGATTTCTGCTTCAGGACAGGGGTGGGGAGGAGAGACGAAAGTGCATCCCTGATTATCGCTTGCACTCCGACTCTGACCCCAGGCAGCTGGATGCACATGGGCAAGGGATAAACCCAGCACGAATTGTGTTTTCTTATCTGACTGAGAATTTTCCTGTAAAGATCATTTGTGGGGGAGGGATGTTGATAGGGGGCTGAGGTGGTTTTTTGTTTTTTTTTTATGGTGACTATTTTTCACATTATGTTTAATCATCGGCGCTTTAAAAAGCGGAGTCCTGTAGAGTCCTGGGAATGGGTGGGAGTGTTTCACCATTTGCATGTGGAATCTCTGGCCTCTGGGGCACCCAGGAGGGACTCACACACCTCGGCACCTGGGCAGAGGGAAACCCACTGCAGCTGAGCTAGCCTATGTTTTCATTTCAAATGGGATGTAGGTTTTATTTTCTTTTTAATAGGCAGTCATACTTTTTTAAAAAAAAGTTTGAGATCTGAATGTGATTTCTAATTGTACCAGATGTTAATGTTTTAAAGCTTTAACAGTGTTTAAAATTTCTACCTTTTTGTGTTTCATTATTTTAACTGTTCTTTTATCTATTGTTGTATGTGGACTGGGATATTTTGTTTCTCCTCTTAGCATTTGTTTCTATAACCGGAAATAAAATTATATATTAAAGAAAAAAATAAATGTTAATCTCAGACATAAAAGACCCACAGATAATAATGTTTAACCAAATATCTGGGGCCCAGGGCTGATCCAGTTTGACATAAAATTAACCATTACATGCTTTTCCACACTCTGCCTCCAGAAATATGTCAAAGTTAGCACTTAAGTGTTCTTTTAAGTGGTCTTCCCTTTAGAATTTGTTATCCTCTATTATACTTACAATATAAAGCAGTTTATAGAATTAGAAAAACCTGGTTCAGGGCCAGCTCTGCACCTTCTTATCCTTGTGACCTTGAACAACCCTAACTAAATTTTCTCTGTATTATGATTTAGGAATTTAACTCCATTAATTGTCCGGGGTGATAATGCAAATTAGAACCAATAGTTAAATTCTATTTTAATTCTTTTCCTTGTACACAATTCATTATAAATAATGTTTTGAATTTGATAGCAAGAAAGCATCTTGTAGGTATTTTAACTATATGTGAGAATTTCATTTGAGAATGACAGGTGTATATTTTATTTAATATTATTTAATGAGTGAGATGACTACCTTTTAAGTTGTGGCTTTATCTTAGAGTGTTGAATTTCTTTTGTCCTAAGTTTTTCAGTTTGCAAGCATGAGTAGATACCTTTTATTTCTTTGTTCCAGGGTTGTTCCAAGTATGATGTCAGTTGCATGTATAAGATAGTGATCATCAATGATGGGAACCTTAAGAGAATCTTTAACTTACTGCCAGTTTACCCACGGCTTCTTTTAATAAAATGTCATTTTATTAATGACTTTTGCTGAAAGAAAAATTTTTCTTCATGGAATTCCTGAAAAAGTTTCTTCTGGGTTAAATTATTACAGAATACCCTCTTAAAAAACTAACTGAATAGATATTAGCTGAAAGACTTTGAGCTTAATTTTCATATAGGGGAATAATCTAATGGCTTAGAATGGAGATTTTTATTTTATAGCCCAACTAATTTGCATTGTAGCAGACAAGATAATGTAAATTATCTGGGTTTAAATTCCAGCTCTGCCACTTAATAACTTGAATCTTTGGGTAAGTTATTAATTTTTCCAAGTTTCAGTGCCTTTTTTATAAGGTTATTGAAGCTTAGAAGATATTTGTATGAGAAGTACCTAATTCAGTCCTTGATACCTTAAAGGAACTCAGCAAATATTGGTGTCATTCATCTGTGTTTACATGTGGGCAAATGGGAACGTTGATGAGGAATAAGAAGGGAATCCCTCCACCATGCCCCAGAACTGAATTTTTCTGCCATTAATGAGACTGATACATCTCTTCAAATACTTGCATTACTCATAGTTAATAGCTTTGGATAAAGCATGTTGTTTGTTGCCTCTTTGCTTTTTCACAATTTAGTCTTTTTAAAAAGCCGATAAGGATGCTTGTAAGAGATATGTATGTGTTTGAATATATATAATAGATGTCCCAAAATACAGTCTTAAAATTTGAGAAGAATGTCCATGAAGGTCGTATAGTCTTTTTGTTTCCTGGGGCAGAATTTCCTTCCCTGAACTCCTTGGTTCTAGATAGGTATCAGTGCTCTATAGGAATAGCTTTAGTGACTGTGATCTTACTCCCTCTTAAGACAGCCATTCTGGTAGAATGCTCTATTTATTAGAAAGGTCTTCTCCATTTTGTCCTTTATTGTATCTCATAATAATTCTACCTGTCGATCTATTCTACTCATATATATTCACAGAATAAACTGATCTTATTTTATGTATATGCAGAAACCATGTCTTAATCATCTTTCTGTCCTCAGAGTCTAGGATA
The DNA here is from genome assembly GCF_049115385.1 of Moschus berezovskii. Taxonomy (NCBI): domain Eukaryota; kingdom Metazoa; phylum Chordata; class Mammalia; order Artiodactyla; family Moschidae; genus Moschus; species Moschus berezovskii. The sequence continues at coordinate 23,118,889 of NC_142463.1, read as the reverse complement.
GTAAGTGTGGTGTATATGTTCAGTCATTCAGTCATGTCCAACTCTTTGTGACCCCATAGACTGTATCCCACCAGGCTCTTCTGTCCATGAGATTCTCCAGGCAAGAATACTGGAGTGGGTTGCCATTCCCTTCTCCAGGGGATCTTCCTGACCCTGGAATTGAACCCGTCTCTCCTAAGCTCAAAACAGGGGTATTTAATGAATATTTGAGATTCAGATCTTGAAGGCAGTTCTGTAATTTTTCATACAAAAACTTTAAAAATTCAATCTACATTTTTATTACTTCTGGTCAAAAATTTTCTTCAACTGTATTGACAAAATTAAACAAGGAATATTGATTTTATTTCTGATATCATTTATTATATAATCTAGAAATGAGTAAACATTTTTTCTTTTATTTCTTGCACTTTCTTTTGTAGTGTTTTTGTACTCACTACTGGCAATAACATTTTCTGTGATGTTAATATAGTATATACTCTTCTTCATTGATTTATCAGACTGGACAAAAGTAAGCAACATCTATCTATATAGTATTTAAGAAAAAGATACATATATGATAACAAGGAAAAGTTGAAAGTAAAAGTACAAATACTTATCATCCAAGCACTATTATAGCTAGATTAAAAGTAAACCAAAAAATGTCAGGGGAAAAAGCATTAATAGAAATAAATGGAGTTACTTCATAATGGTAAAGTGCTCAGTTCACCTGGAAGTTATAATAATTCTAAATACATGTTTCTGTGATTTTTAAACTTGTTCTAGTATTTATTGCTTACATTATTAACTTATTCGTCTGGCTGTGTTGGGTCTTAGTTGCGGCATGCAGAATCTTTGTAGTGTCATGCTGGATCTAGCCTCCCACAGACTCTCTAGTTGTGATGTGTGGGCTCCAGAGTGCCCAGGGCTTCAGTAGTTGTGGCATGTAGGCTCTCTAGTTGTGGCACACAGGCTCCAGAGCACATGGGCTTCAGTTGCTGCAGAATGCGGGCTCTGGAGTTGAGGTGCATGAGCTCTGGAGCATGCCGGTTCACTAGTTGTGGCACGTGGGCTTAGTTGCTCCACAGCATGTGGGATCTTAGTTCCCTGACCAGGGATTGAACCTGCATCCCCTGCACTGCAAAGTGGATTCTTAATCACTGGACCATCAGTGAAGTCCGTACTCTCTTTTTAACTGAATGCTCTCTTCCCAATTAATTTCATGCCATCACCAAATTTTTTAAATCATTTTTCTTCATAATCTTTATTCAACAAATTTCTTACATAAATGAATGAACACCATATTAATACTAATCCTGTAACAGTCTATTTGTGCTTACTAGTTCCTTTACCATCAGTTCTATTTCTGTTCCTATTTGACTGCAGAATAAGGGTATTATTCGATAGTTGAGAAAGATATTTGATACTGAATTATAATTTACCAAAAAAGCTATCTCTTTAGAATTCTTTTTCTTCTGCCTTTGAGTGGGTCTGTCAGGAGTAAAGAAGAAGCTGCCTGGAGGAGGAGGAGCCATGTGTTTTGCTTGCAGCTACTTTGTTTTGTTTTCGCTTCTCGTGGCTTGTTACTGCATTTTGGCATATGAGTAATAAAGCTAAGTCACTTCTTTGGGAGGTCATAGGTATGTCTAAATGCTTCCATCTGTATAGTTTTTCAGGGCGTAGGTTTAATCTTTTTGGAGTCCATTTAGCACTATGTGAACTGTCACTTGCTGCACATTTTATTATGTATCTTGACACAGTATCCATTCCTAATCATTCACTGATGCAGGAAACATCTACCGTGTGCTAGTCTTTGATAAGCAGTGTAAGTGATACTATAAAAGAAAAAAAGCTGTATTAGTTTTATTTAACAGAATAATAAATTCTCATTTACCTTTTTGTTTCTTTCCCTAAGAAATTCAGCATTTAATTCAGTCTCTTGCATTGGGAGAGGGGGATCACAATTACCAAAGAAACTTGGGTGTCATTTTAATTACAAAATAAATTAATGGAAATCTTTAAATTTTTCAGGATGAGCGAGACCCAGAGAAAGAAGACGAACTGGAACTGAAAAGAGGTCTTTTATATAGAGACTCTGCCTATGACAGTGACCCAGAGTATAGGTATGAGCTTGACTAACGCAGTGTACAGAGATCTTCTCATAGTATCAAAATAACCTTGTTTTTAATCTGCAAGATTTGTGACAAATTTATATATTTATTTATTTACTTATTTATATTTTATTTTAGCTATATAAAATCCTAGTAAAATATTTTAATGTTTGCATTACTGAAAATTTTCAGTGAAAACAGATATGGTCAGTTAATGGTATTGCCTTTCTTTCTACTTAAGATTTACAGTGTATTTGGCTGCCTTGCAAATCTACATAGTCCTAATTTATCTCAGGATGTATTAACTCTCATCCAAACAACAGGTTTCATAATTTTTGTCCATAAGTAAGCTAAATCATTTTAACTTATTATAATTTAAAAATTATTTTTCAATACTGTAGGAGAAATTCAGCTCTTCTAGCCTAAAGTTTCAGAAATGTTGTAGTAATAATAAAATTTTCACAGAATTATACTAACAAATCTCATGAAGACTTTTGAAAACTCTGTGTTAATTGCCATTAAGTGTGGTGTTAAAAACTGAGTGTGTAAATTTTGAGTTTATATAACTAAATTTCTCTGAGTCAGTATTCTGTATGACTGATTGATGCAATACCACTGATTACTATGTCTTCCACCTTCCTGAGTTTTCTGAACAAGTGTAAGGAAAAAAGTTCCAGATAGTGGAATATGTTTTATTGCTAACCAGGGATATGGACTGAAATCTCTGATCTTTACCATGGTAGGCTCGTGTAAGCATTTCATGAACATGTGAGGACTTTTCCTTGTGTTCATTACACAGAGTATAAATGTGAACTCCTGTCCAAAATTACTGCTTCCCAATCTTAGAGGAATACACTACTTTCCTTGTATTTTAAGTGAGTTTGAAGAAGAAGTAATCCAAACAGGAAAAGGAAGGTTCAAGAAAGTACATACCTTAGGAAGAATTTTTACCTTTTATTATTGTTACTAGCATATTAAAAAGCAGAGACATTACTTTGCCAACCAAGGTCCGTCTAGTCAAGGCTATGGTTTTTCCCATGGTCATGTATGGATGTGAGAGATGGACTGTGAAGAAAGCTGGTCGCCAAAGAATTGATGCTTTTGAACTGTGGTGCTGGAGAAGACTCTTGAGTCCCTTGGACTGCAAGGAGATCCAACCAGTCCATTCTAAAAGAGATCAATCCTGGGTAATCATTGGAAGGACTGATGCTAAAGCTGAAACTCCAATACTTTGGCCACCTCATGTGAAGAGTTGACTCACTGGAAAAGAGTCTGATGCTGGGAGGGATTGGGGGCAGGAGGAGAAGGGGATGACAGACGTGCTGTGATTCACGGGGTCGCAAAGAGTCGGACACGACTGAGCGACTGAACTGAACTGAACTGATTGTTACTTAGACTTCTATTCCCTAAATTATTGTCATATGGATTAGCATTCCAATTTTGTGTTCTGTATCCACATAATTAATTCTAATTTGGGTAAGAAGTGAGTAGGGCTGATAAAGGGTCTGATTTTCAAAATTTTATATGCGGAGAATGGCAAGCCACTCCAGTACTATTGCCTAGAAAATCCCATGGATGGAGGAACCTGGTAGGCTGCAGTCCGTGGGATCGCTAGGGGTCAGACACGACTGAGCGACTTCACTTTCACTTTCACACATTGGAGAAGGAAATGGCAACCCACTCCAGTGTTCTTGCCTGGAGAATCCCAGGGACGGGGGAGCCTGGTGGGCTTCTGTCTATGGGGTCACACAGAGTCGGACACGACTGAAGTGACTTAGCAGCAGCAGCAGCAGCAGCAGCATATGCGTGATATGCTTCTGAAAATACAGATTTCTACTTTCTACTTCCATAGATTCTGGTTCCTTATATATAGGAGTGAGACCTAGAAATCAGCATTTTAAAAAATATTATACATGATTCTAATGCAAGTAATATAAGGACCATATTTGGAAAAGCACTTGTTTCTATTTGATGTTTGCCATAAACCTTAGTATTGGTTCTTTTTCCAGTTCACAGGCAATGTTAATGGCTAAGCTTTAGGTCACCTGAGACTGTTTTAGTACCTCTCCAGTGAGACAGTTAAGCAGAGCATCAGAAAAGTTCTGCTGACACATTTTTAAGATTCCATTATACTCCTTGCCTCTTCTCTTGGACTCTTAGGACATAATTGGAACAATAGGACAGAGTGGTTAATGCTTCAAGACATTTTATAAGAGTATCTTTGTTATTAGCTCCAGAAGGTATTGAACTGATCATGATATTACTTGTTTTATCCCCAAGTTATATAATAGGCCAAGAAGTCACTCCCATTCTGCTTTCCATCTCAAAGATGAGGAATCACACTCAAAGTAATTACCCACTTGCTTGCCTTAAGGCTTCTTTCAGCAGAAGTCAAGAGGGAGCTTGAGATCTTGGCCAAAATTACCCCTCTGCAGACATCCTCTGACTACCGGGGTCAAGGGGAAGTCCACATGCACCTCTGGAATGGCTGAGTGAGGACCGCAGCAAATCCTCTCCTCCAAAAGCAACAAAACTGAATGGAATTATAAAAAAAAAAAAAGACTTAAGGACTCTGGAAATTGACTAAGAACTAACAAATTGAGAAGCATTTATCAAGAAAATCTACTGAAGTTCTATAAGAGCATTAGGAGTCTATGCCATTTTCCTTGGAGCTCCAAGGCCCACCTGGACCCCCAGATCCTCGGCACAAAAGTTCTGGGGCAGTCATGCCAAAAGACAGGCAGTTCCTTCTCCAGAGGGGACTGACTTTATATGGAGCATAGCATAGGAAATAACATGTGTAGAGGGACTAATGGAAACAATAATGATCCCACTGATCCCACTGGCAAACAGTAAGGGAGTACTTGAGAACTTACTTACTGTTTAATGGACAGACAACAAAATTCCAGGGACAAAATAGCCACAGTTGTCCTTGATAAAGTTCTATCTATCCCTGGTCATCTAGAATATTATGTGTATGCATAGGCTGTAAATATGTTCAGGAGAGACTAGAGAGTGTATTAGGGAGCCACTAGTCCATGGATGAATATCAGACCTTGTGAAGGCAGAAAGCAAACTCCAGGGCAGTTTTGTCAACCAGACAAACTTTAAATATATTCCCTAAGCCACACATAGATCCACTGGCAAAAAATGGAAACTTTATTAAGGTTATTGACTCTGACCAATCATTTGCTGCGGATGCTGATTGCAGCCATGAAATTAAAAGACACTTACTCCTTGGAAGGAAAATTATGACCAACCTAGATAGCATATTAAAAAGCAGAGACATTACTTTGCCAACAAAGGTCCATCTAGTCAAGGCTATGGTTTTACCCGTGGTCATGTATGGATGTGAGAGTTGGAATGTGAAGAAAGCTGATCACTGAAGAATTGATGCTTTTGAACTGTGGTGGTGGAGAAGACTCTTGAGAATCCCTTGTACTGCAAGAAGATCCAACCAGTCCATTCTAAAGGAGATCAATCCTGGGTGTTCATTGGAAGGACTGATGCTAAAGCTGAAACTGCAATACTTTGGCCACCTCATGCGAAGAGTTGACTCACTGGAAAAGAATCTGATGCTGGGAGGGATTGGGGGCAGGAGGAGAAGGGGACGACAAAGAATGAGATGGCTGGATGGCATCACCGACTCTGTGGACATGAGTTTGAGTAAACTCTGGGAGTTGGTGATGGACAGGGAAGCCTGGCGTGCTGTGATTCACGGGGTCACAAAGAGTCGGACACGACTGAGTGACTGTACTGAACTGAACTGAAGCTATGCTGACCTGGGGCAACCTCTAGAAGGCCAGGCTTAAAAATGGAAACAATAATTTTTTTAAAAAAAGAAAAGAACAAGAGACACTGGCAACTACAGAGTGCAAGGGAAACAGACTCCATGGCATAGGTCTAGACAAGTCACTAAACAAATAACAACAACTCTAGGTAAGGAGACAGAACCCAGAGAGTTGCTGCAATTTTTATCTAAATTGTTGTTTTTGACAACAGATTATGGGACATGCAAAGAAACAGTAAAGTGTGACCCATACACATGGAAAATGAATTATTAGAAACGGCTTGAATTGGCCCCAAGGATGTAGCAGTTATGTTTAAAGAACTAAAGGGAAATATAATGACAATCAAATAAAGAATATTCATAATGAGAAATTATTTTCTTTCACATTTTTTCCCAGAAAAATCTATGCCCAGGACTTAATCCTTTATCTTATGATCTAGATATTCACTGTGGTTATCAGAGTACTTGTTATTACATTTCCCATGCTAACTGTCCTGTGTCTTCTATCACCTTTGAATATGAAATTCACTTGAAAGAAATCTCTTATTAAGAAATTATTAAGTGACCTTTTACTCCTAATAATTTGGGATTTGAGAGCTGGATTGGGGAAAGAATTTACTACCATGAAGATAGTCCTTCTCAACTTTCGTACCGCATGTCTTTCAGGAAATTTTAGACATTTGCTATTGTACCGTTACCAATTACCAGGGTCCTGAGATGGTCTTTCTCTTTTTAATACCTTCTGTATATATTTCAAATTTCTTCAGTTTTCAGGATGTTGAAAATTCTGTACATTGTTGTATAATTCTAGCATCACTATCCAGTTTGAGAATTAGTTCTAACTAAAGATCAGGCAAGGGGTGATACTTCATGATGGGAGTTGACCGCAGAAATAGAGAAGAGTATAAAAATAATTTTAATTTCGTGTTTAGAACATGAGATGGCCATTTATAACTGTTGGCCTGAATTTTAGCTATGTTGTCCTTTTATGGAACTGGCTATTTATATAAACTGTTTTCTGTTTACTTGTGCATATTTTGCAGGTTACTAACAGTAGGAATATGGTCAACATAAATGTTATAATTATGAAATTGTTTATAACATAATCTCAAAGTGACTAGTTTAAACTTTGACTGTATATTTTTGAATAACACAGATTGACTGTAGTTTTAATTTCCTACCATTGCTCACTATCCAATTAACTTGATGAATTTACCAAGGTGTAACACACAGCCAAAAAGCTGTCTTTGGTACTAGTAAATGGAAAAAAAAATCGAAATAATATATAAACTTAAAGTCCTTTGAACAAGAATAAACTTTCCGTTTTAAGTGAGAAAAATGTTGCTTAATTCTAATTTTAATTCTTTGGATTTTGTGTGACCTGGTATATTATGATGTCTCAGATAATTTGTGCCTTGGTTCTGTTACAGTATGATATAGAGAATAATCAGTGCCATCTTGTTTATCTAGTGAATGTCTATCCATTCTTTAGGACTAAGCTCAAGTTATTCCATCTTCTGAGATACCTTTTATGACCTCAGCAGTTCAGTTCGGTTCAGTTAAGGCCCCCAGTCGTGTCCGACTCTTTGCGACCCCATGAACCGCAGCACGCCAGGCCTCCCTGTCCATCACCAACTCCCAAAGTTTACCCAAACTCATGTCCATCGAGTCGGTGATGCCATCCAGCCATCTCTTCCTCCGTCGTCCCCTTCTCCTCCTGCCCTCAGTCTTTCCCAGCATCAGGGTCCTTTCCAGTGAGTCAGCTCTCCGCAACAGGTGGCCAAAGTACTGGCATCCCAGCTTCAGCGTCAGGCCCTCCGGTGAGCGCCCGGGGCTGACCTCCTTTAGGAGGGACGGGCGGGCCTGCTCAGACTGCCATTTCCCTGCCCTGCCTTCCCTCTCACGGATACATTGTCCACGGGCAGCGCTGATTTCGTTTTCCTTCTGTGTCTGGCCTGCCTCCTCGTGCGAAGCGTAAGGCACCGATGTCTCACCTGCCTTTGTTTTTGACTGCGTATCAAGGTCTCTGATGTGTACTAGGAGCTCAGTTTTTTTAAAAAAAGTTCAGATATTAAAATTAGGCCCTTTATTAATAACGATCGGTTGCATTTGTTGAAGCTTTAAGGCATTGCTTAAGTAACACATTTTATGGTTGTGATATTTAATAACATCTCTAGATGAGGAATCAACCGTAGAACTAATGATGATGAAAGCTATCAGATCTTATTTCTTGTCAGTGGCTCATTTCTACACATGCAAGAAAGGGAAGTAAGTGACCTGTAAGTAGCCAGTCTTCAGTAAATTCATTTCAATAAACTTCTATTAATGTTTACTATATAGTTTATGTGAATACTAAAGGAAGTTAAACAACATCCGAATTTTTCCCTGAATTTTCACATTTCTATAGAAAAGCCAATAATTTACTGTAGTTCCTAGACCAGTAGTATCATAAATACCCTGGTATTTGTTAGAAATCCAAATTCTTGGACCCCACCTCAGACATATTCAGTTAGTTATTCTGGGCGTGAGGCTCAATAATCTGAGTTCTAATAAGCCCTCCAGATGACTCTGATGTGTGTTAAAATTTGAGAACTACCGCTGTAATTTATCAAGAAATCTTGATGTCTTTTTTTTTCCCCAAAAATTCCAAGGTAATTCTGATATGCATATAGATTCTAAAAAGTGGTTACAGGTTTTTCTATTAAATGGTAGTTTTGATGATATAGAATTCTATAATTTTTCTGTTGACCTCTCATGATACAGTAGTATTAAGTGAGTACTAGTTACATCATCACATAGTAAAAGATGTTTATCAGTTTTCACAATCAATAGCCAGACAAAAAAGATAATTACAATGCAAGTCATAATGGGAACATGATTAACCTAACAATATAAAATAATTACAGACAATTTGAGGGGTAAAGTAGAGTGATGTAAGTGGAAGTGCATGCATGCACATATTTTCATCTGCTCAGCCAGTCTCTGTCTTTTGGGTGCATTTAATCCATTTACATTTAAGGTAATTAAATCTTACCTTAAGGTAATCCTATTACCGTTTTCTTAATTGTTTGGGGCTTACTTTCTTTAGGTAGGGCTTTTCCTTCGCTTGTTTTCTGCCTAGAGTTTCTTTAGCATTTGTTGTAAAGCTGGTTTGGTGCTGCAATTCTCTTAACTTTTGATTGTCTGTAAAACTTTTGATTTCTCCATCAAATCTGAAGGAGAGTCTTGCTGAGTAGAGTATTCTTGGTTGTACATTCTTCCCTTTCATCACTTTAAATATGTCATGCTGTTCCTTTATGTCTTGTAAAGTTTCTGTTGAGAAATCAGCTTGATGGGAGTTCCCTTGTATGTTTTTTTGTTTGTTTGTTTTTCCCCTGTTACTTTAATATTTTATCTCTATCTTTAATTTTTGTCCATTTGATTGTATGTGTCTCAGTGTATTCCACTTTGGGTTTATCCTGCCTGGGACTCTGTATGCTTCCAAGAGGGGTTGATTATTTCCTTTTCCATGTTAGGGAAGTTTTCAGCTATTATCTCTTCAAATATTTTCTCAGGTCCTTTATCTATCTTCCTGGGATCCCTATAATGTGAATGTTCATGTGTTAATGTTGTTCCAGAGGTCTTTTAGGCTGTCTTCTTTTATTTTCATCCTTTTTTCTATATTCTGTTCATGGCAGCGGTTTCCACCATTCTGTCCCCTAGGTCATTTATCATCTCAGTTATTCTGCTATGGATGAGTGTACTATTCATCTCTTGTTTGTTTGTTCTTTAGTCCTTGTAGGTCTGTGGTAGACATTTCTGACATCATCTCAATCTTTGCCTCCATTCTTTTCCCAAGATCCTGAATCATATTCACTATCATTATTCTGAATTCTTTATCTGGAAGGTTGCCTATCTCTACTTCATTTGTTTTTCTGGGATTTTATCTTGTTCCTTCATCTGGGATGTAACTTTTTGCTTTTTCATACTAATTAACTTTCTGTAACATGGTTTTGTTCTACTCCCTGTGGGATTGTGATTTTTCTTGCTTCTTCTGTCTGCCCTCGGATGGAAGAGGCTAAGAGGCTTGTGTAAGCTTCTTGATGAGAGGGACTGTGGTGGGAAAAACTGGGTCTTGCTCTGGTGGGCAGGGCCTTGCTCAGTAAAACTTTGATCTGATTATCTGCTGATGGGAAGGGTTTGCTCCCTCTCTGATAGCTTTTTGGCCTGAGGTGACCCATTTAACTTATATGCAGAATACATCATGAGGAACGCTGGGTTGGAAGAAGCACAATCTGGAATCAAGATTGCCTGGAGAAATATCAATAACCTCAGATATGCAGATGACACCACCCTTATGGCAGAAAGTGAAGAGGAACTCAAAAGCCTCTTGATGAAAGTGAAAGAGAAGAGTGAAAAGTTTGGCTTAAGCTCAACATTCAGAAAACGAAGATCATGCCATCTGGTCCCATCACTTCATGGGAAATAGATGGGGAAACAGTGGAAACAGTGTCAGACTTTATTTTTTTGGGCTCCAAAATCACTGCAGATGCTGATTGCAGCCATGAAATTAAAAGACGCTTACTCCTTGGAAGGAAAGTTATGACCAACTTAGATAGTATATTAAAAAGCAGAGACATTACTTTGCCAACCAAGGTGTGTCTAGTCAAGGCTATGGTTTTTCCCATGGTCATGTATGGATGTGAGAGTTGGACTGTGAAGAAAGCGGATCGCCGAAGAATTGATGCTTTTGAACTGTGGTGCTGGAGAAGACTCTTGAGAGTCCCTTGGACTGCAAGGAGATCCAACCAGTCCATTCTAAAGGAGATCAGTCCTGGGTGTTCATTGAAAGGACTGATGCTAAAGCTGAAACTCCAATACTTTGGCCACCTCCTGTGAAGAGTTGACTCACTGGAAAAGACTCTGATGCTGGGAGGGATTGCGGGCAGGAGAAGGGGATGACACAGAATGAGATGGCTGGATGGCATCACCGACTCGATGGACATGAGTTTGCATGAACTGCAGGAGTTGGTGATGGACAGGGAGGCCTGGCGTGCTGTGATTCATGGTGTCGCAAAGATTTGGACACGACTGAGCGACTGAACTGAACTGAACTGAACTGACCCATCTCTGTGAGTTAAGGGTGACCTCCAAAATGGGACTCTCCCAGACAGCTGCTACCAGTCCCCCCATCCCTGTGGTGGGTTCCTGCTGACCCACATCTCCACAGGAGACCCTCCAACACTAGCTGGAAGTTTTGGTTCGGTTTCCTGTGGAAACTGCTCCTTTCCTCTGAGCCTTGGTGTACACAAGGTTATGTCTGTGCCCTCCAAGACTGGAGTCTCTGTTTTCCTCAGCCCTGTGGAAGTCTTATATTCAGATCCCTCTGGCCTTCAAGGTCGGATTCCCTGGGGATTCCCAGTCTCTTTGTCGGGTGCCCAGACTGGGAAGCCTGATGTGGGTTTCCAAACATTCACAACAGTGGGAGAACTTCTTTGGTGCTATTGGTCTCGTTTGTGAGTCCCCCACCCAGCCGGTATGGAATTTGATTTTATTGTGATTGTGCCTCTCCTACCATCTCAGTGCAGCTTCTTCTTTGCCTTTGGACATGGGGTATCTTTTTTGGTAGGTTCCAGGGTCCTCCTGTAGATGGTTGTTCATTAGCTAGTTGTGATTTTGGTGCTCTTGCAGGAGGAGATGAGCACATGTCTTTCTATTCTGGCATTTTGAACCAGAAATGGCTTTAATGATATTTTATAACATTTTATTTTCTGTTGTATCTTTAAAGATGCAAAATGCTTTGACGATTTTATTACCCCATATTAAAGCCTCTCCCTATCATCTATCCTGATCTCCAAGATTTTAATACTTCCTTCCTACATTCCTTACTTCCATCTATCCATACGTACATCCATACATCCATCCAATATATTTAGTTCAGTCACTCATTTGTGTCTGACTCTTTGTGACCCCATGGACTGCAGCATGCCAGGCTTCCCTATCCATCACCAACTCCTGCAGCTTGCTCAAACTCATATCCATTGAGTTGGTGATGCCATCCAACCGTCTCATCCTCTGTCAGTCCATTCTCCTGTCTTCAATCTTGCCCAGCGTCAGGGTCTTTTCCAGTGAGTCTATTCTTCACAACAGGTATCAAATTATTGTAGTTACAGCTTCAGCATCAGTCCTTCCAATGAATATTCAAGACAGATTTCCTTTAGAATTGACTGGTTTAATCTCCTTGCAGTCCAAGGGACTCTTAAGAGTCTTCTCCATCACCACAGTTTAAAAGCATCAAAACTTTGGCTCTCAGCTTTCTTTATGATCCAACTCTCACATCCATACATGACTATTGGAAAAACTGTAACTTTGGCTAGATGGATCTTTGTCAGTAAAGTAATGTCTCTGCTTTTTAATATGCTGTCTAAGTTGGTCAAAACTTTCCTTCCAAGGAGTAAGCATCTTTTAATTTCATGGCTGCAGTCACCATCTCCAGTGATTTTGGAGCCCAGAAAAATAAAGTCTGCCACTGTTTCCACTGTTTCCCCATCTATTTGCCATGAAGTGATGGGACCGGATGCTATGATCTTAGTTTTCTGAATGTTGAGTTTTCAGCCAACTTTTTCACTCTCCTCTTTCACTTTCATCAAAAGGCTCTTTAGTTCCTGTTCGCTTTCTGTCATAAGGGTGGTGTCATCTGCATACCTGAGTTTATTGATATTTCTCCAGGCAATCTTGATTCCAGCTTGTGCTTCATCCAGCCCAGCATTTCTCATGCTTGTATAAGTTAAATAAACAGGGTGACAATATACAGCCTTGACGTACTCCTTTCCCAATTTGTAACCAGTCCGCTGTTCCATGTCCAGTTCTAACTGTTGCTTCCTGACCTGCATACAGATTTCTCAGGAGGCAGGTAAGATGGTCTGGTATTCCCATCTCTTGAAGAGTTTTCCACAGTTTGTTGTGATCCACAGAGTCAAAGGCTTTGGCTTAGTCAATAAAGCAGAAGTAGATGATTTTCTGGAAATCTCTTGCTTTTTCGATGATCCAACGGATATTAGCAATTTGATCTCTGGTTCCTCTGCCTTTCCCAAATCTAGCTTGAACATCTGGAAGTTCTTGATTCACGTACTGCTGAAGCCTCGCTTGGAGAATTTTGAGCTTTACTTTGCTAGCTTGTGAGATGAGGGCAGTTGTGTCATAGTTTCAACATTCTTTGGCATTGCCTTTCTTTGGGATTGGAATGAGGACCTACCTTTTCCAGTCCTGTGGCCACTGCTAAGTTTTCCAAAATTGCTGACCTATTGAATGCAACACTTTAACAATATCATCTTTTGAAATAGCTCAACTGGATTTCCATCACCTCCACTAGCTTTGTTCATAGTGATGCTTCCTAAAGCCCACTTGACTTAGTATTCCAGGATGTCTGGCTCTAGGTGAGTGATCATACCATAGTGATTGTCTGGGTCATGAAGATCTTTTTTTTATAGTTCTTGCCACCTCTTCTTAATATATTCTGCCTCTGCTAGGTCCATACCATTTGTCTTTTATTATGCCCATCTTTGCATGAAATGTTCCCTTGGTATCTCTAATTTTCTTGAAGAGATCTCTGGTCTTTCCCATTCTGTTGTTTTCCTCTATTTCTTTGCATTGATCACGGAGAAAGGCTTTCTTATCTCTCCTTGCTGTTCTTTGGAACTCTGCATTCAAACAGGTATATCTTTCCTTTTCTCCTTTGCTTTTCACTTCTCTTCTTTTCTCAGCTATTTGTAAGGCCTCTTCAGAAAACCATTTTGCCTTTTTGCATTTCTTTTTCTTGGGGATGGTCTTGATCCCTGCCTCCTGTATAGTGTCACAAACCTCCGTCCATAGTTCTTTAGGCACTCTATCAAATCTGATCCCTTGAATCTGCTTGTCACTTCCACTGTATAGTCATAAGGTATTTGATTTAGGTCATACCTGAATGGTCTAGTGGTTGTCCCTACTTTCTTCAATTTAAGTCTGAATTTTACAATAAAGAGTTCATGATCTGAGTCACAGTCAGCTCCCAATCTTTTTTTTTTTTTGCTGACTGTATAGAGCTTCTCCATCTTGGCTGCAAAGAATATAATCAGTCTGACCTCAGTATTGACCATCTGGTTATGTCCATGTGTAGAGTTGTCTCTTGTGTTGTTGGAAGAGGGTGTTTGCTATGACCAGTGCATTCTCTTGGCAAAACTCTATTAGCCTTTGCCCTGCTTCATTTTGTACTCCAAGACCAAATTTGCCTGTTACTCCAGGTATCTCTTGACTTCCTACTTTTGCATCCATCCATCCATCATCCAACCATCCAATGTCTATAGAGTGTATATCACATCCTCAATACTATTCTTCATGTTTTGCAAAGTTTGGCTTGGTAGGAACCTTTATTAAGTATTATAAGACAGAATTCATCTCTTATATTATATCTTTAATTATATTGAATCTTTAATCACAAGCTTTAAGTAGAGAATATGTATCGTCATCTTTTAAAGTCACTTTCAACTCTGGTTGAGTACAAGTGGCAAATGGCCATTTTTTATTCTCATCACCTTCCAATTATTTATTAGAATTAATATCATTTGTGTGCCATATATCTTACCCTATGACCTTTTTTTCATGTATATCACTTTATAGATATGTTATCTGATACTGTACGTAAAGTAGTATGTACTTGGTCTTCATTTCATACTGATATGGAAAACACTGTCAGGGTTTCAAGTGAGTTCCTCCTTTTCTGAGTATAAAACCTAGTCATACCCTTTGTATCCTAGTACATGTTAAGCTGCCTAAGACTTTTCTCTTCTCTAAATATATACAAGCCTTTAAAAATTTATAATTTATATCAACAACATTTAAATTTTGAAAGTGCTTAGTTCGCAGATATTATCCTAGTCTCTGTTCTTTTTTGTGATTTTTTTTTCTTTGTAGCATTGTCGTAATTAAATAGAGAGGTCCCTATTGAAGCAGCAAGAGAAAATTGCTAAAAAAAAAATCTATACTGCATTTAATAAAATAGCAATTTTATCCTGCTTTGAAGATAACCATTTTATGTTACATAGCACTGATGCCATGTTTTGTAGAGTAGGAACTTTGAGTGCTGTGAATGAATGAATGCTGGAGATACTCTTGGTAAAATACAGAAGTGTGGTCTTTAAAAGCCCATTACTGTAATAAGATGTTTTAGTGTCACTTACCCATTTTAAGCTTATTAATGTTCTCAGTAATGGAAAATTAGAATAGACTCAATATGTTCACAATCTATTAGTTAGATAGCTAGTGCTTCTATGTCTAGAAGTAAATGTTGCTTTTAAGATTCTGCTGTTCTTTGTTTGCACCTATCCATGGACAATATTAGGGCCTGTTATGCAAACATCTCTATTTTGCCATTCAGATTTACAGGATGAGCCAATTCCCAATTCTTTCCAGAGAACCACAATACTGTCTGCTAAAGTGAAAGTTTTACAATTTTAAAAAGAAATAACTCCCTGTCAAAATCTGCAAGATTTTTAAAGTATTAGGATGTCTGTTTTGACCACCGCAGCTCTTTTTTTTACAGAAACTTTGCAGGTTCACAGTTGCTTCTAAAAAGGTAACTGGACTTTATTTATTCATTGTAAGCCATTGAGATGGCATTGATATTTTAAAGCAGCTTTGTGATATGAAAAAATGTATTGTCTAATAATACCAAAGCAGTAGTAAATCTATGCCTGATGGCATTAAATATAATAATTTATGATAGAGATTAGGAATTTGATTTACAATATCAGAAAAACCTACACAATGATTTTCAAAGTTAATGTCCGTACTATTGCTTACTTTTCTGAGATTTGAGTAGTGACTTAATAGAAATTCAAATTTGTGTTGAGTAGGTTTATTGTGGTAGAACTAGCCTGGCAAAATACAGAGTTCAGAAAAGGATATTATTATTCAATAAAGTTGATGACTATGGACAACAGGGAGATAAAGTACAAATCTGTGCTTTGTGAATATTAATTAATGCATGGCTTGATGTAAAACAAAACATAGCAACAAATAAAGCAAATACAATCAAATGAACAAAAGACAACATATGGGGACTCCTAAAGTATTATGAGGGCTTTCCAATGAGGAGAATTCTTAAAGAGATGGGAATACCAGACCACCTTCCCTGCCTCCTGAGAAATCTGTATGCAGGTCAAGAAGCAGCATTTAGAACTGGACATGGAACAATGGTTCCAAATTGGGAAAGGAGTACATCAAGGCTGTATATTGTCACCCTGCTTGTTTAACTTCTATGTGGAGTACATCATCTGAAATGCCAGGCTGGATGATGTACAAGCTGGAATCAAGATTGCCTGGAGAAATATCAGTAACCTCAGATATGCAGATGACACCACCCTTATGGAAGAAAGCGAAAAGGAACTAAAGAGCCTCTTGATGAAAATGAAAGAGAAGAGTGAAAAAGCTGGCTGAAAACTCAACATTCAGAAAACTAAGATCATGGCATCCGGTCCCATCACTTCACGGCAAATAAACTTGGGGAAACAATGGAAACAGTGAGAGACTTTATTTTCTTGGACTCCAAAATCACTGCAGATGGTGATGACTGCCTTGAAATTAACAGATGCTTGCTCCTTGGAAGAAAAGCTATGACTAACCTAGACAATGTGTTAAAAAGCAGAGACATTACTTTGCCGACAAAGGTCCATCTAGTCAAAGCTGTGGTTGTTCCAGTAGAGTTGACCATTAAGAAAGGCTGAGTGCTGAATAATTGATACTTTTGAAATGTGGTGTTGAAGAAGACTCTTGAGAGTCCCTTGGACTGCAAGGAGATCAAACCAGTCAATCCTAAAGGAAATCTGTCCTCAATATTCATTGCAAGGACAGATGCTCAAGCTGAAACTCCAATACTTTGGCCCCCTGATGCGAAGAACTGACTCCTTGGAAAAGACCCTGTGCTGGGAAAGATTGAAGGCAAGTGGAAAAGGGGCCAACAAAGGATAAGATGGTTAGATGGCATCACCAACTTGATGGACATGAGTTTGAGCAAGCTTCGGGAGTTGGTGATGGACAGGGAAGCCTGGCATGCTGCAGTCCATGGAGTTGCAAAGAGTCAGACACGACTGAGTGACTGAACTCAACTGAAAATAGTATGAGGGAACAGAGCAAACGTGGGGGCTTAGACTTGTAGAAGGTACAGAGTATATGCAGAGGTACAGAGTATATGCAGAAATGTTCTATTAAGGTGATTATGTATGTGATTTCTTTATCATTTGACTCGAAACATCCAAAAAACTGTTTTGAGTGACTGTTTTTAGGCAGGAGTTTGGATTGCGAGAAACTATGTGAGAGAACTTGTATTCATTCAGCTAGACTATTTCTTAATCAAAGCTAATGAAAGAAAGGTGGAAACTATATAAAGCAATAGCATTTGAGACTTGGCTAAGGCCTTTTGAAATATTTTAAAGATTATACTAACATTATTAGAAATTGTATCAATTACCTCTCTGAAACTGAATGGACAAAGTAAAAGTAAGGATAATCATGTTATCATTTTCAAAATTTTCCAATGTGAAAGGGGTGGTACCAGGTGTAAAGAAAGTTTGATAGAATCTAGTAAGATTGCTGGAATATATAAGGTAGAATCCCACTTTAGCAAAGCCAGCAGGAGATAGAGACACCTCTTAACACGATTTACGGAAGTGAATTTTTTAATGCTATTATAAAATGTCAACTGTAACAGAGACATATACTTAAGACTTGTGTGTCCTAAATAGCAACAGCAATAAAAGGAGTGCCCATTTATTTATCATCCAATTTAAGAAATAGAACATAACCTTATGCCCCTAACAAGTTGTACCTCTTTCCATAGAAATAACTGCTATTGTGATTTTTCTGATAACCCTTCTCTTTTTTCTTTATAGTTACACCATGCATGTACCTACCCTTAAGAAATGAATTATTTTCCTTGTTTTAAACTATTCTACATAAATGTAATTTTAACTGTGTATTGTGTGGTTTTCTTTTTTCCACTGAATTGATTTTTCAGTTTTATCTATGTTGATTTATGTAGCTGTAGATCTTCAGTTTTCCCTGCTGCATATGATACCACTGTATGCACTCACCACAGCTCGATTTTTTGTTCTAACATAAATGGATATTTAGATTGCTTGCAGTTCTTAGTTCTGTTACGAAGCGTGTGATTATGAACATGTTGGCACATATCTTCTGGTACACACATGCAAGAATTTTGCTGGGATACTTAGGAGCCAGGGGGTTGGCTAGAGTTGTGTATGTAACCTTACTGAGTCATGCCAAACGGTTTTACAGAGTGTATAAGTGTTCTCATTATTTTATGTCCTCATCGACACTGTGTCAGGCTCTAAGGATGATAACACAGCCATTTTGTGCCTTTTTTTATGACCACTTTTATTGTGTTCATGTGGCAGATTGACTCCAGGTGAAATAGCAAATTCTTTTTACAGATATCCAGCTTCAAGAGTTCCTGTTTCACAATTCACAAGTACTGTAAAATCATGAGACTGATAAGTCAGGGAAGGAATTGTTTGCTTTCTGGGAATTGAGATCTCAAATAGATGAATAAAATATTTGTAACATTTAATAGCAAAGACATACAGTTTTACATGGCACATCTAACATTCCTGAGAGGTCTTATCTATAATAAGTAATTTATTGAAGTGGATTCATTATTTGTTTAAAAAATAAACTTAGCCTTTTAAAAAGTCAGTATTTCATTTCTAACAAATAAAAAAGTGTTATCATGCCTATAAAGTACTTAGTAAATACTTGATTTATATGTCCCACCTCTCATTTTGCTTCATTATTGTTTTAATCTTTTATATTTCTATAGCTCATTTCAACGGCCACGTGGCACTCTCCATTTGGATGATGGTGAATACTGGTCCAACAGGGCAGCCTCTTATAAAGGAAAATCCCACCGACCCATCTTTGAGAACAGCATGGACAAGATATACAGGAACTTATACAAAAAGGCCTGTAGTTCTGTTTCTCATACACAGGAAAGCTTCTGAGATCAGCCGCGATAAAACTGTATGAGTGTCCTTGTCAACTTCTCAATGAAAACGTTTGATGTGATCAATACCTGTATTCTTTTATTTTTTTAATCAGGTGGTTCTAATTGAGCACAGTAGTTAGACTTGAATCGGTTTATTATTTCAAATGATAAAGTATCACGGGCAAGCCTTCTTTTTCCAATTGCAGTAGAGTGCGGTGTTCTCATAGTTTTGCAACACAGTCACAGCCTCCATTCTGATTACGAGAAGGTTGTCCTGTCATGTCTCTCTCATGTCACCAACTACAAATCCAAGAACACATTCTCTCTAAAAATGCTCTTCTGCCTTCATCACCTTGTAATTTTCTTTCCATTTGCTTGACTGGTTATCTTGTCTGACTAAGATTATTTTTATTAACTCTCGTTTCTTGGTCATGGGCAAAAAAATATATACAGAAATTAATTTCCCAGGAGTTTAAACTCTGTTTTAACTAGTATTTTCTACTGTTTGCTCCATAAGAAAAGGCTATTAATATGTCTTAGCTTCTAAGTTATAGCTTTCTTTTTAAAGTTCCTATAATCCTTTACTCCCTCTTCTCTAAAAGAGCTAGCTAAGTTACCTAAAATGCCTAACAGTTAGCGAGAAATAGGAATGGCCAAATGTGACCCCAGATGTGAATAACTGATTTCTAAAGATAGATTTTTATTGAATTGTTTTTTTTCTAGAGTCAAACCTATTGTGGAGCCAGAATCAGAACATGGCCTTTGTTAAAAAGCTTGTAGAAACTCAGAAAGAATAAGGGATTTATATTGTAATTTAATCTCTTTAGAGTATTCATAGGTATCAAATTGCCCATGAAAGTAGCAACCTTACTTAAAAAAAAAGAAAAAAACTGGGAAACATAAAGGGGAGGAAATATTAGAGCATAACTCTTTGTATTCAAAAGTTGTTGGTTGATAAAATTAGCTTCTTCCCCCCCTCTTCTCCCTACCCTGGCTCCAAACACATCTGAGGCCAGTTAGGTTTTGAAGATACGAAGAAATCAGTTACCTTATATTTATTAGAGAGAGTAGAAGAAATGCAGAGAATAGGAAATGATAAACTTGATTATAAATTTAAAGAGTTAACTACAAGATAATGTTTTCTCATTGACTCCATCTTTGGTTAATTTTATAGTTATGATCTTAAAAGAAAATACTTGAGTTGAACTCTATTTAAGTTGGAATTGGTATGTAAATTAGGCGATTTATTTTTTTAATTGGAGAAAATACATAATACCTGTTATCTAATAATAAGACTTTTCAGCTTCGTGTTGATTGTTTTATCTATGGCAATCTGCAGTGTATTGGAAAGCACATCAGAGATAGGAGCCAGGTGTGATAGGCTTCAGATCTCTGGTTGTAGTTTCCTCAGTTGTCAATGGAGAGAACGGAGTAGGTCACCATTTCCTGAACCATATTTATAGACTGCTGTTCTAAGAGATGGCTTTAGGAATGTAAATACAAGTATTCCACTGGTCATGTAAGTTTAGGAAAAATCTGTGTACCACTCAAACTTAGAGAGTCATGGGTAAGATGACAGGAATGAAAAGGGGGTGCTAGTGATGCTGAAAAAAACAGTGGTAAATTGTCCAGGCAAACTACATATGGTCATCTTCGTAAAAACATTAGCATATTTGAAGCTCTAAGAAATCCTGGCATAAACATGCTTCACTCTAGCATCTAGTAGAAAGTCTGATACATACTTGGTGCTCATTAAATATTTATTGATTAACCCAGACTTTCCTAAACCAAATTGAGCATGTAACAGTGTTTGTTGTTATGGTTATCTTACCCCTCCCGTTCCTCTCCCCCAACTCCCTCTGAAATGCCATCTGCAGACACATGTGGACAGAGTCAGGAAAATACTGGACTCCACAATCACTGAGCTACCCTCTGGCTGTAAGCTGTTTGATGATTTTTTTGTATAAGCTTTTAAAGGTCAGCACTGAATGATGGTTTTTAAAAAAATCATGTATCAGTGAAACTTAATATCGTTTCCTCCTTGATGGAAACAAATGAAAAATTCCCCCATTTAAAAGTTGCTTCTTGGTGTGCTACATAGCTACAGTCATGTCTGACTCTTTGACACCCTATAGACTGTCACCCACCAGGCTTCTCTGTCCATAGGATTCTCCAGGCAAGAATACTGGAGTGGGTTGCCATGCCGTCCTCCAGGGGGTCTTCCTGACCCAGGGATTGAACCTGAGTCTCCTGTCTTACTGCATTGGCAGGCAGGTTCTTTACCACTAGTGCCACCTGGGAAGATCAGTAAAATGAAGTGAAGTGAAAGTAGCTCAGTCGTGTCCAACTCTTTGTGATCCCATGGACTGTATAGTCCCTGGAATTCTCCAGGCCAGAATACTGGAGTGTGGGTAGCATTTCCCTTCTCCAGGGGATCCTCCCAACCCAGGGACTGAACCTAGGTCTTCTGCACTGCAGGCAGATTCTTTACCAGCTGAGCCACAAGGGAAGCCCAGGCTTCTTGGTAAAAAGAGCAAATATGAACTTTAAAGAAAATATTTGCTATCATAGAAAATCTCCTGAGTGAGTAAGTACCAAAAAAAAATTACTTTGCACCTATATTTGTCATAGTCATACAAAGGCCACCAAAAAATGGGTCTCAAAGGGGAACTTTCGAAAATATTTGAGAGACATTTTCCTCTGAATTAAATTCGACATCTCCCTGAAGGATCAGATATAAATTTCCACGTACGTAACATCTTTGCTAAGTATCTATTTCCATTCCCTAGAGAAAAGAGTAGTCTTCGTTGTTTTCCTTAACTATTATTATGAATTCTTATGTTGTATTATCTTTTAAGAGTAAAACCTCTAAGTACTAACAGTTCCCTTTTCTCATTGAGAGAAGCAGAAAGAAGCCATAGTTTATTATCTTAACCCCTTTTTTAATATTTACTACAATCTAGTAATAGTTATTAGACAATATGAAAGATAAATAGGTCTGTCTCCTTCTTTTTAATGTAATTTTTCTTTTAAATTAAAAATTTCCTAGGAATTGCAGGAAGGAAAATATTAATTCAACTGAGAAAAAAATTGAATCGTTGGACTGAGAGTGTGTCTTCCCTGGTTTCACTACTAGTTGTATAACCTTATTTAAGTCATCTATCCTTCTTGGACCTCAGTTTTCTTTCCTGTAAGGTGAGGAAGGGGTTAATTTAGAATGATCTTTTAATGTTCCAACATTTTTATAATTGTGCAGTTGATCAATGTAGAAGATTAGGAAGTGTTCAGCAGCAGAGTTGTGTTCTGATTTCAAAGATTAAGCCCTTGATTAAAAATCTGGACCAAAAAGAGAATTCTCATTATTGTGCTCATTTCCTAATAATGGCTTTTTTGAGTTAGTTCATATGCTATAAAATTCACCATTTAAAAGTATACAGTTGAGTGGTTTTCAGTATAGTCACAGAGTTGTGCAACTATACCACTGGCTAATTATAAAATATTTCATCACTCCAGAAAGAATCCTGTATCCCTTAACAATTGCTTCTCATTCCTTTTTCCCTTATCTCCTGACAACTATTAATCTGCTTATTGTTTCTATGCCTATTCTTGACTTTTAGACATTTCATATAAATGGGATTATATAATATGTGAATCTTTTGTCTGGCTTCTTTCATCTAGCATAATGTTTTCAGGACTCATACCTGTTGTAACATGTGTCAGTACTTTATTTCTTTTTATTGCTAAAATATAATCTATTGTATGGATATATCATATTTTGTTTATCCATTCAGTTGGTGGGCATTTTCATTGCTTTCACTTTGGGGATATTATGAAAAATGCTGGTACTATGAACATTTGTGAAGTTTGTGATGGATATATGTTTTTATTTTCCTTGAATGTACACCTAAGAGTAGAATTGTTGGGTCATATGGAAACTCTTTGTTTAACATTTTGAAGAATTGCTTTCCAAAGTGATGCAACCATTTTGCAACTATTATGTTTATTTTTATCTTATCTTAAGGACTTAGGCTGGTTATGCATTCAGCCGCTCATCCACCCATTTATCACATGTTTATTGAGCACTGTGTTAGATACAGAGTATAAATTTTTAAGTGTATCTTCCCATAAGCACAAAGAATCTATTGAGAGAGACAAGAAAACAGTATATTTCAACATTTATAGTGGTTTGGTAACTTCTCTGATACAATAATGCAAGAATGAGCATAGAGCATGCTAGCTTGATGCAACAGAACTTGTAAAAGCATGAAAATGGGAGAGAAAATGACTGTTCAGAAAACTCCAAATGCTGTAACTAGAGATCGTGTACAAGGTTGCAAACACTTTGATGGAATATGACGAATGCTAAAATGGACCACAAAGAGACCCACAGGCTTGGAGCAGCATTAAATGAGGCAGCCTTTTAGCTGGACACCGAAAGATGGGAAGGACTTTGTGAAGAGGAAACCAAGATGGGATATACTCAATACTGATCAATTTTCACGAGGGTGGAAATTGAGGCGGGAATTGAGGAAAATGTCCAGAAATCAGTTAAAGATCTAGAACTTGGGAAGAGTCAAGAATTGAAAATGGATTTTTGAAGTCAGATCAAAGTAAACGAAACACCTGTGTTGCTCTTGTCCTAATTTGTATGTGACCATAATAAGCACCTTGACAGTAGTGGACCCCAAGCAATTGTGCTTTTTACTTATATTTGAGGGCCTGGTGGGAGAAAGTTAGTTTGAGGAATACTCTTTTAGAAATTAAGAAAGATATTGTCCTCCCAATCCCAGATTATCTAACTAGCTAGAAATTTATTTACAAAATTGAAAAAGTAGGAAAGAAACTCAATTTTTTGTTATTGGGGTTATGAGAGTATTATTTATCTCTGAATGATATACTTTTAGTTTAATTATATGAAGATCCTTAGACAACCAGAACTTGTGAGTATTCATTCATTTAAAAAATGTTATTGACGGTCTAATGTCCAGAGATAAACAAACACCTAGTTCCTGACCCAAGTTCATAGGGGAAAAACTGATATTTACTTATTACAGAGAAAGAAGTACTATAATAGATGATAAGGTTTGCAAGTATTTTCTGTCATCCCATTGATTGTCTCTTTGTTGTTCATTGTTTCCTTTGCTCTGAAGAACCTTTCTATGTGGTTTTATGTGAAGTGGTTCCACTTCACTTTCCTTTCCAACAAAAGTCTATTTTTACTTTAGTTGCTTTTGCTTTTGGGGTCGTATCCAAGAAGTCATTGCCAAGACCAATGTCAAGATTTCCCCCTATATTTCTATTAGGAGTTTTACAACTTCAGGTCTTATGTTTAAATCTTTAATCCACTTTGACTTGATTTTTATGTATAATGTAAGTTAAGGGTTTTATTTCTTCTTTCTTTTTTTTTGGCATGTGGATATATAGTTTTCCGAACCATTTGTTGAAGAGACTGGTTTTTCCCCTTTGTATGTTCTTGACTCCCTTTCAAAGATCAGTTGACTCTGTGTGTGTTACTTTATTTCTGGACTGTCTGTTCTGTTCCACTGCTCTTTTTCTGTCTTTTTCCCAGTACCATACTGTTTTAATTGCTGTGGGTTTATAATTTAGTTTGAAATCAGGAATATGATGCCTCCAGCTTTTTTGCTCTTTTTTGAGATCACGTTGGTTATTCTGAGTCTTTGCTGGTTCTATACGATTTTATGATTTTCTTTTCTATTTCTGTAAAAAATGTCATTGGGATTTTGATGGGCATAATAGGGAATCTATATATCACTTTGGGTAGGGGACATTTTAACCAGCCACATGATAATCACACACACACACATAAATATGTAAAGAAGACACACAAAATTAAAAACAAAAAGAATTAAAGAATGTTACTACAAAAAATCAACAAGGCACAAAGGGATCACAAGAGAGGAATAGAGAGACAAAATATAAAACAGAAAACAGCAAAATGGCAAAAGTAAATCCTTTCCTATCAACAATTGCCTTGAATGTAAATGATTAAACTCGCCAAAAGACATAGAGAGGCTGAATGGATAATAAAGCAAGATCCAACTATACGTTATCTACAAGAGACTCACTTTATATTAAAGGACACACATAGGCTAGAAGTGGAGGAATGGTAAAATCGTATTCCATGCAAATATTAAACGAGAGCATAGGTGCCTATGGTATTATCAGGAAAAAAATAGACTCTGTCACAAGCACCACTGCGTTTCTGTTGCAGTTTAAGTTTTTAAAAGTTTAATCTTCTGAGTTTATGATATAGTTCAGAAATGAGAGGAAACCTTTAATGCCTTCGAACACATGTAATAGATTTAAGAATAGGTGTATCCTCTTAGAGACTATTTTCATCAGTGAAACACAGTCTTCACTGGAGTTTTTTTTTGCGTGTCTTTGTTTTTCAGTAAAATTAGTGATATATGCAAACAAAATGTTGAAGGATTTATGTACATACGTTTCCAGTAACATCTATTTCTAGGAGATTGACAACAACACCAAATAATAGAAAAAGTGCTTTCTTCACAAATTTTCTGAACTTTTTTTTTTTAGCCTGTGAAATAAGATATTAATAAACATTGCCCTCCATTCCTCATAAAAGTATTAGGATTAAGTAGGAAAATAAATGTGGACATTCTTTAACACATGTTAGGCACTATCCTAATTACTTTTTGGAAGTAATCTGGGAAAAGAAATTCACAATTTTAAAAATAATCCATCTGGCATAATAACAATACTGTTGGTTGCAGAGCTGAATGAACTTCAGATTTTGTTCTCTGTGTTTTCTTGTACCCTCTGTGCTGCTTAACTTTTCTGACCTTATTTTCTCATTTGTGAAATGGAAACTGTTTTTGTAGAGTTCATTTAACTGGTTAATGCATGTGGAACACCTCATACGAAGCATGGTGCTCAATAAAGGGTAACTGTAATAACTAAACTTCCAAGTTAGTATAGAGATAGTATTCTGATAGATCTTGAGGATCTGATTGGACAGAAAGTGGAATAAATGTAAAAAATTTTCAAAATATTTTCAGGACACAAGACAAAATCAGATTTCTTCAGAATGGCTCTTAAGTTTACTAGTTATTTAGTTTATGTAGGTTGTATAATTGGAGAAGGCAGTGGCGACCCACTCCAGTGCTCTTGCCTGGAAAATCCCGTGGACGGAGGAGCCTGGTAGGCTGCAGTCCATGGGGTCGCTAAGAGTCTGACACGACTGAGCGACTTCACTTTTACTTTTCACTTCCATGCATTGGAGAGGGAAATGGCAACCCACTCCAGTGTTCTTGCCTGGAGAATCCCGGGGACGGCAGAGCCTGGTGGGCTGCTGTCTATGGGGTCACACAGAGTCGGACACAACTGAAGTGACTTAGCAGCAGCAGTAGCAGTAGCAGGTTGTATAATATTCAGTTCAGTTCAGTCGCTTAGTTGTGTCCGATTCTGTGACCCAATGGATTGCAGCACACCAGTCTTCCCTGTCCTTCACAAACTCCCAGAGCCTAAATATAACACCGGCAGGCCCCACTGGGGTTCGAACACAGGATCTCCTATTTACTAGACAGGCGCTTTAACCAGCTAAGCCACGGAGCCTTTCTTAGCCTTGTATTCTATTCTGTGGTGCTATCTGGAGATATTAGACAAAATGTTATTTTTTACAAAATGGGAATGATACCTACCTAAGATAGTTACTGTGAAGAATATATTAGGTAAATGTTGCAAAGTGATTAGTATTATACCTAAAAAATAGTAGATGCTTAAAGTAGACATCTTTCCCTTTCCCTTTCATTATTTTGTGTATAAATCCACCCAGGCATAGATCTTAGCATCATTTATTTTTATTGTTTAGAATCCTATTAACCTTGTATATGTTGTGCACTTTGGTAGAGGTTTTACATAGATATTACAAGTGAAACTAACCACATGACTAGTCCTTGAGAATATTGTCCACTTGAACTTTATTGTCTTATTAACCAGTTTTGATACTGGGAAGTTTATTTTGTCCTCTGTTTATTTTGGATTTAGCACAGTTGTGTTTTGCAAATTAACCCTATTCCTTTGATCTGGGGGATGTTAGAGGTAGAAGTTAAAATTGTTGTTCAGTCACTCAGTCACATCCGACTCTCTGCGACCCCACGGGCTGCAGCACGCCAGGCTCCCCTGTCCTCCACTATCTCCCGGAGTTTGCTCAAGTTCATGTCCACTGAGTCAGTGACGCTGTCTGCCCATCTGGTGCTGGTGGTGGTTTAGTTGCTATCGTGTCTGACTCTTGTGACCCCGTGGACGGTAGCCCGCCAGTCTCCCCCGTCCCTGGGATTCTCCAGGCACGAATACTGGAGTGGGTTGCCATTTCCTTCTCCAGGGGATCTTCCCAACCCAGGGACTGAACCCAGGTCTCCTGCATTTCAGGCAGATTTTTTACCAACTGAGCTATGAGGGGAGCCCCCATTTGGAAGTTAGAGGTAAATCTCCGTGATTCAACAGAAGTAACCCTGGATCATCTCAGTCAGATGAACATCCCTATAAGTCATAAGAATTTGTTATGAATGTGATTGAGTAGTCACCTTTTTCAGAAAACTACTGTTCGTCACTAGTCACAGAGGTGTATGTATGTGTGTGTGCACTTACCCACATGCACATAAAACTGCAGGCCCATCTCAGGTTTCCTATGTAATTCTTTAGAAGTCTTTAAATTTAACAAATAGCAACTTCAAAAAAAATTCTTAATAACTTAAGATATAAATAAAATAAATTTTAAAATATGTTTGCTTTTGGAAGTTGCGGACGAATGATTATATTTTAGCTGTTGCATCTTACTGCATATGAATTATTCATTGCTCAGAAAAATAGCCTAGTGATTAAATACACAGCCTCTGGAGTCACTCTTCTAGATTCCAATTCCACTTCAGCCACTTAATAACTATGTGAGCTTTGACAGGTTATCTGATTTCTTTGTGCCTAGTTTTCTCATCTGTAAAATGAAGATACTATTACCAATCCCATGGGATCATTATGAATATTAAAGTAGTTAACATATAGAAAGTGTTTAAAGCAATGCCTTGCACATGGTAAGGACTGTATAAATGTATGATTTACTACAGTTATTGTTGTTGTTGTTACACAGATGACAGATTATCTACTGGACTCACCTATAACACGTATGTTTTCTGAAACGATTATTTAGTATGCTGCTGAGTCACTTCAGTCGTGTCCAACTCTATGCGACCCCATAGACGGCAGCCCACCAGGCTCCCCCGTCCCTGGGATTCTCCAGGCAAGAACACTGGAGTGGGTTGCCATTTCCTTCTCCAATGTGTGAAAGTGAAAAGTGAAAGTGAAGTCGCTCAGTCATGTATGACTTGTAGCGACCCCATGGACTTCAGCCTACCAGGCTCCTCCATCCATGGGATTTTCTAGGCAAGAGTACTAGAGTGGCTTCCCATTGCCTTAGCCCCCTATTTATCCTGTTTATAATAATATTCTGTTGCTAAATAAAAGAACATACTTGAATGGAATCTACCACTCAACAGGAATATGTTAAAAATATGTTGCATTATCTTGACTCTCCTTTGTGGCCCAGCAGTTGTTCACTTATTATACATTCCTACAGCTATATGGAATAAAGAATGTGTTTTGGCATAGAAACTGCATAATTTGGAGATATTTTTG
Source organism: Moschus berezovskii (assembly GCF_049115385.1). Lineage (NCBI taxonomy): Eukaryota > Metazoa > Chordata > Mammalia > Artiodactyla > Moschidae > Moschus > Moschus berezovskii. The sequence goes on along the minus strand of NC_142463.1, from coordinate 23,090,325 downwards.
TTGATAATCTTAAACAAAAACAGTCAAACTAATTTCAGTTCCACTGGAAACCCAGGGGGGTAATTGTTTTCTCCAAATGAGAGAGAAGATGCCAGCTTTTGTCTTAGTAAGTATTTCCAAGTGTTTATGTGGGGAAAATGGAAGAAAAAGAACATTTTACTTCAGTGAATTTAATCCACCAAAGATTTAAAACCTTAGGGAAACTATTTCCACTAGACTTCTTTGATAAATAATAACTTGTATGTTGTATAGCCTGTTACCATTTTCAAGCATTTTAACATAAGTTATCTTTGTTGTATTTCTCCATAATATGTTCATAAATTAGGTAGGACAGGGTTATAATCTACACTTTTACAAATGAGAAAACTCAAATTTGGGTTAGGTATCTCTTGCAGGTCACATGGTGGGGATGTAAGTGGGTGTATAAGTGTCTGAGTATGGACTTCAAACCAAATATTAGTATTTTCTCATAACTATCCTATTGAACTTTTCCTGCTATTGCATGATATTCCTCTTAAATGTTGGTTTTAATATTGGATTTTAAGAGGTAATACTTTGTTCTCATTGACTGATCACATCTATATTTGGAGAAGGCTTATTTTTCATTATTCAGACTCTTTAATATGTTTCTGACTATCTCCAGTCATTTGTTTTTCCTGCTTTCTACCCACACCCTACATGTTGGCTAATTCTCCCACTTACGAACACACTGCCAGTCCATTGAAGAGCAAGGGAAGTTAAGCTAGCCAGCTTATAACTTATGAGTAGTTATACTAGAAAGGGTTAGTAGTAAAGAGTTCCATGATATTTAAAGAATTCAGTGATCTAGTTACCCCAAATAATTGGAAATTGTCATAATTTGAAAGTAACTTAGGTATAGGATGCAAAGAGTATCTGAGACATACCTAATATCCCTCTCATTAGTCGAACGTGTGATTATGTAGCATCCAGGTCTAAAGCTGGTGTAGCTTTGGGTTCTGTTCCAGTTCAGTATTTCCAAATCCTGACTGATGAGAGTCACTCAGGAAGCAGCTGAAAAGTTTCCTCCTCTCAATCTCTGGAGATCCTGATGCAATAATTTAACTTATTAAAGAGTTTTTAAGAGATTTTAAGAGTCTCTAGGTGACTGTGATGTTTGCCTAGGTGTTGCTGAACCATAAGGCTATCACCTCTTCATGGATTCCTCTCTGTTAGAGAATGAAGGCCTTTTCCCAGATGATTTAAATTTCTCCTTTTTTAAAAATGTTGTCATTTTGTTAACCTCTTCATCATCTGAATGGTTTTGTATTGTAGGCACAAAATACCTTGAGCTCCAAGAAGGATAATATCTGGCTCTTGATTTCCATGTGAATGATATACCTTTGGGGTTTTCCGTGACTAACTTTTAAATATCAGGTTTTTTTTCCTCCCTTCATCTAAATAGTTAGCAAGCTCACCCATTTATTTATGCATTCATTAAGCAAACAAACGTTTACTTGGGGCTTCAGTGGTGGCACTAATGGTAAAAAATCCGCTTCCCAATGCAGGAGACATAAGAATTGCAGGTTCGAACCCTAGGTCAGGAACATCTCTTGGAGGAGGAAATGACAACCAGTATCTTTGCCTGGAGAATCCCATGAACAGAAGAGCCTATAGTCTATGGGGTCGCAAAGAGTCAGGCACAATGGAAGCAACTTAGCACACATACATGCACACAAACATTTAGGTAAGCAAACTCAACTTGATGTTTAGTTAGTGTTTAGTCCATAGCTATTATGGACTAAATATTGTGAGTGGCAAATATGAAATAAATAAGAAAATATATCCTGACCTCTGAAACACAGTCAGCTCCCAGTCTTGTTTTTGCTGACTGTATAGAGCTTCTCTATCTTTGGCTGCAAAGAATATAATCAGTCTGATTTCGCCGTTGACCATCAGGTGATGTCCATGTGCGGAGTCTTCTCTTGTGTTGGAAGAGGGTGTTTGCTATGACCAGTGCATTCTTTTGGTAGAATCTGTTAACCTTTGCCCTGCTTCATTCTGTACTCCAAGGCCAAATTTGCCCATTACTCCAGGTGTTTCTTGACTTCCTACTTTTGCACTAAAATTAGAAGGACATCTTTTTTGGGTGTTAGTTCTAGGTCCTGTAGGTCGTCATAGAACCGATCAGCTTCTTCAGCGTTACTGGTTGGGGCATAGACTTGGATTACCGTGATACTGAATGGTTTGCCTTGGAAACAGAGATCATTCTGCCATTTTTGAGACTGCATCCAAGTCCTGCATTTCAGACTCTTTTGTTGACCATGATGGCTACTCCATTTCTTCTAAGGGATTCCTGCCCATAGTAGTAGATATAATGGTCATCTGAGTTAAATTCACCCATTCCAGTCCATTTTAGTTCACTGACTCCTAGAATGTCGACGTTCACTCTTGCCATCTCCTGTTTGACCACTTGCAGTTTGCCTTGATTCATGGACCTAACATTCCAGATTCCTACGCAATATTGCTCTTTATAGCATGGGACCTTGTTTCCATCACCAGTCACATTCACAACTGGGTGTTCTTTTTGCTTTGGCTCCATCTCTTCATTCTTCCTGGAGTTATATCTCCACTGATCTCCAGTAGCATATTGGCCACCTACTGACCTGGGGAGTTCATCTTTCAATGTCCTATTTTTTTTGCCTTTTCATACTGTTCATGGGGTTCTCAAGGCAGAAATACTGAAGTGGTTTGCCATTCCCTTCTCCAGTGGCCCACATTTTGTCAGAACTCTCCACCATGATCCGTCCATCTTGGGTGGCCCTACACGGCATGGCATAATTTCATTGAGTTAGAGAAGGCTGTGGTCCATGTGGTTCGATTGGTTAGTTTTCTGTGATTGTGGTTTTCAGTCTGTCTGCCCTCTGTTGGAGAAGGATAAGACGCTTATAAAAGCTTCCTGATGGGATAGACTGACTGAGGGGGATAGTGGGTCTTGTTCTGATGGGCGGGGCCATGCTCAGTAAATCTTTAATCCAATTTTCTTTTGATGAGTGGAGCTGTGTTCCCTCCCTGGTACTTACCTGGAACCAAACTATGGTGGAGGTAATGAAGATAATGGTGACCTCCCTCAAAAGATCCCATGCATGTACTGCTACAGTCCATGCCCCCAACCCTGTAGCAAGCCACCACTGACCCACGCCTTCACTGAAGACTCCCGGATACCCAGGGGCAAGTCTCCTGTGGGGTCACAGGTTTCAGATCATGAACTCCTTATTGCCAAATTCAGACTTAAATTGAAGAAAGTAGGGAAAACCACTAGACCATTCAGGTATGACCTAAATCAAATCCCTTATGATTATATAGTGGAAGTAAGAAATAGATTTAAGGGACTAGATCTGATAGAGTGCCTGATGAACTCTGGACGGAGGTTCGTGACATTGTACAGGAGACAGGGAGCAAGACCATCCCCATGGAAAAGAAATGCAAAAAAGCAAAATGTCTGTCTGAGGAGCCTTACAAATAGCTATGAAAAGAAGACAAGCAAAAAGCAAAGGAGAAAAGGAAAGATATACCCATTTGAATGCAGAGTTCCAAAGAATATCAAGGAGAGATAAGAAAGCCTGCCTCAGTGATCAGTGCAAAGAAATAGAGGAAAGCAATAGAGTGGGAAAGTCTAGAGATCTCTACAAGAAAATTAGAGATTCCAAGGGAACATTTGATGCAAAGATGGGCTCAATAAAGGACAGAAATGGTATGGACCTAACAGAAGCAGAATATATTAAGAGGTGGCAAGAATACACAGAAGAACTGTACAAAAATGATCTTCACAACCCAGATAATCACGATGGTGTGATCACTCACCTAGAGCCAGACATCCTGGAATGTGAAGTCAAGTGGGCCTTAGAAAGCATCACTATGAACAAAGTTAGTGGAAGTGATGGAATTCCAGTTGAGCTATTTCAAATTCTAAAAGATGATGCTGTGAAAGTGCTGCCCTCAATATGCCAGCAAATTTGGAAAACTCAGCAGTGGCCATAGGACTGGAAAATACCAGTTTTCATTCCAATCCCAAAGAAAGGCAATGCCAAAGAATGCTCAAACTACTGCACAATTGCACTCATCTCACATGCTAGCAAAGTAATGCTCAAAATTTTCTAAGCCAGGCTTCAGCAATACATGAACCGTGAACTTCCAGACGTTCAAGCTGGTTTTAGAAAAGGCTGAGGAGCCAGAGATCAAATTGCCAACATCTGCTGGATCATGGAAAAAGCAAGAGAGTTCCAGAAAAATATCTATTTCTGCTTTATTGACTATGCCAAAGCCTTTGACTGTGTGGATCACAATAAACTGTGGAAAATTCTGAAAGAGGTGGGAATACCAGACCACCTGACCTGCCTCTTGAGAAATCTGTATGCAGGTCAGGAAGCAACAGTTAGAACTGCACATGGAACAACAGACTGGTTCCAAATTGGGAAAGGAGTATGTCAAGGCTGTATATCGTCACCCTGCTTATTTAACTTATATGCAGAGTACATCATGAGAAACACTGGGCTGGATTAAGTACAAGCTGGAATCAAGATTGCTGGGAGAAATATCAATAACCTGAGATATGCAGATGACACCAACCTTATGACAGAAAGTGAAGAAGAACTAAAGAGCCTCTTGATAGAAGTGAAATAGGAGAGTGAAAAAGTTGGCTTAAAGCTCAACATTCAGAAAAGTAAGATCATGGCATCTGATCCCATCACTTCATGGCAAATAGATGGGGAAACAGTGGAAACAGTGACAGACTTTATTTGGGGGGGTTCCAAAGTCACTGCAGATGGTGACCGTAGCCATGAAATTAAAAGATGCTTACTCCTTGGAAGGAAAGTTATGACCAATCTAGACAGCATATTAAAAAGCAGAGACATTACTTTGCCAGCAAAGGTCCATCTAGCCAAGGCTATGGTTTTTCCAGTAGTCATGTATGGATGTGAGATTTGGACTGTGAAGAAAGCTGATCGCCGAAGAATTGAAGCTTTTGTACTGTGGTGCTGGAGAAGACTCTTGAGAGTCCCTTGGACTGCAAGGAGATCCAACCAGTCCATCCTAAAGGAAACCTGTCCTGAATATTCATTGGAAGGACTGATGCTGAAGCTGAAACTCCAGTACTTTGGCCACCTGATGCAAAGAACTGACTCACTGGAAAAGACCCTGATATTGGGAATGATTGAAGGTGAGAGGAGAAGGGGACGACAGAGGATGAGATGGTTGGATGCATCACCGACTCAGTGGACATAAGTTTGAGCAAACTCTGGGAGTTGGCGATTGACAGGGAGGCCTAGTGTGCTATAGTCCATGGGGTCGCAAAGATTCAGACATGACTGGGTGACTGAACTGAACTGAACTGAATCCTGACCTCTCAAACCTACATACATTGTGTTGTAACATGTTGTAAATGTGTGCGAGAGATATTTGGGTGGGTGTATTGCCAACAAAGGTCCGTCTAGTCAAGGCTATGGTTTTTCCCGTGGTCATGTATGGATGTGAGATTTGGACTGTAAAGAAAGCTGATCACCGAAGAATTGAAGCTTTTGAACTGTGGTGCTGGAGAAGACTCTTGAGAGTCCCTTGGACTGCAAGGAGATCCATTCTAACTGCAACCAGTCCATTCTAAAGGAGATCAATCCTGGGTGTTCATTGGAAGGACTGATGCTGAAGCTGAAACTCCAGTACTTTGGCCACCTCATGCAATGAGTTGACTCACTGGAAAAGAGTCTGATGCTAGGAAGGATTGGGGGTGGGAGGAGAAGGGGACGACAGAGAATGAGATGGCTGGATGGCATCACCGACTCTGTGGACATGAGTTTGAGTGAACTCTGGGAGTTGGTGATGGACAGGGAAGCCTGGCGTGCTGTGATTCATGGGGTCGCGGAGAGTCGGACACGACTGAGCGACTGAACTGAACTGAGCTGATGGAAGAGGAAGGAGTATGGAAGAGGAAGCAACCACTTCCTTAATGAGTGAAGGAAGACATCACAAAGGAATCCGTCTTTCATATTGGTCTTAGTGGATGATTTTCTCAGACAAGGAGAGGCTGGGCATAGAGGTTCTGTGGACATGAAAGAGGCACAGCATCTTCAGGGAACTGCAGGAGTTCAGTGTGGTTAGAGTACAAGGGTGTATGGTGAAATGGGGGTATGTTGAAATTATATCAAGGTCCTTCTTCATATGCCTTACTATAGAATTTGAATTCTGTCTTCAGACCCCCCCAAAGTTTTAGGGACTCATGTAATACCATTTCATTCTCATAGTATCATTTGCGGATATACTTGACATTCCAAAGTCATATGATCTCAGGCAAAGAGTTGTGTAGTCTGTTTCTCCAGCCGTTTGTTCATCCTTCTGCATATTAATTGAGCATTTGCATGTCAAAACACTGTGGATAATATAAAAAATACTTCTTAAATGTTCTCATTGAATTTTCAGTCTAATTTAGCAGATGACATAAATACTTGTAGTAAGTATTTATACTTCTTGTTGTCATTCAGTCACTAAGTCATGTCTGATCCCAGGGACTGAAGCACACGAGGCTTCCCTGTCCTTCACTATCTTCCCGAGTTTGCTCAGATTCATGTCCATTGAGTTGGTGATGCTATCGAACCATCTCATCCTCTGCTGCCCTTTTCTCCTTTTGCCTCAGTCTCTCCTAGCATCAGGGTCTTCTCCAGTGAGTTGACTCTTCACATCAGATGGCCCAAAAGATTGGAACTTCAGCTTCAGCATCAGTTCTTCCGATGAATATTCAGGGTTGATTTCCTTTTCAATTGAATGGTTTAATCTCCTTGCATTTCAAGGGACTCTCAAGAGTCTCCTCCAGCACCATAAATCTGGTCCAACTCTCACATCCATACATGACTACTGGAAAAACCATAGCTTTGACTATATGGACCTTTGTCAGCAAAGTGATATCTTTGCTTTTTAATTTATTCTTGTAGTAAGTATTAAATATCTAGTAAGAGATAAGAATCTATAATTGCTGAAGAGTCAGTGAGTAGTAAATTTCAAAACATGTAGAAAACTAGTCGTTTGTCTGAAAAGGCTCCATGAATACAGAGGAGGGACATGAGTCCAGTCTGCAGCATGGGTTGATTAGAATAGGTGGGAAAAGAGAAAAGTACTTTTAAGTGGAAAAAAAATTGAACAATGCACAAAGGTGTGGAGTAAGTGTGAAGTGTGTTCGAGGATCGCAAGTTGATTGGTTGCCTGGAGCTAGAGTTTCACGTAGGAAAGGAGCATTGACAATAAATCAATATGGCTTTGAAATGAAACCTTCAGAGAACCTCATAAGGAATGCTATTCCTGAATTTACTTTTGATCCATCTTAAAGATCTCACATAAAGCTCAAACCCCAGCTGAACTTTAAAAAATAAATATTCTGTATAGAAGAGTAATTCCTGGCATTAAGATACTTTCAAACACTAAAATCATTGCCAGAGATTTTCCAGCTTTAAGTCAAGCTGTTTAAATGCATTGGGAAGAGCTTTAGATAGCTTTTTGTTTGGTTTAGACTTTTTTTTCAAGGAAAAGGTAGAAAAGTATAGCCATTGGCCCTGTGTACACAAAGAGCGTAATTTTCATGTCTTCATCTGCTAAATGTCTGTGTTTTGTTCTTTGTTTGCCTATAGCCAGTGAACCTTAGGGATAATTCCTTCCTGTCTTGGACCCAGAGCAGAACTATGTAGATAAGGTCCACAAGTCAGACATCAAAGATTAATATAAGAACATTTTCTGATAAACTTAGAGTCATTGTTTTTACATGTTTTTCTGGGAAAATATTTCTAGAAATATTTTAATTGGACTTTTCAAATGTTAATTATTTTCTGATTTTAAAAAGATACATAAAAATTGGAAGACTTATAAAGTATTCATATGAAAGTAAAAATGAGATAACTTGTAATATTTTGTACATTTTACTGCAATATTCTATGCATTTCTACGGTTATTTGTTTTTACAAACAAATTTTGTACCTTACTATTTTAACGGTAACACATAGCATTTCTTCATTTTTCTAAAATGATGCATAAATGTATTTTAATGGTTATCTAATAATGCATTGATATACTATGAGTTGATTTAATCATTGCTCTGTGGTTGCACATTTAGGTTGTTTCCCAAATCTGTGTTTTTATTATATATTTAAACCAAGGAGAAACGTGTTTGCACAAAAGGTGGGTTATATGATCTACTTATGCAGTGTGCAAGCAGAAAATGGGTGACAGAAGGATTGTTCTTCCTTTTTTGTTTGTTTGTACCAGAATTCTCTATTGTTTACATACATTTTAGCCTCTTGTGTCATTTTCAGAAGCTTTATTTTTCTCACTTACTTTTTGGTTTGGATAAGATTTAAATATAAAAATCCATCTGTGAAGCATATTGTATATTCACATTGAAGGCTAAAAACCCATTTTTAATTAAAACTTTTTTCAGCACTCGTGGTTCACTTTGTCCTGTTTTTATTATGAAACACTTCAGCCTTCTTCCTAAAACACATATGTCTTGTACATTTCAAGATGTTCCTTGTTGCTCATGCAGAGCTAGTTTCTTTATGCTGTCAGCTCACGCCATATGGTCTGGCTGTTCATATTGCTTCCCTTTCTGGCATTTGTGTGGGCAGCATCTTGCATGTAATGCAAGTAAATTTCATTCCCGTCTCTCTCAGAAAATTTGTCAGAAGGTAAACTAGCAAACTGGAAACACTGAATGATTCTTTGAGGTGTTAGGTTATACATGATGATAAAGGATGTAACCTTGAGTTCCTAATGTTTGTAAGATTGAAAAGAAAATGTGTCCAGTGAGATCTGAAGTCTGGCTAGATGTGAATAATTATAATTAAGATACTGTTGGTGCTTTTTGACATTGAAAATTATGTTTGCTGTGGGTCATTTGTAGAGATGCGGATGGACCTAGAGTTTGTCATACAGAGTGAAATGTCAGAAAGGAAAAATCAGTATTGTAAATTAACGTATATGTGTGGAATCTAGAAAAATGGTACATGTGAACCTATTTGCAGGGCAGGAATAGACATGCAGACATAGAGAATGGGCATATGGACATGGGGGGGAGTGGGGAGTGGGACAAATTGGGAGATTAGGGTTGACATATACACACTGCCATGTGTAAGACAGATTGCTAGTGGGAAGCTGCTGTGTAGCATAGGGAGCTCAGCTCGGTGCTCTATAATGACCTCTGTGTGGAGGATGGGGGTGGAGGTTGGAGGGATGCCCAAGAGGGAGGGGATATGTGTATATGGGTATACATATAACTGATTCACTTTGTTGTACAGAAGAAACGAACACAGCATTGTGAAGCAATTATACTCCAATAAAAGAAAAAAGGTACTATTGGTGCTACTTGGCAATACACATTATATACACATTTAAACTGCAATTCTTTAGTATTGACTTTAAACTAAATGTGAAGAGGGAGGGAAGGAGAAAGGAAGCATAAAAATCAGATTACTTTTCAGCCACACACCATCCTGCTCCCATCTGAAAGTCTATTTGCAGTATTGTCCACACCATGTAGGTGGTTTTTGAGATGACTGGTGTTACACTTCAAGTTAGGTATAATCAGATATGAACTAATTTATAAAGCAGTGATATATCAAGTTGAGTTTGAATTGAGAAAGGGGTTGGACCTGATAGCATTTAAAAATTTGCTTTGCCTTTAAAGAAAACTACTAGTCAGGACAGGCTTTACATTCTCCACTGTGTCAAGTCCTTGAAGTGGAAACCTCTATTTCTTGAACCCTAATGAATGGGTTCTGAATATCTGAATTTTTCAAGTAGTTCTGCTGTACTTTATAATAGTCTTCTAATTGGCAGGAACATCTAAATTTTTCACATATTTCCTAACCTCCTTTTTTTTTTTTAGGAAGAAAAAGGTCCCGGATATATTTCAATGCATTCTTGACTGGAAAAGACTCTGATGCTGGGAGGGATTGGGGGCGGGAGGAGACGGGGACGACAGAGAATGAGATGGCTGGATGGCATCACCAGCTCGATGGACATGAGTTTGAGTGAACTCCGGGAGTTGGTGATGGACAGGGAGGCCTGGTGTGCTGTGATTCATGGGGTCGCAAAGAGTCGGACACGACTGAGCGACTGAACTGAACTGAATTGAACTTGACGGTTTTGGCTTCCCAGTCTGAACTTCAGTAGTTCTATCGGCCAACATAAATGCAGGGCTGTGATGATGGAGGAGACCCATTTGCGCCAGCAAACACTGCCTCCACCCTAATATGACTTTTGTTTGGTCTTTAGCATTTATGCTGCCTTGGTATTAGTCCTTCCCTTGTTGACCATTCATCTCATTATTGCAGAACTTCTTTTCCTCCTCATTTTATATTTATGATGTAGAGTGGGCTTGGGGATGAGGTTACTAGTTTGATATGATTGTATAAAACGAGAATGAAAATGTCCTGTTGGGGAGCTTTGAGGTACTGATCTTGTGTCATCAACGTTGACTGTCACAAAGAGTTCTTTTTCCTTCTTGCTCCATCTAGGTGGATGAACTTTCTGTGTCCATAGCATATAGCTGTTAGTGTAAATATTAACAGTCTCTCCAAATCCAGTTGGACATCTAAGGATAAAATTATTTTGGCCTAATGTTCTAATAAATTTTCACATAAATTTTAATACGAGAGAAGCATAAGTGCATTTAGGCTACATTGAGGTTCCTTTGTATGATGATTTACTATATCATACACCTTCCACCCTCAGATGGATTCAAGTGTATGTTTTAAACTATCATATCACACAGCCTGTGATGCAAGAATTATCATTAACCCAATACAGACATGATGGTACATTTTATTTACACTCATGGTGTTTTCTTTCTGAAATGGAAAACTTTCTTCAATTCCAATACAAATGAAAGAGCTAAAATGCAGGCAGGGCTTTGGATATTCTGTGCAGCTATTTTGAAATGGGCCAATAAATTTTTTATTCCTTCAGTAACATTTGACCTTAATTTCAATAAATACATTTTGAATTATATCCTATAGGTTGATACAGTTGATAAGAGCTTTTCTCTCCTTGAACTAAGACATGGAATTCCACATCCAGTAGACAAATTTAGTTGGCCAGAGAGAGACTTCTTTGAATTTTGTTGAGCAGTCAGTTGGGGAGTGTCAGGTACCAAGGAAAGAGGATCCAGAAGTGAATGAAACTTCATCATCGCTCTTGAGAAATTTAGAGTCCTAAGGAGAACGGGACAAATAGGCAGTAACTCTTCAATACAGAAGATAATATAGTAAGTATAAACAAGTCCGGTTATGAAGGTAGAGTCTAAAAGAAGAGTAAAAAAAAAAAAAAGAGATGAGGGATGGTGGTTGGGCAAAAGGGCAAGAGCAAATGCTCCTTGTGTGTCTCAAGGAATAAAACTGCTGTAAGTACTAGAAGTGCATTCATTAAATGTTTTTTTGAATGCTGTTACTATTCTGTCTTGGAAAACTAGAAAATATTCAGGTACAGAGTACTCTGGGGACAAAGAGAGGATGTGGTCAATTCTACTACAGGAAGAAGGGGTCCAGGGAGATTTTTACAGACATTTTCTGTGGACCTTAATGAATGCATGGGATTTGGGGAGGAAGGCAAAGGGGACAGCTAGAACACAGAGGAAGTTATAACAGATGACACTGTTCCTTGCCACGGTGAGCTCTTGTATCTTACAGCAGAGGACAAGGTACAGTGTAATGTAACAGCCCTGGTTTAGTTAAATCAGCTTAGTGTGAGTCCTGTCTGTGTCACGCATCAATTGTGTGAGTGGGTGGCAAGGTGCTGAATCACCGTGTGCCTCCACACCTCCCTCCCTCGTCAGAGAAAGAGAAAATGAGCCTGTCCTCGGCTGCCATGCTACACAGCTGCGGGAGGCATCATTCACCTTGTGCCTACAGGCTCCGCCTGTCTCACAAGATTAAACAAGACAATACATATTTAACAGTTATATATGCACATTATCAGTGCTCGATGAACATTTGTTAATCAGGCAGATACAATTTTCAAGAATGAGTCCATTTGAAATCTCTTATTTATAAAGGTTTATACACCTATATCCTAGTTAATCTATATGTTCCTGAGATTAAATACAACGCAAAATGTGCTTTTCTTAGTTTCAGTTCAGTCGCTCAGTCGTGTCCGACTCTTTGCAACCCCATGAATCACAGCACGCCAGGCCTCCCTGTCCATCACCAACTCCTGGAGTTCACTCATACTCGTGTCCATCGACTCGATGATGCCATTCAGCAATCTCATTCTCTGTCGTCCTGTCTCCTCCTGCCCCCAATCCCTCCCAGCATTAGAGTCTTTTCCAGTGAGTCAACTCTTCACAGGAGGTGGCCAAAGTATTGGAGTTTCAGCTTTAGCATCAGTCCTTCCAATGAACACCCAGGACTGATCTCCTTAAAATGGACTGATTGGCTCTCCTTGCAGTCCAAGGGACTCTCAAGAGTCTTCTCCAACACCACAGTTCAAAAGCATCAATTCTTCGGCGCTCAGCTTTCTTCACAGACCAACTCTCACATCCATACATGACCACTGGAAAAACCATAGCCTTGACTAGGCGGACCTTTGTTGGCAAAGTAATGTCTCTGCTTTTTAATATGCTATCTAGGTTGGTCATAACTTTCCTTCCAAGGAGTAAGTGTCTTTTAATTTCATGGCTGCAATCAGCATCTGCAGTGATTTTGGAGCCCAAAAAAATAAAGTCTGACACTGTTTCCACTGTTTCTCCATCTATTTCCCATGAAGTGATAGTTTTCTTAGTTTACTGAGCTTTAAAATGTACTGTGAAAAAGCAGCAACCAAAGCAAAACCAAAACAAATCCCTCTAAGAGGTTTTGAGTAAGAATTTTTTTTGGTCTTCAATCTTGGTTCGATTCATGCCAAATGCATAAACATCTCAACTATATTGATTTTTATCAATAAAATCTGTAATGTGACCATCCAGTGATTCCACTGGGGACTTTTTCTAGTGCAGTTTTGTGACCCTAAAGTTTGAAGAGGTTTTTTTTTCTCTTCCTTCTTTATATCCAGAAGCAAGGCTGTTTAGAATGAATTAGTTGATTAGAACATCTGACTCAGAAAATGGGACAGCCAAGAATTTGCCTGAAGAGTCAGAAACATGGCTGGGGGACAATGATTATTACCAGGCTTCAAATGTCAGCAAACACTTCAGGGCTGCAGGAAAGAAAATAAAACACATTAAGGTTTAATGACTTTTGTTATAGGAGGGCATTGGTGTAGCCAGGATGGAATTATTTGCTGAACACATAGTCTTTTTGTTAGTTGTCCAAGTGGATTAATTGAACCCTGTTAACACTCTATCTCATAAAACAGAAAATAGCCATTAGCTACTCACCAGTCCCCATGGAGAATCCAGAGTTTGGGACTGGCTTAAGGGATCCAGTCAGCACAGTTTGGGATGACTACTCTAGGTAAAGTCAAAAAAGCTGATAGCTATTTAGCCCCCTGTCACAGGTGAGGTTCAGACTCAGAGACTGTAGTTTAGCATGCAGGATGTTTGTGAGAGAGCACCCTGGACCATCCCAGTGGATGGGAGGCATGGTTAAGATGTGATGTAGATGTCACAGCAGCTTTGGCCAACCCCACTGGGTGGGGGCTCTGGAACAAAATGACCCATCAGAGTTGTTTCATGTTAGGCTGACATGGCTGAAATGTCTGGGACTTTATACTTATTAGTCACTGGGTACAGGCTGCTCTCAGAAGGGTGGGACCCCAGGCAGGGTAGCTCTGTAGCAGAGGTCATCCCTGCTGGTTGAGGCTGCCTCCCTCAGAACCACCAGCAACTGGGCAATATGCCCTGTTGTCTCCCCCTCCACCTCCATGGTCTGTTATAACATATGTGAACCAACCAGTTCCCGGAAGCCTGACTGGACAGAGAGAGGCCCCACCCACTCCCTTTCTCCGTTGTACCCACAAAATAAAAGTCTCAAGTAACTCACTGTCCTCAATTATTTTACACCCCTGGGCAGCACCACTACCCCCAACACAGAAGCACAGTTCTACTAGTAGTTCTATGAGACAGGTTCCATTTTTCCCAGGCAAGAATTTGAAGGATGTTTTAAGCCCTGATCCCTCCACCAAGCTCCAGACCCACAGATACAAAAAAGTTCTTTGGCAGTCCTAGTGGGTCATCCCACAGATACCTCAGCATCAGTGGGCTCAAATCTAAACCCATTGTTTTGTTATATTTGCTTTAGGATATTTCTATACAACCACCACCGCTGATTCTTTGAATTGTAAGATTTTTAACCTGAGTTTAACCATGTGTAAGTGTACAATTCAGTGGCATTCTATGCATTCACATCCTGTGTAACCATTGCACTGTCTATGCCCAGATTTTTTATCTTCCCCAACAGAAACCTGTACCCATTAGTAATAGCTCCTCGTTCCCGCCTCTCCCCCAACCCTGTAGCCTGTACTTTACGCTGTATCTCTGAATTTGCCTATTCTATGTACTTGGTATAAGTGGAATCATCTTCGTCTTCCCTCTGTGTCTGGCTTATGTCACTAAGCATAATGTTTTCAAGGTCCATCCACATTACAGTCTACATCAAGATTCCACACCTTTTTACGGCTTAATAGTGTTCCAAGGTGTGTATACAGCATATTATTTTTGTCCATTCATCCTTATTATTTTCAATGATACTGCACTCACCTCATAAATTTCCCTCAGCAGCTTCTGATCCTTTATTCCCTTTCTCTGTTCTCTTTCTGTCTTGATAATGATCTTTCTGAAACAAAAGATGCTCCTTGGGCATGTTCATTGCCTTTATTCATTCACCCTCCCTGCGTGCATGCTCAGTCACTCAGTCTTGTCTGACTCTTTGCAACCCCACGGACTGTAGCCTGCTAGATGCCACTGTGCTTGGGACTTTCCCAGGCAAAAATAATGGAGTGGATTGCCATTTCCTCCCTGGCCATTCCAGGCCCAGGGATCGAACCTTCATCTCCTGCATTAGCAGGGGGATTCTTTACTGCTAAGCTACCTGGGAATCCCACTCTCCCTCCCTGACCCTGTCCGTTTTTGGCTACATCATTGCACCCAATTCATAGTGACACTCATGTCCTTAAGATGACATCTGTCTACTTCTCCTAGCTGATCTGCTTTATTCTCCTACACACTGGATGCTTCAGCCACACTGAGTACCTCAGTTTACTCCAAGCATAACTTTCTAGCTTTGTGCTGTTTCTTCTGCTTGGAAATAGGATTCATTCCATTTTCCACATGGAAATTTCTATTCACCCTTCAAAAGCCAAGTCTGTAAATCCCTTCCTACCCACTCTACCAAGAATTTGTTACTCTTTTCTCTGTTTTCCTGAAGTATTTTGTTCCTACCTCTAATCTCTGTCCTACTGCAATGGACTGCAGTAACTTACTTACTTGCCTGCCTTATTGTTATGAATAGATTGACCTCTGTTGGGGCTGAAGATATTTTGCCCCTTTGTTCCACATGCCCAGAACCTAGAGTCGCATTCCCAAGCATGCTGCATACGTGAGTAGTGCAAGGGGGAGAGACCTGAAGGTGGGGGGCAGAATTCTGGGTTCAAAGGCCAGCACAGCTCCTGAGTGTCAGCCCTCAGCCACGTCACTTCCCCTCTCCCAGTTGCTTCTTCATTTGTAAATAATTCAACATCCCAGAGTGGGATTGAGAACCAAATGAGACAATTGATATGAAAGTGCCCTTTCCTAGAAGCACTTTCATATTAATAGTTGTGAGAGGTTTTTTCTTTTTTGGAAAATGACCTATTTTATTAATCTCTACGTGGGGCTTCCCAGGCGGCTCAAGTGGTAAAAGAATCCACCTAAACAGGAGATGCAGGTTTGATCCCTGGGTCGGGAAGATTCCCTGGAGGAGAAAATGGCAACCCACTCCAGTATTCTTGCTGGGATTAATCCCATGGACAGAGAAGCCTAGTGGCCTACAGTCTGTGGGGTCGAAAAGAGATGACTGAAGCAATTGAGCATGCACACATTAGTCCTTGTGTACTGCCCAGCCCAGATAAATGTGAAGTTCTACATCACCGACTCTGTGGACATGAGTTTGAGTGAACTCCGGGAGTTGGTGATGGACAGGGAGGCCTGGCGTGCTGTGATCCACGGGGTCGCGGAGAGTCGGACACGACTGAGCGACTGAACTGAACTGAACTGAACAGCATATTCCCCAGTTTGTGAATTATTTCTTTAAGAATAGATCACAAATAGTGGGGTGGGTCATTTTAACATAAATGCTTTATGTGACGCTGTCACAAATTATGTGACATGTATGATGTAAATGGTGGAAATTTAGGGATGCAAAGTTTAGGCAACATAAGAAAGGACTTGCTTATCGTCCGTGTCATCTGATGATGGTTGCTTTGTTTTCGGGGGGTGGGGTGGTAGTCAGTTTCTCTTTATTGGGGGTGTGCAAGCAGATGCTAATGGCATCACCAACTCGATGGACATGAGTTTGAGCAAGTTCCGAGAATTGGTGATGGACAGGGAAGCCTGGCGTGCTGCAGTCCATGGGGTCGCAAAGAGTCGGACACCACTGAGTGACTGAACTGGCTGACTGAAGCAGATGCTGGCTAAACTTGCCTGTCCGGGAGGCTGTCCGAGATACACTGACCTTGACTGAAGAGGGGGGGTAGGCTAAGCTATCTGACTCCTGAGGTTCCTTCCCATTCTGCATGTATATTATTCAAAACTTTACATATGAACTGTACTGAGAGATGGACCCAGGCTTTTGCATTCTATTCAGGGGAAGATATAATGGTGCTTTTCCTTTCCTCTTTAAGTGAACATTATAAAGTTTATATAAGATCACAGTAAATGTCTGATATTTCTACTTTGTGAGTCCTGGCAAAAGCTGAGATTTGATCTTGAAATATGAAAGTAAACTGTAATTACCTCAATTTAAGCCTCTAGGATTTATATTTATCTGATAGACTTTAAAGTTCTCCCAACTTATCACCCTGGAGAAAAGGAGAAATTACAGTCATCTTACTTAGGGCTGGAAGTCTAGAGAGACGCTCGCTCTAGGTTAATGGAAAACTGACACTGTTTTGCTTGGGCTTCTGGCAGTTCCCACCCAGGGACATAGTTAAGAGTTTCACATATTGAGTGCTTTTGGGACCTAAACTATATTGCAAATCACTCAAAGAATAGCTTCTTCATGGTATTTTTTAGAACACCTACTTGTTTTTAAACATCTTCCTTTCACCACCCAAAGCTGTTTCTTAATGTTATTATTGCTCATGGCAATCACATTTCAGTTCTCCGAAAAGTACTTGTCGGTTTTTCTCTTTGTACTGTTTCTATTCAAGCGAAGGTACATGACTTGCTTTCCCTGGATGCTCTCCACTACCGCTCACCCCTCTGCTCCCCCCAGCCCTCCCCGCCCTGAGGAGACCACTGTGAAATCAAATTAGAAGCATACAGTGTCAGCATTAGAAGGCTCCCAAGATTTCATCTCAATGAATTCAAACCCTTGCCACCTCCCTTATTAAAGATGAAAAAGCTGAGGTATGGAGCATCCCAAAGCAAGTAGAAAAATTAAGCCATGACGTGAGAACCTTCAAGTCCCTAAGACTCTCTTAGTTTGACCTCCTCAGAAATAGAACAGGAAACTAAGTGCAAGCAGTTTATTTAGGAGGTGATTCTGGGAAACAGAGCAGGGGGTGGTGAAATAAGACAGGGAAGGGAAGGGAGCTCTTCAGGATGTTGTGAGCACCTTATGGCACCCCACTCCAGTACTCTTGCCTGGAAAATCCCATGGACGGAGAAGCCTGGTAGGCTGCAGCCCATGGGGTCACGAAAAGTCGGACACAACTGAGCAACTTCACTTTCACTTTTCACTTTCATGCATTGGAGAAGGAAATGGCAACCCACTCCATTGTTCTTGCCTGGAGAATCCCAGGATGGTGGAGCCTGGTGGGCTGCCGTCTATGGGGTCGCACAGAATCAGACACGACTGAAGCGACTTAGCAGCAGCAGCAGCAATAATGAGCACCTTAACTCTGTGAGCAACTGTGGCTCAATCCCCCTGAGAGCCTCAGGAGATGGATTAGAACAAGCCTCCGGAGATGGTTTAGAACAAGCCTCCGGGCTGTCCCACTGGAGGGGGTTAAGCAACCCATGATTCCACAGTGACCCATCGGCTTTTGTTTCTCATTGGCTGAAGGGTGGTTAATTCCCCAGCACTTCCAGCCTGTTCTATGGAGAGGGCTGAATATTTCTCTGCAGCTGGAGGAAGTCCTCAGCAGAGTTGCAATCTTTCAGCAATCATGCGGAGGGGATACGGGTGGGGCAGTGACATCCCCTGCTGCAGAGGCCAAATGCTCATTCCCTCCTGCCCTGGCCAATAAACTTTAACTGCCTTAGAGGTAAGAGGCTGAAACAAATCATGATTTATAAGGGGAAATTAAATGTACAGGGTTGGTATTTGCAAATGAATAAACATTATCCTTATTTTACAGAACCCATCATGCACTTTTGCACGTTACCAACTTTGCACGTACTATCCCTCTATCTTGTATGAACTGCTAGAAAACTTCTATTCATTCTACAAAGTCCAGTTCCAGTAAGAACTGTCTATTATGTCCTTTGCTGATTCCTCAGGCAGAATTAATCGCTCTCTTGCTTTGCTCTAACAGCATGTCCTGCCTTCGTTGCACTTGCTACTAATAGTAGTAATAATAGCTACTGTTTATTGACTTTAATTTTGCTCCAGGCCCTGCTTTAACTAATTTATGTGAATTAACTCATTTAAAACTTTCAAAACCTCAGTGAAGTAGCTGCAATTACCATCTGCATTTTGTAGACTGCAAATGAAGACACAGATTACCGACTTTCCCAATATCGTGTAGTTGGCAAGTGGCATAGCTGGGATTTGGTTCAGAAAGTCAGGCTGCCAAGTCCCTACTCTCTTTGCTGGGGTAGAGAAAGGGGCCCAAGCACAGAACTCCGGGACTGTTTCTGGCAGTTTTGGTAAGGCCTCCTGCCAAGCTAGGAAACACTGTCTGCAAAGAATCTTAAGCAGGTAAACGACTCAAGAATTGCATTTGACAAAGGTCACTCTCACCATCATGCACAGGTGACTCGGAGGAGAGACTGGGGAGAGAGGGCAGCGTTCTGACTGGTGCAGTGATCCAGGTACGATGAAGTCCCAGGTTCGGCAGGGCTCCTCCTCCCTGGACTCACCCCCTTACCTCCGCAGCCACTCCCCAGCACTGTGGGGCTGCTACTTCTAGATGTGTGGGGGTTCTGCACAAATGCACCAGGCCAAGGGCCATGTGGGGGCAGAGATGATGCAGCTTGGGCTCTGGCCACACCTGTGAGCCCTGGTGAGGAGTCTCAGATACAAGAAGGAAGGGTGCCTTTTGCTTGCTTGCAGCACAGAGAAGCCATGTGGAGTAGCGGCAGTCCTGCCCAGTTTTCCCTCCAATCCAGACATCTTAAACTACTTTTCGTTCCCTAATTAGTCATGATTTTCCCCGCCTCTATTTTGAGTATTCGGTTTCCTCTGCTAAGGATGCCCTTTCACTCATTCATTCGTTCTTTTACTTACATTTCTTTAGCACCCAACATGGACCAAGGAACTTCCTAGGTGATGGGGACTTTACAATCTAGGGGACGAGAAAAGTGTAAATGTAGTAATTATGCAAATACGTTACTCCGACACTTTCTTTAAAGGTAAAGTTGGAACCATGAGACTACATGCTGGATACTGGGGACTCACCTGCTCTGGGATGCAGGTGGCCAAATTGAGATGGTGACTGGGATGACATAACTTCCCTTTGGAGGGACATGACTTTCATGTTGAGATGTGAGCAATAAGTAGGAATTAACCAGGCACAGAAGGTAGAGAAGGAGAATGAATCGCCCTTCCTGCTGTCTGACCACGGTTAACGGTGTGCTCATGAGTCTATGGGTTAAAGCACATAGGTCTGGAGTCCAGATGAGACTCAGTATAACAAAGGTAGGGGGAACTGAGGAAGAGGTCCTCTAAAGAGAGAAGAGGAGAGGGATACGTGAGAGAAGCTGCTGGAAGAGGGAGCTGGGACCACAGCGAGTAGCAAGAGGCTAGACTTGACGAGACCCATGGGAAGTTCTCAGAGCAGGCTGAAGAGGAGTTCTGAGAAACGGGGATGTTCAATATTCAATTTTAAATTGTGCTGTAGCTTACAACTCCTCCCCTCCCCAAACCTTCAGTATAATCGGTTGCACATAAATGCTTTATGTAGATGGTTTGAGGGAAATTAGGGGAAACAGCTGAGTGCCCAGAAGGATCCTGATGAACAGTAGGGATAGCACAGACATGGGAGGTGACACGGAACGGGAAAGGTTGATGGGCACAGAAATGTAGAGGCAGCAGCTACAGGAGACATTCATATACTCAGATGTATTGGAGCCCTCAAAACAAGAATTTTATTTGTATTCAATTATGATGAGTGATTAACATAAAGTGGTGATCAAAGTCAGCATTAAAACAGATCCCATGAGAGTAGGACAGCCTAGACAGAAGACAAAAGAAGGAAGGGACATTCTCACGGGTGTCTCTGGCATTGGGACAGGGCCGTGGTTTCATTCTAGACATCTGAGACTCAGTGTAAAGTCCAAATGAAGCAGATTCTTCCTCACCTCCAGTTCCCCAGCTCCCCACCCAGCCAGGACTTTGTAGAATTACCAATCCAACATTTACTGTCACTACTGTAACGCCTGTTACTTTCTGGGTACAAAGTCACTTGGTCCCCGCCCCTTGGAGTGCTGTCTGGTCTGGGAGGCAATCTCACAGGACTGTGATCATCAGCACTGGCACAGGAGCAGGTCCAGAGGGTGTAAGAGCAGGAATGGGACTTTGATCCAGTTGCGGGCATCAGGCAGCTTCCTGGAGGAAGGACACCCAGGAAGGTCATGGTGTTTTCCAGGGTAACTGGGTGCCTGGCAGGCAGAGGGGGAGGGCAGAGGCACAGCTGCAGTGGCTCCTAGGTGGTCTTTGCTGCCCCTCTGCCAGGCTTACTCATAACACCAAGCAGCCAGTCTTCATCTCTCGTCTCCAACAAGCCTTGTCTCTCCAGCTGGCCTCCAAGTCCCTCAAGGGCTGGAGACTTGGTGCATGTTTGGATGTGAGAGTAGGAAGCCAGGAGATCTGAGTGTACCAAGAAGAGTTCCCTGCCCTAATGCCAGCTGCCACCTTGCTTACCCTCCACCTGGTCCCTCACTCCTTCCAGTCTGACAGCCACCACTGCAGAGCTGCCAATGAGAGTATCAGCCCCGCCTGGGGAGGTTCCGGCTGGAAATCAATGAGCAGGGATTGGGAGCCAGAGAGTAAAGGGGGGAGAAGGTGGACAAGGAAAGGGTTAGTCAGTCAGTCAGTTCAGTCGCTCAGTCATGTTGGACTCTTCGCTACCCCATGAATCACAGCACTCCAGGACTCCCTGTCCATCACCAACTCCCGGAGTTCACTCAAACTCACATCCATCAAGTCGGTGATGCCATCCAGCCATCTCAAGGGTGAGCAAAAACACCGGAGGATTTTTGCAACTTCCATGCCACTCTTTCTCTTTATCACTTTTTTGACCTCATGACACATGTAGAGTAAAAGCTCCTGAACAGACTCACAGAGGAGGGAAAACTGTTTCTGAGGCAGGAGTGAAATGTTCTGTAGTGGAGAGAGCTGGAGCCTGAGACCCAGTGCAAATCCTGCTGTGTGTCCTGAGCAGACCAAGCGCCCTCTCTGGGCCTCCTGCCTCCGATCCTCAGTGTGCAGCCTGGACAGGGTACTCATCAGGGTCTCCTGCAGTCTCAGCCTCTGAGGGTTCCATGTGGACAGCGAGGCCGGAGGAAAGCTGTCTGCAGCCGGCCAGGCCTGGCGGTGTCGAACCTGCCTGGGCTGAAACCAGGCCTGCGGAGTCAGGCGAAGTAGCCCCAGAGGAAGACGTTGACGGCCAGCAGGAGCACGGCGTTAATGTTGCAGACGCTCCTCCAGAGCGGCTCCTCCGCGATGCTGGTCAGTTTCTGCTCCAGGGCGGCCTTCTCAGCGGGGCTCAGCACTTGCTCCGGGGCCCCCGAGAGCCCACAGAGCCAGCGCCAGAGCCACCGTCCCCAGGACCTGCGTGGGGCTGAGGGCCAGGAGTCAGAGGGGAGGGAGGCAGAGGAGCAGCAGAGCACAGGTAGGAGAAAGGGGATGATGAGAGAGCAGGGCCGGGAGAGAGATGGTGAGAAACCCAGGGAAGGAGCGAGGCTCACAGGAGGGGCAGAGGCAGGCAGAGCCGTCAGCTTAGCCCTGATGCAAGCCGCAGGCGGGGTGCTGAGCTAGGGTCACACTGAACCCCCAAACTGTTGTATAGCAGATGCATCTCCGGGGGCGGGGGTGTTGGGGGTGAGAGTAATGCAGCTCATCCCAGTTCAGAGCGCCCGATGACCAAGTGGCTCAGCATTAGGAAGCACACTGCCCTACACCTGAACTTTCTCAGCAATGAGGGCAATATTTTGGCTCCCATCTGCCTTACTCATTTAATATCAGCAGTCATCTGGGAAGAGGAAGGGTGATATTTTGAGGATTCCCTTAGAGACCACGTCCCCAGTGAACCCCCAAATGGGGTCTTCGGGAACCCATGATCCAGTGTCTGCCTCCATCGCTCCCCTCCGTCCCCGTATGTCCTCAGCCTACCTCCAGGCTGCTCCCGGCCCTGGCTGGGGTCCTCTGCTCCTCCGGCCCCTGTGGGGCCCTCCCCAGAGGCCACCTCCGCTGTCCCTGCTGTGCTCTCAGGGGGCTCCTTCTCCAGCTCAGAGGAGGGGCAGTGCCGCGTCCACCAGGTCAGGCGAGCCAGCTGGAGGGAAAGCAAACAGTCTCATCTCAGGTGCCTTTGGAGGGCAGTGGGGCTGTAAGAAGAGAGGACCCCGTTCCTGGGAGGCCGGCAGAGCCTCGTGGAGAACAAGGAAGGAGCTTGCGGCTGGAGGAGGCTGGGCTCTGAGCCCCGACTCACCCGTCCTTTGAAAACCTGAACTCTTTGTACCTGCTCACGCAGTCCTCCTGCCAGGGGCCAAAATCTCAGCAGATCAGGCTGGGCCCCTGACCTCCCAGAGCTCACAGACAGGGAGAAGCAAGACTGTGGACAGGCAGACAGGCGCCCTGTAGGGTAAGGGAGTTAAAGAAGGCGAGGTTCAGAAATAGACTGGCACTTTACATGAACAGATCACCTCTAATGAGGCGAGAAGGGACAGCAGTCAGATTAGTGAGCTGTGGCACTAACCCAAGGAAAGTGTGAGTATATATAGGCATATATGTGGACATCTACTATCTTAAAGGGGCCTGTTCTTCTCCAAAGTTGTTCGGAGTCGTATCTCTTAAACGGCCAGGGCAAGGAACTCTGGAGATTGGCCAGAGGCTGGACCAGCTGGGAGCTGGGCGTAATCAAACTTCATGTCCTTTTTTTTTTTTCCTTCAGGTGAGAGAGTTCTTTGTTTTTCATAGAATGGTGGGAGGACCCAGAGGGGAGTTTTAAGTCCATGCTATTTTGAGCCATGTAACTTTCCTTCATGCCCCACATAGTGGCTTGTGCGGTCAGGTGGAGGAGCTGACCCTAAATGAAACCGGCCGTCAGTGGAGAGTCATGGAAGACAGAGGTAGAGGAAAGAGGTTGAGTTCTAGGCTTTGGAAAGGTCTCCTGGAGTGAACTGATGGGATCCAGCCTAGAACCTGCTGTGCAAGTGAAACAAGAAAAAAGGAGCAGCCAGAGGTCACATGAGGGGGCAGTGTGGAGGTTAAAGAGTGAGCTCTGCAGGCTATGATGACTGAGTAAGCAGGCCGGGGGCCAGAGGAAATAAGAGGTCACACAAGGAACACCGATATTTAAGGAGCAGGAAGAAAACCCCATGACGATGACAGAAGGGCAGTCAGCTGGCAGGAAAAAAACACAGTGAGCAGAAGAGATGTCTCCAGGATGCAGCATGTGGGCAGTGACGTCTGGTTCTTCTCAGAATCCACTTACGGTGAGGATGGGAACGTGGCCGTTGATTTTTAGTTACAAGGTCGTTGGGCATCTTGGCGTAAGCAACGCCAGAGGGCAGTGGAACACCAGGCAGACGGCAGTGGGATGGAAAGTAAATGAGAGGGAAGCGGAGGCCGGGGGTGGAGACGATTCTTCACAAAGTTTGCTGCTGAGGCTCAGAGAGGGAGACAACTGTATCTGGAGGAGACCAGGAGCCAGGGAGGAGATTTTTCACTGGGAAGGATTTCGGTGCGGAATGAGACAGCAGATAGTGGGGAAGCTGCAGGATCAGGAAGTGGGCAGAGATCAATTCTGGGGCGAGTCCCCTGGGGAAGCCAACCTCCTGGCTCATCTGTGAAGATGCCGCTTGTTTGTAGGATTTCATTACACCAAAGGTATAAATTGTTTTGCCAACTCTAAAGGTAAGGAATGTTATTAGTTATTTCTACCCTGTGTTTCAGGGACCAACTTTTGGCATGGGCTCAGTTACAGGCAGAATACTGTTCCCCCAAAATTCATATGCTGAAGTCTTAATCACCCCCTACTTCACAGTGTAACTGTATTTGGAGAGAGGTTCTTTAAAGAGGTATGTGCCAAGTCTTTTCAATTGTGTCTGACCCTTTGTGACCCCATGGACTGTAGTCCATCAGGCTTCTCTGTCCATGAGATTCTCCAGGCAGGAATACTGGAGTGGGTTGTCATGCCCTCCTTCTGGGGGGTTTTCCGACCCAGGGATTGAACCCACATCCCTTAGGTCTCTTGCACTGGCAGGTGTGTTCTTTACCACTAGCACCACCTGGGAAGCCCCTCTTTAAAGAAGTGATTAAGGTTAAATGCGGGCTGATGAGTGAACTCCAATCCACTGTGACTGGTGTCCTTAGAAAGGAGATTAGGATGCAGGCAGACATAGGGAAAAGCCCACATGAAGACAGAGGGGAGATGGCCATCTATGAGCCAAGGAGAGAGGCCTTGGAGGAAATAACCCTGCTGACACCTTGACTTCTGGCCTGCAGACCTGCGGGAAAATAATTTCTATCATTGAAGCCACTCAGTTTGTTGTACTTTGTTATGGCAGCCTGAGTGAACTAATACCCTTTTGCTCTAAAGAAAAAGTTTCAAAAGACAGAGCATCCATGTGTGAGGACTGGTAAATCCATCAGCATGGGAGCTGTGAGGGTTTCAAGCTGAGCTCTTACTCTGCTAGATTGTTTCTTTTTTCATAGGCCGGCTTCTTCAAGGTCCAACTCAAAGTGACCTTGTCAGACCACCCTTCCCCTCCCCCTCGGGTGCCTACCTCTCTTTCTCTCAACTGCTCCCTTTGAGCTTGGCTCCTCTGTGCTTTCTCTTAGTAGAATAACTGTTGGTGGTATGGAGGTCTTCCTTTCCTCCTCCCCCCCCCACCCCCCACTTCCCATGGACCATGGCTGGCAGGGACTGTTCATCTTTGTAAGCCCAAGATAGGGCCGGGCCCAGAGTAGTTGCCCACTGAGTAATTTTCCAATTGAATGAATTACTTTTCACTTGGGAATTAACAGCACAAGGAGCTCACCATCCCCAAGACATCCGTGACCACAGCCCAGTAGAGTGAAGGTCAATGGTGGAATTCCAGGCAGTGGGAAAGGGGAGCACGGGGGCCCCACTCCAAGCACTCCACTTGCCTTTTCCTCAGGGATGGGAGCTGTGCAGAGGCTGACAGTGACAATGACGATGGCTGTGAGCCCACAGAGGAGGAGTGCGAAGTAGAGGTAGTGGAAGTCCTTGAGCACGGCCGGCCTGCGGTCCTCCTCCCCGCAGGCTGGGGCTGGGTAGCAGAACTCCAGGATCATGCGTAGAAGCCCCACTGCCAGGCCAAACAGGAGGCCCCAGAAGGCTCCCTGCAGAAAGAGGGCACACCAGGCGTGGGATCCAGGTGGGAGATCCTCGGAAGCTAAAAGCCACAGGTTGTCACAGTGTGTTGCAAGCCTGCCTGAGTGAGTTCCCCATGAATGCTGAGGTGCTGTCTTATCCTAAAGGCAGGCAGAGTGATGTACTGGAAAGAACATGGGCTCCAGAACCAGACAGACCAGGCTCCACGGTGGAACAATGACCAAAGCAGTGACTCGACTTCACTCACAAGCAGCGATAAGCAAATTCAGTTCAGTTCAGTTCAGTCGCTCAGTCGTGTCCATTGCGACCCCATGAATCACAGCATGCCAGGCCTCCCTGTCCATCACCAACTCCCGGAGTTCACTCAAACTCATGTCCATCGAGTCGGTGATGCCATCCAGCCATCTCATTCTCTGTCGTCCCTGTCTCCTCCCACCCCCAATCCCTCCCAGCATCAGACTCTTTTCCAGTGAATCAACTCGTCACATGAGGTGGCCAAATTACTAGGTACTAATCTCTGAAGAATTGATGCTTTTGAACTGTGGTGCTGGAGAAGACTCTTGAGAGTCCCTTGGGCTGCAAGGAGATCCAACCAGTCCATTCTAAAGGAGATCAATCCTGGGTGTTCATTGGAAGGACTGATGCTAAAGCTGAAACTCCAATACTTTGGCCACCTCATGCCAAGAGTTGACTCATTGGAAAAGAGTCTGATGCTGGGAGGGATTGGGGGCAGGAGGAGAAGGGGACGACAGAGAATAAGATGGCTGGATGGCATCACCGACTCGATGGACATGAGTTTGAGTGAACTCCGGGAGTTGGTGATGGACAGGGAGGCCTGGTGTGCTGTGATTCATGGGGTTGCAAAGAGTCAGACACAACTGAGCGACTGAACTGAACTGAACTGAAGGATAGATTTAATGTTCAACTAGAATGGAATCTTTGTAATCAGTGGGGAAAACCAGGATCTTCCTCCCCAAATTCCTGTCATACTAAATCAGAATTAGAGCACTTCCTTTTTTAAAGAAAAGCTCCATTTCGTTTCTTCTCTGTAGCACTGTTGGACCCTAACCTACACCTGTTTCCCAAGTGTAAGGGTTAGGAGGCTTTTATTTTCAAAATATGAGATGCTGGCCCAGTTTCAAAAATTCTGTGATGAATAGAAACCTCCAGAACTCAACTGAGTCCCAGCGTGCATGGTGCTTATCAGCAGGGGGCCTTGAGCTCTGCAAACAGTAGACCCAGCAGAGGCCTGGCTTAGCTACCCCGCTGAGGGAGGGGCCTCTGTGGTCTCCTTCATGGTGACCCTGGGCTCTCAAGTGGTCCCTGTGCAGTCATGTCCACAACATTCCTTACCTCCCCCAAGGTACAGAAAATGGGTTTGGGTCTCTCTTTTCCAGGCTATCCCAGCGAGTGACTGAGGTTACCCTCCTGGTACCTCCCAGGATCTGTTAGATTTCAGTGCAGCTTCATGAATGGCACATGTGCACCCCTGTAAGCTCACACTTTGTTTCATCATCCTCTTTGCTGTTAATTTGCTGACATGTAGAACCTTACAGTGTTAGAGATATTCCTGTCCCCATGGGCTTTTACACACACTGACCCTTCTGTCTGGAACACTCTTTCCTCTCCCACTAATCCTTCAGATCTCAACTCAGATGTCACTTTGTGACTCCCTCCCAGGCATCCCATAGGTTAGGACTCCTGCTTTTTGCTCCCATAGCAGCCATCCTATTTGTGTATATGTCTTTACTGCTCAGTTGTGTCTGACTCTTTGTGGCCTCATGGACTGACGCCTGCCAGGCTCCTCTGTTCACGGGATTTTCCAGGCAAGAATACTGGGGCAGGTTGCCATTTCCTACTTCAGAGAATCTTCCTGACCCAGGGACTGAATCTGCGTCTCTTTCATCTCCTGCATTGGCAGGCGGATTCCTTACTGCTCGCAGCGCCTGGGAAGCCATCCTAGTTTGCTATTATCACGTGTTGAATCACCTCTCCTCCCTCTGGCCCGGTGGTGGCAGACGTGAACTTTGTAAACCGTTGCATCCCCAGAGCCTCCATAATGGGATTGGTGTTTGCGGAGTGAATGAATAAATCTCGACCTGTTGATGTGGATGGGGAGCCTGGAGAGGGCAGTCAGGTTATGCACTGAGCAGCTCTCCTGGCCCTCTGATGCTCTGGGAGGACGGGTGTGTGCTGCACTCACAGGCTCTGTGGTCCTCTTGCAGAAGATGGCCAGCAGGAAGAGCGCAGTGATGGGCGGGGCCAGGTAGCTGGTGACGGACTGGATGTAGTCGAAGAGCTGCCCACTACTGGAGCTTTGGATGATGGGGATCCAGAGGATGCTGATGACGACCAGGACCACCACAAACACCCTGCAGGACAGCACAGGGCGCTGTGAGGAGTGCTCAGGGCAGCACAGCAGGGGGTGAGTGGGAACCCGGAAGGGAGAAAGGAGAGGAACGCGTGGTCGCTGAATCAGACTGATAGAAGGCCAGGATCACAGACGCACAGATTACAGAAACTTCTGGAAAATCCCAGAACATTAGAATTATAGAATCCAAGTAAACTCTAGAATTTAAAAATTAGATCCCTTGAAGTGGGTGTGTGGACCACCTACTTTCAGGAAGAAATCCATACCTTTCCCCTTTACCATACACCTCAGTAAACGGCCTCTGGTTGAAAAACCGTTCTTGGGTGTGTTGGGTGCAATAGTGAATGTTGCCAGGAGATGGCGCCCAATCCCCACCGATTGCTGTAAAACTTGTCAGGTGGGCAGAGATGAGAGGATTCTGGCCTCTCCTCGCCTTCCCCTCCCATTCTCTCTCTTTCTGGCCCCAGGAGAGCAGCAGCTACCCAATGGCCTCCCTGCCACTCACTCCCCTCTCACCCTCCAGCCATCTGTACAGTCTGTCCTGCACTCAGATCCTTCAATGGCCAGTCCCTGGGCGCCGAGCTGGGGGTGCACAGATGGGTGGGCATTAGGGGTCCCTTAGGCAGCCGTGGGCAGAAGGCATCGTGATGGAAGAAAGAGTGAGGGCAAAGGTAAGGAGGTGGACAAGAGTATGTTATCTAAACTCAAGTACCATCTACCAAAAGGGAGAACATTCAGAAACTTGAGTTATAGAACCTTAAATTATGAAGCAAAGATTTCGGAAAGGTCCTCTTTATGTAAACTATAAATCCCCAACCTAGGGAGAAAAAGTAAAAATAGCCACCAAGTTATGTCTTGAAAAGCATAAAATGAATACCTATGAGATAAGGTTCAAAATTTTCAGCTGAGTGTTCAACCTGTGCATCCTTTGGAGACAAACTTTCTATGAACATCTCCATCCACCCATGTCCCTGACTGCATTACCTGTGTTTTTGCCTTTCTCTTAAACTGTGTGCACCCTCAGGGCAGGACCATATAAATCACCTCTGCATCCCCAGCACAAAAGTATGATGCAGGATGCCTGCTGTTTTTTTTCTGCTGAGTCTGATGGAGTGAATGAGGAGTCTCTCTGGTTTCCTGGGGCAGCCAGAGCTGGTCTGGAAGACACTGGGGATGAGCTGCTTGCTAACTCCTTCCCATCAATACAGTTCATCTTTCATTGATTAAATGCTTTGTCAGCTTCTCTCATTTACCCTCTTGATCAGTTCCAAGATAAAGTTGAACAGGCAGGCAGGGAAGAGACTTTTTTCTCCTTATCTGGAGGAAGGTGAATGGTCCAGAGTTGGGGAAGAACTAACCTGAAGTCAGAGAGAAAGGTGGCCCTAGGACCCCGGTGCTCTGACTGCCGGGGCAGGATCTGGACCCAGGCGCATCTCCTTGGGGTAACGCAGGGCAGGGAGCAGAGGGGGAAAGATGTCTGCCGACAGGGAGAGGACCCAGGAAGGATGGGCCTGCGCACCTGCCCACCACCATCAGCTCCTGTTCTGTTGCGTTCCTGCGGAAGCGCTGCCACACATCAATGGCGAACAGGGTGCTGCTGCTGTTGAAGATGGAGGTGAGTGAGCTCATGAGGGCGGCCATGATCACCGCGATCATCAGGCCCCGCAGACCTGGGGAGAGACGAGGTGTCTGTGGACAGCTGGCCCGTGAAAGCTGATCTGCCAGGAGCTATAGAGGCTACTAGCATCCAGCAGAGTCAGGAGCTCAGAGGAGGGCAAGAGGCGGTGGAGGTGTTGTATGAGGTGCCCATCCAGGAACCCAGGAAACTCACAGAACTAAGGCTGGTCCCAGCCACCCTCTGCCTCTCCTTCCTCCGTGGCCGTGGCCGAGCTGTCTGCCCTCCCTGAGCCTGCTTCCTCATCTGCCCATTAAAGGATGTGGGACCAGGTGACCTTTAAGCTTCTCTTCAGCTTGGCCATCTCAACCTGGGTTTTAAACCTGTGGACACTTGGTTAGTGGGCCCTGGTTGGGAGAAGGGTGATTATTAATTATTGAGTTTTTTTTCCAGTGTTTTGTACTTTTATCATGGACACTATGATGCCAGGCTAAAGCCCCAGCCTGGGCAGCAGAAAGCTCTGAGCTTTTTTAATTTTTAGTTTTATTTATTTTAATTTATAATGCAAACTTTAAAGTTAGGTCCCATTTACAGTTACTAAAAAAAATTATTGGTCATAGTCCCTGTGTTGTACAATGCACCTTTGAGCCTATCTTATACCCAGTAATTTTCATCTTTCACTTCCCAACCCCAGGGTCCCCCGTTCCCAGGAACCACTAGTTGCTTATCTGTATCTATGAATCTGCTTCTTTTCTGTTATATTCACTAGTTTGTTTTTTTAGAGTCCACATACGAGTGAAAATATACCATATTTGTCTTTCTTTCTCTGACTTATTTCACCTAGTATAATGCCCTCTGAGTTCATCCATGGTGCTATAAATAGCAAAACTTTGTTCTTTCTTATGGCTGAGTAGTATTCCATTTGTGTGTGTCTCTGTGTGTGTGCATACCATCTTTATCCATTCATCTGTTGATGGACATTTAGTTTACTTCCTTATCTTGGCAATTATAACTAGTGCTACTATGAACAATAGTTCATAGTAAATATGTTCATAGTAAAATAGTTCATAGTTCATTCATGGGAAATAGATGGGGAAACAGTGGAAATAGTGTCAGACTTAATTTTTTTGGGCTCCAAAATCACTACAGATGCTGATTGCAGCCATGAAATTAAAATGACGCTTACTCCTTGGAAGGAAAGTTATGACCAACCTAGATAGCATATTAAAAAGCAGAGACATTACTTTGCCAACAAAGGTCCATCTAGTCAGTGGTCATGTATGGATGTGAGAGTTAGACTGTGAAGAAAGCTGAGTGCTGAAGAATTGATGCTTTTGAACTGTGGTGCTGGAGAAGACTCTTGAGAGTCCCTTGGACTGCAAGGAAATCCAACCAGTCCATTCTACAGGAGATCAATCCTGGGTGTTCACTGGAGGGACTGATGCTAAAGCTGAAACTCCAATACTTTGGCCACCTCATGGGAAGAGCTGACTCACTGGAAAAGAATCTGATGCTGGGAGGGATTGGGGGCAGGAGGAGAAGGGGACGACAGAGGATGAGATGGCTGGATGGTATCACCGACTCAATGGACATGAGTCTGAGTGAACTCCGGGAGTTGGTGATGGACAGGGAGGCCTGGCGTGCTGTGATTCATGGGGTCGCGGAGAGTCGGACACGACTGAGCGACTGAACTGAGCTGAACTATGAATAATGGAGTGCATGTATCTTTCAGAATTAGTATTTTGGGGTTTTTTGGAGTATACACCCAGGAGTGGAATCGCGGGGTCTTATGGTAGTTCTGCTTTTAGTGTTTTGAGAAACCTCCTTACTGTTTCCCAGTCAGAAGCCATGGGTTTGTTTCCTGATTCTGCAAGTGACTAGCTGTGTGATCTTTGGACCAGTCCTGATCCTTTCTGGGCCTGTTTTACTCCTGTAACAAGGGAGGGTGGGGCCTGCTGATATCTGGTCTGTATGACTCTGATGAGGAAGCGTCTAGAAACATGACTCTCTGGCCAGATCCAGCTTGGTCCTCCTTCCCCTCAGCCCAAATATTTAACCACCCCCTATATGCCTCCCAAGAAGGCTCAAGGTGTCCCGGATCTAGGACAGCATCTCTTCTGGGGCCCCTGCTCCTTCTGTTGGTTAATGATAAATTCTGGTCCCTAACCGGACACCTCCAAGTTATCCCAGACCTCTTCCTCTACCTTCTTCCCACCTCTCTCAGCCAGTCCCTCTGCGTCCGCTCCATCATAGCTGGGCCTCCACCCCACTTCCACTCTATCTTTGATTCATTTCACCTCCACTGTTTCTACTGGAGGGAGGGAATACCTCAACTCTCCTCCATAAACCTGCCTTTTTTTCTGTGTCCCCAGTCTCAATATTACTATAAACTCAAGACCTGCGAGCCCTCTTGGATCTCTCTGTCTTTCTTGACCCTCAAATGCGATCAGTCATCGAGTGTTGCCAATTCTGTCTCACAAATATCATCTAAACCCTTCCTGCCTATCCCTAAAGCCACTGACCCTAGTCAAGCCACCGTCACAACCTGTACCACTGGAAATCCCTCAGTAATCATCTCCTTGCCTTCCCCTAAGCTGAACCCTCCATGTAGAGTGATCCTTCTAAAGCACACATCTGATCATGCGTGTGTGTGTGTGTTAGTCACTCAGTCGTGTCCAACTCTCTGTGACCCTATGGACTATATAGCCCACGAGGCTCCTCTGTCCATGGAATTCTCTAGGCAAGAATACTGGAGTGGGTTGCCATTTCCTTCTCCAGGGGATCTTCTCAACCCAGGGATCGAACCCGGGTCTCCTGCATTGCAGGCAGATGCTTTACTGTCTGAGCTACTAGGGAAGCCCCTAATCATGCATACTGGCCTGAAACCCCATGACCCTCCACTGCCCTCAGAGTAAAGCCCATGCTACGCAGTGGGGCATGACCACCATGTCCTCCCCGCAAAGGTAATCTTCATTCCTGCTGCATCTGAGTCCACAATGGCAATTTTCAGTTCAGACTTCACGCTCTCTCTTAACCCTGGGCCTTTGCACAAGCAACCCTCCTCCCCAGAATGACATTTCCCACACCCCTCCCTCTTTGTCTGCCTAAGATGTCCCCTGGGACTAAGCTCTATTTCCTTTCCTCTGGAAAACCTTCCTTCAGATTCCCCAAAGTGGGTCAGGTGCGTTCATATGGGTCCCTCATCTCCACCATGTCCTCATACTGGTCACATTGTATTGTGCCTTCTACCCTGGAGACTGCACAGAGTCCTGCCTTATATCCCTGCCTCTCCAGAGCCAGGACACAGAGTAGTGCCCTACAGATGCCTGTGAAAATGTGTGTGTGTGTATTAGGAAGTGGGGGTATGGAGGTAAATGTTTTCATTTTCTCTTCCCATCCATTTCCATCCTTAAGGCAATCAATCTATCCTGGATAGTGGGGACTGGATGATGCTGGAAAGCTGGTGTGAAGCATGCTGTGAGGGAGACGGACTTACCCACGGGCATGAGAGCCATGACCAGCTTGGGGTAGGCAATGTTGGAACATCCCACACGGGCCCCGCAGATTGCTTGGCAGATGTCAGGGTCCACGCAGCCCACCTCATCTGCAGAAGTGATGGTAGTTAGACCCCAATTATTCCATGCCTTCTAGGGTTGGCTCAATATGTGCTTTCTGACCCTATAGAAAAAATGTTCACGGGTGACTCTGGCAGGGACCAGCATCTAGAGGGTCCAAGGATAGGCTGATATTGGGTCTTGTGGTCTATTGGTATCTGGTAAATTTCTCAACCACATACCACCCCACAAAGCCTGATAGACTCCTTTAGATTTTAGGCCTTTTATTTTAACAAATAGTAAATATCGTTACAGGGCACCATGAGTGCCTCAGTTTGTCTTCCCTTATAAAGAGAAAGCTGGACTTTAAAATGACATTCAGACACAAGTTTCTTCTACTGAAATACATACTGTACGTCAGACCCACAAAGCCTAACATATTTACTGTGTGTTCTTCATAGAAACAGTGTGTGTGGTCCCTGCTCTGGCCCAATATTGCCCGGAGGGGGACTGGCTCTTACCTGGGTACAGGGCCCGGCTGATCATGCCAGGCATGACGATGAAGAACATGGGCAGGATCTTCAGGTAGCCCCCCAGCACGGAGCCCCCCTTGGCATGGGACAGACTCTTGGCGGAGAGAGACCTCTGCACAATGACCTGAAAAGGCAGCAGGGCAGACATGCCACCGCTCAGCCCTGGTGAGCCCTGGCGGGGTTGCTGACTGTACCCCACACCCATTCCCCCTGACACAGTCCCAGCGCTCTGTGCATTGGCACCCGCGGTCTGCCCACTGGAGCCCTCCCGGTCGTGGCGAGCTGGCCAGCTTGGTGAGGGCGTCACCTGGTCAGTGCACCAGCACCAGATGGCCAGCACGGTGAGCCCGAAGAGGAGGCCTGGCCAGGGCAGGTCCCCGCGCACTGGGTCCCGGAGCATACGGAAGGCGTCGGCCCGGGGGAGGTGGCAGGCGGTGCCGGGGACTGTGACATTCGGGATGGCCTGCCTGTACCGCTCCTCCAGGCCTGGGTACCAGCCCACCTCCTGAAAGCCTGCAGGGAGAGACCACAGTGAATGAAACAGCCCTGGGGCCCCACTGGGCTTCTTACCTACCCCCACCCCCAGATCCCAGTCCTGTGTGGGATCCCTGAGCTTGGAACTCATATGGGACTTGGGGATGATAGAGGGAACTGGGGCTTCAGGCTCAAGAGCCCTGGTTTGGTGTAGAGAGAATCCTGTTCTTTGGGAGCCCTGCCTGGAGAGCGGAACGACTCTGTGCTCTCTGTGTCACTGTGGAGGTGACATCCAGAGCCAGATCAGAGAGGAGTTTAGAGAGGGCAGGGATGTAATCAGGCCTCTTCCTTACCCAGAAACATGAGGACCAGGGCTCCCCCGACCATGATCACGGTCTGCAGAGTGTCTGTGTAGATCACGGCTGTGAGGCCCCCTGGGGACCCAAGGAGAGGGCTCGTCAGCACCAGAAGGGCCTTCCTCTCGGGGTGCCCGCCCTGTGCTCGGCCACACTGGGGAGACCAGGGAACACATGGAGCCTCAGCCAGTGGACTCTGGCCTCTGCCTTCCCCGCCCCTCGCGTTCCTCCAGTCTGCCCGGCAGGTGAGGCTGGTCATCGTCACAGGCCCTCAGGTCCTGCTCTTTCTGTCCTACAGCTGTGCTTTTGTGATGTACCAAGTCCTGTCCTTGGCTGCGCTATTAGCTCCCCCAGGAGGCCTCCCTTCCTTTCTCCCCACCCCAGCACCCTTTTAAACTCCCCCACGCCTTAGCCAGCAGTAAGTCTGCCTGAGCCCATGTCTTGGGCATTCAGACCTGTGTGAGGGATTCTGGAGGAGACAGGAGAAGGCAGGCTTGTGGCTCATGCCTGGAGCAGCCTGTGGTGACTATGGCCTGGGTGACAGTCCCCCATTCATCACCCAATTCCCTGCCGTCCTTTCTCTGTGTCTCCGAGTGTCTCTCCTTGCCTGGCTCTCTCGGGCGGGCCCTGCTTCCTCCTGTTTCTTCCCTCTCTGACTCCCCTTTCCTCTGACTCTGTGTCTTTCCCTCTGATTCTGCACCTTTGCCTGCTTTTCTCTTTCCCCCTTCTGCTTGTCTTTCTCACTCGTCCGGCCAGTTTTCACTCTGTCCCTCCCTGGACCTCTGGGCCCCCGCTATCCGGAGCTTCCCATGCCACCTCTTCCTGTCTCTGTTCCCAGCACCTGCACCAGGTGTGACCTCCCCTTGGCCCTACCTGTGATGGTGTAGACGGCCGTCACCACCAGCAGGGTCACCGTGGAGAGGTAAAGGTTCCAGCCCAAGGCCATCTGGATGAACAGGGCTCCAGAGAAGATGTCAGTCTGCAGGGACAAGGACCCAGGAGTCCAGGTCACCCGAGGCCCTCTGTGTGGCCCCTGGGGAATGTCACTTCTTGCTCAGTGATGCCAGGTGCTGTCGGCCCTCAGAGCACAAGGAGGATGAGCCTTAAGTGCCGTGCTTGGGAGGATGGGCTTGGCCTGTGGGCACTGAGGAGCCGTGGGGACTGCAGAGCAGAGGCGCACACAGTTCTGAGGCTGAGAGCCCTGTGATCAGCTGCACTCCCAGGGTCGTGTGCTGGCAGTGAAAGGGTGGAGGAGCACACTGAGGAAGCGAGGCAGGAGTGGGGTCAGGAGGAAAAGGCCACTGGGGGAGAGGGTGGGAACTCAGCGGGTCTCCAACTGCTCCCTGAAAGAGCACCAGCCCACTCGGACCTGATGGGGGCCCCAGGTGACCTGACAGAGCAGGAGCCCCAATGCAGATGACACAGAGCCTGGACACCCACGTGCTGGGCTTTATTGGAGGGCTTGGGGTCACAGCCTTGGCCTGAACTGATTTAGGGTTGCTTACAAGCTTTGGTGGAAAAGAGGCTATAGTTTTTCCAGCCCTGGACCCCAGGCATGCTGGCTGGTCCCTTTCCCTGAGCGTTGTGTGATCTGTGACAGGGGCTGCAACATGACGGAGCCTCAGGAGGACTGGACTGGACCACGGGACCCGAGCATCAGTTCCAGCCCCAGAGCCAGTGCTCTGTGCGGACCTTCACAAACCGTCTGACCTGAGTTTGTCTTCCGAGTTTGCATCAGTAGAGGAGGAGTTACATTTTTAACGGTAACGTTCTCGGTGCTGAATGAAGACTAATTTAATGGGAAGATAAACGAGTGAATGAACTTGAAATTGAGTTCTTTGGATAGAGGGACTGTTATTCACTCAACAAACATTTATCGTCCATCTCTAATTAACCTGCTGTTGGTGGGTGCAGGCCGGAAGCATGTGATGAAGGGGTGTGAATTCATCCTCCATTTCTATTATCCTTCCTCTATCCATCTAGCCGTCCATCCATCCATCTATTCATTTATCCATCCATCCATCCATCCGTCAATCCATCCATCCGTACATACATATAACAACAACGTGCTGTGCCCTCTACTAAGCATTTTCAGAGAAACATGATACGGCCACATGGGAACAGGTACTCACTGAAATCTTGGTGAAGATGTAGAGGATGAGAGAAAGGACAGACATGTACACCTGGATCCTCTGGCCCCCGAATCGTTTCTTCAGGTACTGCGGCATTGTGACCACACCGGCTGCAATGTACACAGGGACGAAGATCCAACCAAGGGCCAGAAGCAGCCAGGTTGCCTGGGAGAATGGGGACAAAAAGGGATCCACGTTCTAAATGCAGATGGAGGAGGGGTGGTCCATGCAGAGGAGAGCCCTGGGCGGGGAAGTAAGGGCCCGGAGGCCTGATTTCAGTCCTGTGTGACCTCTGATGAGGTCTTGGTTTCCTTATCTATAAAATGGGTTCCCCATTTACCATGCAGCCTCCCCAAGCACCTTTGTGGTTTCTCTTAGCACTAAGGTCAGGGCCAGGGTAGGGTAGAGTGGGTTAAGACCCCCTTTATCCCTGAGAATCTTCCAGGCCAGCTTCCTTACATTCCACTCAAAGCCACCCACAGCAAGACCTCCAGCAGCCCCTGTCCCAGCCAGGCCGATGAACAAGCCGCTGCCCACATTGCTGGACATCAGAGATGCTCCAATCTGCAAAACACAAGTGGGGTCAAGGGTCAGGGGTCAGTTTTCATCTGAATCAATTTGGAATCAAGATTATGATCTTCAGGATCTGGGATGGAGGCAGAGAGAGCAGAACCTGAACTCATAATTGTGAGATCAGAGGGAGGAGAGGAAATTGGGGAGCAATGAGGAGGCTGAACAGAACAGACACATATTAGGCACTTACTGTATTTGGGCACTTTATATGCACTAATACACTTAATCTCCAAAAGCATTTGGAGGGATGGGTACTAATCTTTCCACTTTACAGAGGAAGGAGTTATGTTGGGAGAAATGAAGTCACTGCCTCCAGGACACCCAGGGATTTGAGAGGCAAAGTGGGAAAGAAGAAAAGACATGGAAAGCAAGATCCATTAAGGAGCATGAAGCTCTGCTCTGGGGCCATGGGTCTAAGGGCCTCTGGAAAGAAGGCTAAAAGGGAGAAGAGTCCCCATGAGAGGGATGGGGGAGGCCCTCTGCCACCTCTTTCCTGCAGACTCCAGGGGAGGAGCCACGGGGGCTAAGCACAGGGTGGGCCAGCCTCTGAGTTAATTTTTCTCCTGGAGGCAGCCAACTACCCCGAGGCAATGCTGTTAGATAGATAATGATGACAGTCATAGCGGTCCATACACAAGCAGCATTACCAAGTGCCAAGTTCTATTCTAAATTTAGCAACTCACTGACTCCTCATGACAACCCCAGGAGGAAGATTCTATTATCATCCCCATTGTTCTCAGGGAGACTGAGGCTCAGGTAAGTAACTTGCTCAAGTTCCAGAACCAATCAGTGATAGAATGAGGATTTCGACCCTGGCCATCTGCTCCAGTAACCACTGCTTGATGGGTGCTAGGCAGTTAGTAAGCATTTGTTAGTGTTATCTTCTATTATTAGACAGGATCATTATTGGTAAGAGGAGGGGCTGCGGGCTGAAGGGGAAGAGCCAGTCTTGGACCCTGTGTCACCTTAATAAAATTGTGGCGCCGGGCAGCAGACAGTGAGAAGGGAAAGTACTGAGACATTCAGAGAAGAAGCAGCCATGCAAAGGCACAGAGATAATGACCCGTCTGACCTAGCTGAGGACTCTGAGCCACCCTGCTGCCCGCGCATACTCCCTCCCTCTGTCTGGTGGTCCTGGGATGCTGCAGCTGGGCTGGACTTCCGGCCAGGGCACAGATCACTGGGCCTTCCACTTTGGAGGAAGAGGCTCCCCAGGCTGCTCTTGGGGCAGCGAGGTGCCTTCACCTCCACCTTGCCCACGGCTCCTAACTCATCACTCAAGGAGACACCCACCAGGTCATCAGGGAACCCGCATGGCCCCTCTGAGACAGGCTGCTGCTGCTCCTTTTGCTCTTAGCTCCCAGCCACACTGCTCTCAGGACACAGGGAGGGGAACCAGGCACTTCTCGGGACTGGCTGAGTAGGGAAGCAGGCAAGTTGTTGGACAATCATCACAGACTCCAGTGGGGCAGAGGGGCCGAGAGTCTCCTCATCCGTGGCTGGTTCCGCCCCAGACTCAGACTGAAGCCGCTGTCAGTGCAGCTGGCTCAGCTCCAGCCCTGCCCCCCAAGGAGGGCGCCCACACCCTCTTTCCCACGGGGTGCACAGTCCCAGGCCTGGCTCCACCTCCATCTCTGGGGAACCCCGTCCTGCTCCAAAGCCTTGACTTTCCTCACACCCCAGAGCTCTGTTCTCTGCAGGACTGAACGTCCAGGCCAGCCCCTGCTCACCCTCCTGGATGGACCAGAGGAGACGTGCCGGTCCTCTTCCGTCCTTCTCACAGACTCACTCCCAGGGCTGCAATTTAGGGCTGGGGGTGGGGGCACAAACTGAGCAGAACGGCCTCCAAGGGGTTCTCATTATTCTGGCGAGGGGGTGCTGGCGGCACCTGTGACCCTGCCCCTGTCCCTGTGAGCTGCCAGGCCCACAGCCCCCACAGCCCTGGGGATTCTGTCAAACTCCTGCCTGCACCTCTCCTTGTCTCAGACACCGAACCTTCCAGAGAGCCCTGTATGCCTCCTGGGTTCCTCTGCTCTTTGGTGAGACCACTCTTTGGGTGGGGAGGCTGGTGAGAATCAAGACAGGGGTGTGGACTCACCACACACACACGTGCCATGCGTCAGGCATGCCTGGGCATGTGCCCAGCTTCAGTGGCCCCCTCCGGGCAGACTTTTCCACTATTAGTTTTGAGACAGGGCTCACCTCCCTCCTTGTTTCAGGAATAGGAAGCTAGCCTGGAGGACCAAGAGGAGCAAGTGGGAAGGCCTGATGGGAAGGCCTGGGCTTTACAAAGGCCTCAGGATGGTGGAATTTTACCTCTAGGATTTCCTTCCCTGAACTGCAGTATTTATGTGTCACTTTCCCAAGAAAATCTTTCCTAAGCCCACTTCCACTGTCCGGAGGATAGAGGCCTCCTCCATGAGCTCACAGGCCCCATGCTCCCTTCCAGCTGAGCAACCATCAGGTTTTTTACGAGTCTGTCTTCCTGGTTCAGCTCTGAGCCCCTCTAGAATGGGGACACTCTGGGTGGGCTCTGTAGGCCCAGCGTCCTGCCCAGAACCCACTCTTAGGAGGCGCCCAGTGGACGCGGGTCCCAGCTGTTTGTTTGCAACATCTCTCAGGTTGCCAGGTGTCTCTGGACCTGAGGGAAGGAGTCCAGAGCCAGGAAACCCCTCGGAGGCTGTAGCCTTGGTCCAAGTTGGAGAAGATGAGGTGGGACTGGAAGCGGGGGAAGGGGAAGGAGGAAGGTGAACTCACTGGCCACCAGCTCATGGACCTCCCCGCCAGGAAGTAGCCGCCGATGGTCCCTCGACTCGCACGAATGGATGACTGGAAAGGAAACAGCAAGAGTGAGGAAATCCCGAGTCTCCCCAGGCTCTGCCCTCTGCCCCAGATTCCCTGCCCTTTGGTGGCTGGCACTGTGGAGACATGGGGTGGGAACCGAGGCTGGAGGTTTCACCATCTTTAAGCTACGGGGCTTTGGTGAGGTCAGCTGCTCTCTCTGGGCCCCCCCTGCTCATCCCCTTGCCCACCAGGACTGGTGTGAAGAACAAAGGAGCTAATGGGGGAGGGGTGCTGGGTTGGAGCGGGGGCGGGATGTGTGAAATGCCCTACTGAATGCATGGCACTGTGCATGTGCCCAGATTATTGGCATGTCCTCTTGTGCCCTCTCCTGCCCTCCACCACATCCAAATATTGCTTCAGGAAGTGAGTTGGGATCTCATCCTCAGGCTACCACAGTGGGGAGACCACCCTGCTACCTCCACCCAGCCAGACTCCCATCCTGGGGGCTGGGAGGACACAAAGCATTTGGTCCCCAGACAGAGGCGGGCTCTGCCAGGGGCAGGAATTGGAGGGGGGGGCGGTTCTCCTGCCCCTGCCTCAAGTCAGATCACATCACTGAGGCCCACCCAGGACCCTGGAGCAAACCCTGTCCTGCACAGGGAGGGGGGCAGTGGATGCCTGTTTGAAGGATTACTGTGAGGACTGAGAGGGAGTGAAGAATGCAAGAACTTTCTCTCGGAATGCAGAAAGTGAGACAGGGTAGAGGGAGGGGTGATACGTTTAAAGCCATTTTTAAGATGTGAGAGTTGGACTATAAAGAAGGCTAAGTGCCAAAGAATTGATACTTTGGAACTGTGGTGCTGGAGAAGACTCTTGAGAGTCCTTTGGACTACAAGGAGATCAAACCAGCCAATCCTAAAGGAAATCAACCCTCAATATTCATTGGAAGGACAGATGCTGAAACTCCAATACTGATAGGAAGAGCCGACTCATTAG
Organism: Moschus berezovskii; assembly: GCF_049115385.1. Lineage (NCBI taxonomy): Eukaryota > Metazoa > Chordata > Mammalia > Artiodactyla > Moschidae > Moschus > Moschus berezovskii. The sequence goes on along the minus strand of NC_142463.1, from coordinate 23,049,068 downwards.
AAAAGACCCTGATGCTGCGAAGGATTGAAGGCAGGAAGAGAAGGGGATGGCAGAGGATGAGATGATTAGATAGCATCACTGACTCAACAGACATGAGTTTGAGCAAACTCCGGGAGATAGTTAAGGACAGGGAAGCCTGGCGTACTGAAGTCCATGGGATCACAGAGTCAGACATGACTTAGTGACTAAACAAATTAAGATGGTGAAGACAGTAAATGTCTGGTTGGGTCTACAGACATCAGAAATGCCTGAAGGACTGGAAGAAAGAAGGGAAATTGAAAGAAGCATCTCTTCCCCTGAGAGAAAGGCATATATTACTCAGTAGGGCAGGACTGCTGTGCAGGGACCAAAGCTTGCCAAGCCTTTGCTAGGACTTTCTGTGTCACCCCTGGTCCTCGGGAAGGATAAATGAACAGGAAGAATTTACATTACAGATGAGGAAACTGGGGTCCCCAAATGGGAAGCAATTTGTCCAAAGTCATGAAGGAAAGCAGCTGGTGCTTCTCACAACCGTGGTCTCCTAGGCGCCAGCGAGCCTGTTTGCCCGTTCTTCCTCACACACCTTGGGAAGCAGGGACTGCTTGTCCCACTTTACAGATGAGGAGACTGAGGCCCAGAGAGGGTTCTTGGCCTTGCCACAGCCTCTTAAGTGACCAGATGGGACTCAGATCCCTCTCTGCCTCACAGTGGAGTCTATAGGTGCTAGCATTTCCCTCAACTGCTGCGGAGACAATAGGGGTCACTTTTTGCTGCAGGCTGTGTTGGGCACTGTACCAGATCCATAAATGTGTCCTGTTCCTAAACCAAGTAGTCCTTTTTATTCTCATTGTCTGGGTGAGAAAACTAAAGCTCTGTAGTATATCCCCAGGGTCATGCTGCCCTAACTGCTGGAGTTGGCATCTGAACTCAGGGTTCCCTGGCCTCCAAGCCTGGCCCCCATTCATGGCACTGAGGCTCCGGTACCGATTGGGAGCCACCTGGCTCCCTTCCCATGAGCACACTTGCCCCAGCTCCTTTAGAAAGCACAGCTCCATGCCAAGATGCTATCCAGTGGAGGGTGTGGCAGGGTCAGGAGTCAAGCACTGCAGAGTTGGGGATCCTGGCATAAGGAAGAGGGCAGGAATGGGCCTCAGGGGTCCAAGGCTGCACGGGATCAAAGGCATCAGATGCAGAGAGGCAGGGAGTGCAGAGATCAGGGCTCAGGCCTGGCCTGCCTCGGGCTCGCTCGTGAGCTCAGACCAGTCACAGCCCTCTCTGGCCTCAGCTGCCCATCTCTAAATGGAGGGGTTGAGAGGATGATCCCCCTTAAAGTCCTTCTACAGTGGTCCCTGCGCTTCCCAGACATGCGTGCCTTCTGCCCACCCTGCCCCCAGCTCTACGACCGGCCACAGATGAGAGCCTGTCTCTGCCTCCCCTGCCAACCTCCAGGCTACTCACCCAGACCCCTACTCCAATGACGAAGACAAAGTAGACGACCAGGACGGCGATGTCGTAGGCATGCAGGCTGACCCCTGGACCCAGCGCCGAGCGTGGAACTATCTCAGTGCTGACCCCATTTCCCGAAGCTCCAGGCCCCATTGCTGCCAGCTCATCTGCTCGTCAGTCACAACCAGACTGGACTTTGAGGTGCTCCTGGCTTCATTCCTTTCCTGTAATGATTAAACAGGCCCGAGCACCATTGGCTGCTGAGCCATCCCTGAACCCCACTGGCACATAAAGTCCGGATACTCCCACCCCTTTCCCCTAACTGCCAGCCCCAGGCCTCTCCCTTTCCCTCCAAACACACACACACACATGCACACGCACACTCCCACCCCTGGGAGGAGCAGGAGTGGGAGGAAAAGAGCAGGGTCCTGGCAACCTGGACTGGGCAGGGGGTGGGGGAAGACTTCAGAATCAAGATGCTCAAGGTCCTGCTTGTGTGGAGAGGAAACTGAGGCCCAGGAAGGGAAAGGGACCCCGGAAGTAAAGGTGAAGCTGGGCCTGGAGTTGGGGTATCTTCATGGTCGGATCCCGGAGAAGGCAGTGGCACCCCACTCCAGTACTCTTGCCTGGAGAATCCCATGGACGGAGGAGCCTGGTAGGCTGCAGTCCATGGGGTCACAAAGAGTCGGACACAACTGAAGTGACAGCAGCAGCAACACCAATAGTCAGATCCAAGCACATTCCTTATGCCCAGTGGAAGAGACGCAGGGAGAAGGGGGGTCCACTGTGACCTTTGCAAAGGGTCTACCTCCAACACACTCAGGTGTCATTTTCCTTTTTTCAGGATGTAGGAAACAGGCCTGGGCAGAGACATGGTTTCCTCCAAGCTGCAGAGCAAGGCTAGGATTCACACCTGCTGCGTCTACACTTCTGCCCTGTGCTGTGACAAAGGAATGCTCCCGGAAAGGACAGAGGGCACCCCCCCTCCGGGTCCAGGGAGAGATGCAGATGCCCCGAGACATGGAGTCAGGAGACGGGGGTTCAGACCAGGCCTGAGACCTGCGCAGCCTGCGTTTAAGTTCCCACTGCACGTCTCCAACAGCAGGCTGACCGCAGGCAGGTTGCTCAGTGACTCTGAGCCTGGTGTCCTTCTCAGTGAGGCTTCACATTGCTGCTGAGTTTGGGATGCACTCCTGAGAGCCTCTGCAAACCCTGAGTGATTGCCTGGTCTTGGGCGGGGTGGAGGCCACACCAAGAAACAAACATGAACCCCCAAGGGGCCCAGGCACCAGGCTCACAGGTATGCCCGTACTGCCCCTTGAAAGTTGCTGAATTTGGGACATTCCAGTCTTGGGAGCATCTGCTCTGCATTTGGTTGCACACTCAGGGGCTAGGGGTCCAGGCCAGGGGAGCAGGGGGCCCTATTCACTGCCATCCACACCCAACCCAGCACCCTACGAGGATTCCAGGCCTGGATGTAGAGGGCCAGGCCCTCTTCCCTCCCCTTTTGGAGTAAGGGAAGTGAAACATAGCTCCTGGGACACCCCCCATCCCAGCTCCTTGGACCCCCGGCTCAGAACATCAGGCATAGGTCATGCAGAGCTCAGGGACAGGGGACTACACTGGGAGAGAGGCTGGAGCAGACTCAGCTGTGGGGGCGGCTCAGGAGTCCGGCACCCATTACTGTCTGATGCCAGAAAGGTAGAGATGTAACTCCAGGTCTTTACAGAAGAAGGGCCCTCCCTGCTTATATTTAAAGATGAAGCAGAGCTCTCTGAGCCCCATGTTGTCTGGGGGTGAGCTGTGTAGAGGCTCCGAGGCTGGCCACATGGTTGGGTGTTAATCAGGGAAGGAGGGAGATATTTGACCTCAGGCTCCTCAACCACAATGAGGAATCCAGACTGATCAGAGAAGAGAAGAGGAGTCCAGTGGGGAGATGACCTGAGTGTGCACCTCCACCTCCGCCCACCGCCCAAGGGACCCACCCTGGCCCTCTGGGTTCCGCTGCTCATGCACTGGCCCCCCAGCCACCCCTCACAGATGCTTGAAGCTGAGCTGCAACCCACTGGACAGTTTTGTTTCTCAGTCGCCAGATTGTGTCCGACTCTTGCAACCCCATGGACTACAGCATGCCAGGCTTCCCTGTCCTTCAGTATCTCCCAGAGTTCCTAACCCCAAACGAATTGGTTTGGGCTGACTTCAGCCACTCCTGTGAAGTATCTGTTAGGTCATCAGCAACTTGGAGATTCAGAGTCTAGAGAGTGTGGAGGGTGTAGAGTTGGGGGTGCAAAAGGCTATGAAACCACCAGAATAGCTATCATAAAGCCTCTGTTCAAACCTCAAGCCTTTACCGTATCACTGAGCCCTGAGGCCCCAACTCAGGCCTGGCAATTATGCTTTGGCATTTATGTTCCCACTCACAGCCTGTTGGAAACAACAATTTAGCAGGACAGAAGCTTCCCGAGCTAGGCAGGGCTGCACAGGAATAGCTGGGAGAATTGCTACTTATGGCCAGACAGTGCACTGCTGCCGCTGCTGCTGCTAAGTCACTTCAGTCGTGTCCGACTCTGTGCGATCCCACAGATGGCAGCCCACCAGGCTTCCCCGTCCCTGGGATTCTCCAGGCAAGAACTGGAGTGGGTTGCCATTTCCTTCTCCAATGCATGAAAGTTAAAAGTGAAAGTGTCGCTCAGTCGTGTCCAATTCTTTGCAACCACATGGACTGAAGCCAACCGGGCTCCTCCGTCCATGGGATTTTCCAGGCAAGAGTACTGGAGTGGGGTGCCATTGCCTTCTCTGAGACAGTGCACTAGTCATCATTAAAACCAGACAAAGCACAAAGTGCAGGCCCAACTGGGGCAAACAGACCTAGAAAATAGGGCAAATCAACCCTCAACCAAAGCACTCTTGGATGGCAGCTGAGGATTCAAACTCCTGTTGATGACCTGTCCTTCACTATCTCTCAGAATTTGCTCAGATTCATGTCCATTGAGTCGGCAATGCTATCTAACCATCTCATCCTCTGCCACTCCTTTCTCCTTTTGCCTTCAATCTTTCTCAGCAGCAGGGTCATTTCTAATGAGCTGTCTCTTCACATCAGGTGGCCAAAAGACTGGAGCTTCAGCTTCAGCATCAGTCCTTCCAATGAAAATTCAGGATGGATTTCCTTTAGGATTGACTGACTTGATCTTCTTGCAGTCCAAGGGACTCTCAAGAGTATTCTCCAGTACTGCAATTCAAAAGCATCAATTCTTAAGCACTAACTATGGATGGAGGTTTGTGACATTGTACAGGAGACAGGGACCAAGACCATCCCCATGGAAAAGAAATGCAAAAAAGCAAAATGGCTGTCTGAAGAGGCTTTACAAATAGCCGTGAAAAGAAGAGAAGCGAAAAGCAAAGGAGAAAAGGAAAGATATAAGCATCTAACTGCAGAGTTCCAAAGAATAGCAAGGAGAGATAAGAAAGCCTTCCTCAGTGATCAATGCAAAGAAATAGAGGAAAACAATAGAACAGGAAAAACAAGAGATCTCTTCAAGAAAATTAGAGATACCAAGGGAACATTTCATGCAAAGATGGGCTCAATAAAGGACAGAAATGATGTGGACCTAACAGAAGCAGAAGATATTAAGAAGAGATGGCAAGAATACACAGAAGAACTGTACAAAAAAGATCTTCATGACCAAGATAATCACGATGGCGTGATCACTCACTTGGAACCAGACATCTTGGAATGTGAAATCAAGAGGGCCTTAGAAAGCATCACTACGAACAAAGCTAATGGAGGTGATGGAATTTCAGTAGAGCTATTTCAAATCCTGAAAGATGATGCTGTGAAAGTGCTGCACTCAATATGCCAGCAAATTTGGAAAACTCAGCAGTGGCCACAGGACTGGAAAAGGTCAGCCTTCAATCCAATCCCAAAGAAAGGCAATGCCAAAGAATGCTCAAACTACCGCACAGTTGCACTTATCTCACATGCTAGTAAAGTCATGCTCAACATTCTCCAAGCCAGGTTTCTGCAATATGTGAACCATGAACTTCCAGATGTTCAAGAAGGTTTTAGAAAAGGCAGAGGAACCAGAGATCAAATAGCCAACATCCGCTGGATCATGGAGAAAGCAAGAGAGTTCCAGAAAAACATCTATTTCTGCTTCATTGACTATGCCAAAGCCTTTGACTGTGGATCACAATAAACTGTGGAACATTCTAAAAGAGATGGGAATACCAGACCACCTGACCTGCCTCTTGAGAAACCTGTATGCAGGTCAGGAAGCAACAGTTAGAACTGGACATGGAACAACAGACTGGTTCCAAATAGGAAAAGGAGTGCGTCAAGGCTGTATATTGTCACCCTGCTTATTTAACTTCTATGCAGAGTACATCATGAGGAACGCTGGGCTGGAAGAAGCACAAGCGGGAATCAAGATATCCGGGAGAAATATCAATAACCTCAGATATGCAGATGACACCACCCTTATGGCAGAAAGTGAAGAGGAACTCAAAAGCCTCTTGATGAAAGTGAAAGAGGAAAGTGAAAAGGTTGGCTTGAAGCTCAACATTCAGAAAACAAAGATCATGGCATCTGGTCCCATCACTTCATGGCAAATAGCTGGGGAAACAGTGAAACAGTGTCAGACTTTATTTTTTGGGGCTCCAAAATCACTGTGGATGCTGATTGCAGCCATGAAATTAAAAGACGCTTACTCCTTGGAAGGAAAGTTATGACCAACCTAGATAGCATATTAAAAAGCAGAGACAGTACTTTGCCAACAAAGGTCCATCTAGTCAAGGCAATGGTTTTTCCCGTGGTCATGTATGGATGTGAGAGTTGGACTGTGAAGAAAGCTGATCGCCAAAGAATTGATGCTTTTGAGCTGTGGTGCTGGAGAAGACTCTTGAGAGTCCCTTGGACTGCAAGGAGATCCAACCAGTCTATTCTAAAGGAGACCAATCCTGGGTGTTCATTGGAAGGACTGATGCTAAAGCTGAAACTCCAATACTTTGGCCACCTCATGCGACTAGTTGACTCACTGGAAAAGACTCTGATGCTGGGAGGGATTGGGGGCAAGGGGAGAAGGGGACGACAGAGAATGAGATGGCTGGATGGCATCACCGACTCGATGGACATGAGTTTGCATGAACTCCGGGAGTTGGTGATGGACAGGGAGGCCTGGCATGCTGTGATTCATGGGGTCGCAATGAGTCAGTCATGACTGAGCGACTGGACTGAACTGAAGCTTTCTTTATGGTCCACCTATCAATCATACATGACTACCGGAGAAGCCATGGTTTTGACTATATGGACATTTATTGGCCAAGTGATGTCTCTGCTTTTTAATATGCTGTCTAGGTTTGTCACAGCTTTTCTTCCAAGGAGCAAGCATCTTTTAATTTCATGGCTGCAGTCACCATCCACTTTGATTTTGGATCCCCCCAAAAATAAACTCTGTCACTGCTTCTGTGTTTCTCCCTCCTACTTGCCATGAAATGATGGGACTGGGTGCCACAATCTTAGTTTTTTGAATGTTGAGTTTTAAGCCAGCTTTTTTCACACTTCTCTCTCATCCTCATCAAAAGAGCCTTTAGTTCCCCTTCACTTTCTGCCATTAGAGTGGTGTCATCTGGATATCAGAGCCTGTTGCTATTTCTGCTGGCAGTCTTGATTCCAGCTTGTGTTTCATCCAACCTGGCATTTCACGTGATATACTCTGCATGCAAGTTAAATAAGTAGGATGACTATACACAGTCTTGTCATACTCCTTTCCCAATTTGGAACCTGTCAGTTGCTCCGTATCTGGTTCTAACCATTGCTTCCTGGCCTGCAAACAGGTTTCTCAGAAGGCAGGTAAGGTGGTCTGGTATTCCCATGAGGAGACTTTACAAATAGCTGAGAAAACAAGTGCAAGGCAAGCGAGAAAGGGAAAGATACACCCAACTTAATGCTGAATTCCTGAGAACAGCAAGGAGAGATAAGAAGGCCTTCTTCAAAGAACAATGCAAAGACATAGAAGAAAACAATAAGATAGGAATATAGAGATCTCGTTGAGAAAACTGGAGCTATCAAGGGAACATTTCATGCAAGAATGGGCACGATAAAGGCCAGAAACAGTAAGAACCTAACAGAAGCAGAAGAGATTAACAAGAGGTGGCAAAAATACACAGAAGAACTACACAAAAAAGGTTTTAATGACCTGAATAAACACAATGGTGTGGTCACTCACTTAGAGCCAGACATCTGGAGTGCAAAGTCAAGTGGGGCTTAGAAAGCATTACTACCAACAAAGCTAGTGGAAGTGATGGAATTCCAGGTGAGCTATTTCAAATCCTAGAAGATGATGCTGCTAAAGTGTTACACTCAATCTGTCAGAAGATTTGTAAAACTCAGCAGTGGCCACAGGACTGGAAACGGTCAGTTTTCATTCCAATCTCAAAGAATGGCAATACTAAATAATGTTCAGACTTTCATACAGTTATACTCATTTCACATGCCAGTAAGGTCATGCTCAATATCTTCCAAGATAGACTTCAATAGTACATGAACCAAGAACTTCCAGATGTACACACTGGGTTTAGCAAAGGCAGAGGAACCAGAGATGAAACTGCCAAGGTCCATTGGATCATAGAAAAAGCAAGGAAATTCCAGAAAAAACATCTGCTTCATTGACTACACTAAAGCCTTGTGGATCACAAATAGGCTTTGTAAGGAGTATATAAAGTATTTTGTGACTATTTCTCTGGATGTATCTTTGCTGTATTTTCCCAACAAAAAGGGGGAAAGGTGTTGGGGGTTGCTTCCCCATTGCCCCAAGATTTTGAATAGAGGGGCTTTGGCAGGGAAACTTGGAGAGCTTTGGCACATGTCCCTGCAGCTGGGGTCACTGCAGTCTGCCTCAACCTGAAGCATGTAGAAGGCATGAGCTGTGGTTGCCCGGCTGCTTCCACATGGGGTAGACAGGAGTTGTCATTGTGGGATTGACCTGTATCCTGGGGTTGGGCAAAAAGTGCGTGGGTGTTTTCCTCCTGTGTATGTGTGTGTACTAAGTATGGATCACATGCATGAAAAAGACAGCATGGGGACCCTCCAAGACCCGGTCCAATGGACTACCTGGAAGGGGCCTGGGGCTTCAGCTGGAAGAGTTGGGCAATGAAGCTCCGGATTCTAGGAAGCCATGGAAGAATGGATTTGAGATGTGGTGTGGAGGCAGGGGGCCCTGGGGAGGCTCTTCCAACTGAGCAAACCCCAAGTGGACCATGGGAGCACCCACAAGGAAGTCAGACTAAAACTTGTTAGGTCATGAGCTGAGCCACAGCCTTTAAGTCAAAACCTTCCCGTCCCGATTTCTCCTCTTTGGCACTGCAGGTCCTGGGGAGCAGCAGGATGAGGGGAGTGAGAAAAAAGCAAGTCAATGGTACTCTGTCTTCCCAAGGCAGACCAGTTCAGTTCAGTTCAGTCACTCAGTCGTGTCCGACTCTCTGCGACCCCATGAATCACAGCACGCCAGGCCTCCCTGTCCATCACCAACTCCCGGAGTTCACTCAAACTCATGTCCACAGAGTTGGTGATGCCATCCAGCCGTCTCATTCTCTGTCGGCCCCTTCTCCTCCCGCCCCCAATCCCTCCCAGCATCAGAGTCTTTTCCAGTGAGTCAACTCGTCGCATGAGGTGGCCAAAGTATTGCAGTTTTCAGCTTTAGCATCAGTCCTTCCAATGAACACCCAGGATTGATCTCCTTTAGAATGGACTGGTTGGATCTCCTTGCAGTCCAAAGGACTCTCAAGAATCTTCTCCAACACCACAGTTCAAAAGCATCAGTTCTTCGGCGATCAGCTTTCTTCACAGTCCAACTCTCACATCTATACATGACCACGGGAAAAACCATAGCCTTGACTAGACGGACCTTTGTTGGCAAAGTACTGTCTCTGCTTTTTAATATACTATCTAGGTTGATCATAACTTTCCTTCCAAGGAGTAAGTGTCTTTTAATTTCATGGCTGCAATCAGCAGCCACTGCAATCACTGCATCTGCAGTGATTTTGGAGCCCAAAAAAATAAAGTCTGACACTGTTTCCACTGTAGATGGAAACATCCTTTTCCCATGAAGTGATGGGACCAGATGCCATGATCTTTGTTTTCTGAATGTTGAGCTTCAAGCCAACCTTTTCACTCTCCTCTTTCACTTTCATGAAGAGGCTTTTGAGTTCCTCTTCACTTTCTGCCATAAGGGTAGTGTCATCTGCATATCTGAGGTTATTGATATTTCTCCCAGCAATCTTGATTCCAGCTTGTGCTTCTTCCAGCCCAGCGTTCCTCATGATGTACTCTGCATATAAGTTAAATAAGCAAGGTGACAATACACAGCCTTGACATACTCCTTTTCCTATTTGGAAGCAGTCTGTTGTTCCATGTACAGTTCTGACTGTTGCTTCCTGACCTGCATACAGGTTTCTCAAGAGGCAGGTCAGGTGGTCTGGTATTCCCATCTCTTTCAGAATTTTCCACAGTTTATTGTGATCAAACACAGTCAAAGGCTTTGGCATAGTCAATGAAGCAGAAATAGATGTTTTTCTGGAACTCTCTTGCTTTCTCCATGATCAGCCTCAGGAACTGATCAACTGAGGGCAGGAACTGCAGGGAGAAGCCTTAATTCAAGTGAAGAAAGGAGTGTGGACTAGGTGTGGACCACCATGTGGACGGTGCTGGGGGCTATAATTTCTGAATAATATCTGTGCTGTCAGAGTTAAAGTGACAGCGGGATGTTGTCATGGTTTAAATGCAACCCCTGAGTCTTAGTTTTGGGGTGAGGGGAGAACTGCCTCCCGCTGAACAGGCTGCTCACATCAGTTGCTTTTCACATCTCGCTCCCTGCATCCTGTTTATCCCACGTGTTGCTGTTGTTTAGTCGCTAAGTCATGTCCGACTCTTTTGCAACCCCATGGTCTGTAGCCCACTAGGCTTATCTGTCTGTGGGATTTTCCAGGCAAGAATACTGGAACAGGCTGCCAGCTCCTTCTCCAGGGGATCTTCCTGGCCCAGGGATCAAACCTGCGTCTCCTGCACTTCCAGGTGGATTCTTTAGCACTGAGTCACCAGGGAAGCCCCACGTGTAGTTCACAGTAAATGGAAGATCAGTCCCCTTACTGCTGGCACCTGCAGCCTGGGTCTCCCTTAGGCTTTAGGATGTACCCTCATGGAAGATGCTGGAACCCAGAGTTCTGCTTGGACTCCTGGACTCCCACTAGCCTCGTGAGCTTGTTCTCCGAGGTCACTACCAAAGTGCCAGTCCAGTGGGACAGCTCACCTCTCCGGTCTCCCTATCCCCATGTGCTTGTGTTTTCCCGGCTCCTTCCCAACCTTCTGCTCCTCTGCTCGCCTCCAGCATCCACAGGGCCCGTGGTGAGCAAACACATTTCTATCCTCAAGCTCATCACTGCTAACGCGCCATCCTCTGTCATAGTGACCAGTCTGTCCCACGGCACCTTTGTCCTGGGTCACCTGCTCCTGTGGACGCTCTTGCTTCTCCAGAGCCCCTGGAGCTGGGGTCAGAACTCAGCGTGTGCTTCCTCATTCCTGCACTGCACACGTGCCACTGCCAACAGGGCCGTGCCAACCAGGTCTTGGTCTGCTCATCATCGTTTCTTGGAAGTCCTTTCTGACTCCCAGTCTGGGGAACGTCCACAGCCCCCTCCTGCAGCCTTGTTTATCTCCCTGAAGGTACTTGTCAATTTAGAGCGTGTCTCTCTTAGATGCGGAACCTGTGTATCTCATTCACATCTGTGTTCCCAGTGATGGACAGAATCAACGCACTGAGAGTGGAAACTGGGTCTAAACACAGTGTTGGAGCAAGGAGGTGGGCCGGGGACAGGGGCAGAGGAAGGGCCTCCAGGCAGAGGGACAAGTAGGCACAGCAGAGTGAACAGCAGTGATGCTTTCAGGGGAGGGCTTGCGGTGTGCCTGGCGCAGGTCTGCAGGGAGACTGGGGGACGCCAGAGGAGACGTGGTGTTGAGACTGGCAGTTTAGAGAACCCCTCTGGGGCCAGCATGGGGGTGGCTGGGGCTGAGGAAGCTGGCACAGAGGTTCAGGCAGAGACGGGCACCGAGTTGAAAGGATGGAGGGTACAGGGTCTGGGCTGTTCTTACTGAGCCGGAAGCATGCAAACCTTCATGGCTTCCTCTCCCCTGGGGTCCCTGCCCCACCTGTGATGCCAAGGTCCAGAATCCTCCTTGTCAGGACCCCCATCCCTTGGTGGACCTCCACTCAGCTCCCAGCACCTGCAAATACTTATCCCTGACACGCAGCTCTGGGTAAGAAACAGCCCTGGGTTTGTTCAAATCCTAAAGGGACTGACTAACCAACGACACCTTTGACTGAGGGAGTGAAGCTCTGAAGGTGAGATCCTGAGCTTGAGAATTAAATGCTGATGCAGAGGGGGCTCTCAGAGCCCAGAGGCCAGTCCACACTGTGGAAGCTGAGTTTTCCATGTGGAAGGAAACCCCCTTTCATGCTGCTGCCTGGACATTCCCGTCTCCTTGGGGTGCTCCCAGGCCCAGGAAGAAACCAGGGCACGTGGTGTTATTCTTCTGGCTGGCGCCACCCTGGCTGCTTGCAAGTTCTTCCTGAAAAACCACTCTCAGCAGCCAACCTTCCTGCTGAGAACTTCCTCTTCCACAACAGCAGGAGGTAAGACTAATGTCTACCAGCATGTGGCAGAAGATTTATGTAGCTCACAACCCCAATACAATCACAATTTTGTATTAACTGAATGAGCTGGTTTTCTCATCACTATTTCACAGGTGAGAGGCTGAGGTTCATTGGTAACATCCTGTAACTGTGGCTTGTTTGGGTTCTGAATTCAGGCCTCACTGACTCTAAAAGCTGGGCCACATCACATAACCATTTTGTCCTAGTCCTGTGTCTACAGGGAGAGAGATGAGGTTTATCGCTTCTCAGGGTGGGTAGGAAACTGCTTCATTTTTTCCCTTCCTTTGGGGCTCTGAGAGAGGACAGGAGCTCCCCTGCGTCTGGGTCCTGATTCCAGAGACCTGTCAGCCCCCTTCCTGCCGCCCTAGCCCCCAGCCACCCTTTTTTCTCTGGCCATCTCTGCCCTCTTCCTGCCAGTGTCCTCACCCTCAGCCCACGTGGTCTGGTAATGCTATTGTTTTTTCACATGCTCCTCTAAATTCAAATTCAATTGCAATTCCATTTAACTGATCCCAGTCACTCACTGAGCACACTCTGAGCCAGGCCCTCTGACAGGGCTGTCCCATCACACAACTCCAGGGGGCACCATTCCCAATAATCCAATGTCAGTGGTACCTGGGGCAGTGGCTGTGCTCTGCATTGGGCAGAGAGAGGAGAGCAGGCCTGATCCTGGAGGAGGGACTGTGATGGAGGAGAAAATTACACCATCTGTGCAGGCCAGGGGAGGCAATAACCCTTTCACAGAGTCTCCCACTCCAGCCACCAAAGGGCCAAGTCATTTGGACTGCGCCCAGGTCCAGATCACACCTGCTCCCAGGTCCCAGGTAGGATGGGGGCTCATGTGGACAGACCGGAGACTTAATTCCAAGAAGAAAGGATTGCCATCTATATAGGGGGGTAAGACTGAGAACGATGATGATAAAGACCCAGGGATGGAGAAAGGAGAGGAAAGAAAAAGAAGGAAATAAAAACACTCATCACTAAATGACCCCTGTCAGACCCCTACCTGCACAGCGGGGCCTGGAATCTCCAGAGCTCAGTGTCTCGGCCTCAGCTCTGGGCAGAAGCTCCCAAGTCTGATGTGACTCTGACCTGGCTTCTGACAACTCAAGGCCAGGATGTCGACCAGCCTGGCACCGCCCCGTGGTGATGAAATCTCACTCCAGCACATTGGGCCCAGGGTTCTGAGGGACAAGGACTGTCCTTACTTCCTGATGTTGAACTTGAGAAAGAGACCTTGTCCTGGACTCAGGGCTCTCCCTACCCCCAGGGTCAGATCTGAAGCCTACAGCTCAGAGTTAGCTGCTGCGCCTGCCATTGTCCCCACATGCCTGGTAAACAGGTTTCTTAAGAGGAGGGATGGGCCAACACTTGGTAACTGGGGCTTTGTCTGGAGCCTGGAAGAAGGTCTTGGCGTGGGGCCACAGCCCGTGCACAGGTGTGACTGGCACATGCTTGTGCTGTTCCCTGAGCTCCCGGGGGGAGTCCTGCATCCCTGAAGTAGCAGAGCCAAGACTTGTAGTCAGAGTAGGAGTCCCGGTTCTGCTGCTCACTAGCTTACCTGTGACGGGAGAATCATTTAACCCACCAAGGCCAAGATTTTGCATCTGCAAAGTGAGGCAATAATATGTACCTCGTAAAGTGTTAGGATTATTAAGTGAGATAATGTGTATGCAATGAGATGTTGAAATGGGACAGTTTCTGTCTCAGTTTTGGCTGAGGTCCAAAGGATGAGGACAATGTAATAGGTGCCGAGTCCTCCCCGGAATTCTAAAAGTGAGTCAGGACACCCGGGGAGTCATGCCATGGAGACCATGGCAACAGCCAAGCTCAGGGCACCTGCTGCCACAGCCACTCCCTTGGCACTGAACACTCACCCTAAGGTCTCACTTGCCCTGGTGCTCTTGGCCCGTGACTGAGCCCAGATGACTGGAGGAGGTGTGGCTCAAATAATGGCATTTTTGGCTGGAGGACACTCCATGGGTCAGCCGAAATTTCGTTTGAACTGAGCTATAATCCCATGGCAAATGCTTTGCAAAAAGTTGTTGGAGTGACCTGGTGACCCTTCCCACTTCCCTTCGGCAAGGGGTGGAGGCGGCCTCTTTCACCATCTAGTGAAAATGAGAGAGAAGAGTTTCGGAGGGTCTGTGCAGAACTGTATGTCCAAGATGGTCTCTGCAGGGGGCATCGAGAAAGGAGGAGAGACACCAGCAGGATAGGCCAGGGTCTAGAGCGTGAAAGCGGGACAGCTCCCACTGTCAGGAGACTGCAGAGAGGATTCCTGCTCAGGCACGGGGACTAGGGTGGGTGTTTAAGGCCTTGGCTGCAGAGCCCTTGCCCTTCCTTCTCCTCCAGGGGGTCCGCCGACTGACAGATCATTCCCTCCCTCCCCTCCTCCCCTCAGGCTGCTCTTTGCTGCCTTTCTAGTGGCCAGGTTGGGGGGCCATGCGCTCCCCATCAGAGCACTGCCCACTCTGGGCTTTTCCTATCTATGTCCCCAGCTAGGGTGACAACAGCTCTGATGGGCCGCTGTGAGCTAAGGCCCTGAACAGCCTGGGGGCTCCCCGAGGACTCAGTGAAAAGACCTCAAACAAGTTAGAGTCCTTGCTCAGAGAATTCCTGTTGCTGTCCAAGGTCAGGAGGCAAGCGAGCGGTAGACCAAGGCTTGAGCACAGTATCCCAACATCTAAACTGGACTTCCTCCTGCACTGGACTCTGAGAGACTCTCCAGCCCATTCCTACTGCTCCAGTCCCCAGCTTGGCCCCATGCCTGCCAGACTGGACCAGGTCCCTCACCTGGATTTCATTCTGCAGCTAGAAGCCTGATCGCCTGTGAGGAGCTGTCAGAGTTATATGCCAACAACTGGAAAGAAGGAGTCTCACCGAGGGAGAGATTTGCCCCTTGTAAGGCATCACCAACTCAATGGACGTGAATCTGAGCAAACGTTAGGAGACAGTTAAATGACAGGGAAGCCTGTCATGCTGTAGTCCATGGGGCTGCAAGGAGTCAGATACAAGTTAGCAACTGATCAACAACAAGAAGGCGTGTGATGCTGGCTCCGTTAAACTCACAGTGTGAAGCTTAGGCTCTGACACTCTGGTTGGTCTGCAGCATTTACCCTTTCTCTCCTTTCTCTGTGGAACTTTTCTCTGGAAGTTTACCCGCTTCGGTAGGGCTCCTGGCTCCCCTGTGCTGATGCTGGCAAATGTGATGCAGGAAAAAAAATTGCCTTTGTATCATGCACCAAATGGAGCTGTACCATATCTCAGTGGTCTCAGAAAGCCTGTTAGGTTTCAGAATAGCCATCTGTCCCAGGAGGGCTCTCTCAGCAGTCATTGACCCCAATCAGGCATTGATCAATAAGTGATCAGTCAATCAGTCATCAATTAGTTTTAAATTATCATCATTCAGCAAATTTCTACTGTGTATCCAACCCTGTGCATGGCCTGTGATTGGCAGAAATAAAGCAGATCTTAAATGCCTTCCTTTAAGGAAATTCAGCTGAAGAGCTCGGAGGTGGGGCCAGAGAATAAGGATGAGGGATTTGAAGTAAGACGGGGTGGGTCTGAATGACAGCACTTCAGCTTATTAACTGTGTGACTGTGGACAAGTGAATTCACTTCTTTTAGACTCAGTGTTCAGGATCCCTGGCTTGCTTGTGAATACTAAAGACAGAATAGAAAACCCTTTGCCCAGTTCTGCATCCATAGGAAATGCTCCATTGGTGGTGTCAAATGCAGGATAATGCACACAACTTTAACTATTTAAACTGAGATAGGGATTTAGAGAAGGGAGATAGTCACGTGTGGGTTGCTGCTACTGCTGCTGCTGCTAAGTCACTTCAGTCGTGTCCGACTCTGTGTGACCCCATAGACGGAAGCCCACCAGGCTCCCCCGTCCCTGGGATTGTCCAGGCAAGAACACGGGAGTGGGTTGCCATTTCCTTCTCCAATGTGTGAAAGTGAAAAGTGAAAGTGAAGTCGCTCAGTCGTGTCCGACCCTTAGCGACCCTACGGACTGCAGCCCACCAGGCTCCTCCATCCATGGGATTTTCCAGGCAAGAGTACTGGAGTGGCTTGCCATTGTAATTCAGACTGGGATGAGGTTAGGCCTGGGCCCCTGAAACATACTTTTCAGAATGTGAAGTTCAACAGGTGACCACACGGGGGAGACATAGGACAAATTTTAGCATCTTCCATTCCACCATCCTGAGCAGAGACACCAATGCTGTTGTTCAGTCGCTCCGCTCAGCTGTGTCTGACTTTTTGCCACCCCATGGGCTGCAGCACATAAGGCCTCCCCATTCTTCACCATCTGCTAGAACCTGCTCAAACTCATGTCCATTGAGTCAGTGATGCCATTCAACCATCTCATTCTCTGTCATCCCCTTCTTCTTCAATCTTGCCCAGCATCAGGGTCTTTTTCAATGAGTCAGCTGTTTACATCTGGTGGCCAAAATATTGGAGCTTCAGCTTCTGAATCAATCCTTCCAATGAATATTCAGAGTTGATTTCCTTTACAATTGACTGGTTTGATCTCCTTGCAGTCCAAGGGTCTTCTCCAACACCACAGTTCAAAAGCATCAATTCTTTGGCACTCAGCCTTCTTCATGGTCCAACTCTCGCATCCATACATGACTACTGGAAAAACCATAGCTTTGAATAGACGGACCTCTATTGGCAAAGTAATGTCTCTCCTTTTTAATATGCTGTCTAGGTTGGTCATAGCTTTTCTTCCAAGGAGCAGGGGTCTCTTAATTTCATGGCTGTAGTCACTATCTGTAGTGATTTTGGAGCCCAAGAAAATAAAGTCTGTCACTGTTTTCATTGTTTTCCCATTTGGAATGAAGTGATGGGACCAGATGCTATGATCTTAGTTTTTTGAATGTTGAGTTTTAAGCCGGTTTTTCATTCTCTCAAGAGGCTCTTTAGTTCTATTAGGTGAGGAACAAATAGGGGTGAATTCTTTCTTCACTCCGTCTCACACCCATGTTATAATCAAAGCTAAACTCCCACAGACAATATCTGTAGATAGAGGAGGGATTCATGGGGTTTTTCAATTGCAGCATGATGTCAAAAGTTCTCTGAGACATTCCCGGCATATAGGAGTCAGCGGGTCAGAGAAGTATCTCAATCTTTCTCTGATTTTTTCACATTTTCTGATCAACTCTCTCAACATCTCTCTAAAATATGTAAATATCTAGAATTTTCTGTATTTCTCTGAAACTTTTGGGGCACCAACTACCTCCCTGAAATATTCTGAAACTCCTCAAAATGCTGACTTTCTGTAAGTCTCTAAAATTAAAAATCTCTATGTTGTTGCCGTTGTTCAGTTGTTAAGTCATGTCTAACTCTTTGGGACCCCGTGACCTGCAGCACGCCGGTCTTTGGGAGTTGATGATGGACAGGGAAGCCTGGCATGCTGCAGTCCATGGGGTTGCAAAGAGTCAGACGTGACTGAGCGACTGAACTCAACTGAAGTCGGGGATGCCATCCAACCATCTCATCCCCTGTCATCTCCTTCTCCTGCCCTCAATCTTTCTCAGCAGAAAGGTCTTTTCCAATCAGTCAGCTCTTCTCATCAGGGGGTCTTTTTCTGACCATCTCTACCCTTTGTGTATCATGGCGTATGGTCCTTTTAATGTGCTTTGAATTTGCTAGTATTTTGTTGGGAATTTTTTCATTCATGTTCATCAGAGATATCAGCCTATGATTTTCTGTTATTGTGGTGACCTTGGTTCCAAATAGGAAAAGGAGTACGTCAAGGCTGTATATTATCACCCTGCTTATTTAACTTATATGCAGAGTACATCATGAGGAACGCTGGGTTGGAAGAAGCACAAGCTGGAATCAAGATTGCTGGGAGAAATATCAATAACCTCAGATATGCAGATGACACCACCCTTATGGCAGAAAGTGAAGAGGAACTCAAAAGCCTCTTGATGAAAGTGAAAGAGGAGAGTGAAAAGGTTGGCTTGAAGCTCAACATTCAGAAAACAAAGATCATGGCATCTGGTCCCATCACTTCATGGGAAATAGATGGAAAAACAGTGGAAACAGTGTCAGACTTTATTTTGGGGGGCTCCAAAATCACTGCAGATGCTGATTGCAGCCATGAAATTAAAAGACGCTTACTCCTTGGAAGGAAAGTTATGACCAACCTAGATAGCATATTAAAAAGCAGAGACATTACTTTGCCAACAAAGGTCCGTCTAGTCAATGGTTTTTCCCGTGGTCACGTATGGATATGAGAGTTGGACTGTGAAGAAAGCTGATCGCCGAAGAATTGATGCTTTTGAGCTGTGGTGTTGGAGAAGACTCTTGAGAGTCCCTTGGACTGCAAGGAGATCCAACCAGTCCATTCTAAAGGAGATCACTCATGGGTGTTCATTGGAAGGACTGATGCTGAAGCTGAAACTCCAAAACTTTGGCCACCTCATGCGAAGAGTTGACTCATTGGGAAAGACCCTGATGCTGGGAGGGATTGGGGGCGGGAGGAGAAGGGGACGACAGAGGATGAGATGGCTGGATGGCATCACCGACTCTGTGGACATGAGTTTGAGTGAACTCCAGGAGTTGGTGATGGACAGGGAGGCCTGGTGTGCTGTGATTCATGGGGTCGCAAAGAGTCGGACACGACTGAGTGACTGAACTGAACTGAACTGCCTGGCTCTAGTATTAAGGTAATGCAAGCCTTGCAGAATGAGTCTGTAAGTGCTCCATTCTCTTTGATTTTTGGGAATAGTTTAGAAGGGTTTGGTATTAATTCTTCTTTAAATATTTGGTAGAATTTACCAGTGAGGTCATTTCACTCTAGGGTTTTCTTTGTTGGGAGATCTTGGTTTATTGATTCAATCCCTTTACTCACTATTGATGTGCTCTAGTTTTTTGTTTTTTTCCTGATTCAGGCTTTGTAGGTTGTATATTTCTAGGAGTTCATTCATTTCTTCTAGGTTATCCAATTTTTTAGCATATAATTGTTCATAGAAGCCTCATGATCTTTTATATTTCTGTGGATTCAGTTGTAATGTCTCCTTTTTCATTTATGATTTTATTTGAGCCTTCTTTCTTTTTTTAGCTTTTCTAGCTAAAACTTTGTTAATTCTGTTATCCTTTCAAAAACCTAACTCAGTTTTGTTGATATTTTCTGTTGTATTTCTTGTCTCTATTTCATTTATTTCTGCTCTAAAGTTCATTATTTCCTTCCTTATAATAACTTTGGGTTTATTTTGTTCTTCTTTTTCTAGTTACTTGAGGTATAACATTAGATTTTTTATTTGAGATTTTTTTTTTTTTTTCTTAACAGAGGTGTTATCGGGCTTCCCTGGTGGCTCAGTGGTAAAGAATTCGCCTGCAGTGCAGGAGACATGGTTTTGATCCCTGAATCAGAAAGATCCCAGGAGAAGGAAATGGCAATCCACTCCAAATTTTTGCCTGGGAAATCCCATGGACAGAAGATCCTGGCGGGCTACCGTCCATGGGGTTGCAAAGAGTCGGGAAGTGATTTAGGGACTCAACAGCAATGCGGCATTTATCACTGTGAGTTACTTACTTTGAGTACGAAATATCAAGAGTCGAACACAAGGTGGGGCAATAGAGCGGATTTCAGCATCTCCCCACTGCTGTTTACCTTTATAGTGAGGAGTAGAGACGCTGGTGGGCTACAGACCACAACTTGCGAGGAGTCCGACACAGACTTAGCGACTGAGCACCAACAGCAAAGAGACTTTGGTGGCACTTCAGACACTATTCTATGGGTGACCCCATCTGCCTGCAGTGTCTAGTGTCAACGAGGATTGTGTGGGCAGCTGGAAATCCGAGCTGTTGTTGGATAATATGTCTCTGTATTTAACATTTAGACTTCTGTGGTCCAATAGAACTTTCTGCTCTGATGGAAATATTCCAAACATGTGCTGTTCAAAATGGTAGCTACTAACCACATATGGCTATTAAACCCTTGAAACGTGACAAATACAAATGAGGAACAAAATTTTTAATTAAATTTAATAATTAACTTGAATATAAATAGCTACCTATGGATAGCGAATTCTGGATTGGACAGCACAGAGTTCTAGAAGACTTCAGTTTATCTAGTAATGAATGAGCAGTCTCCACCCCAGCCTCTTTGATTGAGCAAAGATGAATTAGTGAGGTTGTCTGCCAAGGAGCTCATAGTGGAGGAGGGATAGGAAGCGGGGGAGGAAGCAAAGATGAAGTCATAAACACTGCTATATAAGCAAACCTAATTACTACAGTTGTCAGAGTCACTAACTCATGCCCCACCCTTTTGCGACCCCATGGGCTGTAGCCCGCAGGATCCTCTGTCTGTGGGATTTCCCAGGCAAGAATATTAGAGTGGGTTGCCTTTTCCTTCTCTAGGAGATTTTCCAGATGCAGAGATCGAACCCGCATCTCCTGCATTAGTAGGCGGTTTCTTTACCACTGAGCCACCAGGAAAGCCCCTTTAGAGTGCCTACTCATCGGCAAAACACCCTGTAGTGTGGTTTAATCCTTAGGGCATCCATATGAGGCTTTTCAGATGAAGAAATCGAAGCACAGAGTGACCAAATGGCTTATTTGTGACAATTCGGATGTCAATCTAGGTGGGCGTCTTACTCTAAAATCTTTGTATAATACCTATGAGGAGCTTAAAAGAGGACTTCATCACAGAGTGGGGATACTATTCATGCTTTCTAAAGAAGGTTGGATTTCAGCTGGCAGGAAGAATAAGTAGGGTTTTAGTTGAAAACGAGAGAAGACAGAGTCCAAGCAGAAGGGTGGCACAAATCAGTGAGGAAAGAAATCCTGGGGGCATATTCTGCACATTAGCATTGCACTTAACCAAAATCCTGGGAGGTAGCAACTTGCCTCTCCTTTGTAACAGGTTTGGCTGAGATAGGAAGGGATTGTTCCCTGACTAGAGGAGTCTGTGCTTATGGGGAAATTGAAAGGGTGGGGTCTACTGGAACAACATCCTCTCAAACCACTGGTCTGTGAAATCGACTAGAGAGCACCCATCGGGGCTGGAGCGATGTAGTGCCCAGGGAGGAGGATCAGCAAGGGCAGGAGAGATGGTATATTCCTTTAAGGTGGATAAATGCTTGGGGTGCAAACATACACCCATGTCCATTTAAACATCAGTGGAAAATCCCAGCTTCTTAAAGATGGATTGTGGATACCAGGACAGAGACATAGTGAATGATGGAAGCTATGAAGTTCAAGTCCTATTAGACTCAATCCTTTGCCTGTATTTTCAGGATTCATGTATCAACAAATATAAGAGAAACTATTGATGAAATAATCAAATTATTTGGCATCAGTTATGTGGTGGGATCAGCAGACAAAGTTTTTCATATGTTATTGCTGTTTAGTCACTAAGTGGTGTCCAACCCTTTGCGACCCCATAGACTACAGCACTCTAGACTCCCCTGTCCTCTACTATCCCCTGGAGTTTGCTCAAACTCATGTCCATTGAGTTGGTGGTGCTATTTAACCATCTCATCCTCTGTGGCCATCTTCTCCTTTCGCCTTCAATCTTTCCCAGCATCAGGGTCTTTTCCATTGAGTCAGCTCTTCACCTCAGGTGGACAGAATATTGAAGCTTCAGCTTTAGGATCAGTCCTTCCAATGAGTATTCAGGGTTGATTTCCTTTAGGGTTAACTGGTTTGATCTCCTTGCAATCCAAGGGACTCTCAAGAGTCTTCTCCAGAACAACAATTTGAAAGCATTTTCATACTGGGATTTCAAAAAGATGTTTCCCCAAATCTCTTGGAGACACAGTGGTATGTCTGGTGGACTTGTGATGGTTTATGCCACTATGACAACCTTGAGGCAGGTTTCTGTGACTTAACCATGCAGCTCTTTTCTTGGCCATGTTCCTAACAAATGTCTTGCATGATCTAAATAAAGACATTGGCTAAAGGGTTATCCTATTTGGTAAAAAGAATTAAACTGCTATTCAGAGAATCAAAAGCCAAGAAGTTATCATCTTCTATAATTGATTTGACTCTATCAAGATTATATTTAATTATGAGAGTGGTAAAGTCTAGCATTGAGCCCCAGGAAAAGCAATTTGAAAAGGAAAGGAATGTGTGATTTGGTTATGTCAGTCTCAGCCTAAATTTTTAGCACTTGCTTTGGGGCTCTCATGGTGAACAAATCACTGCTCTCACTGATCACACATTTCCCACGTCAGAGCTGGACAGGGTCATGTTTACACTTGCTACTTAAATGGGGACTTCAGAGTCTATAGTGATTTATGGCCTGATGCTGGGAAAGATTGAGGGCAGGAGGAGAAGGGAGTGATAGAGGATGAGATGGTTTCATGGCATCATTGACTCAATGGACATGAGTTGGAGCAAACTCTGGGAGATAGTGAAGGACAGGGGAGCCTGGTGTGCTGCAGTCCCTGGGGCTGAAAAGAGTTGGACGTGACTCAGTTACTGAACAAGGAAAACAGCAATGGTGTGAAGAGCAGAGGCCTGACTATGAATAAACCCAGTGCTAGCCTGGCTTTTCTGTGGAAGTACAGAGTATTTCTTTAAAAACTCGGTTAAGATTTTTAATTTAAAAAATTAAATGTGATGGGAGTGTGGGCGTAGGGGAAGGTGATTGTCCTGTGATGTTTTTTCCTTAAATTCAGATCTCTGCTTAGAGAAATGAACAGGCGACTGTGAAAGGCAGGGTGTATCTATCAGGCTCAGTCCTGAGGGGTGTCTCCCCAAAGCAGCACTGGAGGGGTAAAAACCCATGCAGACAGCAGAAAACACCCTGAGCTGTTTGAGTGCGGGGTCAAGTCCTCACCTCAGTTCTGTCTGGCCACAGGGCGTGGCCTGAGCAGGCCCAAGGAAGCATTTTTTTAAGGACTTCAGTGCTTGGAAAAAGACTCTGATGCTGGGAGGGATTGGGGGCAGGAGGAGAAGGGGACGACAGAGAATGAGATGGCTGGATGGCATCACCAACTCGATGGACATGAGTTTGAGTGAACTCCGGGAGTTGGTGATGGACAGGGAGGCCTGGCGTGCTGTGATTCATGGGGTCGGAAAGAGTTGGACACGACCGAGCGACTGAACTGAAGTGCTTGCAGCTCTGACCTGGCTTTACCTCCCTCCTCCAATTTTTCTCTGCGCTAAAACCAGAAAGACCTTTTCAGATGTATCTCTGAGCAAGTTACCCAGTCCTGCACTCTGCTTAGAACCTACCAGGAATGTCAGCACTATTTACTGCTGCCCGCGTCGTCTACCCTACGGCTACATTTGCCCCCAAACTCCTTCCCTTCCACTCTCCACACTCCACTCACTGTGGTCTTTTGTTTCCTGGCAACAACCTGAGCGCCCTCCCACTGCAGGAACTTTGCACATGCTGCCACCTTTGTCCATTGAGCATCCCTGTACCCATCCATTGCTTTGTTCTCTCATAGATTTGTATTGTTGTTATTCAGTGACTAAGTTGTGTCCAACTCTTCGCAACCCCGCAGACTGAGGCACGCCAGGCTTCCCTATCCTTCACTATCTCCCAGAATTTGCTCAAACTCATGTCCATTGAGTCAATTATGCCATCCAACTATCTCATCCCCTGTTGCCCATTTCTTCTCCTGCCCTCAATCTTTCCCAGCATCAGAATCTGTAGTTCATTTACTTCCCATAAACTCTGGAGATAAGAGATTGGCCTGATTCTTCTCATCATATAATTCCCAGCATAATGCCAGACACATAGTCAATAACTACAATAACTGTTTAAAGAATGACTGAACTTTCTAGAGTGAAGGACTTTCATGCTATCAGATTTTGCTTCTAGGAAATCACATCAATTCCATGTGACATGTGGCACACTGACACTGATGGGTCATGTCTACCTTCTGGTGCTCTTCCCTTTTAATTTCTCAGGGTGGGGTGTGGTGAAACTTTGAATTATGGCTGGGAAGGCTTAGGCATTAGCAAAGAGCCAGTGAGTAGGTGGGGGAGGTGGAAAGGCGTTTGGAGTGTGAGGCAAAGTAGGAGAGAGGAATTTTTTCAGGCTTTCCTGAGCAGCCATCTACTTTCTCAATGACTGTGTTATCTCGCTTGGAAACAAACCGAGATCATTCTGTCATTTTTGAGATTGCAACCAAGTACAACTGATGGGCACAAGCTGGAATCAAGATTGTGGGAGAAATACCAGTAACTTCGGATATGCAGATGATACCACCTTTGTGGCAGAAAGAGAAGAGGAACTCAAGAGCTACTTAATGAAGGTGAAAGAGGAGAGTGAAAAAACTGGCTGAAAGCTCAACATTCAAAAACTGAAGATCATGGCATTCAGTCCCATCACTTCATAGCAAATAGATGGGGAAGCAATGGAAACACCGACAGACTTTATTTTCTTGGGCTACAAAATCATTGTGGACAGTGACTGCAGCCATGAAATTAAAAACTGCTTGCTCCTTGGAAGAAAAGCAATGACAAGTCTAGACAGCATATTAAAAAGCAGAGACATTACTTTGTCTGCAAAGGTCCATATATTCAAAGATATGGTTTTTCCAGTAGTCATGAATGAATGTGAGAGCTAGATAATAAAAAACTCTGAGTGCCGAAGAACTGATACCTTTGAACTGTGGTGCTGGAGAAGACTCTTGAGAATTCCTCAGACAGCAAGGAAATCAAACCAGTCAATCCTAAAGGAAATCAGTTCTGAATATTCATTGGAAGGGCAGATGCTGAAGCTGAAGCTCCAATACTTTGGTCCCCTGATGCGAAGAACTGACTCATTGGAAAAGACCCTAATGCTGGGAAAGAATGAAGGCAGGAGGAAAAGAGTATGACAGAGGATGAGATGGTTGGATGGCATCACCAACTCGATGGACATGAGTTTGAGCAAGCTCTGGGAGATTGTGAAAGACAGGGAAGCCTGGCGCGCCGCAGTTCATGGGGTCACAAAGAGTCGGACACGACTGAGTGACTCGACAACAACAACTACATTTTGGGCTCTTGTTGACTATGAGGGCTACTCCATTTCTTCTAAGGATTCTTGCCCATAATAGTAGATATAATGGTCATCTGAACTAAATTCACCCATTCCCATTCATTTTAGTTCTCTGATTACTAAGATGGTGATGCTCACTCTCGCCATGTCCTGCTTCACCACATCCAATTCACCTTGATTCGTGGACCTAACATTCCAGTTTTCTATGCAATAATGTTCGTTACAGCACTGGACTTTCCTCTCACCAGCGGACACATCCACAACTGAGTGATGTTTCTGCTTTGGCCCAGCAGCTTCATTCTTTTTGGAGCTATTAGTGATTGCCTTCTTCTCTCCTCCCCAGCATGCTGGATATCTTCTGACCCGGGGGACTCATTTTTCAATATCTTTTTGTCTTTTTGGTTTTCAGTGTTCATAGCACTGTCATAGCAAGAATTCTGGAGTGGACTGCCATTCCCTCATACAGTGGGCTTCATTTTGTCAGAACCCTCCATGGTGACTCATCCATCTTGGGTGACCCTACATGGCATGGCTTATCGCTTCACTGCATTATGCAAGCCCCTTAGCCACAACAAGGTTGTGATCCATGAAGAGATCCAAGTGTATGCCCCAACCACTGATGCCAAAGAAGCTGAAGCAGACCAGTTCTATGAAGACTTACAAGGCCTTCTAGAACTAACACCAAAAAAAGATGTCCTTTTCATCATAGGGGATTGGAATGCAAAAATAGGAAGTCAAAAATACCTGGAGTAACAGGCAAATTTGGTCTTGGGGTACAAAATGAAACAGGGCAAAGGCTAACATAATTTTGTCAAGAGAATGCACTGGCCATAGCAAGCACCCTTTTCCAACAACACAAGAGACAACTTTACATATGGACATCACCAAATGGTCAATACCAAAATCAAATTGATTATATTCTTTGCAGCTGAAGATGAAGAAGCTCTATACAGTCAGCAAAAACAAGACTTGGAGCTGACTGTGACTCAGATCATCAGCTCCTTATTGCAAAATTCAGGATTAAATTGAAGTGAGTATGGATAACCACTAGGCCATTGAGGTATGACCTAAATCAAATCCCTTATGATTATACAGTGGAGGTGAAGAGAAGATTCAAAGATTAGATCTGGTAGACAGAGTGCCTGGAGAACTATGGACAGAGGTTTGTAACATTGTACAAGAGGCAGTGACCAAGACCATCCTAAAGAAAAAAAATACAAGGAGGCAAAGAGGTTGTCTGGGGAGGCTTTACAAATAGCTGAGGAAAGAAGAGAAATGAAAAGCAAAGGATAAAGGGAAATATATCCCCAATTGAATGCAGAGTTCCAAAGAATAGCAAGGAGAGATAAGAAAGCCTTCCTCCGTGATCAATGCAAAGAAATAGAGGAAAACAATAGAATGGGAAAGATGAGAGATCTCTTCAAGAAAATTAGAGATACCAAGGGAACATTTCATGCAAAGATGGGCTCAATAAAGGACAGAAATGGTATGGACCTGACAGAAGCAGAATATATTAAGAAGAAGTGGCAAGAATACACAGAAGAACTGTACAAAAAAAGGTCTTAATAACCCACAATGGTATGATCACTCACCTAGAGGCAGAGATCCGGAATGTGAAGTCAAGTGGCCTTAGGAAGCATTACTATGAACAAAGCTAGTGGAGCTGATGGAATTTAAAGTCCTGAGCTGTTTAAAATCCTAAAAGATGACGGTGTCAAAGTGCTACCCTCAATATGCCAGCAAATCTGGAAAACTCAGCAGTGGCCATAGGACTGGAAAAGGTCAGATTTCATTCCAATCCTGAAGAAGGGCAATGCCAAAGAATGCTCAAACTACCATACAATTGTGCTTATCCCACACATAAGGAAATAGAAGAAAACAGAAGAGGAAAGACTAGAGAGCTCTTCAAGAAGATTGGAGATATCAGAGGAAAATTTCATGCAAAGATGGGCACGATGTCTTTAAATTAAGAGGTTTTTCCAGTAGTCATGTACAGATGTGAGAGTTGGGCCATGAAGAAAACTGAGCACCGTAGAACTGATGCTTTCAAACTGTGGTGCTGGAGAAGAGGGATAACAGTGGTTGAAAGGGCTATGTTTTTCTTCCAGTGTTGAGGTTTGCTTCCTTGTGAGAGGGGTTTTTAATTTTTTTTGGTTGCCCTGGGTCTTTGTTGCTATGTAGAGGCTTCTCTAGTTGTGGTGTGGGCTTAGTTGCCCCGCTGCATTAAAAGGCAGATTCTTAACCACTGGACCACCAGGGAAGTCCTCACAAAAGGGTTTTTTCCTAAGGGTATATATCCTTGGTCTCACCCTACCTCCTCACTCCTTTCCATGCTTTCATGGTATACATTTGGGATCAGGAACTGAGTTGTGTCTTTCTGAAACTTCTTCCCCTCCATCTATCTAAGGAATAGGCAACCCACAGGAAACATGTGTTCTCAACGGAGGTAAATTTAGCACTTGTCTGACTCTATGCCACATGCCTAAAGGCTAGAGTCATGAATGACCCACCCGCTATTATGCTAACTTTATCTTAACCAATGATTTATAAGGGCTTTCCTGGTAGTTCAGATGGTAAAGAATCTGCCTGCAATGCAGGAGACCTGGGTTTGATCCCTGGGTTGGGAAGATCCCCTGAAGAAGGGAATGGCAACCCACTCCAATATTCTTGCCTGAAGAATTCCATGGATTGAGGAGCCTGGAAGGCTACAATCCATGGGGTCGCAAATAGTTGGACATGACTGCATGGCTAAAATATTGCAATGACATTTTAATTCACAGTCTGCCTTAATCTTTGTATTGTTTCTCAGTTAGTTTAGTTTTATTTTGGAAAATATAATTATGGTGTTTATCAGTCATTCTAAAGGTGTGATCTCGATATCTGTAGATAGTACCGCCACTACCTGGAACTTCTTGGACTCTACCTGCCTATATCTACTGAATCAGAAACTCCACCTACTCTCTGGGTGGAACCCCGTGGTTTGTGTTTTAACAAGTTCTCTAGGTGATTCCCGTGCATGCTGAAGTTTTGTAAGCACTCATGAAAATATGCCAAATATGCCAAAATGTTAAGTAATTGTGCATGTATTAGTCACTCAGTCGTGTCCATTCTTTGCAATCCCATGGACTGTAGCCCACCAGGCTCCGCTGTTAATGAAATTCTTCGGGCAAGAATATTGGAGTAAGTTGCCATTTCCTTCCCAAGGGGATCTTCCTGACCCAGGGATAAAACCCAGGTCTCCTGCATTGCAGTCAGATTCTTTACCACCTGAACCACCAGGGAAACACTAAAATATTCAGTTCAGTTCAGTCACTCAGTCGTGTCCGACTCTTTGTGACCCCATGAATCACAGCACGCCAGGCCTCCCAGTCCATCACCAACTCCCGGAGTTCACTCAAACTCATGTCCATCGAGTTGGTGATGCCATCCAGCCATCTCATCCTCTGTTGTCCCCTTCTCCTCCTGCCCCCAATCCTTCCCAGCATCAGTCTTTTCCAATAAGTCAACTCTTGGCATGAGGTGGCCAAAGTATTGGAGTTTCAGCTTTAGCATCAGTCCTTACAATGAACACCCAGGACTGATCTCCTCTAGAATGGACTGGTTGGATCTCCTTGCAGTCCAAGGGACTCTCAAGAGTCTTCTCCAACACCACAGTTCAAAAGCATCAATTCTTTGGTGATCAGCTTTCTTCATAGTCCAACTCTCACATCCATACATGACCACTACAAAAATCATAGCCTTGACTAGACGGACCTTGTTTGGCAAAGTAATGTCTCTAATATGCTATCTAGGTTGGTCACAACTTTCCTTCCAAGGAGTAAGCGTCTTTTAATTTCATGGCTGCAATACTCACCATATTTTCCAGCTTGTTGCTGGAAAATCAATACCTGAGAAGCAGTTGTTGGTAGAAAGGAAAGTTGCTTTTAATCAGAATGCCAGCATTCTGGAGAGATGACAGATTCAATGTCCCCAGAAAAACCACCTCTGAAGATTCTGCTTCATCATGAAAGATTTTTAAAGGGAGAAAGGAAAGCAATCTTGTCGAAGTTGTTGTTCAGTCCCTCAGCCACATCCAACTCTTTGCAACCCCATGGACTGCGGCATGCCAGGCTTCCCTGTCC
Organism: Moschus berezovskii; assembly: GCF_049115385.1. NCBI lineage: Eukaryota > Metazoa > Chordata > Mammalia > Artiodactyla > Moschidae > Moschus > Moschus berezovskii. The sequence goes on along the minus strand of NC_142463.1, from coordinate 23,019,858 downwards.
TTCACCATCTCCTGGAGTTTGCTCAAACTCATGTCCATTGAGTCGGTAAGAAGCCAATTCTGACTCCATGCTGGAAGCTGTTTCTTTGATTTGCTTTTCGTTGTTTTGTTATTACAATCATACAGAATAACTTGCCTCAGAAGACCCTGCTCCTCTGCCTGATTGTACACTAAAGTGCCTTGGTTCGGAAAGATAATCTGACCTTGCCCACCTGTGAATAGAAGAGATTAACACACCCCCTTCCAAAGGCTGGCCCTTCCATGAGATGTTTTGCAAGACTGAGGACCCTTTTGACGTTAGCTCCTCACTGCCCCCTCTCTCTACTCTGCCTTTGTACTTTAGTCGCTTATTACCTCTCTCTCTGACCCTATACAAGAACCTGGCATCCGGACTCCGACAAACTTCGTCTGCCATCTTCTAGGCCAGCCAACTTTCCAAATAGCCATATTCTTTGTCTCAGCACCTCGTCCCTCAGATTTATTGACCTCTAATTTGGCTCCCAGAGCAAGCCTGAATTCAGTAGCAGTCTCCGTTAATCACCGAGATAGGGGTCAATGTAGACTCCATCCCCCACTGTGGGCAGGCTTGTCAGTTTCTTGTGATTTTTCTTTAGAGTCTGTCTTGTTCACACAGTTTGTTGGCAAATTACTGAAGGGGATGCTAGAGAAAAGATCTAGTCATCTATTAATTATTCATTCTTCATTTCTACTTTGACCTATGGAAAGAACCAATAGATTAGTCAGGGCATTGTGTGATCAAAATATTTGAAAGATGCACTTAGGCTGGAGATGAGTAGAGCCAGAGGTGCCTGGTTTAAGGTTAGTGACAAGACAAAGGGGCCTTCTGTAAAGAGCTCTTTCCTGCAAAAAACTACATCCTGCCAAAAGCTGCTTACATTACTAGTAATTTTCTTTGAGAGATAGGGCTGCAGATGTGTGTGTGTTTCAGTATAAGATGATTTTAAAATAAATTACCTCATTTTTCAGATATTTTTGTGGGTTTCTTGGCTTATGTCCCATCAATAAATCTCATAGGGTGGAGCAGCAATTTTTGATGTCATTTGATGGATTATCAGCATTCAAGTTATCAAAAGTAGGCAAGATTACAGATATTTGTAGTTTATGAGAGTAGATAAAATTTTCCACTTTAGAATCTTAATTTTTAAATAATTACATATTCCCAAGGAATGGCTAAAATAGAATCAAAAGCAATTGATTTCTGGATATTAACCATGTATCCTACAACCTTGCTATCACTGCTTATCAGTTCCAGGAGTTTTTTTTGTTTTGTTTCACTTTTGCAATTCCTTGGGATTTTCTTTACAGTGAATCTTTTCATATATGAACAGCTTACCATATTTTACTATTGCTTTTGGCCAATATTCAAAAATAAAATTTTCTAAGATTTCCCCTACTCAGTATTTTCCTCTTTATCCTTTGTCTTTCCCACTCATACCTCAGGAATGAGCTCTGTTAAATGTCAAGGAAATTCTAACATGTAAAGACAGGTAAACATCCCCTGAAGGAAAAAATTAGAGGGAGTTAGAAAAATTCCCATCCCGGGTCAACTGATTATCAATTAATTTATCTTTTCCCACGCTTAACAATGAAGATAATCAATAGAATCATTCTCTTTTTTATAATCAAGATATAATTTAACACTACAGTGCAACAAATAAATCATGTGCAGTTCAAAGAATTTTGAAAAATGCATATGCTTGTTCATTGTGCCCTATAGCACATTTCCTTTATCCATACACCACAGTTTATCTGTTTGCTTTTTGATGGGCACTTGGACTATTCCTGGGTTTTGACAGGACTACAAGGGCTGTGCTTACCCAGTTTCAAGACTGAAGAAAGAACCTAGAGTCAGCAAGAGAGATATCAATGGTTTAATGAATGGGGGAGTTTATTTGTCTGAAGGAAGGTCCGAGAGCCACACTCCACCATGTACTGTGGATGGCAAGGCAAGACTTGGTGACAGACTTCACTCCTGGTGGCAGGGGAAAGTAAAAATGTTAGTTGCTCAGTTGTGCCTGACTCTTTGGGACACCATGGACTGTAGCCCACCAGGCTCCTTCGTCCATGGCATTCTCCAGGCAAGAATACTGAAGTGGGTAGCCATTCCCTTCTCCAGGGGATCTTCCTGGCCCAGGGATTGAACCTGGATCTCCTGCATGGCAAGCAGATTCTTTACCAGCTGAGCCACAAGGGAAGCCTGATGGCAGGGGGTGGTTATCAGTTATAGTGGCAAGTTATAGTGGGCTCATTGGTTACCAGGGAAAACAGCAGAGGGGCATGCCCCTAACCATCCTTTTGAAAAGCATAGTGGAGTGTTCTGATCTAAAGCTGGAACAATCATTACCTGGGACCTGGGGCAAGTAAGAAGATCAGTCATGTAACTAAGGTGTAGCTAAAGCAAACACTGGTGGAGCAGAGGAGAGGTAGAGAGTAAGATTACAGCCATCCTGAGTGGCCTGACCATACAACTACTATGAGCATTCTTATACAAAGAGATCTGTAGATGTGCTTTCATTTCTCTTGGATTAATGTCTGGGAGTAGAAATTTTTAAGTTGTTGGGTAGATATCTACTTTATAAGCAAATGCCAGTCTTGGACACAGCAGCAATATATAGAAGTTCCAGTTATCACCTCCTTGGCAACGTGTTGTGTTGTCAGTGTTTTTATCTTAGCTATTTCAGAGACTCTGAGGTGAAATCTCAATGTCATTTACTTTGCAATTCCCTAATAACTGGTAAGATTGCACACATTTTAGCATGCTTATTGGCCATTCATATATCTTCTTTTCTAAAGTGTTTGTTTAAATCTTTTTCAATTGGGTTGTTTTAAAATTTTTCATTGAGTTGTAAAAGTTATTTATATATTCTGGATGCAAACCCTTTGTCAGATGTATATATTGCAAATTTTTTCTTCTGATTGAATTATTTTCCATTTAGTTTCTTAATGGTATTGTTGATAAGAAGTTTTTAATTTTGATGAAATCCAGTTCATCAATTTTGTTTTTTTCTAGGATTGGGTTTAGATGCAGGTTACTGCAAACTCCAGGTAATTGTGGCTTAAACAGGATGGCAATGTCTTTTTTTTTCTCTCTCACTAAAGCAGGAAGTCCATTCCACAATCACCAGTTATCTCTTCAATTGTATTGTTTTTCCATGTAGTTCATGAAAGTACCTGAACCAAAGTAAAGAGAACACATCCTCTGTCTGTGGATATTTCTTTGGAGTAGGACCATCATCAACCCTTATATTTAATTGTCTCATCTGTCTACAGGACTACAAAGGATGCTAAATAATGTGGTTTGTGTTTCACTGGGCTATGTACTTACCTAAAAAAAAAATTGTTCTAATGAGATAGAAGGACAAGATAACAAATATTGTAGGAAAATTGGTAGTCTCTTCCATAATCTGTTGATTGTTTCCTGTGAATTTTCTCATTTCATCTATTTTCAAATATGTTAGTATACAATCATTGTTTCAATCTTATTACCTTTATTTTTTCTTGACTTTGCAATTACATTGTGATTTCCATTCTTAATATTGTTTATTCATATTTACTTTTCCCCCCATGATTAGTATTGTCAAAGATTCATCAGCTGTATCTTTCTGAAGAAGTAGCTTCTGGTTTAGTTTCTCTTCTCCAGCAGAGCTTTAGAAACAGAGGGATATTGCTTGTTTCTTGGAAACTCTTATCAGCATTTATACCTGTAAAAATATAATAAAAGATATCAAACTCAGGCCCCCAAATGACTCATGGAGAGAGAAACTGCTAATTTAGCAAATGAAGCAAAGTTATTTTTAGGATTTTGGCCTTGGGCTCAGCGATTTTAAGGAATTCTATCATTTGGGTCAGGGAGAGGTAATTATATTAATTTCCATTTTTGATCTATATTAATTAGTCTATCATATATATAATACACATATATGTGAATATCTGTGTATAAATATATATACTAGAGGAACTGAGTCAGGAGATTGTTATGGGAACTGGCAAGTTCAAAATCTGTGAGGCAAGCCAGCAGGCTGGAGATCTGAGGAAGAGTTGACTTTGCTGTCTTGAGTCCAAAATCTGCAGGATAGTTCTGCAAACTGGAAACAGAAGCAAAGTTTCTACATTACATCCATGAGCCAGATGTTTTCTTCTTTGTTCTTCTTTGGGAAATCTTAGTTTTAGTGCTTAAAGTCTTCGACTGTTTGAATAAGGCTTACCCACACTGTGGAGGGTAGTCTATTTTTCTTTAAGCTTACTGATTTAAATGTTAATCATACCTTAAAGATACTTTTACAGCAACATCTAAATTGGTTAGATCATCTGCTGCCTTTGCCAAAGAACCAGCAGGCTGATTTTTTACCACTGAACCACCTGGGAAGCTCTCAAGGGATTACAGAGTTACTTAAATCCTTTTAGAGGATATGTGAACAAAATATTGAAGACCAGTAGGACTAAGTCCCAAACTCTCTCTCCAAGGGATCCACCATGGTACCAAAAACATTCAATGACACTCGTTAAAGATGGTAATACATTCTTTATGCTGGACCATCAAGTAGGATGGAATGGAATTTTACAGTGGGGGAGAAGGACTGGGCTCAACTCCACATTCAGCAGGGGCAAGTGGGAATTTATTGCCAAGCAGCAGGGTGGAAGTCAGTGAACAAAAGCACTGAGAGGAAACCTCAGGAGCAAGGGGAAATCTGACAAGGGATTTCTGCTGAATGAAGACAGGTCAAGGTGATCAGACATGATACAGGTAATGGTGGAGGATGAGGAACCTGGTCAGACACTGAGGCTATTGGATAGTGAGGGGGGTGTGGGGATTCTGGTTAAACTGATTTAGCAAGGTTCCTGGTAAAATCAAATTTTATAAGGAAGTGCACAGATGGGCCTAGGAAAGCCTCATGACCCTGACTAATGCTAGATCAAGCGAAGAATCTTTGTCAGTATTGAGAGGCAACATTTCTGTCAATAGCCTAGGAGAAAGAGCACTTGTACTTTAATCATTAACTCTTTTTCTTTTTTAAAAGAGTTTTATTGAAGCATAATTGACATACAAAGAACTGAACATATTTAATGAGTACAATTTGATGAGTTCAAACAAAACCACAATCAAGGTAACAGACGTATCCAGTACTTCCCGAAGTTTCCCTGTGTCCCTTTGTTTTATGTTTGATTTTTTGTGTGTGTTTGTGGTCAGACAACTTAACATGAGGTCTACTCTTTGAACAAAATTTGAAGAGCACAATACTACACTGTGAACTAGCACTATGCTGAAGATTGGAAACAATCCAAGTATCCATCAATAGACAGAAGATGTAAGTGGTATATACATGGGTTTCCGAGTTGACACATTGGTAAAGAATACATCTGCCAATACAGGAGCCCACCAAGCTCCTCTGCCTCTGTGATTTCCCAGGCAAGAATACTGGAGTGGGGTTGCTACTTCCTTCTCCAGGGGAACTTCCCAACACAGGGACTGAATACATGTCTCCTGAATTGGCAGGCAGATTGTTTTACTGCTGATCTACCATTTTATATAAGTGCCAAAAGTGGAACATCCTTACCTTGTTCCCAATATTAGAGGAAAGGTTTTCCATCTTTTACCACTGAATATGATGTTCCCTGTGGGTTTTCATATATTTTATGTTGAGACAGGTTTCTTCTACTTCTGGTTGTTTTTTATATCATGTGGGGATTTTGAATTTTGTTGTATATTTCTTCTGCAGCAATTGAGATGATCATGTGGTTTTTCTCCTTTCATTTTGTTAATATGGTATATTATTTTGATCAATTTTTTTCATATTGAACCGTCCTTTTAATCTAAGAATAAATCCTACTTGATCATGTTGTATAATCCTTTTAATATGCTACTGGCTTCTATTTCCTAGTATTGTGATGAGAATTTTTGAATCAGTTTTCACAGGGGATTTTGGTCTGCAGTTTTCTTGTAGTGCCTTTGGTGTTGGTATTAAGGCAATATTAATCATCCTTTGCCCAGTTTTGTGGAGTTTTACTTTACACTGCACTATTTAATAATCAGAAAAAGTTCAAGGTGCTTTAACTGAAGATTTCAGTAGCTCTTTTCCTTTTCCTTCAGATCGCTTCTTCCTGGAATTCAGCCTTACTTTTTCCTTCTACCTTACCTTCCTGAAATCTATTATATCTTCTCAACTCAGCCAGGCCTTTTGTTTCTTTTCTCTGTTCCTCTGACTGTAATCAGAAACTTGCCTCCCAGAAGCCTAGATGATTTAGAACTTGCCTCATTGATTTTATTGTGTCTGTTTCCACAATTTAAAAAATCCATTTCTTAAAATTTATTTTATGTATTTTATTTGCTTTTCTTGTTTAATCATTGTTTATTAATGTTAGGTCCTATCTTTGTTACTTCATCATAGCCGGAATCAGAAGTTCCACCCAATGTTTGGGTTTCTCAGCCCAAGTAAATAGCAGGTGAGGAAAGTTGCCACTATCTTGACAGGAGTAATTTATGCTTATCATCAGGAAGAGGTATACAAAGGAGGGAGGGAAGACTATGTTTGTTTACAGCATCAGTTAATCTCAGCTGGTCTGGATTGACTGAATGCTTATCTCCAGAGCTATTGACCCTTGGTAAATAATGTAAAATCTATCAACTAAAGATAAATGGTGTTCTGAAACCATGGGTCTGTAAGTTGTTACAAAGCAAGAAGCATCAGTCTGTCTTCATTGCTTAGGAATGATAATCTTATTTAAGATTAGCACCAGATTTTGCTGAGGGGAGGGAGTAGGTAATGTCAGGGTTCAAAGCCTAAGTCTAGTCACAAAGCTAAAATAGATTTATGTGAACAATTCAATATGAGACCCCCACCATAGGTAGATTTGGGGCTTTCTAGCCCTGGAATGCTTCACCAAACACAGTGGTGATCTGAGATCTGGAGGCAATGTATATTCTGTGTGAGGCTAACCTACAGGTAGACTAAGAAGCCCACTTCTGGGAATTCCAAACTCTTTTCAGTGCATGTCCTTCTTCTGTTGTTACTGGATTATGTCCTTTGTAATAAAGCCGTTTTTAATAAACTAAGTCTTCTGATTCATTTCAACAAACATTTAAGGTTCTTAGTATATAATTTACATAGTTTGGCAGCCAGATAATCCATTAGAGCTTCATTTGTTACTCCATTTCTCAATTAAAAAAATTTTATTGAAATATCATTTATATACAATAAAATGCACCTTGGGTGTGAGGCATTTTTAGAAATCTCTGTCCTGTAGTCATGACCACATTCAAGGTATAGAACCTTTCCGTGACCTCCAAAAGTTCCTTCTTGCTGTTTGACACCCAACTTGTCAAATATTAATAGCAAATGGTAAAATGTAACATTCATCACTTGAGAAAGTTGTGGTAATAAAAGTCTTACATGTCTCAGGGGTCAGAAGCTCAGTCATCACATTAGTTGAGCTACATAGGCTCACAGAGATGCTGTGAGAGGAACAGCTGAAAGGTTAAGGAATCTAGAATAAGTAGCAGAAGAGGGAGATGGTGTTAGCTGTGGCCCTAAGATCAGCTGTAAGCTCACTAGGAAAAGACAGCCTGCAGACTTCTAGATTAATTTATTATTGAATGCACATGGATCAAGCAGTGCATCAGGTGGTACATAGCAGATGCTCTGGTGGGTCCTCCAGATCTCCCTTCAAGACTGAGTCACCCATTGTCAAGTGGCCAGTGATTACAATTTCTCTGCTAAGGGCCTTCATGGGAGTTGCCCTCAACCAAAGCAAACCAAAGCTCCCTTGTCACAGGTCATGCATCCTTTTCAGGTACAAGGAAAGTCTGTAGTAATGACTGTCCCTGTAGTTGTATGAGGGTTTACAACTCCCAACCCTACCTCATGGAGGAGCAACCCTATTGGACCATCCCAGCTTTCTGTGGTACCAACCTTCTTTGTTTCTCCATCACAGTTCAACAACTGTTCTTGCTAAATCCTACTTCACTCACTTGACTGTTGGTGTTGATCCCAAGTATATACTCCAATTAAACTTCCTATATCCAATTCCACATTTTAAAGACAGTTTCCCAGGATCCTCATCTAAGACAAAATTTTATTATGTGTTTTCCACAAAGGGAAATCCCCTAATGTCTAACAAAAAGATAACTACACTTGCTAGTAATCAGATAAAGACAACCCAAACAAATTGAGCAATACCCATAATCATTGATCAGAAGTCTCAATATATCAATTATCTTTAATCAAAATCCCAACAGTTTTTTTAAACTGAAAATTATTAGGTAATCCTAAAGTTTATGTGGATGAAAGAATAGCAAATTTTGAATCCTTGTGAAACTTTCCTCCGGTCCAAAAACAGATTAGTCCAGTCTGTGTACACAGTGGGAAGAAATATTTACTGAGCCTCCAAGTGTCAGAGAAATAGAGGAAAAAGTCTAGATGGCCCTCATTTCCAAACCCTCCTTTTGGTAGCTCAGCAGAAATGGCTCAAAAGGTCTGAGTTAGCTCAAGAAAGTAGCTAGCCACTCCAGTACTATTGCCTGGAAAATCCCATGGATGGAGGAGCCTGGTAGGCTGCAGTCCGTGGGGTCGCTAAGGGTCAGACACGACTGAGAGACTTCATTTTCACTTTTCACTTTCACAAATTGGAGAAGGAAATGGCAACCCACTCCAGTGTTCTTGCCTGGAGAATCCCAGGGACAGGAGAGCCTGGTGGGCATCCGTCTATGGGGTCACAGAGTCGGACATGACTGAAGTGACTTCGCAGCAGCAGCTCAAGAAAGCAGGCTAAAACTAGTCAGGACTTCCCAGGTGGCGCTAGTGGTAAAGAACCCACCTGCCAATGCAGGAAATATTCACAGACTTGTTACAGACTTGGGTTCGACCCCTGAGTCTGGAAGATTCCCTGGAGGAGGGCACGGCAATGCACTTCAGTATTCTTGCCTGGAGAATGCCATGGACAGAGAAGCCTAGCAGACTACAGTCCATAGCATCGCACAGAGTCGGACATGACTGAAGCAACTTCACACGCATACAAGACTAAAATCACATGAATGCTTCCTACTTCTCACCTCTTAGAAGTAGAGCAGCGGCTCCGGCGCAACCGACCACGTGCAGAATCGTGGCTGAGATGAGCTACCCCGCGCCCAGGGTTAGGGCGGTGGCTGAGAGGAGCTGCACCACGCTCAGGAGGCGGTGGCTGCTTGGGCACCGGAGGGCCGAGAGGAGCTGATCCACATTCAAAGCAGGAGGCGCGGCCTTGAGGAGATACCCCTCGTCCAAGTTATGAACTAGACGCGAGAGACGCCCGGCTCCGGCGGCGCAGAGGCGGGAGACGCCCGGCTCCGGCGCAACCGACCACGTGCAGAATCGTGGCTGAGATGAGCTACCCCGCGCCCAGGGTTAGGGCGGTGGCCGAGAGGAGCTGTACCACGTTCAGGAGGCGGTGGCTGCTTGGGCACCGGAGGGCCGAGAGGAGCTGATCCACATTCAAAGCAGGAGGGGAGGCCTTGAGGAGATACCCCTCGTCCAAGGTAAGGTACAGCGGCTGCGCCTTGCTGGAGCAGCTGGGAAGAGATACTCCACGACCAAGTGGAATATAAGAATCCAGTGTTCTGGGGAGGAAGGAACAAGATGGCGGAGGGATAAGACGGCGAGACCACTTTCTCCCCCACAAATTCATCAAAAGAACATTTGAACGCGGAGTAAAGTCCACAAAACAACTTCTGAATACTGGCAGAGGACATCAGGCTCCCAGAAAAGCAGCCCATTGTCTTCTAAAGGAGAGAGAAGAAATCCAGCTCCACCCACCAGAACACTGACACATGCTTCCCTAACCAGGGAACCCGGACAATCACCCGTCCAACCCCACACACAGCGAAGAAACTACGTAATAAAGAGAACTCCACAAACTGCAAGAAGAGGGAAAGGCCACCCCAAGCAAAGCAATATAAGCAAGATGAAGAGGCAGAGAAATACCCAGCAAGTAAAGGAACAAGATAATTGCCCACCAACACAAACAAAAGAAGAAGATATAGGGAATTTACCTGATAAAGAATTTCAAATTTTGATGGTGAAAATGATTCAAAATCTTGAAAGCAAAATGGAGTTACAGATAAATAACCTGGAGAAAAGGATTGAGAAGATGGAAGAAAGATTTAATAAGGACTTAGAAGAAATAAAAAAGTCAATATACAATGAATAATGCAATAGATGAGATCAGAAACACTCTGGAGGGAACAAACAGTAGAATAACAGAGGCAGAAGATAGGATAAGCGAACTAGAAGATAGAATTGTAGAAATAAATGAAACAGAGAGGAAAAAAGAAAAACGAATTAAAAGAAATGAGGACAATATTAGAGACCTCTGGGACAATGTTAAACGCTCCAACATTCGAATCATAGGAGTCCCAGAAGAAGAAGACAAAAAGAAAGACCATGAGAGAATACTTGAGGAGATAATAGTTGAAAACGTCCCTAAAATGGGGAAAGAAATAATCACCCAAGTCCAAGAAACCCAAAGAGTCCCCAACAGGATAAACCCAAGGCGAAATACTCCAAGACACATATTAATCAAATTAACAAAGATCAAACACAAAGAACAAATATTAAAAGCAGCAAGGGAAAAGCAGCAAATAACACATAAGGGGATTCCCATAAGGATAACAGCTGATCTTTCAACAGAAACTCTTCAGGCGAGAAGGGAGTGGCAAGACATACTTAAAGTGATGAAAGAAAATACCCTACAGCCCAGATTACTATACCCAGCAAGGATCTCATTCAGATATGAAGGAGAAATCAAAAGCTTTACAGACAAGCAAAAGCTGAGGGAATTCAGCATCACCAAACCAGCTCTCCAACAAATGCTAAAGGATCTTCTATAGACAGGAAACACAGAAAGAGTGTATAAACTTGAACCCAAAGCAATAAAGAAAATGGCTACAGGATTGTACTTATCAATAATTACCTTAAACGTAAATGGGTTGAAATTTTCAAAAAGGCTAGGAAACAATTCTCATAGCAATCAATAGTTCAGTGTTGAGTTCATGAATAGTTTTTAAAGTTTGGGACAAACTGTAGTATTTGCTATTTGAAGTACTATTCGTAATTGGCATATTACGATGTAACATTGGTCTTCATTTCCAACTTAAAACGCCTAAAAATGCCTAACAGGTTTTTAGATTTGTGAATTTTAGTTGAAATGTATTTTATGATGTTACTAAACCTGCAGAAATATTGAAATATTTCAGAGAACTTATTCACTGTACATTTAATTTATTTTATTTATAAAAGTTATGAACTGTAAAAAAAAAAAGAAAGAAACAGTCAGATAACCCTATGATGAAGTCCACAATCAACAAGCCCCACTCACAAGATCAGAGCTTCTAATTGGCTTTAAAATATACTACTTTCTTACATGAGTAGACAACTCAAGTTAGAATTTAACTATTCTGAGAACATAAAAGGGATAGAAAAACTACTTGAACAGGAGACTGGGGAGCATTATTGGAAAGATAGAGAAACGATTATGTTCTTTAGAGAGCAGTCAATAGAAAATGCCAAATTTTAAATTGCCAAAGAAGTAGCAATTTAAGCCCATTATTAGGTCATGCAAAGCTAAATATTAAAAGAACCAGCTGAAAAAAAAAAAAAAAAAAGAAGTAGAGCATTACAGCAGAGGATGACAGGAGGAACGCTATCCATGCTGTCTTCAGTTCAGCAGTGCCTGGCTTCAGAACAACTTTCTATGAAAGAAGGAGAATTCGAGGTTTGTCCACGGTCCCGTATTTATCAGCTTGTAAGTTCTGTCCTCCATAAGCCTCATTGTATAGCTGTACTTTGTGGCACTAATGACGTAGATTCATGTCCTTTTTAGAACACTATCATTAAAGTCCCCTATGGACCAGATAATTTCTAGCACAGACTGTCTAAGCTTTCTCTGCTGCTGCTGCTGCTAAGTCACTTCAGTAGTGTCCGACTCTGTGCGACCCCATAGATGGCAGCCCACCAGGCTCCCTAAGTGCCTCTTAATTTAAAAATTCCATTGTTTCATTACTTAAAACAGCTTTGAAAATTATTTTTCCAGTGTTTGTCCTGTTCCCTTCTCTAAATTGAATGTAATATGGTTTTCAGCAGGAAAACAGAACAGTTGTATGGAAGAATAGATAGTATTCAGTAGGGCTGGATGAGTAAGAGGAAATTTTAAATTGTGCTTACATAGGTAACTTGCATGGCATATATCTGTTAGTAAGAGATAGAATTCCCCTTAAGATTTCCCCAGAATTGTCATGATGTAAAGGAAAAATCCAGGGGAATATACACAAAGACTGATGAGCTCAGATGTCATTTCAGGCTAAGGCATGTTATGTCAGTACATGTCTCTTGCAAAGATAATACAAGTTCTCTCAGGTGATGCAAGGTGCAGCTGCAAATGGTTTTGAGATTTTATAATACAGCAACAGGCTGTTGTCTCTATGAAAGGATATTGATTTCAATTTAGAACAAAAACAAGTTCAGCTGGCAGGCAATAGATGGATGCTCTGGTACACAGGACCCACTTTGTAGTATCTCTTACCAACTCTCAGTGCAGCATCATGGCTGATTCACCCGTGGACACCAAGACAACTTAATGAAGGACCTGGAAAGAAATTTCTTCTGGATTCTGGAGCTCAAGTAAGTGACCAGATTGTGAAAAATAGATAAGGATAAGGCTATATTCTACCTCCTTAAACATGGTGTTAGGAGTTCTTTTAGCTCTAATTCTGTAGTATTTTGCCAATCTTTTCATCACAGACTAGTGGTAGTTGTGGATTTAGAAAAGTAACAGATGGTGAAGTGTTTCAAAACAGAAGATCTAGGGGACTTCCCTGGTGGTCGAGTGGTTAAGAATCTGCCTTCCACTTCAGGGGATACAGTTCCAGGGAACTAAGATTCTACATGCCATGGGGTAAATAAAACCCATGAGCCACAGTGAAGATCCGGGGCAGCTGGGAAAAAAAAAAAAAAAAAGGAAGATCTGCTTTCATATTTCATTTTTCAATTGCTGACAATTAAAGATCGATCCTATCTGCCCTGGGTCCCAGAAATGGAACCCCTTCCCTAGCCTCTTTTTTAAAAGATATCAAAAAAGCTTACAGTGATGCCAATGCTTTAGATGCTATGGTAGGTATCCCCAGTGACCAAGAATCCTTTCCTTAAATATAGGTGGTATTGTTATTAAATATATGTACCCTATAAAAGAGTATTACTAGTGTTTTAATTGTATTTTTTAAAGTAGATTAAAAAATTTAATGAGGTATAATTGAAATATAATAAACTGAATACTTTAGAAATGAATAATGTGTATATTTTCTGTCTGGTTTCTTTAACTCAGCACCATCCTTTCAAAATTCACACACATGCAAAAATGATTCATTCCTTTTTATTACTGAGTTAATTACATCATATGGACATATCACAACTTGCTTATCCATTTATCTCTATGTAAAATTTTGAGCTATTTTCAGCTATTGAGTTTTATAAATAAAAATACTGTGAACATTTAATATAAGTCTGAACATGTGCCTTTATTTCTTTTGTAGCGTGCTTTTAAAAATGACTATTTATCTTTCATAAATTCAAAGTTTAGTTAATGATTCTAAATAATAATGAGAGGTAGTGAAGGGAGATACCAAAATAACTATGAGTCATTTAGAGATTACATTCCTTTGGAAATTGTAATCTGCTTTTCTGGGTGTTATGCCAACCCATTGCCTACTTTTATGCATTGATGTGAATTGTTTAAAGACTAGCATTGTTGATAATCATTTGTCATATCTATCAGATATGTACAATAATAAACTTTAAAGCACAATTACTTTAAATATTTTCACATGGGCTTTATAAAGGCCAAATAGGACTTTCTTATTTTTTTTCAATAGTAGATAAATTTTGTTTAGTTTCAGTAGTAGACAGAATTTGTTTCCCATGACGAGAGGAACTTCTTCCTTCAACTCTTAACTCATTTTTTTAGCACACAGCTATGATGTGAATACAGTCCTAAAGTCTACATTTCCCTTAAAGATATATAAATATTTGAACCCCTTTTTTCTAGTTATTATCTCATGTTTGTTTGTTTTTTACTTACTGAATTCGTAATTCAACTCACGTGTTTCTGACTATGAGTTACAGGAGGATTGCCAGATACCTAGCTAATATTTCAGCACTCTTTCTTTTTTATAAATAATATATAAAATTGTTGACAAGCTATTTTAGTTCCACCATAATTTGAGCTCATCTTAATTGTTCAAGGACATAAATCCAAAAAAGACTCTCCTTATTTTATCTTGCATGTCTAAGCAATCATGCTTTTGTGCCTGTCATTTTTTATTCCCTCCCCTGACTTAGTCACTTAGAATATTTTTTTCTGCTCCATTTGTTATACGTGCCATAGGAAATGCTCATTTAGTCAGTTAGGTCATAAAGTGAGAGAGAGAGAAACAGCAGACTGTGAATTCATGGGAAAGAGGGATTGAGTAGGCCTCTCCTGATAAGAACCACGTGGGGAGACATGGTCATTTTACTGAATACTAAGAGGGGTTATACTCTGAAAGGAGAGTCCCAAGTTGTACCTATTGATGATCTTGATTTAATTTTGAGTATCAATTCCTGCCTCATATCTCATAGTCTATGACTTTCTACTTGTCTCTTTTTCCAGGCATGATGAAGCTTAAATCCTCTTCTTTTTCTGGGTCCTGTGTGAGCTTTCTTCTTCTACAAGTGATGACATCAACTTCAGGTAAGAGCATCCACTCTCTTCTTACTGAGTCACAGCTGTGGAAAGAACCTAGAGCAGGTATACAGTGTCCATTCTAGCATGTAAGGAGCTTGGAAGGCATTACTATGGCCTACTGCTACTGCTACTGCTAAGTCGCTTCAGTCATGTCTGACTCTGCATGACCCCATAGACGGCAGCCCAACAGGCTCCCCCGTCCCTGGGATTCTCCAGGCAAGAACACTGGAGTGGGTTGCCATTTCCCTCTCCAATGCATGAAAGTGAAAAGTGAAAGTGAAGTCGCTCAGTCATGTCTGACTCGTAGCGACCCCATGGACTGCAGCCCACCAGGCTCCTCCGTCCATGGGATATTCTAGGCAAGAGTACTGGAGTGGCTTGCCATTGCCTTCTCTGACTATGGCCTGCTAGCAAGTAAAAAACTGAAAAAACTGAAAGTCAACAACTCTTCTTAGATCCAACAGAGAATTGAGGTAATAGGACAAATTGCTCCTTCCCAAATTAGAGAGATACATAAGTGGATACTGAAGTGAAAGTCACTCAGTTGTGTTCAACTCTTTGCAACCCCGTGGACTATACAGTCTATGGAATTCTCCAGGCCGGAATACTGGAGTGGGTAGCAGTTCCCTTCTCTAGGGGATCTTCCCAACCCAGGGATCAAACCCAGATCTCCTGCATTGCAGGTGGATTCCTTACCAGTTGAGCCACAAGGGAAGCCCAGGAATACTTGAGTGGGTAGCCTATCCCTTCTCCAGCGGATCTTCTGACCCAGGAATCAAAACAGGATCTCCTGGATTGCAGGTAGATTTTTTACCAACTGAGCTATCAGGGAAGCCCTAAGAGGAGAGAGAGACTCACAACTTCCCAGGCCATAAATCATTGTGGAAACCAGTGCAAGGGTAGGAAAATCTAAACTGTAATAACTGAATTGCTGTAGGCTCAGTGTGGACAAGTCTGAAAGTTATAAACTCCAAGAGGGCCCAATCATGAGAAAGCTCACTTTTGTGAGTTTTACCTCCATGGTTTTTACTAAGCTCTCACATGGAATATTGGGGGAAATGCCGTTGTGCTTTAGCAGGAGGAGGGGAAGGGAAACTACTTTGAAATATGCTTATCTTAGTAAGGCCTGCCTTCAAGAGACAATATTTTACCAGAATCTAGTTCAATTCAGTTCAGTTCAGTCCCTTAGTCATGTCTGACTCTTTGCAACCCCATGAATCACAGCACGCCAGGCCTCCCTGTCCATCACCAACTCCTGGAGTTCACTCAAACTCATGTCCACAGAGTCGGTGATGCCATCCAGCCATGTCATTCTCTGTTGTCCCCTTATCCTCCTGCCGCCAATCCCTCCCAGCATCAGAGTCTTTTCCAGAGAGTCAACTATTTGCATGAGGTAGCCAAAGTATTGGAGTATCAGCTTTAGCATCAGTCCTTCCAATGAACACCCAGGACTGATCTCCTTTAGAATGGCCTGGTTGGATCTCCTTGCAGTCCAAGGGACTCTCAAGAGTCTTCTCCAACACCACAGTTCAAAAGCATCAATTCTTTGGCAATCAGCTTTCTTCACAGTCCAACTCTCACATCCATACATGACCACTGGAAAAACCATAGCCTTGACTAGGTGGACCTTTGTTGGCAAAGTAATGTCACTGCTTTTTAATATGCTATCTAGGTTGGTCATAACATTCCTTCCAAGGAGTAAGTGTCTTTTAATTAAATGGCTGCAATCAGCATCTGCAGTGATTTTGGAGCCCCCCCAAAAAAAGTCTGACACTGTTTCCACTGTTTCTCCATCTATTTCTCATGAAATGATGGGACCAGATGCCACGATCTTAGTTTTCAGAATCTTGAGCTTCAAGCCAACTTTTTAACTCTCCTCTTTCACTTTGGTTCCAAATAGGAAAAGGAGTACGTCAAGGCTGTATATTGTCACCCTGCTTATTTAAATTATATGCAGAGTACATCATGAGGAATGCTGGGCTGGAAGAAGCACAAGCTGGAATCAAGATTGCTGGGAGAAATATCAATAGCCTCAGATATGCAGATGACACTACCCTTATGGCAGAAAGTGAAGAGGAACTCAAAGGCCTCTTGATGAAAGTGAAAGAGGAGAGTGAAAAGGTTGGCTTGAGCTCAACATTCAGAAAACAAAGATCATGGCATCTGGTCCCATCACTTCATGGGAAATAGATGGAAAAACAGTGGGAACAGTGTCAGACTTTTTTTTTGGGCTCCAAAATCACTGCAGATGCTGATTGCAACCATGAAATTAAAAGACACTTACTCCTTGGAAGGGAAGTTATGACTAACCTTGATAGTATATTAAAAAGCAGAGACATTACTTTGCCCACAAAGGTCGGTCTAGTCAAGGCTATGGTTTTTCCCATGGTCATGTATGGATGTGAGAGTTGGACTGTGGAGAAGGCTGATCGCCGAAGAATTGATGCTTTTGAACTGTGGTGTTGGAGAAGACTCTTGAGAGTCCCTTGGACTGCAAGGAGGTCCAACCAGTCCATTCTAGGGGAGATCAATGCTGGGTGTTCATTGGAAGGACTGATGCTAAAGCTGAAACTGCAATACTTTGGCCACCTCATGCGACGAGTTGACCCACTGGAAAAGACTCTGATGCTGGGAAAAGTTGGGGGCGGGAGGAGAAGGGGACAACAGAGGATGAGATGGCTGGATGGCATCACCGACTCTGTGGACATGAGTTTGAGTGAACTCCGGGAGTTGGTGATGGACAGGGAGGCCTGGTGTGCTGTGATTCATGGGGTCATGGAGAGCCGGACATGACTGAGCAACTGAACTGAATTGAACTGAACTTCACTTTCATCAAGAGGCTTTTTAGTTCCTCTTCACTTTCTGCCATAAGGGTGGTGTCATCTGCATATCTATTGGTATTTTCTCAGAATCTAACTTACCTGGGGGCAGGAAAACATCCAACTCCTCCTCCTTTGTGTCCCATTAAGGAGGGATATTTCTTCTCTTAAATTGAAGAAAGTAGGGAAAACCACTAGACCATTCAGATATGACACAAATCAAATCCCTTATGATTATACAGTGGAAGTGAGGAATAGATTTAAGGGACTAGGTCTGATAGAAATGGTGCCTGATGAACTATGGACAGAGGTTTGTGACATTGTACAGGAGGCAGGAACCAAGACCATTCCCATGGAGAAGAAATGCAAAAAAGCAAAATGGGTGTCTGAGGAGGCCTTACAAATAGCTGTGAAAAGAAGAGAAGTGAAAACCAAAGGCGAAAAGGAAAGATATAAGCATCTGAATGCAGAGTTCCAAAGAATAGCAAGGAGAGATAAGAAAGCCTTCCTCAGCGATCAATGCAAAGAAATAGAGAAAAAACAACAGAATAGGAAAGACTAGAGATCTCTTCAAGAAAATTAGAGATACCAAGGGAACGTTTCATGCAAAGATGGGCTCGATAAAGGACAGAAATGGTGTGGACCTAACAGAAGCAGAAGATATTAAGAAGAGGTGGCAAGAATACACAGAAGAACTGTACAAAAAAGATCTTTATGACCAAGATAATCACGATGGCGTGATCACTCACCTGGAGCCAGACATCCTGGAATGTGAAGTCAAGTGGGCCTTAGAAAGCATCACTATGAACAAAGCTAGTGGAGGTGATGGAATTCCAGTTGAGCTACTTCAAATCCTGAAAGATGATGCTATGAAATTGCTGCACTCAATATGCCAGCAAATTTGGAAAACTCAGCAGTGGCCACAGGACTGGAAAAAGTCAGTCTTCCTCGCAATCCCAATGCCAAAGAATGCTCAAACTACCGCACAATTATACTCATCTTAAACGCTATTAAAGTCATGCTCAAAATTCTCTAAGCCAGGCTTCAGAAATATGTGAACCGTGAACTTCCAGATGTTCAAGCTGGTTTTAGAAAAGGCAGAGGCACCAGAGATCAAATTGGCAACATCCGCTGGATCATGGAAAAAGTAAGAGAGTTCCAGAAAAACATCTATTTCTGCCTCATTGACTATGCCAAAGCCTTTGACTGTGTGGATCACAATAAACTGTGTAAAATTCTGAAAGAGATGGGAATACCAGACCACCTGACCTGCCTCTTGATGAACCTGTATGCAGGTCAGGAAGCAACAGTTAGAACTGGACATGGAATAACAGACTGGTTCCAAATAGGAAAAGGAGTACGTCAAGGTTGTATATTCTCACCCTGCTTATTTAACTTATATGCAGAGTACATCATGAGGAACGCTGGGCTGGAAGAAGCACAAGCTGGAATCAAGATTGCCGGGAGAAATATCAATAACCTCAGATATGCAGATGACACCACCCTTATGGCAGAAAGTGAAGAAGAACTAAAAAGCCTCTTGATGAAAGTGAAAGAGGAGAGTGAAAAAGTTGGCTTGAAGCTCAACATTCAGAAAACAAAGATCATGGCACCTGGTCCCATCACTTCATGGGAAATATATGGGGAAACAGTGGAAACAGTGTCAGACTTTATTTTTTTGGGCTCCAAAATCACTGCACTGCAGATGCTGATTGCAGCCATGAAATTAAAAGACGCTTACTCCTTGGAAGGAAATTTATGACCAACCTAGACAGCATATTAAAAAACAGACATTAATTTTCCAACAGATTTCCGTCTAGTCAAGGCTATGGTTTTTCCAGTGGTCATGTACGGATGTGAGAGTTGGACTGTGAAGAAAGCTGATTGCCAAAGAATTGATGCTTTTGAACTTGGTGTTGGAGAAGACTCTTGATAGTCCCTTGGACTGCAAGGAGTTCCAGCAAGTCCATTCTAAAGGAGATCGATCCTGGGTTTCATTGGAAGGACTGATGCTAAAGCTGAAACTCCAATACTTTGGCCACCTCTTAGGAAAAGTTGACCCCCTGGAAAAGACTCTGATGCTGGGAGGGATTGGGGGCAGGAGGAGAAGGGGACGACAGAGAATGAGATGACTGGATGGCATCACCAACTCGATTGAGGCGAGTTTGAGTGAACTCCGGGAGTTGGTGATGGACAGGGAGGCCTGGCGTGCTGTGATTCATGGGGTCGCAAAGATTCGGACACAACTGAGTGACTGAACTGAACTGAAGGAGGGATATGGTTTCCCTGGTGGCTCATGAGTAAAAAATCTGCCTGCAATGCAGGAGACACAGGAGAAATGAGTTTGATCCATCCCCCCTGGAGGGGGCCATGAAACCCACTTCAGTATTCTTGCTGGGAGAATACTATGGATAGAGGAGTCTAGCAGGCTATGGTCCAAGCAGTTGCAAAGAGTCAGACAGGATTGAAGGGACTGAGCACACACATACAGCAGGGAAGGATACAACTGAGAAGCACTTATGAAGTTCATAGTCAAGGACACAGGCTCACTAAAAGACTGAAATCTAATCACAGAACTAAAGCATATCTCTCCTCCTCCTACACCATACCACTAACTCACTAAATGCCTTTAATCAGCGTTTTGTTTTTTTCCAGGTACATCATGTGTGGCTTCCGACAAAAAATTACAAAGCATACTAAAAGGCAAAACATCATGTGGAAGGGGTAGAGCAAAGTATCAAAATAAGAAATTGATATGGCAAGATTGTTGGAATTGTCAGACTAGAAATCTAAAATAATTGTGGCTAATATGCTATAGGTTCTAATGGAAAAGTTAGATGACATGCAGGAATGGATAAGCAATGCAAGCAAAGAGATGTAAATTCTAAGAAAGAATCAGAAAGAAATCATAGGGATTAAAAACACTATAATAGAAATAAAGAATTCCTTTCATAGACTCATTATTAGCCTGGACATGGCTGAGGAAAGAATCTTTGAGCTTGAGTATTATCAGCAGAAATTTTCAAAATTGAAAACCAGAGAAAGAGTAAAAAAAAAAAATGGAAGAGAAAAATCTAAAAACTGTGGGACAACCAAAAAGATCAAATGGAATGCTAGTACAAAAAGAAAAAGAAAGAAAAAGAAGAAATATTTGAAACAATAATGACCAAGAGCTAAGGATGTGAGAGTTGGACTGTGAAGAAAGCTGAGTGCCGAAGAATTGATGCTTTTGAACTGTGGTGTTGGAGAAGACTCTTGAGAGTCCCTTGGACTGCAAGGAGATCTAACCGGTCCATCATAAAGGAGACCAGTCCTGGGTGTTCATTGGAAGGACTGATGCTGAAACTCCAATACTTTGGCCACCTCATGCGAAGAGCTGACTCATTAGAAAAGACCTTGATGCTGGGAGGGATTGGGGGCAGGAGGAGAAGGGGATGACAGAGGATGAAATGACTGGATGGCATCACTGACTTGATGCACACGAATCTGGGTGAACTCCGGGAGTTGGTAATGGACTGGCATGCTGATCTGAACTGATACACTTTAAATATACAATTTTTTTGTTAGTTCAGTTCAGTCACTCAGTCATGTCCAACTTTTTGCGACCCCATGGACTGCAGCATTCCAGGCTTCCCTGTCCATCACCAATTCCTGGAGATTGCTCAAATTCATGTCCATCGAGCTGGTGATGCCATCCAACCATGTCATCCTCTGTTGTCCCCTTCTCCTCCTGCCCTCAATCTTTCCCAGCATCAGGGTCTTTTCTAATGAGTTGACTCTTCGCATCAGGTGGTCAACGTATTGGAATTTCAGCTTTGTAATCAGTCCTTTCAATGAATATTTAGGACTGATTTTTGTCAATTATTCTTCAATAAACCTGGGGAGAAAGCCTATTTTGCATAATATTAGTATAGCAAGACTTGTTCTGTTTTGGTTACTATTTGCATTTAATAACTTTTCCCATCCTTTTACTTTCAACTTATTCAAGGCTGTGGATCTAAAGTGAGTCTTTTGCAGACAATATACGGTTGTATCATGTGTTTTTATCCCTTCTGCCAACTCTGTTGATTGGAGAGTTTAGTTCATTTACATTTAAAGTAATGGATTTCTTCTGGTATTTTTATTCTTGTATATTTTATAACTTTTTGCTGCTCATTTCCTTCATTACATACTTCTGTGTCTAGTTGATTTTTTTGTAGTGAAATGTTTAGAAAGGGATATAGTCATAGCTGGACATACAGAATGGCCAGGTTGGATGATAAGAATTCAGTGTATCCTACAATGTGTAGCAACAAAGAAGTTGTTGGCCTCATGTGTATCCTGGTTTTCTATCTTCTTCCACAGAAAACTGGACAGTAACCATTCCCACAAGACACTTGGTGGCTACAGTAGGAGGACAGGCTGAGCTCAGCTGTCAGTTGTCCCCACCACAAAGTGCAGAGCACATGGAGGTGCTCTGGTTCAGAGGGGACAATTCCAAACTTGTTCACCAATACAGGGCTGGCCATGAAGTGAACGGTGACTGCCCCAGAATATGTGCATCGCACAGAGTTTGTAAAAGAGGCCATTAGCAAGGGCAAGGTGACTCTCAGACTTCATAATATCAATGTTTCTGATGATGGATCATATCAGTGTTCATTTAAAGGTGGTGGCATTAAAGATGTGGCCAGCGTGAATCTGAGCATAGCAGGTAAGTTTCATGGTGGAATGTTGCATACCAATGCCCTTGTGACCCTGTAAGTTGAAATATATGAAAATATATCAATGTTTCTTTTTATTTTTTCACATTTTCAAACATGTTTCAAATCCTATAATAAGAAAAATCTATTTATCTAACGCAAGAATATACTATGCAATGGACAGACAATGCAGAGTGATCAGAATTTGCCTAATTTGTAATTTGGATGTGAATTTGAAGATCACAATGTTAATGAGACTCTTTTCAGATTTCCAATCCAATCTCAAAGCAACAACTGTCTTGATCTTTCTGTCCCATTTTCTCCAGCATTAGGCTTAGAAACACAAATCCATGTTCAGGCTCCTGGCACTGAGGGACTCACAGTGGACTGTAACTCAGGAGGGTGGTTCCCAAAGCCCCAGATGGAGTGCAGAGACAGTAGAGGAGAGATAGTTCCACATTCATCAAAATCCTATTCACAGGATGCAGCCAGATTGTTTCATGTGAAGATGAATCTTGTCCTTAGAAACCAGTCATGGGGCAACGTGACTTGCTACATTCGCAATCCTCTAACAGGTGAAGAGAAATGAACAAATACCATCCTGGCTGGTGAGTGTTTCTCAGAGTTTCATTGTCAATATATCAACATAAAGAAAAATTAATAGGATAATTTGAGTCATGAAAAAATGTTTTCATCTCCTGAGATGGGGAAGTTTGTGAAATGAGCCTATCTTAGAGATAAGACTTTCATGGGAAATATCAACTGGGAGTTAGTGAATTTAAAGTTCTATGGAGGAGACCAGGCTTGAGACATATGTGAATGTCTTTAAGAAGAATATTTAAAACAATGGAATTGGACAAGATACAAAGTGAATAAGGATGGAAAAAATAAAAAAACCAGGTTCCTAGAACTGAATTTTGGAGCATTCACCTTTTAGATGTTCTTTAGGTGACTAAGAGAAATCTGCAAATTATCTGAGTAGGAATAGGGAAAGAGGAGGAGGAAAACACATAAACACAGCAGGTAAAAATGAATATTAGAAGCATTTGCTTTGATCTCTTTTATCAATGGTAAAAAAGAATTTTCTTCAGAACCTGTTTTAAATCTTTCAAATGTTTCTTATTGCTTCACTAAAGATAGTTGTTTCCTATTCAAATTAGTAAGCATTATTTAGATATATTTAGGCTTCCCAGGTGGCATAGTGGTAGAGAATCCGCCTGCCAATGCAGGAGACACAGGAGATGTGTGTTTGATCCCTGGGTCAGGAAGATTCCCTGGAGCAGGAAATGGCAACTCACTCAAGTAGTCTTGCCTGGGAAATCTCAAGGACAGAGGAGCCTGGTAAGCTACAGTTGCCGGGGTAGCAAAGAGTCAGACACGACTGAACATGCATGCACGCATGCATATATATTCAACTATTAGTTTCAGATAGGATTCAAATTGGAATAGGCTATAACATAAACATAATATTTGCGAAAAAACTGTATCATAAGCAATTAAATTAATATTAAAAGTTGAACCGTGTAATAATAATTTTGAAAAAAATGGCTTTCATAGGCTGTGTGAACAATATTGTTACAACTTTTCACATCCTATGTAATGAATACAGCTCTCAGACTTTTACCCAATTCACAAATATTCATACAGATTAAAAATTTAACATAAAATAAATATGAAATCTACAAAAACACTGCAAGGTAAGCTTTATTTTCCCTGAAAAACTAGCCCCCAAAATGCTGTTGCTAATTTTAAAAAATATAAAAGTGAATATACAACCAAAAGGGATATATTTATGGATGATGAATTTCCTTAATTGGGAATTAGAACAAGGACTAATAATAAGATGCTCAGTCCCAAGGAAAATCTGGAAAAGGTAATGTGCTTAACATTAGCCATAGAATTTCGTCACAAGGTAAATACAGGACTATGAAATATAGCACATATTGTGCCTGCTGCTTCTGCTAAGTCGCTTCAGTCGTGTCCGACTCTGTGCGACCCCATAGACGGCAGCCCACCAGGCTCCACCATCCCTGGGATTCTCCAGGCAAGAACACTGGAGTGGGTTGCCATTGCCTTCTCCAATTTGTGAAAGTGAAAAGTGAAAGTGAAGTCGCTCAGTCGTGTCCGATTAGTAGCGACCCCATGGACTGCAGCCCACCAGGCTCCTCTCTCCATGCGATTTTCTAGGCAAGAGTACTGGAGTGGCTTGCCATTGCCTTCTCCGATATTGTGCCTAAAAGACCTCAAAAAGAGAAAAATATTTGTGGAGGAATAGTCAGTTTTTAACAAGAGTATTCACCTCCTTGAAGACAAAAATAAACCAAAATTAATATAAGTATTTATTTAAAGACATTCCAGAAAGAAATCCCTTGGAAGTCTTTAAAAAAATATTGGATAAGGTAAGTTTTGGAAGTTAGTATGGAAAAATGAATATCTGTAAATGGCAATATAATTTTAAAAATGAGGAAGAATTTCCTTAATCAGATTAAAAACTGATTATAGTAAAGTAATTGTGAATAAATGTTAAAGAGTTTGTGGTAATTTCCAACCATAGAATATTATGTACCATCACAGGAGTAGGCCATTGTATCAATGCTAAATACTAAGAAGGGCAGAAAGAGATTCAAATCATAAAATAACAGTATAACAAATTATGAAGTATAAAGTTTAGTGCATTGAAAAAAATGAAAAAGTTCCTATACGATGTTGGAATAATTGTCTATATTTCTGGAAGAAAAAGACTCATACATATAATTATATACAGAAATAAATTACATATAGGTTAGAAGTCTAAGGTAAAAGTGACACAATAAACATTTTTAAGGAATATACCATATAACTCTAGTATTAAAGAGACCTCAACAAGAAATGCAGATCATAAAAGTAAAGAAATGTCTATTTGTCTCCATTATCTTTCAGTTCAGTTCAGTTCAGTCGCTCAGTTGTGTCCGACTCTTTGCGACCCCATGAATCACAGCACGCCAGGCCTCCCTGTCCATCTCCAACTCCTGGAGTTCACTCAAACTCATGTCCATCGAGTCGGTGATGCCATCCAGCCATCTCATTCTCTGTCGTCCCCTTCTCCCCCTGCCCCCAATCCATCCCAGCATCAGACTCTTTTTCAGTGAGTCAACTCGTCACATGAAGTGGCCAAAGTATTGGAGTTTCAGTTTTAGCATCAGTCCTTCCAATGAACACCCAGGACTGATCTCCTTTAGAATGGACTGGTTGGATCTCCTTGCAGTCCAAGGGACTCTCAAGAGTCTTCTCCAGCACCACAGTTCAAAAGCATCAATTCTTCGGCGATCAGCCTTCTTCACAGTCCAACTCTCACATCCATACATGACCATGGGAAAAACCATAGCCGTGACTAGACAGACCTTGGTTGGCAAAGTAATGTCTCTGCTTTTTAATATGCTATCTAGGTGGGTCATAACTTTCTTTCCAAGGAGTAAGCGTCTTTTAATTTCCTGGCTGCAATCAGCATCTGCAGTGATTTTGGAGCCCAAAAAAATAAAGTCTGAACTGTTTCCACTGTTTCCCCATCTATTTCCCATGAAGTGGTGGGACCAGATGCCATGATCTTTGTTTTCTGAATGTTGAGCTTCGAGCCAACCTTTTCACTCTCCTCTTTCACTTTCATCAAGAGGCCTTTGAGTTCCTCTTCACTTTCTGCCATAATGGTGGTGTCTTTGATATTTCTCCTGGCAATCTTGATTCCAGCTTGTGCTTCTTCCAGCCTAATGTTCCTCGTGATGTACTCTGCATATGAGTTGTATAAGCAGGGTGAGAATATACAACCTTGACATACTCCTTTCCTATTTGGAACCAGTCTGTTGTTCCATGTCCAGTTCTAACTGTTGCTTCCTGACCTGCATACAGGTTTCTCAAGAGGCAGGTCAGGTGGTCTGGTATTCCCATCTCTTTCAGAATGTTCCACAGTTTATTGTGATCCACACAGTCAAAGGCTTTGGCATAGTCAATGAAGCAGAAATAGATGTTTTTCTGGATCTCTCTTGCTTTCTCCATGATCCAGCAGATGTTGGCAATTTGATCTCTGGTGCCTCTGCCTTTTCTAAAACCTGCTTGAACATCTGGGAGTTCACAGTTCACATATTGCTGAAACCTGGCTTGGAGAATTTTGAGCATGACTTTACTAGCGTGTGAGATGAGTGCAATTGTGCGGTAGTTTGAGCATTCTTTGGCATTGCCTTTCTTTGGGATTGGAATGAAGACTGACCTTTTCCAGTCCTGTGGCCACTGCAGAGTTTTCCACATTTGCTGGCATATTGAGTGCAGCACTTTCACAGCATCATCTTTCAGGATTTGAAATAGCTCAACTGGAATTCCATCACCTCCACTAGCTTTGTTCGTAGTGATGCTTTCTAAGGCCCACTTGACTTCACATTCCAAGATGTCTGGTTCCATGTGAGTGATCACGCCATCGTGATTATCTTGGTCATGAAGATCTTTTTTGTACAGTTCTGTGTATTCTTGCCATCTCTTCTTAATATCTTCTGCTTCTGTCAGGTCCATACCATTTCTGTCCTTTATCAAGCCCATCTTTGCATGAAATGTTCCCTTGATATCTCTAATTTTCTTGAAAAGATCTCTTGTTTTTCCTATTCTGGTGTTTTCCTCTATTTCTTTGCATTGATCGCTGAGGAAGGCTTTCTTATATCTCCTAGCTATTCTTTGGAACTCTGCATTCAGATGCTTATATCTTTCCTTTTCTCCTTTGCTTTTTGCTTCTCTTCTTTTCACAGCTATTTGTAGGGCCTCCTCAGACAGCCATTTTGCTTTTTTGCATTTCTTTTCCATGGGGATGGTCTTGGTCCCTGTCTCCTGTACAATGTCACGAACCTCTGTCCAGAGTTCATCAGGCACTCTATCTATCAGATCTAGTCCCTTAAATCTATTTCTCACTTCCACTGTATAATCATAAGGAATTTGATTTGGGTCATATCTGAATGGTCTAGTGGTTTTCCCTACTTTCTTCAATTTAAGTCTGAATTTGGCAATAAGGAGTTCATGATCTGTGCGACAGTCAGCTCCTGGTCTTGTTTTTGCTAACTGTATACAGCTTCTCCATCTTTGGTTGCAAAGAATATAATCAATCTGATTTCGGTGTTGACCATCTGGTGATGTCCATGTGTAGAGTCTTCTCTTGTGTTGTTGGAAGAGGGTGTTTGCTATGACCAGTGTGTTCTCTTGGCAAAACTCTATTAGCCTTTGCCCTGCTTCATTCCGTGCTCCAAGGCCAAATTTGCCTGTTACTCCAGGCAAAATTCCTGTTCCTACTTTTGCATTCCAGTCCCCTATAATGAAAAGGACATAATTTTGGGGTGTTAGTTCTAAAAGGTCTTGTAGGTCTTCATAGAACCGTTCAACTTTGGCTTCTTCAGCATTACTGGTTGGAGCATAGACTTGGATTACTGTAATATTGAATTGTTTGCCTTGGAAATGAACAGAAATCATTCTGTTATTTTTAAGATTGCATCCAAGTACTGCATTTCAGACTCTTTTGTTGACCATGATGGCTACTCCATTTCTTCTAAGGGATTCCTGCCCACAGTAGTAGATATAATGGTCATCTGAGTTAAATTCACTCATTCCAGTCCATTTTAGTTCACTGATTCCTAGAATGTCGACGTTCACTCTTGTCATCTCCTGTTTGACCACTTCCAATTTGCCTTGATTCATGGACCTAACATTCCAGGTTCCTATGCAATATTGCTCTTTACAGCATCGGACCTTGTTTCTATCACCGGTCACATCCACAATTGGGTATTTGTTTCGCTTTGGCTCCATCCCGTCATTCTTTCTGGAGTTATTTCTCCACTGATCTCCAGTAGCATACTGGGCACCTACTGACGTGGGGAATTCCTATCATTTTGCCTTTTGATACTGTTCATGGGGTTCTCAAGGCAAGTATACTGAAGTGGTTTGCCATTCCCTTCTCCAGTGGACCACATTCTGTCAGACCTCTCCACCATGACCCGTCCGTCTTGGGTGGCCCCACACGGCATGACTTAGTTTCATTGAGTTAGACAGGGCTGTGATCCATATGATCAGATCAACTAGTTTTCTGTGATTATGATTTCAGTGTGTCCGCCCTCTAATGCCCCTTCCCAATACCTACCGTCTTATTTGGGTTTCTCTTACCTTGGTTGTGGAATATCTCTTCACAGCTGCTCCAGTTGAGGCTGTCTTATAGCCACTGAGCTTCTCAACCACAAGCAGGGTGTACAGGATTCTGCTTGATTGTTTCCTTTATATTTAGGAAGCATTTGCACTGGAATTGTTAATAAGAAAGGAGAGCGAGAGTGAGGGAGGTGGGGGTGAGGGAGAGAGACTTCCTTCTATCAACTATAGCCTCAAGTCAAATTCTATCCCCCAAACAAACTCAATTCCAGGCTCTGTATTTGCCACTAAAACAGCACCCCTGAAACTTAACCCCCACTCACATACAAAAAAGTGAAGAAAAAACGGCCTGAAAGAGAATCTTGCTTTATTAGCAGTAAAATTCCTAATCCAATGGTGCCCCATGTTGAGGGTTTATTGATCTTCAAATGGCTCAGCCCTTTCTTTCAGACAACCTGTTTTACCCAGACCACATTTGGATGACACTCTCTGTATTTCTTCTGTTCATGATATTGTTTTTGGCTATTGTGCTCCTTTGTTGTCAGTGTTTCACAAAAGGAGATAACTGCTGCAAGCAGTGTGGAGTCATTAAGAAAATCTCTCTTAGAGTGATGAGTAAGTCACATGGGTTGTTTAAGCAAAGCTGTACAACATTTGTCAATGAATGCCAATCATAGGAAGATTTAGGGCTTGTTTCTCACTTTAGAAATGTTGAACTTCACCATCTCTTAATTAGGAACTTCCCAGTAAATAATTTATTGGGTGCCTACCTTATGCTAGGCACTGTATCAATAATATTCATTTTACCAAAGTCACCTAAATTAATCCTAAAGGCTTGTTTTTATTGTCACCATTTTATAGATGAAAATGTCACAAATCACAGCTCATAAGTGATAAGACTGGAAGGCAGATGTCTCTGGTTCCAGTCCTCATGCTCTAGTCATTATTCTTATTTGCAGTAACTAGTTTCAGGTTTCTGCTTGCACACCTTAATGATTGAGGAGGTTATTAGCTCAGGAAACATTACTACTCCATATTTGCCATGGGAATTTTCTTCATTTGGAAATAAAATCTATTGATCTATGATTTCCACCAATTACATCACAATGAGTAGCTCTTCTCTGTCTTCCCCAGGAAAGTCTTTTAAAGACTTGAGGTCATAATTTTACTTCAATTGAGCTTCTTTGAGGAGTATCTCATTATTTCTGATTATTTTCTTCTGGAAATTGATAGAGATTAGAGAATAAATGCACAAATATTTTAGTAATATATGGTAAAACATTTTAATTATCTGTTAAACTTGTAAAAATAAGTGCTTTGACAAGGAAATTAAAGCTGAGGAATTTAAAGTGTGTTTTCTTTTAGTCACCCCAGAGTCACCACTGCTCCATCTGTCTAATCTCACAACCCTCAGAAGTCCCAGAAATCTAATGAAGATCCCAGGGCATCTGTCTGGTTCCCTGAGATTAATTCAGTGCTAGATTAGGTGGTGAGAATTAGGGGAAAAAAACTCCTCTTAGTTCTGCTGTGTCCATAAGTCCAGTTTTACTAGGGTCAGCCACCACCCACAAAGTAAACTCACATCCTAGCCCTACTTAGTTTGAGTGGGCATGAAGCAGTGACTGTGCTTTTTCTGATAACGGTTCTTAGGTCGATGGTAACCCATATTCCTGCACTCCTCTTTCATTAATACGAACTCTCTCTGTTCTAGTGTTCCCATATGGCTTCCTTGGTTGGTTGAGCTCAGGAGTCATTCAATTACCATGTCTTTTAGCCTTTTCTGGAATGCTCATTATATATCTGAAGTTCCGGAGACGAGGTAAATGGGGTTAATTGTGGTGACTACTACTAAGATCTTAACAGATCTCCTTTCCCTGGGTACCTGTTTTCTTGGTGTTCTTTAGCAAGAGCTGCATGACTTTTTCCTCATAACCAGGAAGATGAACAATTTAGCTGACATCTCAGAGGACCAAATTCTGACACTGATTATTGTGGGTGTCGAAGACTGAAGCTGCATTGACTGCCACCAGTGTTTTCCACTGCACTTAAGGGCATACCTCCTTCTGCTATAAGGAATAAGAAACATTCTGGCTTCAGAAAACATGACTGGGTCCAGTCACTGATTTACTATGCCATTGCTGGTGTAGAGTCATGACTCTAGGTCAATGCTTCTTATCTATTTGAGGCTTAGAGTCTACTTTGAAAATATAATGTTAGCATGAATCCAGTTACAGTGCTCACATAAACCTCTTAAATCTACATGCAGTTTTCAGGAAGCTTATGAAATGCTGAATTCTTTCCTTGTGCTTCTCTGGTAGCTCAGTTGGTAAAGAATCCACCTGCAATGCAGGAGACCCTGGTTCAATTTCTGGCTTGGGAAGATCCCCTGGATAAGGGAAAGGCTACCCACTCCAGTATTCTGGACTGAAGAATTCCATGGACTACAGTCCATGGAGTTGCGAAGAGTCAGACACAACTGAGAAACTTTCACTTTCTTTCCTTGGACTATTATGAAATATGGTCATCATTTATAGGTGAAATTGATAAACTAATAAAATGGTATTCAAAAAAATGATTTTGGCACTTGGCAGTTCATAATTTAGAGATTTATAAGGAATATGTATGTATGAGATAATTGCCATCTAATCAAGGCAAAGAAACCCTTTATTTTACTTGAGGCATTCCTGTCAAACCACAGAAGAGAATTTTAGAGAATTAGGGTGGTCACTCGGAGAAGGCAATGGCAAGCCACTCCAGTACTCTTGCCTAGAAAATCCCATGGATGGAGGATCCTGGTAGGCTGCAGTCCGTGGGGTCGCTAAGGGTCGGACACGACTGAGTGACTTCACTTTCACTTTTCACTTTCACACATTGGAGCAGGAAATGGCAACCCACTCCAGTGTTCTTGCCTGGAGAATCCCAGGGACAGGAGAGCCTGGTGGGCTTCCGTCTATGGGGTCACACAGAGTCGGACACGACTGAAGTGACTTAGCAGCAGCAGCAGCAGGGTGGTCACTAGTAGAACTTTCTCAGTTCCCTTTCCTCCCTTCCTCGTGCTAGGCAGCCTTGAACCACAACATGCACAGTCCTATATTTCTAATCAGTCCACTGAAAATTGCAAACCTTGCCTCAGAAGTTACCAAATAATGGATGGAAAGACCCTACTTTCTATTACCAAGAGGAAAATTAATGTTTGTATGAACAAACCAAGCACTTGAATATGATGTTTGAGAAAAATAGTCGACCTAAGACAAAATTCCTCTGGACTTCTTAATTTGAACTAAGTCAAAACACTTACTCCTGAGGATTCTGTAGAAGTAGACGTGAGGAGCCAACAGACCAGAGTATAGACCAACTGAGTTTTTACAAGAGCCGCCCGAGGAAATATAAATTATTTCTGATTGTAAAGGTTTTTTCCCCCCTCAGGTTTAATGATCTCCTAGCTGTGGTCAGCAATTTCTTTTAAATAAATACTTAGGAATTAAACTAGATCATATGTTGTTGTTGCTTAGTTGCTCAGTCATATCCTACTCTTTTGTGACTCCATGGACTCTAGCCCAGCAGGCTCCTCTTGCAATGGGATTTCCAGACTAAAATACTGGAGTGGGTTGCCATCTCTTCCCCACCCAGGGATCGAACCCATGTCTGCTGCTTTGGCAGGCAGATTCTTTACTACTAAGCAACCAGGGAAGCACTGAATTATGTGTTAGGTGAATTTTTTTAACTTTACAAGAAACCACTAAACTGTGTGTACTATTTTACACATCACCTGCAATGGATAAGAGAACATTTATTCCTCATGTTTTCCACTTTGGGTTTCCCTCAATCTTTCTAATTTTAGCTAGTGTGTTCAGTGGTATCTCATCTCGGTTTTAATTTGCTCTTCCTGAGCATTTCACATAAGTGGAATCAAATGATATTTACTCATTTTTGACTGACTCCTTTCACTTAGCATAATGTTTTAAAGGTCTATTCATATTTTAATATGTATCAATTCTTCATTCCTTTTTATTGCTGAATAATATTCCATCATATAAATATAGAACAGTTTGTTCATTCACTTGGTTAATAATGCGTTTTGGTTTGTTTCCAATTTTGATTATTATTAATAATTCTGAGTATTCGAATATAATATTTTGAGTGGATATATGTCTTCATTTCTCTTAGATATACACCTAGGAATGCAATTGCTGGATCACATTAATTCTATGTTTCACATTTTTTTAATAACTGTGAAAATATTTTCCAAATTGGCTTTACTATTTGAAATTCTCACCACCACTGTGTGAGGGTTCCACTTCTACATATTCTCACCAACACTTATTATTGTAAATCTTTCACTATTAGCCATATGGTATGTACATTCATTTGTTGAGCTCAAGCATTGCTCTATACGATTTTTTATTTTCAATTCTCTAATAAGCAAAGATGTTGAAGAGATTTTCTTGTACTTATCAGCTATTTGCATATCTTCTTTGGATAAATGTCTAAATCATTTGCCAGTTTTTAAATTGTGTTACTTGTCTTTTAACTGTTGAGTTGTATTTCTTTATATATTCTGGATATACAGCCTTTATCAGATATATGACTTGCTTCTGCCTTCCACATCCTGTAGATTATCCTTTTGCTTCCCAAAAGTGTTCTTTTCCCTTTTATCTTTTCTTTTTTAATGTGTGTGTGTGGTCATCCTACACAGCTTGTGGTATCTTAGTTCCCTGAAAAGGGATTGAACCAGGGCCACAGCAAAGAAAGCTCCAAGTCCTAACCACTAGACCACCAGGGAATTCCCCCTGATGATGTTATTTGAGGCACAGAAGTTTTTCCTATGGCCACTGTACCAACTTATCACAGATTTAGTATCTTAAAACAACATACATTTATTATCTTACAGTTCTGGAGGTCAAAAGTCTGCAATGGATTTCACTGGGCTAAATCCAATATGTCACAAAACCTGCAATTCCTTCAGAAGGTCTAGGGAGAATCCATTTTCTTGCCTTTTACAGTTTCTAGAGTTGCACTCCTTGCATTTCTTGTTTAATGGAATATTTCCTACATTTTCAAAGACAGTAGAAATACATTTAAAAACTCTCTTAGCTGTATCTTCACATTGTCTTCTCCTCTGTGTATACAGTAAACTTCTGCCTACCTCTAAGAGTACTTGTGATTGAATTGGGCTGACCCAGATAATCCAGGATAATATTGCCACCTTGAGATTCATAACTTAATGACATCTCTAAATACTCTTTTATCACATAAGATACCATGCATGAGTTCCATGGGTTATTGTTGTTCAGTCACTAAGTCGTGTCCAACTCTTTGTGACCCCATGG
Source organism: Moschus berezovskii (assembly GCF_049115385.1). NCBI lineage: Eukaryota > Metazoa > Chordata > Mammalia > Artiodactyla > Moschidae > Moschus > Moschus berezovskii. Next base: position 22,986,121 of record NC_142463.1, on the reverse strand, counting down.
ACTGCAGCATGCCAGACTTCCCTGCCCTTCACTAACTTCCAGAGTTTGCTCAAACATATCCATTAAGTTGGTAATGCCATCCAACCATTTCATCCTCTGTCATCCCCTTCTCCACTTGCCCTCAATATTTCTCACTATCAGGGTCTTTTCCAATGAGTCGCTCTTCCCATCAGGTGGCCAAAGGACTGGAGCTTCAACTTCAGCATCAGTCCTTCAGTGGATATTCAGGACTGATTTCCTTTAGGATTGACTGGTTTGATCTCCTTGTCCATGGGACTCTCAAGAGTCTTCTCCAATACCACAGTTCAAAAGCATCAATTCTTTGGCGCTCAGCCTTCTTTATGGTCCAACTGTCACATCCATACATGACTACTGGAAAAACCATAAGCTATGACTTATGGACCTTTGTCTGTAAAGTGATGTCTGCTTTTTAATATGCTGTCTAGGTTTGTCATAGCTTTTCTTCCAAGGAGCAAGTATCTTTTAATTTCGTGGCTGCTGACACCATCTGAGTAATTTTGGAATGCAAGAAAATAAAATCTGTCACTTTTTCCACTTTTTCCCTGTCTATTTGCCATGAAGTGATGGGACCGGATGCCATGATCTTAGTTTTTTGAATGCTGAGTTTTAAGCAGGCTTTTTCACTCTCCTCTTTCACCTTCATCAAGTGGTTCTTTAGCTCCTCTTTCCTTTATGCCATTAGAGTGGTATCATCTGCATATCTGAGGTTGTTATTTCCCCTGCAACCTTTATTCCAGCTTGTAATTAGATATTGAATATCTTTGGGACCCATTTTTCAGTGTAGAGAATCCCATGGACAGAGGAGCCTGGCAGGTTACAGTCCATGGGGTCGCAAGAGTCAGACATGATTTAGCGACTAAACCTCCTCCATGTATGTGCTACCCTTCATGAAGGAAGAATGTCTCCAAAAACAAAGCTGTAAGCCTAGAGGCTAGAGTTATGAGTCATATGTGTTTATCCTCAAGACTTGAAACCTAATGGAGTTTTCCCAGTTGACCTTTGAAATTACTTGGGAACAGTGACTACTTTTTCCTTCTCATTTTCTTCACAATTCAGTAAGAATGACTGAAATATTCTCCTATACCTGTTGCATCATTATATTTTAGAAGTAAACAATTGGTTTTCTAGTTCCATGGTCCCAAGGATGAAAGGCTTCCCTTGTGGTTCAGCTGGTAAAGAATCTGCCTGCAATGCAGGAGACCTGGGTTTGATCCCTGGGTTGGGAAGATGCCCTGGAGAAAGGACAGGTTACCCACTCCAGTATTCTGGCTTGGAGAATTCCATGGACTGTATAGTCCATGGGGTCTCAAAGAGTTGGACACGACTGAGTGACTTGCATTTTCACTTTTCAAAGATCAAGAGGAATTTTGCCATAGTGTAGGTTATACTTATATAGCCTCACTCTCGAATTTATTTAGATTGTTGGCCAATTTTTGTTCCTTAAAGTTGTGGGACTGAGGTCCCATTTCCTTAACAACTGTCTCCCCTTGGACTGCAGCCTGCCTGGACTTCTTCACATGCTTTCCATGTGGCTCTTCCAGCATTGGTGGGTCAAGTCCATTTCATCATTTGACTCTCTCTAACCTTGCATTCTGCCACAGTTCTCTGACTTCAGTCTTAAAAAGCCTCTGATTTAAGGATTCATATAACCATATTGGATCTGCATGAATAAACTTGAATAATCTCCCTATGTTAAGGTTCATAACCTTAATTACTTATGCAAAGTCTCTATTTCCATGAAATGTAACATATTCACAAGTTCTAGGTATTGGGACACAGATAATTTTAGGGGCCTGTTCTGTCTACAATAGTCTAGCTCCCAAAGATTCACATTCCTCCCAAACACAAAAGCCATTCTGTTCATCCAAAGGTTTCATCTTATAAACTCAACTCAAAGTTGATAAGAAAGAAGATTACAACAAAAGAGCATTAATGAATCTATTTTATATAGTTATTGTAAGGATTAACTGAATTAATCCATTTTAAGTGGTAGAACAATGACTTCTAAAGAATAAATTCTCAGTATAAGTAATATTAAGTGTTATTTCTTGAATATTCTCTCCTCCTAATTCACAACTCAACTAGTTTTTTTTTTTTTTCAGTCTCTATTTCAGATCCTTTGTTTCCCTTGTACAATGACTGGATGTGGGATATGGCAATGGTTATAGCTTTTCCAATGGCATTTTTCAGTCTATTAATCATTGTTTTAGGCATGACACTAAGAGGTAAGTGGATGGGGAGAGTCTTGACTCTGAGGCCATCATTTTTCTAGCACTTATTTATTCTCCATTCCCTGAAAAGGCCCACTTCCCACCTGGCTATCAGCCCAAGGTTCATCCTGTTTCCAGAGAAAAGACAAAGGCCCAAATCTATGTTTAGTCAAGTTATACATTAACATACTATGGTTACTTAATAACTAAGGTTAAGTTATAGCCCTTCAAGTGTGCAACCAAAGAGTGACTCAAGCTTCTTTTGCCCTTTCTTTTGGCTGGTAACACACAGAATCATAGCTGTGCTCCTCAGACTTATTACTCTTCTGTAATATGTGGGCAAATTTTTGTTGACATCTCTATCTCCAGCACCTGCAAAAAACACAATACACGTCTCTCCAAGCACATCTTGTGACATTGTTTTCCACATAGATAATTTAACCTGCTCTTATACATTATTCCATTCACTGAAAGTTACTAAGACTTCATACTACTTGAACATTAACTCTATTCACCCTGTTTTCTTGAACAAACCTCACCATTTCTCCATCTTTGTGCACCCAAAGAATCCCAAATAATAGGTATTAAGCTAGAGATGTATCTGATTTTGTTGCTAAAATTTTGTTTCTGTTATAAATGAAGGCCAAGAAACCTCAGATAATGATCTTCCCTTCAAAATTTCCTTCAATCAGATTGCAATTCAAAAGCCATGAGTAATCATCATTGCTTTCTTAGTATAATTTCTTTCATAATATTAAATGCACAGTGACACTCAACATGTATCATTAGATGTCAGAAGAAACAGTAATGTATATAGAATTCTGAGGGCAAAATGAGCTTTGAGCCTAAAATTTTGTCCATTTCAAATAATTTCTCATAAGTAAAAATGAAAACTAGTCAAGGACTTACAGAATGTACCATTACTGAAGACGCTATGAAAATTATCTAAGAAAAAAATTTCCCCAAATGGAAATGACAATGCCTAAAACATTAGATGAGTAATAAATAAGAAATATGAAAAACAATTTAATCAATAAAATATTAATTTAACAATAAATAGTTATATTATGGTTGCAAAATAATGACTACTTAAAGTAATTTGAAAATATATTAATAGCCTAGTTGCTGAACATCAGTGATTGCTAATACCACAGAAAGAGAAACCACCAGAGATTATATTATTCTGCATATTAAGAGCAAAATACTACCTATGATGTGTGTTCTTGGCAAAAAAAAAAAGCAAGCCAAAGAAACCTGAATCAGATTAAACCTCCCCTTTAACCTCCAATTTACAGGACATAAAGAACAAGATGAATACACTATACAAGTTGACAGAAGTGCAATCCACCAACTGTAGAAATGAAAAACACTACAGGACAAATGAGAAAAATTCTTCAATAATTATGTTGCAAGCATATACAACTTCAGTGTAATCCCTGCCAATGTCTCAATGAAAGTTTCTATAGAAATAAAAAATCTGTCAGTGCTTCCACATTTCCCCCTTGTATTTGCCATGAAGTGATAGAGCCAGATGCCATGAGCTTAGTTTTTGGGTTTTTTTTTTAATATTTAGCTTTAAGTCAGCATTTTCACTCTCCTCCTTCATCCTCATCAAGATGTTCTTTAGTTCCTCTTCACTTTCTGCCATTAGAGTGATATCATCCACATATCTGAGGTTGTTGATATTTCTCCTGGCAATCTTGATTCCAGGATTAACTCATCCAACTGGCATTTCTCATGATGTGCTCTGCATATAAGTTAAATAAACATGGTGACTATAAACAGCCTTGTCAAACTCCTTTCTCAATCCTGAACCAGTCAGTTGTTCCATACACGGTTCTAACTGTTACTTCTTGATCGGCATACACATACGAGAAGATACTGAGCATCATAAATTATGAGGGAATTGTAAGTGAAAACAACAATAAGATAACATTATATGCTATTAAGAGGGGATAATATCTAAAACTGGCTTTTCAAAACTGGCTCAGTGGTAAACAATCAGCCTGCCAACACAGGAGATTCAGGAGGCATGGGTTCGATCCCTGGGTCGGGAAGATCCACTGGAGAAGGAAATGGTAACCCATTCCAGTATTCTTGCCTGAAAAATTCCATGGACAGAGGAGTCCAGTGGGCTATAGTCCGTGGGATCATAAAGAGTTGGACATGACTGAGTGACTGAGCACACGATATCCAAAACACTAACAACACCAAATGTGCTGAGCATGGGGAACAAAAGAAATTCTCATTTACTGCTGGAGAGAAATGCAAAAAGGTATAGCCACTTTGGACAGTTGAGTGGTTTCTTACAAAAATAGAATATTCTTACCATATGATATAGTCAAAGCTATGGCTTTTCCAGTAGTAATGTATGGATGTGAGAATTGGACCATAAAAAAGGCTGAGCACTGAAGAATTGAAGCTTTTGAACTGTGGTGTTGGAGAGGATTCTTGAGAATCCCTTGGACTACAAGGAGATAAAGCCAGTAAATCCTAAGGAAAATCAATCCTGAATATTCACTGGAGGGACTGATGCTGAAGCTGAAGCTCCAGTCCTTTGGCCACCTGATGGAAAGAGCCAACTCATTGGAAAAAGACCTTGATGCTGGGAAAGTTGAAGGCAGGAGGAGAAGGGATGACAGAGAATGAGATGGTTAGATGACATCACTGACTCAATGGACATGAGCTCCACCCTCTAACTCCTAACAAATGATCAGTTCTCCATCATGATAACTTTGTCTTTTTGAGAAAGTCACAGAATGAAATCATGAAGTATGTAATATTTTAAGACTAACTTCCTCCACTCAATATAAAGTTTTTGAGATTCATCAATATTGGGTATAACAATGGTATGTTTCTTTAACCCCATAAACAGTATGAAAAGGCAAAAAGACATGACACTGAAAGATGAACTTCCCCAGTCAGTAGGTGCCCATATGCTACTGGAGAAGAGTGGAGAAATAGCTCCAGAAAGAATGAAGAGACTGAGTCAAAGCAAAAACAACATCCAGTTGTGGATGTGACTAGTGATGGAAGTAAAGTCCAATGCTGTAAAGAACAGTATTGCATAGGAACATGGAATGTTAGGTCCACGAATGAAGGTAAATTGGAAATGGTCAAACAGGAGATGGCAAGAGTGAACATCTACATTTTAGGAATCAGTGAATTAAAATGGGCCAGAATGGGTGAATTTAATTCAGATGACCATTGTATCTACTACTGTGGGCAAGAAACCCTTAGAAGAAATGAAGTCATGTTTAATTAAAGAGTCTGAAATGCAGTACTTGGGTGCAATCTCAAAAACAACAGAATGATCTCTCTGCGTTTCCAAAGCAGACCATTCGGAGAAGGAACAAGATGGCAGAGGAATAGGACAGCAAGACCATTCTCTCCCCCACAAATTCATCAAAAGAACATTTGAACGCAGAGAAAAGTCCACAAAACAACTTCTGAATGCTGGCAGAGGACATCAGACACAGAGAAAAGCAGCCCATTGTCTTCGAAAGGAGGTAGGAAAAAACATAAAAGATAAAAAGAGAGACAAAAGAGGTAAGGATGGAGCTCTGTCCTGGGAAGGGAGGCTTTAAAAAGAGAGAAGTTTCCAAACACCAGGAAACACTCTCATTGACTAGTCTGTGGCGAGCCTTGGAACCTCAGAGGGCCACATAAACGGGAGAAAAAAAGAACTAATTAAAACCCACAGATTACCCACCAAACGGTAACTCCCAGCGGAGAAGCAGCGCAGACGCCTGCATAGGCCATTAGCAAGCGGGGGCTGAGCAGGGTGGAGCCGGCTGAACTGCTTAGAGAGAGGACTGGGCTTGAATACCGCGAGAACAATCTGAAGCAGACTGGGATAGCTTCCCCATGAAAAGGCAGAAAGCTCTAACCTAGGACTCCGCCAGCCCCGCTCACAGAACAAAGGACTGAGCAGAGCAAGCCAGCTGTAGTCGTCCCATCCCCCATCCCCCACCTAGACAGGCAGGGAGGTCAGCCAGAGCCGGAGGGAGCAACCGCGGCCCCAGAAAGGCATCCGATACAAACTGCAGGCAGGCTTCTTGCTAATCAAGACTTCTTGGGCTCGGGCCGCTTGATATCCACCTGAGAAGGTGTGCCAGTTGTACACCCAGAAAACCGAGTGGCAGGGACTGGGGAGGCGATAAGTCGCAGAGACTGTGCTTGCCAAACACCTGGTCCCCTGAGCTGCTCAAACCGGGGAAGGCACAAAATGCAGACCCAGCCAAGTCTGCGCCTTTGTGGAGTACCCGAGAACCTGAACTTGAGACGCTCAGACCTGGGAAGTGCATAAAACCCAGCAGCGGCCTCAGACAGTTCCCAGCAGAGCAACCTAGAGCCTGTGCAGTGTAGACTGGGACAACACACGCACTGTGAGTGGGGGCAAACCCAGTGTGGCCAAGACGCTGCGAGCATTCCCCACAGACGCTAGAGATATTTGTCTGCTGCATTCCTCCATTCCCAGAACAGGACTGAACAACTGAGCACTAAAAAGTGTCCACCCGCCCCCTAGTATCAGGGCGGAAATTAGACACTGAGTTCAGTTCAGTTCAGTCACTCAGTCGTGTCCGACTCTCCATGACCCCATGAATCACAGCACGCCAGGCCTCCCTGTCCATCACCAACTCCCGGAGTTCACTCAAACTCATGTCCACAGAATCGGTGATGCCATCCAGCCATCTCATTCTCTGTTGTCCTGTTCTCCTTCTGCCCCCAACCTTTCCCAGCATCAGAGTCTTTTCCAGTGAGTCACCTCATCGCATGAGGTGGCCAAAGTATTGGAGCTTCAGCTTTAGCATCAGTCCTTCCAATGAACACCCAGGATCGATCTCCTTTAGAATTGACTGGTTGGATCTCCTTGCAGTACAAGGGACTCCTAAGAGTCTTCTCCAACACCACAGTTCAAAAGCATCAATTCTTCGGCGCTCAGCTTTCTTCACAGTCCAACTCTCACATCCATACATGACCACGGGAAAAACCATAGCCTTGACTAGACGGACCTTTGTTGGCAAAGTAATGTCAGAGACCAGCAAACAGAAGCTAAAACAGAGGGAACCACCTTGGAAATGACAGATAGAGAAGTCTAGAGACTACTCCAAGAATAAGACCAAAAACCAGAGGCAAGAGGCTTAAGTCCGAATCCTGAGAACACCAGAGAACTCCTGATTCCAGGGAACATTAATCGATAGAGCTCATCAAACACCTCCATACCTACACTAAAACCAAGCACCACCCAAGGGTCAACAAGTTCCAGAGCAAGACATACCACGCAAATTCTCCAGCAACACAGGAAAATAGCCCTGAGTTTCAATATACAGGCTGCCCAAAGTCACTCCAAACCCACTGACATCTCATAACGCATTACTGGACACTACATTGCACTCCAGAGAGAAGAAATCCAGCTCCACCCACCAGAACACCGACACAAGCTTCCCTAACCAGGGAACCTTGACAAGTCACCCGTCCAACCCCACACAGAGCGAGGAAACTACATAATAACGAGAATTCCGCAAACGGCCAGAAGAGGGAAAGGCCACCCCAAGCAAAGCAATATAAGCAAGATGAAGAGGCAGAGAAATACCCAGCAAGTAAAGGAACAAGATAAATGCCCACCAACACAAACAAAAGAGGAAGATATAGGGAATCTACCTGATAAAGAATTTAGAATTTTGATGGTGAAAATGATTCAAAATCTTGAAAGCAAAATGGAGTTACAGATAAATAACCTGGAGAAAAGGATTGAGAAGATGGAAGAAAGGTTTAATAAGGACTTAGAGGAAATAAAAAAGAGTCAATATACAATGAATAATGCAATAGATGAGATCAGAAACACTCTGGAGGGAACAAACAGTAGAATAACAGAGGCAGAAGACAGGATAAGTGAGCTAGAAGATAGAATTGTAGAAATAAATGCAACAGAGAGGAAAAAAGAAAAATGAATTAAAAGAAATGAGAACAATATTAGAGACCTCTGGGACAATGTTAAACGCTCCAACATTCGAATCATAGGAGTCCCAGAAGAAGAAGACAAAAAGAAAGACCATGAGAGAATACTTGAGGAGATAATAGTTGAAAACGTCCCTAAAATGGGGAAAGAAATAATCACCCAAGTCCAAGAAACCCAGAGTCCCCAACAGGATAAACCCAAGGCGAAATACTCCAAGACACATATTAATCAAATTAACAAAGATCAAACACAAAGAACAAATATTAAAAGCAGCAAGGGAAAAACAGCAAATAACACACAAGGGGATTCCCATAAGGATAACAGCTGATCTTTCAACAGAAACTCTTCAGGCCAGGAGGGAATGGCAAGACATACTTAAAATGATGAAAGAAAATAACCTACAGCCCAGATTACTATACCCAGCAAGGATCTCATTCAAATATGAAGGAGAAATCAAAAGCTTTACAGACAAGCAAAAGCTGAGAGAATTCAGCGTCGCCAAACCAGCTCTCCAACAAATGCTAAAGGATCTTCTCTAGACAGGAAACACAGAAAGGGTGTATAAACTTGAACCCAAAGCAATAAAGAAAATGGCAACAGGATCATACTTATCAATAATTACCTTAAACATAAATGGGTTGAATGCCCCAACCAAAAGACAAAGGCTGGCTGAATGGATACAAAAACAAGACCACCATATATGTTATCTACAAGAGACCCACCTCAAAACGAGGGACACATACAGACTGAAAGTGAAGGGCTGGAAAAAGATATTCCACGCAAATAGAGACCAAAAGAAAGCAGGAGTAGCAATACTCATATCAGATAAAATAGACTTTAAAACAAAGGCTGTGAAAAGAGACAAAGAAGGAAACTACATAATGATCAAAGGATCAATCCAAGAAGAAGATATAATAATTATAAATATTTAAGCACCCAATATAGGAGCACTGCAATATGTAAGACAATTACTAACAAGTATGAAAGGGGAAATTAACAACATGCAATAATAGTGGGAGATTTTAATACCCCACTTACATCTATGGATAGATCAACTAAACAGAAAATTAACAAGGAAACACAAACTTTAAATGATACAATAGACCAGTTAGACCTAATAGATATCTATAGGACATTTCACCCCAAAACAATGAATTTCACCTTTTTCTCAAGCGCACACGGAACCTTTTCCAGGATAGATCACATCCTGGACCATAAATCTAGCCTTGGTAAATTCAAAAAAGTTGAAATCATTCCATGCATCTTTTCTGACCACAATGCAGTAAGATTAGATCTCAGTTACGGGAGAAAAACCATTAAAAATGCCAACATGTGGAGGCTGAACAACACGCTGCTGAATAATGAACAAATCATAGAAGAAATCAAAAGAGAAATCAAAATATGCATAGAAATGAATGAAAATGAAAACACAACAACCCAAAACCTCTGGGACACTGTGAAAGCAGTGCTAAGGGGGAAGGTCATAGCAATACAGGCACACCTCAAGAAACAAGAAAAAAGTCAACTAAATAACCTAACCCTACATCTAAAGGAACTAGATAAGGAAGAAATGAAGAACCTCAGTGTTAGTAGAAGGAAAGAAATAGTAAAAATTAGGGCAGAGATAAATGCAAAAGAAACAAAAGAGACCATAGCAAAAATCAACAAAGCCAAAAGCTGGTTCTTTGAGAAGGTAAATAAAATTGACAAACCACTAGCCAGATTCATCAAGAAACAAAGGGAGAAGAACCAAATCAATAATTAGAAATGAAAATGGAGAGATCACAACCGACAACACAGAAATACAAAGAATTATTAGAGAATACTATCAGCAATTATATGGCAATAAAATGAATAACCTGGAAGAAATAGACAAATTCCTAGAAAAGTACACCTTTCCAAAACTGAAACAGGAAGAAATAGAAAATCTGAACAGACCCATCACAAGCATGGAACTAGAGGCTGTAATCAGAAATCTTCCAGCAAACAAAAGCGCAGGTCCAGACGGCTTCACAGCTGAATTCTACCAAAAATTTAGAGAAGAACTAACACCTATTCTACTCAAACTCTTCCAGAAAATTGCTGAGGAAGGGAAACTTCCAAACTCATTCTATGAGGCCACCATAACCCTAATCCCAAAACCTGGTGAATATCCCACAAAAAAGAAAACTACAGGCCAATATCACTGATGAACATAGATGCAAAAATCCTTAACAAAATTCTAGCAATCAGAATCCAACAACACATTAAGAAGAACATACATCATGACCAAGTGGGCTTTATCCCAGGAATGCAAGGATTCTTCAATATCCGCAAATCAATCAACGTAATACACCTCATTCAGTTCAGTTCAGTTCAGTCTTTCAGTCATCCCTGACTCTTTGCGACCCCATGAATCACAGCACGCCAGGCCTCCCTGTCCATCTCCAACTCCCGGAGTACACTCAAACTCATGTCCATCGAGTCGGTGATGCCATCCAGCCATCTCATTCTCTGTCGTCCCTGTTTCCTCCCACCCCCAATCCCTCCCAGCATCAGACTCTTTTCCAGTGAGTCAACTCGTCACATGAGGTGGCCAAAGTATTGGAGTTTCAGCTTTAGCATCAGTCCTTCCAATGAACACCCAGGATTGATCTCCCTTAGAATGGACTATTGGATCTCCTTGCAGTACAAGGGACTCTCAAGAGTCTTCTCCAGCACCACAGTTCAAAAGCATCAACTCTTCGGCGATCAGCTTTCTTCACAGTCCAACTCTCACATCCATACATGACCACGGGAAAAACCATAGCCTTGACTAGACGGACCTTGGTTGGCAAAGTAATGTCTCTGCTTTTTAATATGCTATCTAGGTTGGTCATAACTTCCCTTCCAAGGAGTGAGCGTCTTTTAATTTCATGGCTACAATCAGCATCTGCAGTGATTTTGGAGCCCAAAAAAATAAAGTCTGACACTGTTTCCACTGTTGCCCCATCTATTTGCCATGAAGTGATGGGACCAGATGCCATGATCTTTGTTTTCTGAATGTTGAGCTTCAAGCCAACCTTTTCACTCTCCTCTTTCACTTTCATCAAGAGGCCTTTGAGTTCCTCTTCACTTTCTGCCATAAGGGTGGTGTCATCTGCATATCTGAGGTTATTGATATTTCTCCCGGCAATCTTGATTCCAGCTTGTGCTTCTTCCAGCCCAGCGTTCCTTATGATGTACTATGCATATAAGTTAAATAAGCAGGGTGACAATATACAGCCTTGACGTACTCCTTTCCCTATTTGGAACCAGTCTGTTGTTCCATGTACAGTTCTAACTGTAGCTTCCTGACCTGCATACAGGTTTCTCAAGAGGCAGGTCAGGTGGTCTGGTATTCCCATCTCTTGAAGAATGTTCCACAGTTTATTGTGATCCACACAGTCAAAGGCTTTGGCATAGTCAATGAGGCAGAAATAGATGTTTTTCTGGAACTCTCTTGCTTTCTCCATGATCCAGTGGATGTTGGCAATTTGATCTCTGGTGCCTCTACCTTTTCTAAAACCTGCTTGAACATCTGGAATTTCATGGTTCACATATTGCTGAAGCCTGGCTTGGAGAATTTTGAGCATGACTTTACCAGCGTGTGAGATGAGTGCAATTGTGCGGTAGTTTGAGCATTCTTTGGCATTGCCTTTCTTTGGGATTGGAATGAAGACTGACCTTTTCCAGTCCTGTGGCCATTGCTGAGTTTTCCAAATTTGCTGGCATATTGAGTGCAGCACTTTCACAGCATCATTTTTCAGGATTTGAAATAGTCCAATTGGAATTCCATCACCTCCACTAGCTTTGTTCATAGTGATGCTTTCTAAGGCCCACTTGACTTCACATTCCAAGATATCTGGTTCCAGGTGAGTGATCATGGCATCGTGATTATCTTCATCGTGAAGATCTTTCTTGTACAGTTCTTCTGTGTAACAAACTGAAAAATAAAAATCATATGATTATCTCAATAGATGCAGAGAAAGCCTTTGACAAAATACAACGTCCATTTATGATAAAAACCCTCCAGAAAGTGGGAATAGAAGGGACATATCTCAACATAATAAAAGCTATATATGACAAACCCACAGCAAACATTATCCTCAATGGTGAAAAAATGAAAGCATTTCCCCTAAAGTCAGGAACAAGACAAGGGTGCCCACTCTCACCACTACTATTCAACATAGTTCTGGAAGTTTTGGCTACAGCAATCAGAGCAGAAAAGGACATAAAAGGAATACAAATTGGAAAAGAAGAAGTAAAACTTTCATTGTTCGCTGATGACATGATCCTCTACACAGAAAACCCTAAAGACTCTACCAGAAAACTACTAGAGCTAATCAATGAATACAGTAAAGTTGCAGGATATAAAATCAACACACAGAAATCACTTGCATTCCTATACACTAATAATGAGAAAATAGAAAAATTATGGAAAACATTCCATTCACTGTTGCAATGAAAGTAAGTAAATACTTAGGAATATATCTACCTAAGGAAACAAAAGACTTGTACATAGAAAACTATAAAACACTAGTGAAAGTAATCAAAGAGGACACTAATAGATGGAGAAATATACCGTGTTCATGGATTGGAAGAATAAATATTGTAAAAATGAGTATACTACCCAAAGTAATTTATACATTCAATGCAATCCCTATGAAGCTACCAATGATATTTTTCACAGAACTAGAACAAATAATCTCACAATTTGTATGGAAATACAAAAAACTTTGAATAGCCAAAGCAATCTTGAGGAAGAAAAATGGAACTGGGGGAATTAACCTGCCGGACTTCAGGCTCTACTACAAAGCCACAGTCATCAAGACAGTATGGTACTGGCATAAAGACAGAAATATAGATCAATGGAACAAAATAGAAAGCCCAGAGATAAATCCACGCACCTATGGACACCTTATCTTCGACAAAGGAGGTAAGAATATAAAATGGAGAAAAGACAGTCTCTTTAACAAGTGGTGTTGGGAAAACTGGTCAGCCACTTGTAAAAGAATGAAACTAGAACACCTCCTAACACCATACACCAAAATAAACTCAAAATGGATTAGAGAGCTAAATGTAAGACCAGAAACTATAAAACTCCTAGAGGAGAACGTAGGCAAAACACTCTCTGACATAAATCACAGCAGGATCCTCCAAGACCCACCTCCCAGAATATTGGAAATAAAAGCAAAAATAAACAAATGGGACCTAATTAAAATCAAAAGCTTCTGCACAGCAAAGGAAACTATAAGTAAGGTGAAAAGACAGCCTTCAGAATGGGAGAAAATAATAGCAAATGAAGCAACTGATAAAGGATTAATCTCCAAATTATACAAGCAGCTCCTGCAGATCAATTCCAGAAAAATTAATGACCCAATCAAAAAATGGGCCAAAGAACTAAAAAGTCATTTCTCCAAAGAAGACATAAAGATGGCTAACAAACACATGAAAAAATGCTCAACATCCCTCATAATCAGAGAAATGCAAATCAAAACCACAATGAAATACCGTTTCACACCAGTCAGAATGGCTGCTATCCAAAAGTCTACATGCAATAAATGCTGGAGAGGGTGTGGAGAGAAGGGAACCCTCTTACACTGTTGGTGGGAATGCAAACTAGTACAGCCACTGTGGAGAACAGTGTGGAGATTCCTCAAAAAACTGGAAATAGAACTGCCATATGATCTAGCAATCGCACTCCTGGGCATACACACAGAGGAAATCAGAATTGAAAGAGACACATGTACTCCAATGTTCGTTGCAGCACTGTTTATAATAGCCAGGACATGGAAGAAACCTAGATGTCCATCTGCAGACGAATGGATAAGAAAGCTTTGGTACATATACACAATGGAGTATTACTCAGCCATTAAAAAGAATGCATTTGAATCAGTTCTAATGAGGTGGATGAAACTAGAGCCTATTATACAGAGTGAAGTAAGCCAGAAAGAAAAACACCAATACAATATACTAATGCATATATATGGAATTTAGAAAGATACAAATGATAACCCTGTATACGAGACAGCAAAAGAGACACAGATGTATAAAACAGTCTTTGGGACTCTGTGGGAGAGGGTGAGGGTGGAATGGTTTAGGAGAATGGCATTGAAACATGTATATTATCATATGTGAAACGAATCGCCAGTTCAGGGTCAATGCATGTTACAGGATGCTCGGGGTTGGTATGCGGGGATGACCCAGAGGGAGGATAAGGAGAGGAAGGAGGTGGGAGGGGGGTTCAGAAAGGGGAACTCATATACACCCGGGGCGAATTCATGTCAATGTATGGCAAAACCAACCAATATAATATTGTAAAATAATTAACCTTCAATAAAAATTTTAAAAAAAGAAAAAAAAAAAAAAAAACAAAGCAGACCATTCAATATCACAGTAATCCAAGTCTATGCCCCAATCACTAATGCTGAAGAAGTTGAAGCTGAATGGTTCTATGAAGACCTACAAGACCTTCCAGAATTAACACCAAAAAAAAAAAAAAAAAGGATGTCCTTTCATCTTCGCAGACTGGAATGCAAAAGTAGGAAATCATGAGATGCCTGGAATAACAGGTAACTTTGGCCTTAGAGTACAAAATGAAGCAGGGCAAAGGCTAACAAAGTTTTGCCAAGAGAGCACACAGGTCATAGCAAACACCTTCTTCCAACCACACAAGCAACAACTCTACATATGGCCATCACCAGATGGTCAATATAATATATTCAGATTGATTATATTCTTGGCAGCCAAAAAAGGAGAAACTACACAGTCAGCAAAAAAGACCAGGAGCTGACAGTGGCTCAGATCATGAACTCCATATTGCCAAATTCAGACTTAAATTGAAGAAAATAGGGAAAACCACAAGACCATTCAGATATGACCTAAATCAAATCCCTTGAAGTGACACAGATTCAAGAGATTAGATCTGATAGAGAGAGTGCCTAAAAACTATGGACAGAGGTTTGTAACATTGTACAGGAGGCAGTTATCAAAACCATACCCAAGAAGAAGAAAAGCAAAAAAGCAAAATGGTTGTCTGAGGAGGCCTTACAAATAGCTGAAAAAAAAAAAAAGAGAGAAGCTAAAGGCAAAGGGGAAAAAGAAAGATATATCCATGTGAATACAAAGTTTCAAAGAATAGCAAGGAGAGATAAGAAAGCCTTCCTCAGTGTTCAATGCAAAGAAATAGAGGAAAACAATAGAAAGGGAAAGACTAGAGATCTCTTCAAGAAAGTTAGAGATACCAAGGGAATATTTTATGCAAAGTTGGGCACAATAAAGGACAGAAATGGTATGGACCTGACAGAAGCAGAAGATATTAAAAAGAGGTGGCGAGAGTACACAGAAGAACTGTACAAGAAAGATCTTCATGATCCAGATAACCACAATGGTGTGATCACTCACCTAGAGCCAAACATCCTGGACTGTGAAGTCAAGTGGGCCTTAGGAAGCATCACTACGAACAAAGCTAGTGGAGGTGATGGAATTCGAGTTGAACTCTTTCAAATCCTAAAAGATGATGTTGTTAAAATGCTGTGCTCGATATGCTTGCAAATTTGGAAAACTTAACAGTGGCCACAGGACTGGAAAAGGTCAGTTTTCACTCTAACCCCAAAGAAAGGCAATGCCAAAGGATGTTCATACTACCACACAATTTCAATCATCTCACACACTAGCTAAGTAGTGCTCAAGATTTTCCAAGCTAGGCTTCAATAGTACCTGAACCAAGAACTTCCAGATGTTCAAGCTGGTTTTAGAAAAGGCAGAGGAATCAGAGACCAGATTGCCAACATCTGTCTGATCCAGAAAAAATCTACTTCTGCTTCATTGACTACACTAAAGCCTTTAACTGTGTGGATCACAACAAACTGGAAAATTATCCAAGAGATGGGAATACCAGACCACCTTCCTTGCCTCCTGAGAAATCTGTATTCAGGTCAAGAAGCAACAGAACCGGACATGGAACAATGGAC
Organism: Moschus berezovskii; assembly: GCF_049115385.1. Lineage (NCBI taxonomy): Eukaryota > Metazoa > Chordata > Mammalia > Artiodactyla > Moschidae > Moschus > Moschus berezovskii. The sequence continues at coordinate 22,969,955 of NC_142463.1, read as the reverse complement.
TGGTTTCAAATTGGGAAAGGAGTATGTCAAGGCTGTATATTGTCACCCTGCTTATTTAACGTATATGCAGAGTTCAGTTCAGTTCAGTTCAGTCGCTCAGTCGTGTCCGACTCTCCGCGACCCCATGAATCACAGCACGCCAGGCCTCCCTGTCCATCACCAACCCCCGGAGTACACTCAAATTCATGTCCACAGAGTCGGTGATGCCATCCAGCCATCTCATTCTCTGTCGTCCCCTTCTCCTCCCGCCCCAAACCTTTCCCAGCATCACAGTCTTTTCCAGTGAGTCAACTCGTCGCATGAAGTGGCCAAAGTATTGCAGTTTCAGCTTTAGCATCAGTACCTCCAATGAACATCCAGGATTGATCTCCTTTCGAATGGACTGGTTGGATCTCCTTGCAGTATAAGGGACTCTCAAGAGTCTTCTCCAACACCACAGTTCAAAAGCATCGATTCTTCGGCGATCAGCCTTCTTCACAGTCCAACTCTCACATCCATACATGACCACGGGAAAAACCATTGCCTTGACTAGACGGACCTTGGATGGCAAAGTAATGTCTCTGCTTTTTAATATACTATCAAGGTTGGTCATAACTTTCCTTCCAAGGAGCAAGCGTCTTTTAATTTCATGGCTGCAATCAGCATCTGCAGTGATTTTGGAGCCCAAAAAAATAAAGTCTGACACTGTTTCCACTGTTTTTCCATCTATTTCCCATGAAGTGATGGGACCAGATGCCATGATCTTCGTTTTCTGAATGTTCAGCTTCAAGCCAACCTTTTCACTCTCCTCTTTCACTTTCATCAAGAGGTTTTGAGTTCCTCTTCACTTTCTGCCATAAGGGTAGTGTCATCTGCATATCTGAGGTTATTGATATTTCTCCCAGCAATCTTGATTCCAGCTTGTGCTTCTTCCAGCCCAGCGTTCCTCATGATGTACTCTGCATATAAGTTAAATAAGCAAGGTGACAATATACAACCTTGACGTACACCTTTTCCTATTTGGAACCAGTCTGTTGTTCCATGTACAGTTCTAACAGTTGCTTCCTGACCTGCATACAGGTTTCTCAAGAGGCAGGTCAGGTGGTCTGGGATTCCCATCTCTTTCAGAATGTTCCACAGTTTATTGTGATCGACACAGTCAAAGGCTTTGGCATAGTCAATGAAGCAGAAATAGATGTTTTTCTGGAACTCTCTTGCTTTCTCCATGATCCAGCGGATGTTGGCAATTTGATCTCTGGTGCCTCTGCCTTTTCTAAAACCTGCTTGAACATCTGGGAGTTCACGGTTTACATACTGCTGAAGCCTGGCTTGGAGAATTTTGAGCATGACTTTACTAGCGTGTGAGATGAGGCAATTGTGCGGTAGTTTGAGCATTCTTTGGCATTGCCTTTCTTTGGGATTGGAATGAAGACTGACCTCTTCCAGTCCTGTGGCTACTGCTGAGTTTTCCAAATCTGCTAGCATATTGAGTGCAGCACTTTCACAGAATCATCTTTCAAGACTTGAAATAGCTCAACTGGAATTCCATCACCTCCACTAGCTTTGTTCGTAGTGATGCTTTCTAAGGCCCACTTGACTTCACATTCCAAGATGTCTGGCTCTAGGTCAGTGATCACATTATCGTGACTATCTTGGTCGTGAAGATCTTTTTTGTACAGTTCTTCTGTGTATTCCTGCCACCTCTTCTTAATATCTTCTGCTTCTGTTAGGTCCATACCATTTCTGTCCTTTATCGAGCCCATCTTTGCATGAAATGTTCCCTTGGAATCTCTAATTTTCTTGAAGAGGTCTCTTGTTTTTCCTATTCTGTTGTTTTCCTCTATTTCTTTGCATTGATCACTGAGGAAGGCTTTCTTATCTCTCCTTGCTATTCTTTGGAACTCTGCATTCAGATGCTTATATCTTTCCTTTTCTCCTTTGCTTTTCGCCTCTCTTCTTTTCACAGCTATTTGTAAGGCCTCCTCAGACAGCCATTTCGCTCTTTTGCATTTCTTTTCCATGGGGATGGTCTTGGTCCCTGTCTCCTGTACAATGTTACGAACCTCTGTCCAGAGTTCATCAGGCACTCTATCAATCAGATCTAGTCCCTTAAATCTATTTCTCACTTCCACTGTATAATCATAAGGAATTTGATTGAGGTCATATCTGAATGGTCTAGTGGTTTTCCCTACTTTCTTCAATTTAAGTCTGAACTTCGCAATAAGGAGTTCATGATCTGAGCCACAGTCAGCTCCTGGTCTTGTTTTTGCTAACTGTATACAGCTTCTCCATCTTTGGTTGCAAAGAATATAATCAATCTGATTTCGGTGTTGACCATCTGGTGATGTCCATGTGTAGAGTCTTCTCTTGTGTTGTTGGAAGAGGGTGTTTGCTATGACCAGTGCGTTCTCTTGACAAAACTCTATTAGCCTTTGCCCTGCTTCATTCCGTGCTCCAAGGCCAAATTTGCCTGTTACTCCAGGTGTTTCTTGACTTCCTACTTTTGCATTCCAGTCCCCTATAATGAAAAGGACATCTTTTTTGGGTGTTAGTTCTAAAAGGTCTTGTATGTCTTCATAGAACCGATTAACTTTGGCTTCTTCAGCATTACTGGTTGGGGCATAGGCCTGGATTACTGTAATATTGAATGGTTTGCCTTGGAAACGAACAGAAATCATCCTGTCATTTTTAAGATTGCATCCAAGTACTGCATTTCGGACTCTTTTGTTGACCATGATGGCTACTCCATTTCTTCTAAGGGATTCCTGCCCACAGTAGTAGATATAATGGTCATCCGAGTTAAATTCACCCATTCCAGTCCATTTTAATTCACTGATTCCTAGAATGTCTATGTTCACTCTTGCCATCTCCTGTTTGACCACTTCCAATTTGCCTTGATTCATGGACCTAACATTCCAGGTTCCTATGCAATATTGCTCTTTACAGCACCGGACCTTGCTTCTATCACTGGTCACATCCGTACATCATGTTAAATGCCAGGCTGGATGAAGAACAGGCTGGAATCAAGATTGCCAGGAGAAATATCAATAACCTCAGATATGCAGATGACATCACCTTTGTGGCAGAGAGCAAAGAGGAACTAAAGAGCCTTTTGATGAAGGTGAAAGAGGAGAGTGAAAAAGCCTCCTTAAAATTCAACATTCAAAAAGCAAAGATTATGGCATCAGGTCTCATCACTTTATGGCATCAGGTCTCATCACTTTATGGCAAATAGATGGGGAAACAATGGAAACAGTGACAGACTTAATTTTCTTGGACTCCAAAATCACTGCAGATGGTGACTGCAGCCATGAAATTAAAAGACACTTGTTCCTTGGAAGAAAAGCTATGACCAACCTAGACAGCATATTAAAAAGCAGAGACATTACTTTACTAACAATGGTCCATCTAGTCAAAGTTATGGTTTTCAAGTAGTCATGTATGGATGTGAGAGTTGGACCATAAAGAGAACTCAGTGCCAAAGAATTGATGCTTTTGAACTGTGGTGTTGGAGAAGACTTTTGAGAGTCCCTTGGACTGCAAGTCCCTTTGACTGCAAGGAGATCCAACCAGTCCATCCTAAAAGAGACTAGCCCTGGGTGTTCATTGGAAGGACTGATGCTGAGGCTGAAACTCCAATACTTTGGCCACCTCATGCGAAGAGCTGACTCATTGGAAAAGATCCTGATGCTGGGAGTGATTGGGGCAGGAGGAGAAGGGGACGACAGAGGATTAGATGGCTGGATGGCATCACCAACTCGATGCACATGAGTTTGGGTGAACTACAGGATTTGGTGATAGACAGGGAGGCCTGGCATGCTGTGATTCATGGGGTCGCAAAGAATTGGACACGACTGAGCGACTGAAGTGAACTGAACTGAACTGGACTGCAAGGAGATCAACCAGTCAATCCTAAAGGAAATCAGTCCTGAATAGTCATTGGAAAGACAGATGCTGAAGCTGAAACTCCAATACTTTGGCCACCCTATGAGAAGAACTGACTCATTTGAAAAGATCCTGATTCTGGGAAAGATTGGAGGCAGAAGGAGAAGGGGATGAGAGAGGATGAGATGATTGTATGGCATCACCAACTCGAAGGACATGAGTTTGAGAAAGCTCCAGGAGTTGGTGATGGACAGGGAAGCCTGGCGTGCTGCAGTCCATTGGGTCACAAAGAGTTGGACATGACTGAGAGTTTGAACTGACTGAAGGATTGTGAAATGATTACCACAATTAAGCTAATTAACATATCCATTACTTCACATATTTACAATTGTGTTGACAACACTTAAGATCAACTCTCTTGGAAAATGTCAAATATACAATACATATCATTAAATTCCCTCGTGGCTCAGAGGTAAAGAATCTGCCAGCAATGCAGAAGACAATGGGTTCGATCCCTGGGGCAAGAAGATCCCCTGGAGAAGGAAATGCCAACCCACTCCAGTATTCTTGCCTGGGAAATTCCATGGACAGAGGAGCCTGGCAGGCTGCAGTCCATGGGGTTGAAAAGAGTCAGAGACTTAGCAACTATACAGCAACAACAATCATTAACTATATTCAGAATTTTGTGCATTAGGGCTCCAGGATTTTTTTATCTTGCCTTTCTGAACCTTTGTACCCTTTAACTGACATCGTTCCACTTTCTCAGCACTGCTGGTCGCTTGCAACAACCATTCTACTCTCTACTTTTATGAATTTGACTTTTTTTTGATTCCACATAAATATGAGATAATACAGTTTTTATCTTTTTGTATCTGATTTATTTCACTTAGCATAACGTCCCCCAGGTTATCCATGTTGTAAATTTTAGGATTTTGCTGGTAGTATTGTTCGTGTAAATTGCTAGAATTTGAAAAGCTATTTGATAATAACTATTCAAAGTGAACATATGTATACCATATAGCCAGTAATTTATTTCTAGGTCCTTGAACAGCAAAGAAATCAGTCAATCCTAAAAGCAATCAACCCTAAATATTCATTGGAAGGACTGATGCTGAAGCGCCAATACTTTGGCCACCTGATGCAAAGGGCCGACTCATTGAAAAAGACCCTGATGTTGGGCAAGATTGAGCCAAGAGGAAAAGAGGATTACAGAAGATGAGATGGTTCATGGCATCACTGACTCACTGGACATGAGTTTGAGCAAACTCAGGGAGATGTTGAATGACAGGGAAGCCTGACATGCGGCAATCCATGGGGTTGCAAAGTTGGGCATGACTTAGTGATTGAAGAACAACAGATATTAGTGATCTTTTCTACCGAAAGACACATACAAAAATAAGAAAATATAGATATATCAGATAAATCATATATTGGGATATATGATAATGTGTACATGCATGCTCAGTTGTGTCTGACTCTTTGCGAACCCATGTACTGTAGCCTGCCAGGCCCTTCTGTCCATGGAATTTTCCAGGCAAGAATACTGGATTGGGTTGCCATTTCCTACTCCAGGGGATCTTCCCAAGCCAGGGATAGAATCCACGTTTCCTGCATTGGCAGGCAGATTCTTTACCACAGCACCACCAAAGAAGCCCATGATAATGTATACATATATTTACATATGTATGTTATGTATGAGATGTATATATGTATGTAGCTGTATATGTATATATTCAATTTCATGGACAGAAAATCTTGGCAGGCTATAGTCCACAGGGGTGGGAAGAATCAGACACCACTGAGCAACTAAGCATAGTCAAATATATATATTAGATTATATAATCTTAACTTTTCTTTGTCATTCTTGATCTTGATGTACTTGTACTTGGGAGTGGGGGACTGGTTTGTTAGAGGTGTTTTCTCAACGTTATTGTCCTACCCCAAGTGTTAGTCACTCAGTTGTGTCCGATTCGTTGTGATCCCATGGTCTGTCTATGGGATCCTCCAGGCAAGAATACTGGAGTGGGTTGCCATTTCCTTCTCCAGAGGAATCTTCCTGACCCAGGCATTGAACCCAGGTCTCCTGGATTGCAGGCAGATTCTTTACCATCTGAGCTACCGCGGAAGCCAGCGGTCGGCCTTCCTCGTGAGCCTGTGTATCAGAAGTCTGTGCTCCCATCCTTCCCTTAATAGGAATCTACTAGTTTGTCACTCAGTCTTGCTAGTCTTGTGTAGGGCTTTGGGGTGTGTTCTCTGTTATCCTAGTTTAGCTCTTACTTAGGCAGGTCCCATGTGTCTGGGTCTTGGATAGCGGGCTTTCTCAGTCATCCTGGTTTCCTCCACTGGGAGTTGTCTCAATAGTCTAATCACAATAAAGTTTCTTGCCCCTCCTTCAAGGCTAGAGAAATTTTTCTGTTTTATTTTGATATAGCAACAGGTCTGCACCTATGCCCTGCAGGTGATAGAGTTTGCTGTCCTTCTGCCAACATCTATTTTTCAAGAATTTTTTTAATGTGGTTCATCTTTAAATTCTTTATTGAATTTGTTACAATATTGCTTCTGCTTTATGTTTGCTTTTTTGGCTGTGAGGCATGAGATCTTAGGTCTTCAACCAAGGATCGAACTCATACCCCCCTCACTGGAAGGAAAAGTCTTAACCACTGGACTGCCAGGGAAGTCCCTCTGCACTGAATGCTATTGATCCAGTGAAGGTGATCTGTGTGTAGCCTCTTCCTTTCCCAGAGTAGGTGCTGCCCTCTCCTGGTTTGCATCATTGGATGGCTTTCTCTAGTCTCTTAACCTGCCTCCAGTCATTCTCATGAACACCCACTGGTGTCCACAGTGGCGATCCTGCAGGCAGGTGCAAACTTCTTTCATGTTTGCCGCTCCTAGGGATCTGTACTCTCATAAAAGCCCTCACTTGGCGTTTATCTATTCACTACCATTTTAGTCAAGTTTTCACTCCAGTTTCTACAGTGGTTCCTCTTTTTTCCACGCTCTGCTGAGCTAAGTCAGTGCTTGTGTCTCTTCCATTAGTGGAAATTTCAGGTTCACTCTAAATTCCATTGAGGTCTTCCCTGCAAATTCAGCAGAAATCAAGAAAATTTTATGATTTTGCTGACTATCCAGGCTTTCTTTGTTGTTAGGATTCCAGCTTTGTGAATCCCAAGTAGAAGTCAGAAATCCTTCATGTTGTATTTGTCTGTGAGAAAATTTTAAATCTTGATGAGATTTTACTCCTTGTTTTCTTCTTTTATGATGTTTACCTGTGTGACCAATGGAAGAAAAAATTTAAGATCATATAAACCGTCCTCCTTGGTTTAGAGCAGAGTTTTCCCATCAACCACCTTGAAACTCTGATTCTATAAATGGAGTCAAAACAAGCGTTCTTATTATGTTATACAATAGATGGAAATAAGAGTGAAATCTCTTCTCAGTTACAAGGTGAAGCTTGTTTTTCCATAACACTGTAATCCCACCCTCAGCAAAGAGAATAAAAATAGTCACTCAACATCAGAGCTAATAGGACTTGGGATTCACTTCCAATACCTTTGACTGAGAAAACTCCATTATCCTACCTCTCAGAAAAGTCTTTTTGTCACAGCCCCCCAAAATTTTAAACCCAAGTCAGAAATCTCCTTTAGCTATAGAGGCATAGTTTTCAATCTGGGTAGCATACTGTAATCATCTGGGGAACTTAAAAATGCCAATGACATCTAAAAAGCCACACATGTAGAAACAGAGAGAAGAATGGTGGTTACTAGGGGCTGGGGGTTGGGGGAATTGGGGAGATGTTGTTTAACAGCACAAACTTGCTATGAGTAGATAAGTAAGTTCTGAAGATCAAATGCATTTCATAGCGATTATAGGCAACATTACTGTGTCATAAACTTCAAAGCTTCTAAGAGATTATCTGAATTGTTCTCACCACAAAAAAAGAAACAATAAAATTATTTGACATGTTAAAGGTGTTAGCTAATGCTATGGTGATAATCACATTTCACCATATCAAATCAATACATCATATACCTTAAATGTTAATTATATCTCAGTTTTTAGAAAAGTAGTTTACTGTCGTGAGGAATGCAGAGTTAAAGAAAATAAAAATGATTAAAACTGAATAGTCTGTAAACTAGTTTTTCTTGGTTATGAAAAAAGTGTATATCCATAATTAAAGTACTATCAACCCATGAAAAGGAATATCTGCTACAATATCGATGGACTTTGAAAGTGTTTTGCTGAGTGAAAAAGCAGCCAGTCACAAAAGGACCCATATCATATAATTCCACTTATATGAATTGCCCAGAATAAGAAGATCCATAGAGACAGAGAGTAGATCAGTGATTGCCAAGGGATTAAGGAAGGGGAAATTGGGAGGCACAGAGATCCTTTTTGTTGTGATGAAAATATTCTGGAATTAGTTGGTGATAATGGTTATACAACATTCTGAATATACTGAAAATCATTGAATTGTATACTTCTATATGGGGTAAGTTTTATGTTATGTGAATTAATTTTCAATTAAAATAAACAAAATCATAGTTAATTGATTAATTAAGCCAATGGGATTCCCCACCCCAAAGTAATTCTAAAATAGTCCCCAGATGATTCAAATGTGTAGGCTGGCTGGATGGGTGGAATCTGATACAGAGGGCTATTGATAGTGCGGGGTGGATGCTTGGGTGAGGCAGGGAAAGAGTTATAGGGCAGAATAATTTCACAAGAAAAATAATCTTGTTAATGCTAGCAAGTGTTTTTATTGGGGTTAATTTCACTCCAGGAATTACATCACCTGAACAACAGAAAATTGTTGTCTGGGAATTCTGTCTCCAGATATTTCACTGCATATTTTTTTTAATCACAGATGATGGAGTTTCACATTGTTTGTGCTTCACGATCTCTCTTCAGATTCTCTGCACATGTCTTAGCACTCATTTTGCTCAGCTCTGTGTTGGAAGCTAGCTCAGATACAATCACAGGCCCTGAGCCCAGCCAGGGCTTCACCAGAAGGATCTGGAGAAGAGAAGAACACCAGATTCGGGCACATGAGTGAGTGGTCAGATTTAATGGTTTGCCTTGGCTAGAACCCCATCCGACAGCATGGTCACTAGGAGAGGAGGGCCAAGGAGGCGGTCCTGGAGGAGTGTGTATAGCTTTCCTTGGGGGTTTTCTCAGGTCTCTTTCCTATTCAAGTATCCAGTCCTATGAGGCTCTCAGACTGATCTCTGAGCGGTCCCAACATAGGTTATAATCACCTAGGTAGATAGTTCTGCTTTGCATACAGAGGATAACCATAGAGGAAGGGACCAGGAAAAAGAAAGCTAACAGTCTTCTGCTCATCCCATGTGTAACAGATGAAATGGCAGCGTTCCAACACGGACCCCATACTTTTCTTGGAATATATCGAGCTATATAGGCCAGGGATCTGCTTTTCAAGAATCTTTTAACATTTTAGAATTATTTGCATCTCTACCTACATTACTTCATTAACCTTCTAATTTTTCTAAATGGATGATACCACTGTAATGGCAGGAAGCAAAGAGGAACTAAAGAACCTCTTGATGAAGGTGAAAAAGGAGAGTGAAAATACCGACTTTAAATATTAAGGAAACTAAAATCCAGCCCCATTACATCATGGCAAATAGAATGGGAAAATGTGGAAGCAATGACAGATTTCCTCTTCTTGGGCTCTAAAAACACTGCAGATGGTGACTGCAGCCATGAAATCGGACGGTTGCTTCTTGGCAGGAAAGTGATAACAAATCTAAACAGAGTGTTGACAAGCAGAGACATCACCCTGCTGATAAAAGTCCATATAGTCGAGGCTATGGTCTTCCCAGTGGTCATGTATGGTTATGAGAGCCAGACCATAAAGAAGCAGAGCAGCAAAGAATTGATGCCTTTAAACTGTGGTGCTGGAGAAGACCTCTGAGAGTCCTTTGGACAGCAAAGAGATCAAACTAGTCAATCCTAAAGGAAATCAGTCCTGAATCGTTATTGCAAGGACTGATGCTAAAGCAGAAGCTGCAGTAATTTGGTCACCTGATACGAACAGTCATCTCACTGGAAAAGTCCCTGATGCTGGAAAGATTGAGGGCAGAAGGAGAAGAGGGCGTCAGAGGATGAGATGGCTGGATTGCATCATCGATGCAATGGCCATGGACCTGTGCAAATTCCGGGTAATGGTAAGAGACAGGGAGGTCTGGCGTGCTGCAGTCCATGGGGTCACAAAGAGTCAGACACAACTGGGTGACTGAACAACAAAAGTTGCTCTAAAAAACTGACAGCAACATGCTTAAAAGAAAGAGGTCAGTTGCCTTATTTGGAGTGCATCAAGAAGGAAGTGTCTGAGGGTCAGACAGCAATGCAGAATGTGGATGGGGACAGCTAAAGGGAACAGCAGGGCAGCCTTCAGCCTTGGGGCCTGAAGGAAAGGAGAAAGCCTTGAGGCTTCCTGAGGAATTCACAGTGAAAAGGCCAGTAGCTCCTATCACTGCAGCTCTCAAAGAGGAGAACAAAGAGAAATCATGAGCTCTAGATCCAAAACAACCAAGTGCTTCTTGAACATAACCTTAAGACTCCAAAAGTGGAGTGAAAGTCTCTCAGTCTTGTCCAACTCTTTGCGACCCCATGGACTATACAGTCCATGGAATTCTCCAGGCCAGAACACGGGAGTGAGTAGCCTATCCTTTCTCCAGTGGATCTTCCTGACCCAGGAATAGAACTGGGGTCTCCTGCATTGTAGGCGGATTCCTTACCAACTGAGCTAAAAGGGACATTAAAATCCATCTATTCCAAATCAAACTCACTCATCCCAATCACCATATTTTGCCCTTTTGTGTTAAAAATGTTCTTTCCCTCAGCTACACCTCAAACAATATTCTCTCCATTCATCTGGTCAGTGGAATGCTGAAATCTGGGAGACATCCTGAAAGTCTTCAATTTCCCCAGTTTCGATCAATTCACCCTATCAATTCTACAATCTAAATATACTTCAAATGTTCCCAATTATGCACTGTCTCCTCAGATACTACTTTAAGTTCTCATTGCCTTCTTCCTGATCTTGTGTACATATCATTTATATTTTTATATTAACATATATCCATAAGTCTCTGTGTTTGTGCATAAATATAGTCACATAGATTTACCCATATATGCAAATATCATCACTCACACATACACAGATATGCATCATTAGGATATGCATGCATATGTAGGTGTATTTATATGTCTATAAGCATATAAGGCATCTGGTCCCATCACTTCATGGGAAATAGATGGAGAAACAGTGGAAATAGTGTCAGACTTTATTTTGGGGGGCTCAAAAATCACTGTGGATGCTGATTGCAGCCATGAAATTAAAAGACGCTTACTGCTTGGAAGGAAAGTTATGACCAACCTAGATAGCATATTAAAAAGCAGAGACATTACTTTGCCAACAAAGGTCTGTCTAGTCAAGGCTATGGTCATGTATGGATGTGAGAGCTGGACTGTGAAGAAAGCTGATCACCAAAGAATTGATGCTTTTGAACTGTGGTGCTGGAGAAGACTCTTGAGAGTCCCTTGGACTGCAAGGATTTCCAACCACTCCATCCTAAAGGAGATCAGTCCTAGGTAATCATTGGAAGGACTGATGCTAAAGCTGAAATTCCAATACTTTGGCCACCTCATGCAACGAGTTGACTCACTGGAAGACTCTGATGCTGGGAAGGATTGGGGGCAAGAGGAGAAGGGGACGACAGAGAATGAGATGGCATCACCGACTCTGTGGACATGAGTTTGAGTGAACTCCGGGAGTTGGTGATGGACAGGGAGGCCTGGCGTGCTGTGATTCATGGGGTCGCAAAGAGTCGGACACGACTGAGCGACTGAACTGAACTGAACTGAAGCATATATTCCCAAATATGTGTAATAAAGAATACACATATCCATATATTTGTGCACAAATGTATGTGTTAAGTCATTTTTTGGTCGTGTCTGACTTTTTGTGACCCCATGGACTGTAGCCCACCAGGCTCCTCTGTCCATAGGATTCTACAGGCAAGAATACTGGAGTGGGTAGCCATTTCCTTCTCCAGGGGATCTTTCCAACCCAGGGATTGAACCTATGCCTCCCACTTCAGGCAGAGTCTTTACCATTTGAGTCACCAGGGAAGCACACATGTATATGTTTATGTATATAGCTATGTCCCTGGTGGCTCAGAGGTTAAAGCGTCTGCCTGCAAGGTGGGAGACTTGGGTTCGATCCCTGAATCGGGAAGATCCCCTGGAGAAGGAAATGGCAACCCACTCTAGTATTCTTGCCTGGAGAATCCCATGGATGGAGGAGCCTGGTGGGCTACAGTCCATGGGGTCGCAAAGAGTCGGACACTATTGAGCGACTTCATTTTCACTTTCACTTTCTATGTATTACAATACCTAAATATGTGTGTTTCCTATATTATATGAGATTTAAGTGTATATATGTGTGTGTGTGTGTATATACTCTTAAGTATGTATTATAGATATTTCTTAAAATGACAAACTTTATAACTTTACCTTTGTTTCTCTCCACAGTTCATTTCCCGTCATTTTCACATCATATCTCCCATTATGGCCACAACAAACGACTTCAGGTTTCCTGAATTTACCATTTCTGCTGCTCCCTCACCCTGGAAAACCTGCTCTGCTCCTTTTTTTCACATGGCTAACTGTCCGTTTTGTTTCAAGAATCTTCTCTGAACCTTTGTCAGCTCGTAGAAGCTTCCTCGATGCCTAATCTGAATTTAGTGTCTCTTAGCGGAGAGTCGGACACGACTGAGCGACTGAACTGAACTGAACTGAACTTGTGCTTCCACAGCTCCCTTCCTTTCCCCTCTGGGTGCAGGTTCAGCATTCAGAATAAATGTCTTTATCATGCCATTTAACTCAGCACGAATTACTGGGAATGTCTAAATCAGATCATGTGTTGCCTCCTTTCAGAGCGAGGCAGGTCATGTCAGTACTTGCAGTGCTAGCACAGTGATGCCAGGTGCAGTCACTGGATGTGAACAGACTTCTACCCACAGAGGGAGGCAGCCAGGCTCCTCGGAATCTCCCTTGGAAAGGAACATAAGGATCCGGCTGACAGCGTCAGGTGCTGGGAGTGGGACGGGCACAGTGAGAAGGCACTTTGGTAGGTAGTTTGCCTGGTGCCCATCAGACTCCACACTGGGGGAAGCCCAGGTGACCCAGCAGGAGCTCTTTCTCTAAGGACAGCAAAGGGCTGACTCAGGATCTCCAGGCTCAAGTAAGTGGAAGATTCAGGGACAAGGTCCTCTCTTCACAGATGGTTATCACTTATTCCATCTCTTCTTCTTCCTTGTGCCTTTTGGGAAGTCTCCTGTCCCTGCAAGAGTCTTGACAGACCTATGTTTAAAGACTATGAGATTTTGGGGTTCCAAAGGATGGGGTGAACTGAGAAGTCTCAGTCACTTCTAGGGAAAATCTTTTTTCAGTTTTTAAAAGTCACCATAAATATTCCACAGTGAGGTATTTTTGTTTGTCTCTATTTTTCCTTAACTGTATGTGTGTGTGTGTGCGCCACAGCAAATGCTGGGCTCAACTGCTAGAGTCTGTTTTGATCAGGAGCAAATAAAACATTATTCTTATACACGTCATTTCTTAGTCACAGTAGTAGTGTGAGCAGTCCCCATTGCATAGTATTCTTTGTAACTAGGATTCCCCTTCTCTAACGTTACTAATTAGGATGAAGAAAAATAAAGATAAACAGAAATACCTCACTGTGGAATATTTATGGTGACTTAAAAAAAATTTATCTGCAGATTATTGGCTTTCAAAATGTAACATGAATGACCTTCATAAAAGTATTTTCATTCAGTCACCCTAAACAGGTAAGGAACATATATCAGAAACACTTGATTTAGCTTAAAAAAATTAGCAGAACAGGGGTGAGTTTTACTGCTTCTATAATATAGGAAATTTTCCTATGATGCCCCTGGCTTAAAGATCTCGTTTTCTGTGATTTGATTCACTTTCCTGGCAGGTTAAACATGATTTGTGTTAGGTTTTATAGCCTTTTGTTGGCCTATTTGCTTTTTGTTTGAACATTTAAACATCTTTTTATGTTAGTAAACTATTACATAAAATTTACCATTTTAGTCATTTCTAAGTGCACATTCAGTGTGCATTTAAAGAATTTATTGTCTTGGCAAGGATCTCCAGTCTGGCATATGGAGCAACAAGCTCTCCTGGTTGACCATTCAAATGTATTAAAGCCTGAGACAGTACTTTAGTGCACCTGGCTGAGATGGTTTTACCTGCTAGACGTTTAATCTGTTGCTTTAATATTCAATTTTTTCTTTTTACTAACCCTACTGTTTGTGGGGTTTAGGGAAGGTGGAATTTCCATTCAATGTTATAGACTTTTGCCTAGCCTTGCACATCATGACATTTGAAACATGATCCCTGATCACTGTTCAATGAGGGTATCCTGCATGGTACTGTTTTCATAATGCCCTAATGGTGACAGCCTGGCTTGCACAGGGACAGAGGAAACCTTGGGTTAGGTCAAATACTGTGGCTGCACATACCAGGGCAAACTTAGAACGCTCATCTGAAGGGTGGGAGACAATATAATCAATTTACCAATTTCTTACCAGTTGGAAAGTCTGCTGGAATACTCCAGACTCCTTTAGCAGTTGCTTTGCATATTATTTAGAACATACAAGATATAAAACTACTATATTAACAATGTCTCTGTATTTCAAAGGAAATCCACCATTTTTGGCAATGTGCCATCCTGCCTGACCACTCCTTCTGTGCACCCAATCTGCTGTATCTACTGAAAGATCAGTTGCCAGGTCACAAACCCAAGCTAGGGCATCAGCTTCTTGTTGCCAAGGGGTGTCAGCATATTATAGGTAGGGACATGGAAGATACTGAGGACTACCTCAGGCTCTGGAAAGTAAATCCAAATGTCTTTCTAGCAATCCTGACCCCACGAGGGGTCATCCATCCACTCCTTGGCTTCTCATTGTCCAAGCCAAGCAGTTCATCCCTTCAGAGTGTCCAACTGTCAGTGCAAAGGGTGAACAGCCCAGGGTCATCATAAGTGATCACCAAATAAACTGCTCTGAATTTAGCCTACTGGCTTCTGTGGCTCCTTTTTATTTCCAGACATCTGTATATTAGGCACACAGCATGGCATTTTCACATTATTATAACCATTCACTGTCTGTTCATTTTACCATAATCCCCTAGCACTTAACAAACCTTTTTTTTTTTTTGAGGGCAAAAAAGATGACTATCACATTTGTGTGCTGAGTCAAAAGCCAAGTCATTATAGAACTGGCAAAAAGCCTTTATGATTGGCTAAAAAAGACCATTTCATTCTTCCCTTGCTTTTACTGGCCATATAGGTCCACAAATCTGTCTATAATTGTGAGTCTTCCAGGAGCAGAAAATTCAGAGGGATTGTGCCAACTAAAGGGAAGAAAGTCAGATTCCCTTCTAAAATGGCCACTTGGTTCATTCCTCCAGATAGGCTAAATCTCTGTCTTTAGATTTTCCTTTGTAACTAAATGTAACTGACTGTGCCTATGTTTAGAACACTGGGACCTTTGAGATTAAGACCTATTCCCTAAACAGGCAGCCACTTTCCCTGCCTCCTTGGTGGCTCAGACAGTAAAGAATCCACTTGCATTTCAGGAGACCTGGGTTCGATCCCTGGGTCAGGAAGATCCCCTGGAGAAGCGAATGGCTACCCACTCCAGTATTCTTTCCTGGAAAATCCCATAGACAGAGGAGCCTGGTGGGCTGTAGTCCTTAGGATCACAAAGAGTCAGTCATGACTGAGGGACTAACACACTTTCCCTAGGGAAGTAGTTCACCAAATGGAGTTTACAAACCAGAGGACAAAAGACATCTAAGCTGAAAGGAAGCAATCTTTTAATGGGAAAGAAGCTGGACTTGGTGATTACAACGGCCATTCTTAAGAGCAAGGTTGCCAGATTTAGTAAATAAAAATTCAGTTCAATTCAGTTCAGTCGCTCAGTTGGGTCCAAGTTTTGCGACCCCATGAATCACAGTGCGCTAGGCCTCCCTGTCCATCACCAACTCCCGGAGTTCACTCAAACTCATGTCCATCGAGTCAGTGATGCCATCCAGCCATCTCATTCTCTATCGTCCCCTTCTCTTCCCGTCCCCAATCCCTCCCAGCATCAGAGTCTTTTCCAGTGAGTCAACTTATCTCGTGAGGTAGCCAAAGTATTGGAGTTTCAGCTTTAGCATCAGTCCTTCCAATGATTACCTAGGACTGATCTCCTTTAGGATGGACTGGTTGGATCTCCTTGCAGTCCAAGGGACTCTCAAGAGTCTTCTCCAACACCACGGTTCAAAAGCATCAATTCTTCAGCGATTGGCTTTCTTCACAGTCCAACTCTCACATCCATACATGACCACTGGAAAAACCATAGCCATGACTAGACGGACCTGTTGTACTGAAAGTATATATACTAAAAAGCTGTCACTGTTTTATTTGATATTGAAATATAACTGGGAGTCTTACATTTTCTCTCTCAACACTATTTGGCAGTCCATTACTGGAGAAAAGAAGATGTGGAGGTATGTGATTTCTGCAACTTCTTGCTCCTGTTAACACTATCTCTAAACTGGCCTCATTTCTTATCACAGGCATAAAGGAAATGACAGGACAGTCTTTCTCTAGCTACTTTGTTGCCATGCTCCTTCTGCAGATGATAACACCAAGTTCAGGTATGAAGTTTTCTCCTACTCTTCTGAGCCACACCAATATCAAGTAGGTCAGGGAAAATAAGATCCAAACAAAAGGGACCATTGTTTCTAGATTTAATAGGTAGTTATGTTATGACGATGTGTACTATAAGATCCAGTGTATGATTAGAAAAACTAAACATTTCTCATCAGCAAGTCTTTATCATGTACCCAGATTTTTGTTCAGTTCCATGGAGAAGAGGCAAATAAAGACCTAATACTTGCCCTTGAGAACCAATATTCATATTTAGGAGACAGATTTAAGTACTATTTATACCTTGAGGAAGTGGTCTAAGTCACAGATCCATACTGGAATCCATGTGAATTATTAGTAAAATAAGGATGGGATAGGCTGGTGGAAACTGATGAAAATTCACATTTGTAAAGGGATCTATGCAAAGCAGAAATAATAGTATATTTAGAGATAGGCAACAGCCTGTCTATTCTTTGGCATTGATGCCTTTGGACTATGGTGCTGAGAAGACTCCTGAAAGTCCCTTGGACATCAAGGAGATCAAACCAGCCAATCATAAGGGAAATCAGCTCTGAATATTCACTGGAAAGACTGATTCTGAAGCTGAAGCTCCAGAATTTTGGTCATCTGATGTGAACAGATAACTCATTGAAGAAGTCCCTGATGCTGGAAAAGATTGAGGACAGATGAAGAGGGTGTCAGAGGGTGAGGTGGCTGGATGGCATCACCAATGCAATGAGCACGAACTTGGGCAAACTCTGGGAGATGGTGAGGGGCAGGGAGGCCTGCCCCGCTGCAGTCAGTGGAATCACAGAGTTGGCCACAACTGGGCGACTGAACAACAGCAGCAAAAGAAAGCCTGAAACATCAATGGAGTACAAGATTTAAACTTTTCTAGCAAAAGCTGCTTACTAACTGACAGAAATCTAAGTGATGCACATTTAGGTGGGATCCAGCCTTTGGCTAATAAAATAGTGCTGCTATCAATGTCGGAGAAGGCAATGGCAAGCCACTCCAGTACTCTTGCCTAGAAAATCCCATGGACGGAGGAGCCTGGTAGGCTGCAGTCCATGGGGTCACTACGAGTCAGACACGACTGAGCGACTTCACTTTCACTTTTCACTTTCACTTTTCACTTTCACACATTGGAGAAGGAAGTGGCAACCCACTCCAGTGTTCTTGCCTGGAGAATCCCAGGGACGGGGGAGCCTGGTGGACTGCCATCTATGGGGTCACACAGAGTCGGACACGACTGAAGTGACTTAGCAGCAGCAGCAGCAGCAGCTACCAATGTCTTATACATATGATTTTGAGCTTACCTGTGAGTACAAAGGTAGCAAATATTCCAATGAATAGACCTGCTGGTCAAAGGTTATGTATTTTTTCATTATGGTATTGAATATGTCATTCTGAAATCGTTACTAGTCTACATTTCCACCAACAGGTAATATCACTATTTCAGATATTACAGGTGCCAGAGCTTTTTATCTTTTCCAAACTTACAGATGAAAAATAAATTTTCACAGTGATTGTATTTCACCTGTTTGTTAATGAGTGAGACTTAGTATCTTTCAGACAAAAATTGTATTTCCTTTTCTCTGAACTGCCTGCATAGGTCTTTACTCCACATCTTTGTACTGTTGGTTTTCCCTCATTGCTGTTTAAGAACTCTTAAATATTGGGAATTTTTTATCTATGGTACCTATCCCACTTATTTCTTACCAGTTTATAATTGTCTATTGACTTATTAATTATATTTTGAATATGTGGAGAGGTTTTTGCTTTGGATTTTTATTTTATTTTGTAAATTATGTTTCCAAAGTCCCCCTTTATCTTGTCTGACTTTTTATCCTCATTGACTTTTTAAATTTTACTACTTTATTCTCTAAAGCAGTTTTATCTTTACAGAAAAATTGTGTACAAACTACACAGAGGGACTTTCCTGGGGGTCCAGTGGCTAGGACTCCATGCTCCCATGAAGGAGACCCAGGTTTGATCCCTGGTCAGGGAACTAGAACCCATATGCTTCAACTAAGGATGTGCATGCTGCAACTAAGGCCTGGCACAGCCAAATAAATAAATAAATATTTGTTGAAAAGAAATTACATGGCATTTCCATAAAACCCCATTCTCCCTTCCTCTCCCTGCCCCTCCAAAGTTTCCCGTACTACGAGCATCCTCTATGGTGCAGTATCAATACATTTACTATAATTGATGAACCAATACTGATAACTATTAATATTATTAAATCAAGTTCACATTAGGGTTTGTACTTGGTGTTATAAAATTCTCTGTGTGTTAACAAGTGATTATATAAATGAATGCAAGTGGCCTCTGCATACTGGCCTTACATTGCTTACTTCTTTAAGGCTGAGACCCTCTCACTCAAAAGCTTGCCAGTATCAAACTCAAATTTTTATACATCCAGTTGTTTTAAATATATAAAGAATGAGCTTACTTTTAACTATGTAATGCCTTTCTGCTTTGTATGTCCCTTGGAATTACACCCAACGTCTGCTAGCCATAGGTAAGATAAGCCCTGTATCTAGAGAGACCCCAAGCCACTGTTGTCCTGCAGAGTCCTTGACTCTTCACTGTGCTGTGGAGTGACATTGCTAGACACATAAAACTTCTCCCTGATTTGTCTCTCCCCTGTGAGTTCCCTTCTCCCCTTCTGCATGGTGTTCCCTGTGCCTTTAAATTGTCTCTCATACTGTGGGGACTGTCACCTATGCATGTCAATCAAACTGCTTCTCAAATACAGGTGCTACTGCCACCTTCTGGTCATATCTTTTTCGTCGCTCAGCTCTTAAATCCTCAAATGTACTGTATTAAAATATGCATAATGCCATGTGTCTACTATTACAGTACAATACAGAACCATTTTACCCCATGTTAAAAATATCCTGCGTTCCTTGTGTTCATCACTCCCTCCTGCTGAAGTCCTAGTAACCACTGCTGCTTTCACTGTTCCCATAGTTTTGCATTTTTCCAGAATGTCGCGTAGTTGGGATCATACAATACATACATAGCCTCTCATAATGACCTCCTTACTTAGCCATATGCAGTTAAGTTTCCTCCATGTATCTCATGATTTGATGGCTCAGTTTTTTTACCACTGAATAATATTACATTGTCTGGATGTAACAGAGTTTGTTTATTCATTTACTTATTGAAGGTTATATTGTTTGCTTCTAATTTGAGGGCAATTATGAATAAAAATGCTAGGAATATTGATGTGAAAGTTTTTGTGTGGATGTAGTTTTCAACCCATTTGGGTTGCATACCTAGGAGGCTGATAGCTAGAACATATAGTGATTACATATTGAGCTTTGTAAGGAATTGCCAAACTCTTCTGTGAAGTGGCTATATCATTTTGCATTCCTACCAACAGTGAACGAGAGTTTCTTTTGCTCCACATCTTAGTCAGCATTTGATGTTGTCAGTGTTTGAATTTCAGCCATTATAATAGGTTTTTGATAGTATCTGCTTGCTTTAATTCACAGTTACTAATGACACATGATATTAAGCTTCATTTCATATGCTTGTTTCAGTTCAGTTCAGTACAGTTCAGTTGCTCAGTCATGTCCGACTCTATGCAACTCCATGGACTGCAGCATGCCAGGTCTTCCTGTCCATCACCAGCTCCTGGAGTTTCTCAAGCTTATGTCCATTGAGTCGATGATGCCATCCAAACATCTCATCCTCTGCCGTCCCCTTCTCCTCCTGCCTTCAATCTTTCCCAGCATCAGGGTCTTTTCAAATGAGTCAGTGCTTCACATCAGGTGGCCAAAGTATTGGAGCTTCAGCTTCAGCATCAGTCCTTCCAATGAATATTCAGGACTGATTTCCTTTAGGATGGACTGGTTGGATCTCCTTAGTCCAAGGGACTCTCAAGAGTCTTCTCCTACACCACAGTTCAAAAATATCAATTCTTTGGCACTCAGCTCTCTGTATAGTGCAACTCTCACATCCATACATGACTACTGGAAAAACCATAGTTTTGACTAGACAGATCTTTGTTGGTAATGTCTCTGCTTTTTAATATACTGTCTAGGTTGATCATAACTTTTCTTCCAAGGAGTAAGCATCTTTTAATTTCATGGCTGCAGTCACCATCTGCAGTGATTTTGGAGTCCAAAGAAATAAAACCTGTCACTGTTTCCACTATTTTCCCATCTATTTGCCATGAAGTCATGGGACCAGATGCCATGATCCTAGTTTTCTGAATATTGAATTTTAAGCCAGCTTTTTCACTCTCCTCTTTCACTTTCATCAAGAGACTCTTTAGTTCTTCTTCACTTTCTGCCATAAGGGTGGTGTCATCTGCATATCTGAGGTTATTGATATTTCTCTCAGCAATCTTGATTACAGCTTGTGCTTCATCCAGCCCAGTGTTTCTCATGATGTACTCTGCATATAAGTTAAATAAGCAGCGTGACAATATACAGCCTTGATGTACTCCTTTCCTTATTTGGAACCAGTCTGTTGTTCCATGTCCAGTTCTAACTGTTGCTTCCTGACCTGTATACAGATTTTCCAAGAGGCAAGTCAGGTGGTCTGGTATTCCCATCTCAGAATTTTCAAAGTTTGTGGTGATCCACACAGTCAAAGGCTTTGGCATAGTCAATAAAGCCGAAATAGATGTTTTTCTGGAACTCTCTTGATTTTTCAATGATCCAATGGATGTTGGCAATTTGATCTCTGGTTTTTCTGCCTTTTCTAAATCCAGCTTGAACATCTGGAAGTTCACAGTTCACATACTGTTGAAGAATGGCTTGGAGAATTTTGAGCATTACTTTGGTAACATGTGAGCTGAGTGCTATTGTGTGGTAGTTTGAGCATTTTTTGGCATTGCCTTTCTTTGGTATTGGAATGAAAACTGACCTTTCCCAGTCTGGAGGCCACTGCTGAGTTTTCCAAATTTGTTGGCATATTGAGTGCAGCACTTTCACGGCATTATCTTTAGGATTTGAAATAACTCCTTGGAAGGTAAGTTATGACCAACCTAGACAGCATATTAAACAGCAGAGACATTACGTTGTCAACAAAGGCCCATCTAGTCAAGGCTATGGTTTTTCCAGTAGTCATGTATAGATGTGAGAGTGGGACTATAAAGAAAGCTGAACACTGAAGAATTGATGCTTTTGAACTGTGGTGTTGGAGAAGACTCTTGAGAGTCCCTTGGACTGCAAGGAGATCCAACCAGTCCATTCTAAAGGAGACCACTCCTGGGTGTTCATTGGAAGGACTGATGTTGAAGCTGAAACTCCAATACTTTGGCCACCTGATGCAAAGAGCTGACTCAGTGGAAAAGACCCTGATGCTGGGAAAGATTGAAGGCAGGAGGAGAAGGGGATGGCAGAAGATGAGATGGTTGGATGGCATCACTGACTTAATGGAGATGAGTTTGAGTAGACTCTGGGAGTTGGTGATGGACAGGGAAGCCTGGCGTGCTGTGATCCATGGAGTCACGAAGAGTTGGACATGACTGAGCGATTGAACTGAACTGAACTAGTTCTAAATCTAGTTCAAAAAGCGACTGGACTGAACTGAATTGGAATTCCATCACCTCCACTAGCTTTGTTCATAGTGATGCTTCCTAAGGCCCACTTGACTTCTCATTCCAGATGTCTAGCTCTAGGTGAGTGATCACACCATCGTGATTATCTGGGTCATGAAGATCTTTTTTGTACAGTTCTTCCGTGTATTCTTCCCACCTCTTCTTAATTTCTTCTGCTTCTGTTAGGTCCATACTATTTCTGTCCTTTATCGTGCCCATCTTCGTATCAAATGTTACATTGGTATCTCTAATTTTCTTGAAGAGATCTCTAGTCTTTCCCATTCTATTGCTTTCCTCTATTTCTCTGCACTAATCACTGAGGAAGGCTGTTTTATCTCTCCTTGCTATTCTTTGGAACTCTGCATTCAAATGGGTATATCTTTCCTTTCCTCCTTTGTTTTTTGCTCTTCTTCTTTTCACAGCTATTTGTAAAGCCTCCTCAGACAGCCATTTTGCTTTTTGGCGTTTCTTTTTCTTGCGTTGGTCTTGATCCCTGTCTCCTGTACAATGTCATGAACTTCTGTCCATAGTTTGTCAGGCACTCTGTCTTTCAGATCTAGTCCCTTGAATCTGTTTCTCACTTCCACTGTATAATCATAAGGGATTTGATTTAGGTCATATCTGAATGGTCTAGTGGTTTTCCCTACTTTCTTCAATTTAAGTCTGAATTTGGCAATGAGGAGTTCAGGATCTGAGCCACAGTCAGTTCCTGGTCTTGTTTTTGCTAACTGTATAGAGCTTCTTCATTGGCTGCAAAGAATATGATAAATTTGATTTCAGTATTGACCATCTGGTGATGTCCATGTGTAGGGTCTTCTCTTGTGTTGTTGGAAAAGGGTGTTTGCTATGACCAGTGCATTCTCTTGGAAAACTCTGTTAGCCTTTGCCCTGCTTCATTCCATACCCCAAGGCCAAATTTGCCTGTTACTCCAGGTGTTTCTTGACTTCCTGCTTTTGCATTCCAGTCCTCTGTAATGAAAAGGACCTCTTTTTTGGGTGTTAGTTCTAGAAGGTCTTGTAGGTTTTCATAGAACCGTTCAACTTCAGCTTCTTCAGCATTAGTGGCTGAGGCATAGAATTGGATTACCGTGATACTGAATGGTTTTCCTTGGAAATGAACAAAGATCATTCTGTTGTTTTTGAGATTGCATCCAAGTACTGCATTTCAGACTCTTTT
The DNA here is from genome assembly GCF_049115385.1 of Moschus berezovskii. Lineage (NCBI taxonomy): Eukaryota > Metazoa > Chordata > Mammalia > Artiodactyla > Moschidae > Moschus > Moschus berezovskii. The sequence continues at coordinate 22,946,606 of NC_142463.1, read as the reverse complement.
GTTGACTATGATGGCTACTCCATTTCTTCAAAGGGATTCTTGCCCACAGTAGTAGATATAATGGTCATCTGAGTTAAATTCACCCATTCCAGTCCATTTTAGTTCACTGATTCCTAAAATGTTGATGTTTGCTCTTGCCATCTCCTGTTTGACCACGTCTAATTTGCCTTGAATCACAGACCTAACATTCCAGGTTCCTATACAATATTGCTCTTTACAGCATAGTACTTTGCTTCTAACACCAGTCACATCCACAGCTGGGTGTTGTTTTTGCTTTGGATCTGTCTCTTCATTCTTTCTGGACTTATTTCTCCATTGATCTCCAGTAGCATATTGGGCACCTACCGACCTAAAAATAGGGAGTTTATCTTTCAGTGTCCTATCTTTTTGCATTTTCATACTGTTCATGGGGTTCTCAAGGCAAGAATACTGAAGTGGCTTGCCATTTCCTTCTCCAGTGGCCCACATTTTGTCAGAACTCTCCACCATGACCTGTCTGTCTTGGGTGGCCCTACACAGCACGGCTCATAGTTTCCTTGAGTTTGACAAGGCTGTGGTCCATCTGATCAGATTGGTTAGTTTTCTGTGACTGTGGTTTTCAGTCTATTTGCCCTCTGACAGAGAAGTATAAGAGGATTATGGAAGCTTTCTGATGGGCTAGAACTAACATATGTTCCCAGCAATCCCACTCCTGGATATATACCCAGAGAAAACCATAATTCAAAAAGATACATTCACCCAATGTTCATTGCAGCACTATTTACAATAGTCAAGACATGGAAACAAACTAAATAGCCATTGACAAATGAATGGATAAAGAAGATATGGTACATATATACAAGGGATTATTACTCAGCCATAAAAGTTGAAATAATGCCACTTGCAGCAACATAAATGGACCTGGAAATTGTTGTACTGAGTGAAGTAGGTCAGACATAAAGACAAATATCAAATGATGTTGCTTATATGTGGACTCTAAAAAATGGTAAAACTTATTTTTTAATCTAAAACTTATTTACAAAAGAGTCACAGATGTAGAAAACAAGCTTATGGTTACCAGGGAGGAAAGGATGTGGGAGACAAACTGGAAGATTGGGATTGACATATAGACACTGCTATATATGAAATAGGGGCTTCTCTGGTGGTTCAGGTGGTAAAGAATCTACCTGCAATTCAGGATACTCAGGATCGATTTCTGGGTCAGAAAGATCCCCTGCAGAAGGAAATGGCAACCCATTCCAGTATTCTTGCTTCAGAAATCCCATGGACAGAGGCTACAGTCCATGGAGTCACAAGAGTCTGACATGACTAGTGACTAAACCACCACCACATGTATGAAATAGATAAACGGTAAAGGCCTGTTGTATAGCACAGGGAACTCTTCTCAATACTGTATCATTATTAAGGACAGAGTCCTTTATTAAGTACCTAGCCTGGTGGACTTTTAGCTGGTCTCTGTTTTTCTATTTTCTTCAAATTTATGTCTTGATCCTATTCAAAGGGAAAATTTGGGAGTATCTAGAAAGATACTAAAAAAGTAAGGCGGCCCTATAGGTGGTATTTAGAGAAAATGTTAAAAGCCCATTGATACCTAGAAACCTAGGAACTGAGCAGGTACATATATGAATCAAGTACATAGTGTTTCCTTGCTCATACTCTCAACTTTTGGTTACTATCTCCCTTCCCAGAGCAGTTCACAGTGAATGGCATAGAAGGGCCAATCTTGGCTCCACTGGGTGGAAAAGTTGAGCTCAGTTGCCAGCTGTCCCCACCACAGAGTGCAGAACACATGGAGATACGCTGGTTCCGGAACCACTACAAAAAAACCTGTTCACCTATACAAGGATGGTAAAGACTTGTATGGAGAAACCATCTCTAATTATGTGGAGCGGACAGAGCACCTCACAGATGCCATTGGAGAGGGTAAGGTGACCCTCAGAATCTTTCGTGTGAATGCTGATGATGACGGGATGTACCACTGTTTCTTCAAAGATGGTGATTTCTATGAGGAGGACATCACAGAGGTAAAGGTCACAGGTAAGGATGGATCCCTCTGAGACTTCTATGCATCCATGATTCTCAGTCCATCTGAGGCTGAGTATTAAGAATATTCTCAATATTTCTGACCATTCCATAGTCAGGGTTTAGTTAGCAAGTTCAGATTCATATATTTAGTCTTTAAATGGGGAAAAGTGGAGGATTAAGAATACAAATTTTGTCTGTGCACACATTACCTTTATCAGCAAGAACTGTCTGTTTTCCCATGCCCATATGCACTGTTAGATCTGTAAAACATCAACTGAATCCTTTCAGGATTTATTACTATTTTTTTCAATTATTTCTGGCAACACTTTAGTAAACATGACTCTAGAAGTGACCTAAATCTTTACAATTGTCTTTTTAATGATCATTCTTATTCCCATTTGTCCTTGACTCAGTTTACTGACTACTTAGTTCTAAATCAAACTAAGGAAAAGGAAAGGAGAAAAGGAGAAATATACCCATCTGAATGCAGAGTTCCAAAGAACAGCAAGGAGAGATAAGAAAGCTTTCCTCAGTGATCAGTGTAAAAAAATAGAGGAAAACAATAGAGTGGGAAAGACAAGAGAGCTCTTCAAGAAAATTAGAGATACCAAGGGAACATTTGATGTAAAGATGGGCACAATAAAGGACAAAAAATGTATGGACCTAACTGAAGAAGAAGACATTAGAAGAGGTGGCAAGAACACACAGAAGAAGTGTACAAAAAAGATCTTCATGACCCAGATAATCACGATGGTGTGATCACTGACCTAGAGCCAGACATCCTGGAATGTGAAGTCAAGTGGGCCTTAGGAAACATCACTATGAACAAAGCTAGTGGAGGTGATGGAATTCCAGTTGAGCTATCTCAAATCCTGAAAGATGATGCTGGGGAAGTGCTGCACTCAATATGCCAGCAAATTTGGAAAACTCAGCAGTGGCCACAGGACTGGAAAAGGTCAGTTTTCATTCCAATCCCAAAGAAAGGCAATGCCAAAGAATGCTCAAACTACTGCACAACTGCACTTATCTCACAGGCTGTAAAGTCATGCTCAAAATTCTCCAAGCCAGGCTTCAGCAGTATCTGAACTGTGAACTTCCAGATATTCAAGCTGGTTTTGAAAAGGCAGAAAACCAGAGATCAAGTTGCCAATATCCGCTGGATCATGGAAAAAGCAAGAGAGTTCCAGAAAAACATCTATTTCTGCTTTATTGACTATGCCAAAGCCTTTGACTGTGTGGATCAATATAAACTTTGGAAAATTCTGAAAGAGATGGGAATGCCAGACCACTGACCTGCCTCTTGAGAAACCTATATGCAGGTCAGGAAGCAACAGTTAGAACTGGACATGGACCAACAGACTGGTTCCAGACAGGAAAAGGAGTATATCAAGGCTGTATATTGTCTCTCTGCTTATTTAACTTGTATGCAGAATACATCATGAGAAACACTGGGCTAGATGAAGCACAAGCTGGAATCAAGATTGCCGGAAGAAAAATCAATAAACTCAGATATGCAGATGACACCACCCTTATGGCAGAAAGTGAAGAGGAACTCAAAAGCCTCTTGATGAAAGTGAAAGAGGAGAGGGAAAAAGTTGGCTTAAAGTTCAACACTGAGAAAACTAAGATCATGGCATCTGGTCCCATCACTTCATGGGAAATAGATGGGGAAACAGTGGAACCAGAGTCAGACTTTATTTTTGGGGGCTCTAAAATCACTGCAGATGGTTACTGCAGTCATGAAATTAAGATACTCCTTGGAAGGAAAGTTATGACCAACCTAGATAGCATATTAAAAAGCAGAGACATTACTTTGCCAACAAAGGTCCGTCTAGTCAAACCTATGGTTTTTCCAGTAGTCATGTATGTATGTGCGAGTTGGACCATAAAGAAAGCTGAGCACAGAAGAATTCATGCTTTTGAACTGCGGTGTAGGAGAAGATTCTTGAGAGTCCCTTGGACTAAGGATATCCAACCAGTCCATCCTAAAGGAAATCAACCCTGAGTGTTCATTGGAAGGACTGATACTGAAGCTGAAACTCCAATACTTTGGCCACCTGATGTGAAGAACTGACTCATTTGAAAAGACTCTGATGCTGGGAAAGAGGGTTGGACGGCATCACCGACTCAACGGAGATGAGTTTGAGTAGACTCCGGGAGTTGGTGATGGACAGGGAAGCCTGGCGTGCTGTGATCCATGGGGTCGTGAAGAGTCGGACACGACTGAGCGGCTGAACTGAACTGAACTAGTTCTAAATCTCGTTCATAAAGCTCTATCCACAATCTTCCATGTCCTCCAAAATTGCCTCAGTCTTCCAGTTTTCTGAATAGCACAGAAATGGTGGGGAAATGGAAGACTCGAAGTTAATTGAAGGGGTTCCCAAATGTGAGGGCATAAGGTAGAGGTCCAAGGCCCATTCACACATAGCATTTTCATTGGCTATTGTGACACTCATCTGTATTGCCTAGAACTAACCTATCCAATGAGATAGCCACTAGCCACATGTGGCTACTTCAATTTTTATTTAATAAAATTAAAAGTAAAAATTAAATAAAATTGAAAATTTAATTCTTCAATCTCATGATTACATTTTAGGTGCCAAAGTCTCACGTAGCAAAACACTACTGATTAGACCACATATATATGGAGTATTTCCATCACTGCAGAAATTTTAACAGACATTAAATTAAAGTAACTTTAATGTAAAGTAAAATGGAGTAATTTTTAAAATCTCTGCTCATTCTTTGTTCACAGTTTAGGCAAGTCTTACATCCCCAGCAACATACTGAAATTTTTCAAAAACTTGTTTATTTTCTCTAAACTGATACATAGTAATTTATTTTGATAATATTGGGTTAGCCACAAAGTTTGTTCTGGTTGGCCAAACGAACTTTTTGGCCAACCCAATAGTAATATGTTACCTATTTTATGCAAAGAACACATAAATTAAAGTTTCAGTTAAAGCTGCAAACTAGACTTTATGTTATTTACTATTTAATAATAAATTATAGTAACTTATATGAGACTAATGATGAAAATATAAGAAAAATGTTACATTATAAATTCTGTGAGGACTGAGATCTTGATTGCTTTTCATCCATGACCTAACTCAGTCTCCTAGATTTAGAAAATAATCAATAAATATTTTTGACTGACTAAATGAATAGATCAAACAAATGCACTGTCCTGATTTTTTAAGACTGGGGTGTTAGTTTGTATAGCACAACCCTTCAGTCTGGCTTAGCCTGTTTTCCTTTTGCTTAGCTCATAGAAACAATGAGAACCTTACAGTGCTTAGCTGTCAGTACATCTACAGACATAAGATTTAAAGTGGAAAGGGACTTTTCCTACTCTCTCATATTTCCCCAACCCATCACCTGAATCTTGTTTTCCCTTTTCTTTCCAACAGCTACAAACCTAGAAACGCAGATTCTGGTGCATCCTCCTAATAGCAAAAGTCTTTTGCTGCTGCTGCTGCTAAGTCACTTCAGTCGTGTCCGACTCTGTGTGACCCCATAGACAGAAGCCCACCAGGCTCCCCCGTCCCTGGGATTCTCCAGGCAAGAACACTGGAGTGGGTTGCCATTGCCTCCTCCAATGTGTGAAAGTGAAAAGTGAAAGTGAAGTCACTCAGTCGTGTCCGACCCGTAGCAACCCCACGGACTGCAGCCTACCAGGCTCCTCCATCCATGGGATTTTCCAGGCAAGAGTACTGGAGTGGCTTACCATTGCCTTCTCCGCAAGGTCTTTTAGTGGAGTGTAATTCAGGCGGTTGGTTTCCACAGCCTCAAATGGAATGGAGAGACAGCAGAGAAGAGACCATCCCACCTTCCTCAAAATCCCATTCACAGGATACAGACAAATTGTTCAACATGAAGATGACCCTTCTAATACAGAGCACCCATGGGAATGTCACCTGCTACCTTCGAAACCCTGTAACTGGTCAAGAGGAGAAGACAAGCATTGTCCTATCAAGTGAGATCTGTGTGTTTGTTCTTCAGATGATGGCCATTGTCATCAAATTTATAAACTAAAGAGAAAAATGAACATACTCTCTTCACTTGGTTTTTAGGATACTATATTCTCTTGGCTTTGTTCACCTACTTGCTTGTTTTCTTCCTTATTCTCTTCTGCTACTTCATCTTTTTCACTCTGACTTCTTGATAATACAAGTTTCCCAGGGCATAGTCTTTGAGTCTTGCTTTTTTTTTTTTTCTTCTTCTTCTCTACTGTGGGCTTCCCTGATAGCTCAGTTGGTAAAAACTCCACCTGCAATACAGGAGACACCAGTTCAATTCCTGGGTTGGGAAGATCTGCTGGAGAAGGGAAAGGCTACCCACTCCAGTATTCTGGCCTGGAGAATTCCATGGACTGTATAGACGATGGAGTCACAAAGAGTTGGACACGACTGAGCGACTTTCACTTTTCTCTGCTGCTGCTGCGTCACTTCAGTCGTGTCCGACTCTGTGTGACCCCATAGACGGAAGCCCACCAGGCTCCCCCGTCTTTTCTCTAGTGTGACTTAATTCCATCTCATGGTTTAACATGAAATCATAATAACTCCTCAGATGATATCTTTTCTCCAGACCTCTCTCCCAAACTCTAGTCTCATCTTTAAACTCAACATCTCAATATTGACATCTAGTAAATATTGGGAATGAAACAGATCTATAATTAAACTCTTAATTACCTGTTAACTTGTGTGATTTACTGCCTTCTCAGTCACACTTCATATTTTTAGTTTCTTAGAAAAAATCCTTGAAGTCATCCTTGACTCCAATTTTTCTCTTATATTCTATATCACATGTGTCAAGAGATAATACTAGTTTTACTTATAAAATATACCCAGAGTCTCACCACTTCTTACCACCTTTGCTGTTGTCCAAGTCAAAGACATCATTGTCCATGGTCTGAATACTGGCAATAGCATCTATAAAGTTCTCCCTACTTCTTCTCCTGTCCACAATAGTATATTCTCATCATATGGATATCAGGACCCATTTAAAATGTGAAACATATGTCACCCTTTGCTTAAAACCTTGCAATGATTCCCCATTTTATTCTGAGTAAAATGACCCACAACGCCCTGCACTACCTGTGCTCCTGTTCCCTACCTGACCTATCCCTTAATGTTCTCTTGTGTCTCCTCTAGTCCAGTCACACAGACCTCCTTAGCTATTCCCCAACTAAGACAGAACTGCTCCTGCTTTGGGGTCTTTGCTCCAGTTGTTCCCTCTTGCCAGAATGCTATAATTCCAATAAATTACCTATCTCCTTCAAGTCTATACTCGTCTCACTTTTGAAATAAAGACCACTTTGACAAACCAATTTGAAAAAAAATGCAACTTGTACCACTCCCTCTACCTGGGATTTCCTCTCACCTTACCCTCTTTACATTTTTCTTTTTTATATAGTAGTCTCACCTTTTAACCTACTGTATAGATTATTTATTATGTTGTTTTTTTGTCACTTACCTATCTCCTTTTCTAAAACAGAGGTAGAGATTTTGGTTGTACTTGATATACCCCAGCCTCTTCAAATATTTCATGGCATGTAGTTGATAAGCAAAAAATAATAGATACTTGAAAGATTGGAATAAAATAAAATGAGTGCCTTGGAAACTGCTAAGTAATTGTACGTGTATTAGTATTTGTATATGTCTGTGAAATTAATATTGGAGTCAAGTACTGAGAGGGATAATCTCAATTGAAGAGAATTGAAATTGAATAATTGAATAATCCCAATTCAAGATTATTATAATAGGAATAAGTCCCCAACAGGTTTAGCAATTTACTACTTTTAGAATACTTTTGTGTTTATTTCTCTGGAGAGAAAAATATCAGATTCCCAGTAAATGACAGGTATCTATGTACAGTGTGTGCAAATCAGCAAACAAAAGCAGATGCTTGTTCATCTGAATAGGAGAGGAGGAAAGTTTACATAATCTCTAAATGTATTCAGGAAGAATAATGCCAGACCCAGGAACACACTGGAGAACTCAAGACTACATATATTACTGGTTGCTTAAACAAAAGGACTAAAGGACTGAGTTGGTCTGAGGCTTAGTGGGAAGAAACCAGCCCTACTTCAAGGGGAACATGAGATAGAATGGATGGAAAGAATTGGAATGAGCAGGCTTCACTCACCTTTGCTCCAGTCTCAAACTAAATCACTTTGTCCCACTTCACACTCTTGGTCACTTTTCACGCATCCAATTATAACTGCCTCCCTAAACTAGCTTAGGTCTAATATCTCAGCATTGTGGTATCTTGAATGGTCTGGATGAATCTGTTTCAGATAAACTGTTTCTATGGAATAAAGTTTGGAAGTTGATTCTGGGCTTAATTCTGGCTCTACTGCTGATCTTTACCATGGTATCCAGTGTTGCTCTTCATCAGAGATTGCAAAGTAAGTGGGTTTGAGGGGTGGGAGATGTAAAGGGGAAGGCGGAGCAAGCTGCATGACTCTTGATTTCCAAGCCTGTGTGCCTCAGAAAGTTCTGAATTCTTGGGTTGTTACTAGATGTATGCTCTTCACCATTCCTTGACTTTCTGACAAAGCTGTGTGTCTGAAAGCCTGGACTTTCTTGTACCTCAATCAAATTCAAATTATTTTTTTTCCTATGGTGGTTGCTTTCCCAACAAACTGGGAGAGCTTTTAAACATTTAGCATTACTAAAGCTGAAACTGCAATACTTTGGCCACCTCATGCGACGAGTTGACTCACTGGAAAAGACTCTGATGCTGGGAAAGGTTGGGGGCGGGAGGAGAAGGGGACGACGGAGAATGAGATGGCTGGATGGCATCACGGACTCTGTGGACATGAGTTTGAGTGAACTCCGGGAGTTGGTGATGGACAGGGAGGCCTGGCGTGCTGTGATTCATGGGGTCGCGGAGAGTCGGACACGACTGAGCGACTGAACTGAACTGAACTGAACTTAACACAGTTTACACATATCTCTCACTTGACTGCTTAAATGGTACAATGACTCTGTCAGGGCAGGAAATGAAGCCCTGATTGCACAGGGCAGAAACAGCTGCATAGAGGTCACTTAAATAGTATACAGCATCAGGAAAATAGAGCATACAGGAAGAGTTACTCCAGGTAGCTTACCTTTCCCAAGGGGAAAGTTTTCATCCATCTCAACCAAGCTGCTTCAGGGGAAATGACCTTGGAGGATTTAGGGGGAAATTTTAAGACACACAAAAAATAGCTGTTCATGACTCAAAGGTGTACTCCGTTTTAAAACCTTCAAATTCAACATGTCCATTATCATATGTAAAACAGATGACCAGCTCAAGTTTGATGCATGAAGCAGGGCACCCAAAGCCCTTACTCTGGGACAACCTGGAGAGATAGGGTGGAGAGGGAGGTGGGAGGGGGGTTCAGTATTGGGGGGGGACACATGTATACCTGTGGCCCATTCATGTTGATGTATGGCAAAAACCATCACAATATTGTAATTATCCTCCACTTAAAATAAATAAATTAATAAATTAAGCCTTCATATTCACAGATCCTTTCTGATATAGCTCTATCTTTCAAGGCTACATTCTTCTGAGGTCTCTTTCTAGCTGAAAACCTGGACTTCCACAAAGCCTCTCTCTTTAGTAGCTCAGTGTTCTGCATGTTTTCTAGGAGCACAGTTAAGAGGAGCCAGAAATAGTTCACAATCTCCACTACGTTCGAGAGCCTGTACTAAATACTGTCTTCCTGTTAGACGACACACAGGTGAGCAGAACTCCTCCCAGGTCCCTTGGTGTATGGTTCTGTGTCCTATAGAGGCACTTCTCTTTATGGATGGATGCCACATTTTTGATGTTGATGGGGAGACAAAAATGAGAGCCATCTATGCCACCATGATGCTCAGGAATCTTTGTATCCCAGATTGTAAACATTAAGTTAGACTGTGCATGTGTGTCTGCTAAGTTGCTTCAGTCATGTCCAACTCTTTGTGACCCTATGGACTGTAGCTCACCAGTCTTATCTGTCCATGGGATTCTCCAGGCAAGAATACTGGAGTGGGTTGCCTTGCCCTCCAGGGGATCTTCCCAATCCAGGGATCGAACCCACATCTCCTGCAATGGCAGGCAGATTCTTTACCCAGTGAGCCATCTGGGAAACCCTAGACTATGCATAATACTCCACAATGCAAGAATGGGCACCACTTGTGTTGTTAAGCCTCCATGAAATAGAATACTTTCATGGGAAGACTAGATAGCCAAATGACACCACAATGATGTGTGCTAAATAAGATTTTAAGCAGTATGTTGTCTAACAACCCTTTCGTGAGATTCTTGCTTTCAGAGCTCTTATGATCTCTTGGGCAGTCCAGAGGTCTCCAGACCTATCCTACTCTAGCCTATTTTGAATCTAGATATAATAAGGACTAGTGCATAGCTCTGTCTCACTCCTCCTAATGCGGGATTGATGGGCTAGAGGAAGAAAAAGAAAAATGAGTTACTTTCCTCTGGGTCTGTTTAGCTTCAGCCCCAAACCACTCCCATCCTAGAAACAGTTCCGCTTTTGTCCTACTGACCAACAGCTTTAGACCAAAGCCTTTGGATACTTCGGATCCGCTAGTCCTAAACCTTAGCCCTATATTTTCTGCCCTCCCACCCCACCCTTAGCCCTGTTCTAAATAAATACAAAGGGATGGCATTAAACTATAAATCTTGTTTTTCTGGTGCATTTCCCCCAATCCGAAGTATCTCCATACCAATAACTGATGGTGATCTCCCGCTATTTTTTTTTTCCAGGTTGCTCCTGCAATGCAGTACCTCCTTGGTTAGTGGGCATGCTAATAGTCTTGACTTCATTAATTATGATTGTCTCCCTCATTTTCTATTTGCATTACAAAAAAAAGAGGTATGTGGGACCAAAAAGATGAGAACTTTGTGAAAATATCTTCAAGTGCTCAGTATCTAGTAAAATATTTAGCCAAAGAAGAGTAACAATGCTGTTTATCTGAAAGATTGGGTTTCTTCTTGTACCTCAAATATTTGTTTGAATTCCATGAACAATAAATTTTTGGACCTCATGTCACTGGATTTGGATTCCAGCCTCCAGAATTTTGTGGGTTTAATGATACAAACTGCTGATACCTCTTCTCCCTAGAAAAAGAAAATATTTCCTTCAGTAAAATAGCTATATTTTGCCAAAAATCCAGCCAATTCTTCCTGTACTTTTAGCTTAGAGGAGATAATAATTCAGAATATCTTAAATGTTGGGGGTTATAGATTACTTTAAGAGACTGATACAAAGAAAAAAAGTCTTCTTCTCAAAATGATTTATATGTCCACAGATATTTTGCTTAAGTTTATGCTCTGTTCTCAGGTTTCCCTGGTGGCTCAGATAGTGAAGAATCTGCCTGCAATGCAGGAAACCTGGGTTTGATACCTGGGTGAGCAAAATCCCCTGGAGAAGGGAATGGGTACCCACTCCAGTGTTCTTCCCTGGTGAATTCCATGGACAGAGAGCCTGGCAGGCTACAGTCCATGGGGTCGCCAAGAGCCAGACACGACTGAGCGACTAACACTACTACTGCTCATGGTCTGTACGGACAACTGAAACTGATCCTTCTCTTTGACTCTGAAGGTGAAGTTGAACGGGCAATTGTAAAAGTTTGGGGGTAGCTAAACCCAGCATATTTTAAAATGGGGACCTATCTTTGAGGTTCCCATGCACAAAGTGGGGCTGAACTATTCAGAGGATTTTATTTATTAATTTTCTCCTATGCCATAAAGATAAAATAGTCTTAAATAAGACTAGACTGAAACTGCTTTTATATTTCACTTTAAGAAAAGCCATACCTGAATCTTGCTTTGCCTGTTAGCAAACTAAATACTCTCTCCATTTGTGCTAGAGGAAAGGAGCAAGATACTATGATAATAGCTGCTAAGCTAAGTTGCTAAGTCGCTTCAGTCGTGTCCGACTCTGTGCAACCCCATAGACAGCAGCCCACCAGGCTCCCCCATCCCTGGGATTCTCCAGGCAAGAACACTGTTGATAATAGCTAGTACATATTAAATACTAATTATATGCTGTATGGATTTTATAATACTAATACATTTACTCTTCAGTGAACTGGATTTTATATGTGATAAAATCTGGAACACAAAAGAAGTTGAGTAACTATTCACACAGCTAAGTAATGGCAATGCCCGGACCCCAACCAGGCACTTAGACCTCTGTTTCAATAACTATAGTGTACTGTTCCTCTATGGAAAGACTAAAAACAAAGTTAAAAAGAAAGAGATATTTAGTCAGCAGTCTTGTGAAAATAAATTGATCATTACAGGGAAATATTGCCTGGGTACTTAGTGATTTATGAGGCTTCCGTTGGATATAACAGAAAACCCCAAGAATAGGTTGCAGGTCACTGTCATTGTCAAAGCAGACCTGGAATCCTTAAGAGTGAATCTGGGAATTAAAATTTTATTTTTGCTTACTCTAACTTGAAGACCTAAAACTAAGTCATTGATCACAGAGGCTCACAACTCCTGGTAATTAGGCAAGTAACACCCATTCACTAATCTCTTTTCTAATTGCTACTGAACTTTCTTCTCCTTACTTAAAATGGACTTTCCTCCATGGATATTGCTTCCTCTATAACTATCTCATTTAGCAGCCTCATTCCTTATTTAGGCAACTTTCTGTTTGTTATGACTTTCTGGACTGATTTTCCTTCTCGATGTTTATCAATTCAGAAAGCACTTGTCAATTTATTTAACAAATACGAATTTCCAGGAAATTCCATAAACACTGTATATTTTCATTCTTAACATCTTTATGCAGTGTTTATTATTATCTTCACTTTGGAGCTGCAGATACAGCAGAATGTAAAATTTGATCAACTTACATCAGTTGACCCAGCAAATAATAAAATTATTACTGGGGTTCCCTTATTATGAGTATTTTACAATAAATCAGATTGCCTTTCTAAATGCAGGTAAATGTTTCTTCACAAGAAATAGTCAGCATTTGAGTCTCCAACAGAGATATTCTGCTCTTCCTGCTTTCTGTGGAGGTCATGAACAGAGAAACCTGCAAGAGATGTATACTATTTACTTCCAAGAATCAATACCAGACTAGAGTCAGGCTTTCTTGGCTATACTACTAACTGTGTGAACTTGAGGAACTTATTTAAAGTCTCTGAACTGTAGTTTCTTCATCCTTAAAATATTGATGATAATGGCTATTTCATAAGGTTATTTTAGGTTAAATTAGTCAATATATTGAAGTCATTTAGTCTGGGTTCACACATAGTGCAAACCACACTAATGTTTGATACTATTTTTACTATCATTATTATTAGCATTATCTATGGATTCTGTCACAATTCCCTGTCTGGTGTCTCAGCTGGTGGGAAGATTGGTTACATGTGTTTGCCATCATCCTTCTTCCCTTTCCTCCTAAGCTCATGGCATGTCTTTCTTCACTCACACCCTACCATGACCTTAACTTTCCTTCTAAGCATGGACATGCCTAGCCATGTAGGAGGGAAAGAAAATTAAAAAGTCAGCATAGATTTAAACACACACACACACACACACAATCTTCTGATACTCTTAGAATCCTAGAGCTATTTTATTTCCTAGCTTTTCTTTCAATTTTATTTAAAATTTTGTTCTATCCTTTAGGAGAAGAACTTTGAAGTTCTCCTTAATACTAATCTGAGAAAAATAGAGGTGTGTGACCAAGAGAGAGACTTGTAGACTCTTCACGCTCTGATCATTTTGCACATGCTCCCAGAGCAATTTGCCATATTTTATTTATTTTTAAATTCAAGCTATCACCCTTATAAAAGGGACCTCCAATGTAGTCAAGGGTTGAGAATTTATATCAAATTATAGGGTAAAGTAGATATTTATTAGGGAAACAGTTTACCCTCCATTTGTACAGTCTACGACCATATGGAATATATTGTGAAGGCAACGATTTTGGTGACTTTTAAGTTTTCTCTTCTCCAAGAAGAATATTGTCAATTATTTCAACTATTATTTCAAGGACATGGATTTAAGACTCCTGACTCCTGTTTCCCCATCCTGACTGTCTTGGTTGTCCTTCTTTACAAGGTAGTATGAATCAGTGAACAATCTTGTCAGTGAAACAAACTAGAGTTAATACAGGAACGTAATTTTGAATAGGTGTAGCTGACCAGTAATGAAACAGACACCCTAACTGCTGGTAATGGTGCTCCCATCACAAGACATGTTAATCAGTATTATAAGGTGGGGATATTCTCCACTTTTATAATCACCCAGAAAACATACTTTACAGAAGACGTCTGCTACAGATAAGAGGATAACTTTTGAGAATTTTAATATCTTTTCCATCTCAGAGATCCTGCTCATTCCAGATTATTCTATTTCACCATATTTCTCAAGAAGTCTGGAGTTTCTGAGGGCCTGCCACACCTCATGAAGTAGACAAAGGTATAATGTCCATCCTTCAAACTCTGGCCAACCAGAGCAAGTGTCATGAGGCTTGGGTGGAAGAAGCAATATCTGCCTCTTTGCAGCCTTCTTCCACACTTAGCCCAAATGTGCTCATCTCCAGGATCGTCTGCACAACCCAGCCTACTTCTCCTTCACCCTCATACAAGCCCAGAATTATGGATCAATGGGAATATGAGAAACAAACCTATTGTTAGCCTGAAATCCAGTCCTCCTTTCCCTGCTGTGACTCTTCTAATGCTTGCATTTCTCTACAGTCCCTGTTTCAGATCCATATTTTGAGTTGGATGTCATGTGGCTGGAGGATATGACTGTGATCTTGTGTGTTCTGATGGTCTTCATCACCATGATCATTTCCTCTGCCTACTTTAGACTCAGAGGTAAATGGAATGGGAAGGGTGGTAACTCAGAAGGCATCTTACTTCTAACTGATCTCCAGATACAGTCTCTGATTGTAGCTTCCTGAGCCTCCTGGGGTTTCTACAAAAGTGACCTTTCCAGTCCTTGTGCATTAATAGCTGGGGGAAAAACAAAGATGCATTGTCTTTTTATCTGTTAGTGTACGAAGCTCTCAGTGAATTTGATGTAAGAATAATACTTTAGAGATTTTCTTGCCAGAATTTATACTTCTCTAACATGATGTGTTTGGTACATGTAATGAAATTACACGTGCAATGAAGCTGCCCAAGCAAGATAATAATAGTCTCAGGATAACTCTAAATTCAACTAAATAGAATTTAGGAATAAAGAAAAAAGAGGTGAGGGGAGTGCCCTGTTTAATAAACAAAAGTGGTGGAGAGGGGGGCCAAAGAGGTAATTTGGAGACAAGGTTATACTCAGTCTAGAGAAGGATGGTTCCTTAATGAAAAGAACATAGTTTTTGAATCTGGTCAGCTTGGGTTTTATCCTGGCTTAACCACGCTGAATGACCTTGGGTAAATGGCTTCTCTCTTCTGATCTAATTTTATTTCCTCCACAGAATGGGGAAGATAAGTCATGCCTTATGAGATTATTCAGCTGAGGAATTTTGATGTAAAGATCCAACATTGTGTACTCAAATAAATATCACATGCACACACATATGCATATACGTGCTCATACACACACATCAGAGAGGCAACCAGAGGGGAGGAAGACCAAAGGTGGTCAGATTCTACCCCAGTGAAATCTGTCTTTTCCTTTCTGCTTCTATACCTCTTGAAACATCTACCTCTACTACCTGTCACCGTCTCTGCCTATTCACTCAAAATCTTACTGAGGTATCAGCTGATATCACTGAAAAGGAATGAACACAATATAGTCTTCACAAAAAAGGGAAGAAAGAAAGAAAAGGAGGAAAGAAGGAAGAGAGGAAAGAAAGAAGGAAGGAGTGTCAGAGGGAAAGGAGGAAAACTTATACCCTGTATAAGGGCTCTCCGTATAAGGCCATAGGAGGGCCCCCAGGTTTATCCAAGTGCAATGTTAGTGCCTCAGATTCCAATGACAGTCTCAGTTCTGACTTCACACTTTTGATAATTTCAGTAGAACTGGAAGGTCCAAGTGTTTCATCCAGAAACATTCAATGCTGTGCGTTTTCTTCTATTTTGATCTCAAAGAATTAAAAATTTAATATTATAGTTGATAATTGAACATTGTAGAAACTTGTAGGCATCTACAAAGACTGAACCAGGAACATTTCTGAAGCTATGTTCACAGTAGAGTGTATTTTTGAAATTCCCTAATACCCAACATTGAAAGTCCTGGCTTTATGTGCAAAATATAATCTGCTTATGAAATCAATGGGAGGAAATGTAAAACTAGTCATGCGAGAAGAAAAATTGTAATACTCGATTCTTGTGTTCCACCAGTAACCTACAATCTTAAAATGTTCCATTAAAAAATGTATGCAGGGTTATGAAAATACATACTCTTAATTACTAGCAGGCTCTTTCCCCTAAATACAGTGCAAATCTATGATAAGTTATTATGGACAATATATACAAGCTTTTTACTTAAGATTAAAAAGGCCTAGAACCACGAAAAATGGGTACTTTGCTCTCTCATCTTTGCATCCATTGACTCTTGGGTCTCTCTGGACTACCTGTCGAGAGCTGCTAGATATTGAGGTGGCCAATTAGGATGACAAGAGAAACTAAAAATAACAGTCACGCTTTTATCCCCTTATTGTGGGTGTGTAAGAGGCCAAAAAGGAAAATAGCACTAGCTCCTCATAGTTCCAGCCCTGGACAAGGGTCAGGTGACCTGCAGCATAAATCGGGGAAATAATGTCTCACTTCCCTGGTGGCTCAGCTGGTAAAGCATCTGCCTGCAATGTGGGAGACCTGGGTTCAATCCCTGGGTCGGGAAGATCCCCTGGAGAAGGAAATGGCAACCCACTCCAGTACTCTTACCTGGAAAATTCCATGGAATGAGGAGCCTGGTAGGCTACAGTCCATGGGGTCGCAAAGAGTCGGACACGGCTGAGCAACTTCACTTTCTCTCTTTCATAAAGAACACTAAGGCTTCCCTTGTAGCTCTGGTGGTAAAGAATCTGCCTGCAATGCCGGAAACCCCAGTTTAATTCCTGGGTCAGGAAGATGCCCTGGAGAAGGGATAGGCTATTCACTCCAGTATTCTTGGGCTTCCCTGGCGGCTCAGCCAGTAAAGAATGCATCTGAAATAGTGAGATGTCACTATAAAGAACACTGACCAAAAGACTCCTGCCATTTTACAGACTCAGAGGAGAATGGATGGGAAGGAGAAACAGAGAACTAGAACAATCCTGAGTCAAAGTGAAGAAGAATAATTTAATCAAGATGCCCTTCCCCAGTAAAAGGTCTCAGCAGAGGGTACTAAAAATTAAAAAAGCATTTTAGCTGAGGACCCTAGTAAGGAAGCCTCCAAAAAGAGGTACCTGGGCTAGGAATGCAGGTATGCATATGAACATGTTTGCTGGGAGTGAAGGACCTATACCTGGACTGCACCTCCCTCCAGAAACTGCAAGGTGCTGACTGTGCACCGAATCTGGTGTTAGGAGCCTGCTAGGCAAATCCTTTGTCATTTCCTATGGTGTGACATAAGGAATCACATATAGTAACCTGGACTGGAGTCAGACCCTTCGTTACCTCTCCAATGTTGAGAAATATTTCACCCTTTGAGATTAAACAATTGCAAGGACAAATGTGTGCTTCCCACAGTACAGATTTATGCTTCTCAGGCCTAGTTTCTGCCACTGAGGAAAACAACTCAATCACTATCCTTGCATCCTATGAGGCACAGATAGCGGACAGCAGGAAGGAGCTTGTAGTCAATATTCATCCACTCAAAAGCCAGGCTGACCTGCTGACTGAGTGGGATTAAAAGAAGAGTTAGAATCAAGGAGAGGTTTTATTGTCTTTCACACTAGAGACCAGAGTTACTAAAAAACAAATCCTGTTTTCAACCACGTGGTATCATAAGGCCATTTCTCAGCACTGCTCCTCTTTTGTCCCATGGAGACCAATGAAGGAGTTGCTTTAGCCACTCAAAGATTTTGTCAGTTAACTTTTTTGCTTTCCCAGATGTTTATGAATAAATCAAGAAAATATATTAATTGATTTGAAAGAGAGATTGTGCAATGTAGTTGACTGAAAAGACCCAATTCATTCTACTTATCACCATTTACAGTCTATTAATACTAATATATCTCACATTGCTAATATTATAGAATCTAGAGCAGCAACCTCACAATAGGCCAAAATTAGAAAAGATCAAACTTGACCATAAATTGAAATGCTCTGCATTAGCTACTAGATTTTTAAATTAAAAAAAAATTGGGAATTCTAGTGGTTAGGACTCCACAATTTCACTGCAGGGTGGCTGAAGTTCGATCCCTGCCCTGAGGAACTAAGATCCTGTATCTCGTGGGGTGTGGCCAAAACAAAAGAAAAGAAAATCAACCATTTCTCATAACCAGGTCAATTTCATTTTACAAATAAAAAATAATTGCCCCAAATACTTTTTCAGCAATATTTCGTAATGTTTTCTCTAGTTCTACCAAGTTTGTATTAAGGTTTAGGATGAAATCTCATTGCTTTTTCAGTAACAGCTTTCTCTGCACCCTTTCACTGAATGAGTTTAGCTCTTCTCTTATTTGAAAAGTTAATTATTCCAATTCTGTCTGTTTCACAACTTTTCAAGTTCCAGAAGGTTAAAGGGATACATAAAATTATTTAAGAAAAATTTAAAAAGCAAGCCCACAGATTCACTGCAGTTTCTGATGTGCCTTGTGATATTAAGCATCAGATAACATTATGCAATGATAGCCTTTTCCAAGCAAATTCCCATGATATAGAGTGATTTACTGCTGTTTGAGTTATGAGAGTGATTTACTGCTGTTTGAGTTAAGAGAAAAAGAGAAAAAAGTCAGGAAGAGATAATGTATGTGTGTGAATATATATTATTGATTATAGTTTCACCAGGGTATTCATTTACTTCAGTTGCAAAGAGATACTGTGCAAATTAAATCAGACTCCTTTCTAGAATACTTTATTCCTTACACACATGCTCCCAACAGAGATTTTACTCTCATTGATTTAAGCCAGAGAAGTCAAGTAAATGACTTTTAAATAAAAGTTGTTTCTCATGGCTTTTCCAAAGATGACTTTGGCATCTTGGAAGAGATCAATATGTTCGCAAACGTGTTTTTATTTCAACTAGTTGCCTTTGTGGCTCAGCTGGTAAAGAATCCGCCTGCAGTGCAGGAGACCTGGGTTTGATCCCTGGGTTGGGAAGATCCCCTGGAGAAGGGAAAGGCTACCCACTCCAGTATTCTGGCCTGGAGAATTCCATGGACTGTATAGAACATGGGGTTGCGAAGAGTCGGACACGACTGAGTGACTTTCACTTTCACAGTTGCCTTTAGTAAAATGTGAATTTACAATAGCTTGAGTACATTTTATTTCCTCAACAGGTTTCCTACAAAATTAAGGGATTAAGCAAGCACCAAACGTTTCATCTGGGACAATGGATAGACTACTGAGGATCAGAAGGCTAAGATCTCCAAGCAAAATAGCTATGCCCTCAAAATTTAATTTTTCCCTTGCAATTTTGTATAAAGCCAAATAATTGCCAGGTGGAGAGCAAATAAAATATGTTTGTACACTCAAATTTGCATTTCATTTGTAGCTCTTGTACAAACTATGTTAAAGTTAAAAAGGATAGAAAAGTAATCAGAAGACAGAAGATAACAAATTAGGGTAATGCTTAAAATAAAGTCAATAATCTACATGGGAAAATGAAAGTAACTCTGAAAGTAGAAATAAATCTATACCTATCAGAATTAAATGTCATATCTAGCAGCAATTAAACATATCTGGGACATCAATCAGGGAAATGCATCAAAAGGCTCTTAGCATGAGAGTCCATAATAAAAATTAAATAAACAGATAACTCATCTTCTGTACATTGAGCTAAAAGAATGATTTTGTACATTAAATTAAATGTAAGAGGGATAAAGTTTTCAAGTGAAGTCAGAATACTTACTCTGATAAGGGACACAAGGAAAATTATGTATATAAATATATTTCAGGATTGGCTTTCATAATGACTGAAGTAACAAAGGCCATGGGGTAGAAACAAGTTCAAGTTATAATCTAGAAGAAACTTGGAAAAAATTTCCATTCCGTGGGTAACCTATCGGGGACCAGCCTCAATATGGCCCAGGGTATCCTCGGGATGAACGGCGTCGGCGTCAGCGAGAGAGAGAGAGAGAGAGAAGGAGAGAGAGAGACAGGGGCTGATGATTTCTTGGTTTACGCAGGAAACCAATCCCCAGCACGGGGTTTGCTCTGTTTACGTAGGCCGCAGGTGCCCTCTCAAATCACTGGAGGCACCCCACCAGGGCACCCCCTTGAGTGGGTCTTAGAAGCCCAGGCAGATAAGTAAACGCAGAGGGCCCAGCGCTCCAAGGATCTCAACCAGAAAAAGGAGAATAGAGAAAAGGACGGAAAAAGAGAAAGAACGACATGGAGAGACCAAGCTTCAGTGAGCAAGGCCCAAAACTTTATTTTCCAGTGCTGTTTTTATACCCTAAGTTGTGCACATAAAAAATAGAGAAAGAGAGGTATAGAGTCACGCCAAAATCACGCGGGGTCAGCAGTCTTGACCCTTATCAGGATCAGGGCTCATTTTTGTATGTCTCGTGATACACAAAAGTTTTGGGTGGTTTACATCATCTTCTGGCCAGGAGGCCTGCTAACAGTTTATGGCCCTCTCTCCTAACAAAGGTTAGTTAGCCAGAAAAAGTCTTATATTCTTTTAAAGTGATTTTCCTAAAGTCAGGTGCTAGACACATGACAAAGTTACATTCCTATAAGGCAAAGGTGTAGTGAGCTACAAGAAAGGAATTTATTAACTTAAGATCTGATGTGGTTAAATCAAAGCCTACTACTTATTTTCTCTATATGTGATTAATATATTTCCAAGGATACAATAGATAAACTTTGCAGCAAGCATGGATTCAACAATGAAATCTTTTTTAGTACTATTCTAATGATTTTAACTTCTTCAACAAATTCCTGTATTTTAGAATATTAGGCTTTCTGTCCTTACATGGCTGGGAGGCTATAAACAGTCATATTCATAGTTGTAAGAGCCCGGACAAATTTGTCATGCAAGTTAGAAAGCTATCAGAGGGGCTTGGATTGGAACACTCCTATTAAGCCAAGGAGAACTTTTTAACTACAGCTCTGAATTAATGTTTTCAGAGAAAGGTGGTTGGGGGGAAGCCCCCGTAAGTATTAGAGGACTTGATAAGAGGCGTAAGATAGTAAGGCAGTCAGACTCCGGTTTTCTTTGGGGTAGATGCTCAGGTAAGTCCAGGGGGTTCCTCGAGTCCTGATTAGCCTTTGCCCGTCAGGCCTCTTCCCCAATTGACCTTTGCCACGGGTAGGATTTCCCTCGCTGGCTCCCGGCAGTAACCCACATGGTAGGTATCAGGAAGATGTGTGTGTGTGCTAAGTCACTTCAGTCATGTCCAACATTTTGTGGCCCTATGGACTGCAGCCCACCAGGGTCTTCTGACCATGGGATTGTCCAGGCAAAATACTGGAGTAGGAACCTGTATCTTACCTCTCCTGCATTGGTCGGTGGGTTCTTTACCAACAGTGCTACCTAGGAAGCTCATCACGGTAATAACCTTTCTGAAAAACTAGAAACCTTCAAGCAAAGACACTGACTTACAGAAATACAGGCACTGACAGTGGTTTTTACGCCAGGATATAATGCTTCCCCAGTGGCTCAGCGGTAAAGAATCCACCTGCCGAAGCAGGAGACTCAGATTTGATCCCTGGGTCAGGAAGATGCCTGGGAGAAGGAAATGGCAACCCAATTCAGGATTCTTACCTGGGAAAGCCCACGGATAGAGGAGCCTGGCGGGCTATGGTCCATGTGGTTGCAAAGAGTTGGACATGACTGGGCAACTAAAAAACAAAAAAAATAGATGACCAAGATAATCGCGATGGTGTGATCACTGACCTAGAGCCAGACACCCTGGAATGTGAAGTCAAGTGGGCCTTAGGAAGCATCACTATGAACAAAGCTAGTGGAGGAGATGGAATTCCAGTTGAGCTATTTCAAATCCTGAAAGATGATGATGTGAAAGTGCTGCACTCAATATGCCAGCAAATTTGGAAAACTCAGCAGTGGCCACAGGACTGGAAAAGGTCAGTCTTCATTCCAATCCCAAAGAAAGGGAATGCCAAAGAATGCTCAAACTACCACACAATTGTACTCATCTCACACACTAGTAAAGTCATGCTCAAAATTCTCCAAGCCAGGCTTCTGCAATATGTGAACTGTGAACTTCCAGATATTCAAGCTGGTTTGAGGAAAGGCAGAGGCACAAGAGATCAAATTGCCAACATCTGCTGGATCATGGAGAAAGCAAGAGAGTTCCAGAAAAACATCTATTTCTGCTTCATTGACTATGCCAAAGCCTTTGACTGTGTGGATCACAATAAACTGTGGAACATTCTGAAAGAGATGG
Organism: Moschus berezovskii; assembly: GCF_049115385.1. Classification (NCBI taxonomy): domain Eukaryota; kingdom Metazoa; phylum Chordata; class Mammalia; order Artiodactyla; family Moschidae; genus Moschus; species Moschus berezovskii. The sequence goes on along the minus strand of NC_142463.1, from coordinate 22,924,117 downwards.
GAATACCAGAGCACCTGACTTGCCTCTTGAGAAACCTGTATGCAGGTCAGGAAGCAACAGTTAGAACTGGACATGGAACAACAGACTGGTTCCAAATAGGAAAAGTAGTACGTTAAGGCTGTATATTGTCACCCTGCTTATTTGAATTATATGCAGAGTACATCATGAGAAACGCTGGGCTGGAAGAAGCACAAGCTGGAATCAAGATTGCTGGGAGAAATATCAATAACCTCAGATATGCAGATGACACCACCCTTATGGCAGAAAGTGAAGAGGAACTAAAGAGCCTCTTGATGAAAGTGAAAGAGGAGAGTGAAAAAGTTGGCTTAAAGCTCAACATTCAGAAAACTAAGATCATGGCATCTGGTCCCATCACTTCATGGGAAATAGATGGAGAAAGAGTGGAAACAGTGCCAGACTTTATTTTTTGGGGCTCCCAAATCACTGTAGATGCTGATTGCAGCCATGAAATTAAAAGACGCTTACTCCTTGGAAGGAAAGTTATGACCAACCTAGATAGCATATTAAAAAGCAGAGACATTACTTTGCCAACAAAGGTCCATCTAGTCAAGGCTGTGGTTTTTCCCGTGGTCATGTATGGATGTGAGAGTTGGACTGTGAAGAAAGCTGATCGCCGAAGTATTGATGCTTTTGAACTGTGGTGTTGGAGAAGACTCTTGAGAGTCCCTTGGACTGCAAGGAGATCCAACCAGTCCATTCTAAAGGAGATCACTCATGGGTGTTCATTGGAAGGACTGATGCTGAGGCTGAAACTCCAATACTTTGGCTACCTCATACAAAGAGTTGACTCACTGCAAAGAGTCTGATGCTGGGAGGGATTGGGGGCAGGAGGAGAAGGGGATGACAGAGAATGAGATGGCTGGATGGCATCACCGACTCGATGGACATGAGTTTGCATGAACTCCGGGAGTTGGTGATGGACAGGGAGACCTGGCGTGCTGTGATTCATGGGATCGCAAAGAGTTGGACACGACTGAGCGACTGAACTGAACTGAACCTTGTTTAATTTGATTTAAGAACCAAGAGATTTGGTTGCTGTAAATTTCTCTTTAAAAAGTAGAAAAAATCTCCAAAGCCTCTATTGAATCATCTTTATTTAACCTACATTTTTAAAGGAGAGTGTCATCTGGAACAAAATCCTGGTTGAAACTTAATTCCTTCCAATGTGTCAAGTAGATTATTCCATTATTTTACCTGTTGAAAAGTCAACTATTTGTCTTATTGTTGCTTCTTTGAAGACAATATGTCTTTTATTCTCAGATTGCTTTAAACATATTTGCTTCAATTTGGTTTTCATAGCCTGAATACAAAGTGTTTGATATGGTTTAATTTATATTGATACTGCTTGAGGTTAATGTACCTCCATTAATACATGGGTTTAAAAATAACATTCCAAAAAAATGATAATGTTTCAGTCATTGTTTCTTCAAATATGTCTTCTGCTTTTGGGTGTCTAATTATATGTCTTTTAGCTCCTTCACTGTGTCTCTCATCTCCCTATGCTTTTTTCTTTATTTTATATTCTTTTTCCTCTCTGTTCTTCAGTTTGGATATTTACAATTAAATTGTCTCCCAATTCACTAATCCCATATTATTTCAGCTGAATAAGCTGCTAAACTCTTTTTAATGAGCTTTTATTTCAGAAGTTATATTTCTCCTTCTGGGAAGCCCAAGTATTTTCCTACTATAGACTCCACTTCTATGGTAATGCTATCTATTAAATATCTTTTCCTTGACATGCCAGGACATATCAATTAAAGTTATTTTAAACTTATCAGCTAATTTCACCATCTCAGTCAGCTTTGGTCTATTAGGTCTGTTTCTACCGTCCATTTCTCCCATTGGTTTATGTTCAGATGATTCTGTCTTTTCTCATATGTAAAAATAAATACTTATTTAAGGACATTGTGATGTTATTATTAAATGTGTGTCAACTTGACTACACTTTTCAGAAAGTCCTTTCTTTTGTGTTTCCAGTTAGGGTAGGCCATAAGAAAAATTCCTGGGGGTTGGAGAGTGAAAAGGAAGTAGCAGCCATTTTGCAGCTTATATTATATATGTTGCTGCTGATCTGCTGATTCCTTTCATTGGCATGATGCAGAAGCTAGATCTGAAACTGCTCTACTTTCCCATGAATCCTCCTTTGACTTCTCTGTGTCCTAAGTCAAATGTGTATGTCAAATCTGATGATGGGCTCTAGCTTCTGCAATTTATTTTCTTCAACAAGTTGTTGTTGTTCAGTTGCTAAGTCAAGTCTGACTCTTTGTGACCCCACAGATTGCAGCACACCAGACTCCTTCACTAACTCTTGTCCTTCACTATCTCTTGGAGTTTGTTCAAATTCATGTCCATTGAGTCCATGATGCTATGTAACCATCTCAACCTCTGCCACCCCTTCTCCTTTGGCCTTCAATCCTTCCTAGCATCAGGGTCATTTCAAAGGAGCCAGCTCTGTATCACCTGGCCAAAGTATTTTTGTCTATGGGATTCTCCAGGCAAGAATACTGGAGTAGGTTGCCTCCAGGGGATCCTCCTCCAGGGGATCTTCCTGACTCAGAGATCAACCCACGTCTCCTGCATCTCCTGCATTGGCAGACAGATTCTTTAACACTGAGCCACCTGGGGAGCCCTCTTCAAGATCAGAAATAATAATACATATTCCTGCTTCACTGACTACGCTAAAGCCTTTTACTATGTGTATCAGAATGAACAGCAAGAAAATTCTTAGATATGCAGATGACACCACCCTTATGGAAGAAAGTGAAGAAGAACTAAAGAGTCTCTTGATGAAGATGAAAGAGGAGAGTGAAAAAGCTCTCTTAAAATACAACATTCAAGGAGAACAAGATGGCAGAGGAATGGTGAATGTGGAGTACATCTCTCTCCATGGATACATCAGGAATACACCTTTAGACACAGAAGTGCATGAAGAACACCATCTGAGAGCAGACAGGAGTACCTGACCAGCAGAAAAGAATATATAGAACCACACAAAACTTGGTAGAACAAAGGAACGAGGGGGAAAAACAGGAGTGTTAGTAGGACTGGACCTGCCTTTGGTGGGTGGAGGAACTGAAGCAGGGGTCTGATCCCCACATCAGAGCAATTGTCTGAGTCAGAGGAGAAATATTTAAGGCTGAGAGTGAAACAGCTGATCTGTAGCAGCCAAAATGGAATAAGAATCAGACAGTCCTTGCCACAGCCATACATACCCTGTACAGTAACGCGGGTCCCCTAGAAGGCACAGCAGGTGGGAGCTGTTTAGTGATTATGGAGCAATCCTCGGTTGAGGGCTGCTGTTGACTGTAAAGAGACAGATCTAGGGGATGTGAGGGAGGAGACTGTGGTGGGAAATGCTTGTGGAAGAAAGCCAGGCAGCCATGGAAGCAAGGCGATACTGCCGAGTCATGTGTAGGGGATGGAACCATCACCACAACCCCACTCTCCACACATGCTAGCATCAGCAGCTGAACAATAGAGAGGCTGGCCAATCAAATGCCTGACACACTGAACTACATGGTAAGACCCCACCCAGGGTGCCCCTTTTAAGTGCCTGACATGCTGATCTACAGAGAAAGGCCCCAGCCGGGGGGTGCCTCTATGTGCCTGATGCACCAAACGACGGAGAGAGACCCCAGGCAAGGGAGCCCTCTAAGTGCCTGAATGGGTGGAGCAACAGAGAAAGACTGGCCAAAGAGGCCTTCTGATCACCAGCTACAAGAGGCTAAAAAAAGTCTCTGATAGGGCCATAACGCCTGTGGCAGAGGCAGTCGGTGTCGCTGCACACTTGACACCTCCAAGGTCCCTGCAAGCCAAGCAGCTGCACAACCTTCATGCTCAACCCTCACTGGGGCAGAGCTGCCGTAGGCAAAAAAAGTCTTCAGTTGTGTCCAGCTCTTTGCGGCCCTGTGGACTGTGGCCTGCCAAACTTCTTTGTCGTGGGGGGGGGGGGGGGGCAGGGGGGCGGTTCTCCAGGCAAAATACCTGAATGTATTGACAAATACTAGTTGCCATACCCTTCTCAGTCCAGTTCAGTTCAGCCGCTCAGTCATGTCCGACTCTTTGCGATCCCATGAACTGCAGCACGCCAGGCCTACCTGTCCATCACCAACTCCTGGAGTCCACCAAAACCCATGTCCATTGAGTCAGTGATGCTGTCCAACCATCTCATCCTCTGTCGTCCCTTCTCCTCCTGCCCTCAATCTTTCCTAGCATCAGGGTCTTTTCCAATGTGTCAGCTCTCTGCATAATGTGGCCAAAGTATTGGAGTTTCAGCTACAATATCAGTCCGTCCAATGAACACCCAAGACTGATCTCCTTTAGGATGGACTGGTTGGATCTCCTTGCAGTCCAAGGGACTCTCAAGAGTCTTTTCCAACACCACAGTTCAAAAGCATCAATTCTTCAGCACACAGCTTTCTTTATAGTCCAACTCTCATATCCATACATGACCACTGGAAAAATCATAGGCTTGATTAGATGGACCTTTGTTGACAAAGTAATGTCTCTGCTTTTTAACATGCTATCTAGGTTGGTCATAACTTTCCTTCCAGGGGTAAGCATCTTTTAATTTCATGGCTGCAATCATCATCTGCATTGATTTTGGAGCCCCAAAAAATAAAGTCTGACACTGTTTCCACTGTTTCCCCATCTATGTGCCATGAAGTGATGGAACCAGATGCCATGATCTTAGTTTCCTGAATGTTGAGCATTAAGCCAACTTTTTCACTCTCCTCTTTCACTTTCATCAAGAGGATCTTTAGTTCTTCACTTTCTACCATAAGGGTGCTGTCATCTGCATATTGAGGTTATTGATATTTCTCCTGGCAATCTTGATTACAGCTGTGCTTCCTCCAGCCCAGCGTTTCTCATGATGTACTCTGCATAGAAGTTAAATAAGCAGGGTGACAATATACAGCCTTGATGTACTCCTTTTCCTATTTGGAACCAGTCTGTTGGTCCATGTCCAGTTCTAACTGTTGCTTCCTGACCTGCATACAGGTTTCTCAAGAGGCAGGTCAGGTGGTCTGGTATTCCCATCTCTTTCAGAATGTTCCACAGTTTATTGTGATCCACACAGTCAAAGGCTTTGACATTGTCAATAAAGCAGAAATAGATATTTTTCTGGAACTCTTGCTTTTTCGATGATCCAGCAGATGTTGACAATTTGCTCTCTGGTTCCTCTGTTTTTCCTAAAACCAGCTTGAACATCTGGAAGTTCAAGGTTCACGTATTGCTGAAGCCTGGCTTGGAGAATTTTGAGCATTATTTTACTAGCATATGAGATGAGTGCAACTGTGCAGTAGTTTGAGCATTCTTTGGCATTGCCTTTCTTTGGGATTGGAATGAAACTGACCTTTTCCAGTCCTGTGGCCACTGCTGAGTTTTCCAAATTTGCTGGCATATTGAGTGCAACACTTTCCCAGCATCATCTTTCAAGATTTGAAATAGCTCAACTGGGATTCCATCACCTCCCCTAGCTTTGTTTGTAGTGATGCTTCTTAAGGCCCACTTGACTTCACATTCCATGATGTCCGACTCTAGGTGAGTGATCACTCCATCGTGATTATCTGGGTCATGAAGATCCTTTTTGTACAGTTCTGTGTATTCTTACCACCTCTTCTTAATATCTTCAGTTTCTGTTAGACCCATACTATTTCTGTCCTTTATTGAACCCATCTTTGCATGAAATATTCCCCTGGTTTCTCTAATTTTCTTGAAAAGATCTCTAGTCTTTCCCATTCTATTGTTTTCCTCTATTTCTTTGCATTGATCACTGAGGAAGGCTTTATCTCTCCTTGCTATTCTTTAGAACTCTGTATTCAGATGCTTATATCTTTCCTTTTCTCTTTTGCTTTTCACTTCTCTTCTTTTCACAGCTATTTGTAAGGCCTCCTCAGACAGCCATTTTGCCTTTTTGCGTTTCTTTTTCTTTGGGATGGTCTTGATCCCTGTCTCCTGTACAATGTCACGAACCTCTGTCCATAGTTCAACAGGCACTCTATCAGATCTAATCCCTTGAATCAATTTCTCACTTCCACTGTATAATCAGAAGGGATTTGATATTCCATTATTTTAATTATTATTTGGCTCATTTAGTAACTGCCATTTGTCTGGGGTTCACCTTTGGTTTCTCATTTTTTGATATTTGTTTTAATCTCACTTAATGCCATACCAAACCACTTGTGGAATCTTTTTTCCTAACCAGAGATCAAGCCCTGAGCCTTTGGAGTGGGAGCACTGACTCCAAGACCCTAGGCTACCAGAGAACTAACACTGGGGAGTATCAAATAGTGAGAAATCACACAAAGGAAACCACTTGAATGCAAGACCCAGCATCACCCAACCACCAGTAGCACCCTCTGCAGGACGCCTCATCTAAACAACAAACAAAACAAAAATACAAACCCACTCATCAGCAGACAGGATTAGCACCTCACTCAGCCTTGCCTATCTGGGGTGGGGGAGAGGGGAAGCTCAGCACAAATCGCACCCTATATGAAGCTTACACAAATTACTGGACCAAACTTAGGAGGGCAGAAACCAAAAGGAAGAAAGAATTCAACCCTGAAGCCTGGGAAAAGGACACCTCAAACACAATAAGTTAAAAAATAATAATAAAAATGCAGAGAAATACTACACAAATGAAGGAATAAACTAGAAACACAGAAGTCCAAATAAATGAGGAGGAAATAGGCAAACTGCCTGAAAAAGAATTCAGAATAATGATAGTAAAGATGATCAACAACCTTGAAAACAGAATGGAGAAAATGCAAGAATCAATTAACAGAGACCTAGAAGAATTAAAGACTACACATACGGAGACAAACAACACAATTGCTGAAATTAAAAATACTCTAGAAGGGATAAATAGCAGAATATCTGAAGCAAAATAGCAAATCAGTGACCTGGAAGATAAAATGATGGAAATAATTTCTGAAGAGCAAAATAAAGTAAAAAGAATGAAAAGAACTGAAGATAGTCTCAGAGACCTCTGTGACAATATCAGACACATCAACATTTGAATTATAAGTGTCCCAGAAGAAGAAGAGAAAAAGAAAGAGTATGAGAAAATGTTTTAAATGATTAGAGTTGAAAATTTCCCCAACATGGAAAAGGAAATAGTCAATCAAGTCCAAGGGGTGCAAAGAGTCCCATAGAGGATACCCAAGGAGAAACACGCAAAGACAAATACTAATCAAACTAACAAAGACTAAACACAAAGAAAGAATATTAAAAGCATCAAGGGAAAAGCAACAAGTAACATACAAAGGAATCCTAAATGTTTAACAGCTGTTCTTTCAGCAGAAACTCTGCAGGCCAGAAGGGAATGGCAGGATATATTTAAAGTACTGATAGGGAAAAATCTACAACCAAGGTTACTGTATCTGACAAGGATCTCATTTAAAACTGATGGAGAAATAAAAAGCTTTTCAGACAAGTAAAAGTTGAGAGAATTCAGTACCACCAAACTAGCTTTACAACAAATCTTAAAGGGACTCATATAGTCAAGAAATACAAGAGAAGAAAAAGATCTACAAAATCAAATCCAAATAATTAAGAAAATGGCAATAGGAACATATATATCAATAATTACTTTAAATGTAAATGGATTAAATGCTCCAACCAAAAGACACAGACTGGCTAAATGGATACAAAAACGAGACCCATATATATGCTGTCTACAAGAAACCCACTTCAGACCTCAAGACACATATAGACTGAAAGTGAGAGGATGGAAAAATATATTCCATGCAAATGGGAAGCAAAAGCAAGCTAGAGTAGCAATCTTCATATCAGACAAAATAGACCTTAAAATAAAAAATATTACAAGAGATAAGGAAGGATACTACATAACGATCAAGGGATCAATCCAAGAGGAAAACATAACAATTGTAAATATCTATGCATCCAAAATCAGTTCAGTTCAGTCGCTCAGTCATGTCTGACTCTTTGCGACCCCATGAATCACAGTACGCCAGGCCCCCCTGTCAATCACCAACTCCCGGAGTTCACTCAAACTCATGTCCATCGAATCGGTGATGCCATCCAGCCATCTCATTCTCTGTTGTCCCCTTCTCTTCCCGCCCCCAATCCTTCCCAGCATCAGAGTCTTTTCCAGTGAGTCAACCCTTCGCATGAGGTGGTCAAAGTATTGGAGTTTCAGGTTTTGCATCAGTCCTTCCAATGAAGAAGCATAAGCTGGAATCAAGATTGCTGGGAGAAATATCAATAACCTCAGATATGCAGAGGACACCACCCTTATGGCAGAAAGTGAAGAGGAAATAAAAATCCTCTTGATGAAAGTGAAAGAGGAGAGTAAAAAGGTTGGCTTGAAGCTCAACATTCAGAAAACAAAGATCATGGCATCTGGTCCCATCACTTCATGGGAAATAGATGGAAAAACAGTGGAAACAGTGTCAAACTTTATTTTGGGGGGCTCCAAAATCACTGTGGATGCCGATTGCAGCCATGAAATTACAAGACGCTTACTCCTTGGAAGGAAAGTTATGACCAACCTAGATAGCATATTGAAAAGCAGAGACATTACTTTGCCAACCAAGGTCTGTCTAGTCAAAGCTATGGTTTTTCCCGTGGTCATGTATGGATGTGAGAGTTGGACTGTGAAGAAAGCTGATTGCCGAAGAATTGATGCTTTTGAACTGTGGTGCTGGAGAACACTCTTGAGAGTCCCTTGTACTGCACCCAACATGCTGCTGCTGCTGCTGCTGCTAAGTCACTTCAGTCATGTCCGACTCTGTGTGACCCCATAGACGGAAGCCCATCAGGTTCCCCCGTCACTGGGATTCTCCAGGCAAGAACACTGGAGTGGGTTGCCATTTCCTTCTCCAATGTGTGAAAGTGAAAAGTGAAAGTGAAGTCGCTCAGTTGTTTCCGACCCCTAGCGACCCCATGGACTGCAGCCCACCAGGCTCCTCCATCCATGGGATTTTCCAGGCAAGAGTACTGGAGTGGCTTGCCATTGCCTTCTCCGGCACCCAACATAGGAGCACCTAAATACATAAGTCACACTAAAAAGACATAAAAGGAGAAATTGACAATAACACAGACTTTACCACCCCACTCACACCAATGGACAGATCATCAAAACAGAAAGTTAATAAAGAAACACAAGTCTTACATGATATATTAGATGAGATGGATCTCATTGATATCTTGAGGAAATTCCACCCAAATGCAGAAGAATACATCTTCTTCTCAAGGGCACATGGAACATTCTCCAGAATAGACCACATTTTGGGTCACAAATCAAACCTCAGTAAATGTAAGAAAACTGAAATCATATCCAGCATCTTCTCCAACCACAATGCCATGAGACTAGATATCAATTACAGGAAAAAACTGTAAAAAACACAAACACATGGAGATTAAACAATATGTTTCTAAATGACCAACAGGTTACTGAAGAAATCAAAAGGGAAATAATAAATTTTCTAGAAACAAAGGACAATGAAAACATGACAACTCAAAACATATGGGATGCAGCAAAAGCAGTCCTAAGAGGGAAGTATGTATCAATACAATCCTTCCTGAAGAAAGAAGAGAAACATGGAATAGACAACCTACGTTTACACCTAAAACAACTGGAAAAAGAAGAACAAAAAAACCCCACAAAAATTAGAAGGAAAGAAATCATAAAGATTATAGCAGAAATAAATGAAAAAGAACCGAAAAAAACAAAAGTAAAGATTAATAAAACTAAAAGCGAAAACTGACAAACCTTTAGCCAGACTCATCAAGATAAAAAGAGAGAAGAATCAAATCAACAAAATTAGAAATGAAAAAGCAGAGGTTACAACAAACAATGCAGAAATACAAAGGATATAAGAGACTATTATGAACAACTATATGGCAATAAAATGGGTAACCTGGAAGAAACGGACAGAGTCTTAGAGAAGTTCAATCTTTCAAGACTGAACCAGGAAGAAATAGAAATTATGAACAACCCAGTTATAAGCATTGGAATTGAAGCTGTGATGAATCTCCCAAAAAAACAAAAGCCTAGGACCAGATGGCTTCACAGGAGAATTCTATCAGTCATTTAGAGAAGAGCTAATGCCTATCCTTCTAAAACTCTTTCAAAAAATTGCAGAGGAAGGAACACTTCCAAACTCATTCTACGAGGGCACCATCACCCTAATACCAAAACCAGACAAAAACAACACACACACAAACTACAGGCCAATGTCACCGATGAACATAGATGCAAAAATCCTCAACAAAATTTTAACAAACAGGATTCAGCAACACATTAAAAAGCTCATACACAATAATCAAGTTGGGTTTATTCCAGGGATGCAAGGATTCTTCAGTATATGCAAATCAATCAATATGATGCACCATACTGACAAATTGAAAGATAAAAAACACATGATAATCTCAAAAGATGAATAAAAAGCCACCTTTGACAAAATCCAGCACCCATTTATGATTAAAGCTTCCCTGGTGGCTTAGATGGTAAAGCATCTGCTTGCAATGTGGGAGACCCAGGTTCGATCCCTGGGTTAGGAGGATTCCCTGAAGAAGGAAATTGCAACCCCCTCCAGTACTCTTGCCTGGAAAATCCCATGGACAGAGGAGCCTGGTAAGCTATATTCCATGGGGTCGCAAAGAGTTGGACACGACTGAGTGATTTCATTTTATGGTTAAAACTTTTCAAAAAATGGGCTAGAAGGAACCTACTGTAACATAGTAAAAGCCATACATGATAAGCCTACAGCAAACATTATTCTCAGTGGTAAAAAACTGAAAGCATTTCCCCTAAGATCAGGAACAAGACAAGGGTGTCCACTTTCACCACTATTATTCAACATAGTTCTGGAAGTCCTAGCTACAGCAATCAGAGAAGAAAAAGAAATAAAAGGAATCCAGATCAGAAAAGAAGTAAAGTTCCCACTGTTTGCAGATGACATGATATTGTACATAGAAAATCCTAAAGATAGTATCAGAAAATTACTACAGCTAATCAGTGAATTTAGCAAAACTGCGGGATACAAAATCAATACACAGAAATCACTTGCATTTCTACATACTAACAATGAAAAATCAGAAAGAGAAATTAAGGAATCAACTCCATTCACCATTGCAATCAAAAGAATTAAATATCTAGGAATAAACTTACCTAAGGAGACAAAAGAACTGTAAACAGAAACTTATAAGACACTAAAGAAAGAAGTCAAAGATGACATAAACAGATGGAGAGATATTCCATGTTTCTGAGTAGGAAGACTCACTATTGTAAAAATGACTATACTACCAAATGCAAACTATAGATTCAGTGTGGTCCCTATCAAATTACCAATGGCATTTTTCACAGAACTAGAACAAAAAAATTCACAGTTCATAAGAAATACAAAAGACCCCGAATAGCCAAAGCAGCCTTGAGAAAGAAGAATGGAGCTGGTGGAATCACCTTCCTGATTTCAGATTATACTACAAAGCTACAGTCATCAAGACAGTATGGTACTGGTACTAAAACAGAAATATAGACCAATGGAACAAGATAAAAAGCCCAGAAATAAACCCATGCACATATGAGTACCTCAGTTTTGACAAAGGAGGCAAGACTATACAATGGGGCAAAGATAGCGTCTTGAATAAATGGTGATGGGAAAATCTGGACAGTTACATGTAAAAAAAATGAAATTAGAACACTTCCTAACACCAAACACAAAGATAAACTCAAAATGAATTAAAGACCTCAATGTAAGGCCAGAAACTATAAAACTCTTAGAGGAAAACATAGGCAGAACACTCTGTGACATAAACTGAAGCAAGATCCTGACAATATACAGCCATCTCATCCTCTGTCATCCCCTTCTCCTCCTTGCCTCAATCCCTCCCAGCATCAGGGTCTTTTCCAATGAGTCAGCTCTCCACATCAGGTGGCCAAAGTATTGGAGTTTCAGCCTCAGCATCAGTCCTTCCAATGAACACCCAGGGCCGATCTCCTTTAGGATGGACTGGTTGGACCTCCTTGCAGTCCAAGGGGCTCTCAGGAGTCTTCTCCAACACCATAGTTCAAAAGCATCAATTCTTTGGCGATCAGCTTTCTTCACAGTCCAACTCTCACATCCATACATGACCACTGGAAAAACCATTGCCTTGACTAGATGGACCTTTGTTGGCAAAGTAATGTCTCTGCTTTTTTTTTTTTTTTTGAAATTCTGTCTGCTTTTATTTTATTTTATTTTTTTTGGTAATTAATTTATTTTTTATTGGAGGCAAATTATTTTACAATATTATATTGGTTGGTTTTGCCATACATTGACATGAATTCGCCCCGGGGTTACATAAGTTCCCCCTCCTGAACCCCCCTCCCACCTCCCTCCTCCCTTTATCCTCCCTCTGGGTCATCCCCCCATGCCAGCCCCGAGCATCCTATAACATGCATTGATCCTGAACTAGTGATTCGTTTCACATATGACAACATACGTGTTTCAATGCCATTCTCCCAAAGCATCCCACCCTCACCCTCTCCCATAGAGTCCCAAAGACTGTTCTATACATCTGTGTCTCTTTTGCTGTCTCGTATACAGGGTTATCATTTGCATCTTTCTAAATTCCATATATATGCGTTAGTATGCTGTATTGGTGTTTTTCTTTCTGGCTTACTTCACTCTGTGTAATAGGCTCCAGTTTCATCCACCTCATTAGAACTGATTCAAATGTATTCTTTTTAATGGCTGAATAATACTCCATTGTGTATATGTACCAAAGCTTTCTTATCCATTCGTCTGCAGATGGACATCTAGGTTGCTTCCATGTCCTGGCTATTATAAATAGTGCTGCAATGAACACTGGACTACATGTGTCTCTTTCAATTCTGGTTTCCTCGGTGTGTATGCCCAGGAGTGCGATTGCTGGATCATATGGCAGTTCTATTTTCAGTTTTTTGAGGAATCTCCACACTGTTCTCCATAGTGGCTGTACTAGTTTGCATTCCCACCAACAGTGTAAGAGGGTTCCTTTCTCTCCACATCCTCTCCAGCATTTATTGCATGTAGACTTTTGGATAGCAGCCATTCTGACTGGTGTGAAATGGTATCTCATTGTGGTTTTGATTTGCATCTCTCTGATTATGAGGGATGTTGAGCATTTTTTCATGTGTTTGTTAGCCATCTTTATGTCTTCTTTGGAGAAATGTCTGTTTAGTTCTTTGGCCCATTTTTTGATTGGGTCATTTATTTTTCTGGAATTGAGCTGCAGGAGCTGCTTGTATATTTTGGAGATTAATCCTTTATCCGTTGCTTCATTTGCTATTATTTTCTCCCATTCTGAAGGCTGTCTTTTCACCTTACTTATAGTTTCCTTTGCTGTGCAGAAGCTTTTGATTTTAATTAGGTCCCATTTGTTTATTTTTGCTTTAATTTCCAATATTCTGGGAGGTGGGTCATGGAGGATCCTGCTGTGATTTATGTCAGAGAGTGTTTTGCCTATGTTCTCCTCTAGGAGTTTTATAGTTTCTGGTCTTACATTTAGCTCTCTAATCCATTTTGAATTTATTTTTGTGTATGGTGTTAGGAAGTGTTCTAGTTTCATTCTTTTACAGGTGACTGACCAGTTTTCCCAGCACCACTTGTTAAAGAGACTGTCTTTTCTCCATTTGATATTCTTGCCTCCTTTGTCAAAGATGAGGTGTCCATAGGTGCGTGGATTTATCTCTGGGCTTTCTATTTTGTTCCATTGATCTATATTTCTGTCTTTATGCCAGTACCATACTGTCTTGATGATTGTGGCTTTGCAGTAGAACCTGAAGTCCGGCAGGTTAATTCCCCTAGTTTCATTTTTCTTCCTCAAGATTGCTTTGGCTATTCGAGGTTTTTTGTATTTCCATATAAATTGTGAGATTATTTGTTCTAGTTCTGTGAAAAATATCGTTGGTAGCTTGATAGGGATTGCATTGAATGTATAAATTACTTTGGGTAGTATACTCATTTTTACAATATTTATTCTTCCAATCCATGAACATGGTATATTTCTCCATCTATTAGTGTCCTCTTTGATTGCTTTCAGTAGTGTTTTATAGTTTTCTATGTGCAAGTCTTTTGTTTCCTTAGGTAGATATATTCCTAAGTATTTAATTCTTTTCGTTGCAACAGTGAATGGAATAGTTTCCTTAATTTCTCTTTCTATTTTCTCATTATTAGTGGATAGGAATGCAAGGGATTTCTGTGTGTTGATTTTATATCCTGCAACGTTACTGTAATCATTGATTAGCTCTAGTAGTTTTCCGGTAGAGTCTCTAGGGTTTTCTGTGTAGAGGATCATGTCATCAGCGAACAGTGAAAGTTTTACTTCTTCTTTTCCAATTTGGATTCCTTTTATGTCTTTTTCTGCTCTGATTGCTGTGGCCAAAACTTCCAGAACTATGTTGAATAGTAGTGGTGAGAGTGGGCACCCTTGTCTTGTTCCTGACTTTACGGGAAATGCTTTCAGTTTTTCACCATTGAGGATAATGTTTGCTGTGGGTTTGTCATATATAGCTTTTATTATGTTGAGGTATGTCCCTTCTATTCCCACTTTCTGGAGGGTTTTTATCATAAATGGATGTTGAATTTTGTCGAAGGCTTTCTCTGCACCTATTGAGATAATCATATGATTTTTATTTTTCAGTTTGTTAATGTGGTGTATTACGTTGATTGATTTGCGGATATTGAAGAATCCTTGCATTCCTGGGATAAAGCCCACTTGGTCATGATGTATGATCTTCTTAATGTGTTGTTGGATTCTGATTGCTAGAATTTTGTTAAGGATTTTTGCATCTATGTTCATCAGTGATATTGGCCTGTAGTTTTCTTTTTTTGTGGGGTCTTTACCAGGTTTTGGGATTAGGGTGATGGTGGCCTCATAGAATGAGTTTGGAAGTTTCCCTTCCTCAGCAATTTTCTGGAAGAGTTTGAGTAGAATAGGTGTTAGCTCTTCTCTAAATTTTTGGTAGAATTCGGCTGTGAAGCCGTCTGGACCTGGGCTTTTGTTTGCTGGAAGATTCTTGATTACAGCCTCTAGTTCCGTGCTTGTGATGGGTCTGTTCAGATTTTCTATTTCTTCCTGGTTCAGTTTTGGAAAGTTGTACTTTTCTAGGAATTTGTCCATTTCTTCCAGGTTATTCATTTTATTGCCATATAATTGCTGATAGTATTCTCTAATAATTCTTTGTATTTCTGTGTTGTCGGTTGTGATCTCTCCATTTTCATTTCTAATTTTATTGATTTGGTTCTTCTCCCTTTGTTTCTTGATAAGTCTAGCTAGTGGTTTGTCAATTTTATTTACCTTCTCAAAGAACCAGCTTTTGGCTTTGTTGATTTTTGCTATGGTCTCTTTTGTTTCTTTTGCATTTATCTCTGTCCTAATTTTTACGATTTCTTTCCTTCTACTGACCCTGGGGTTCTTCATTTCTTCCTTTTCTAGTTGCTTTAGACGTAGGGTTAGGTTATTTAGTTGACTTTTTTCTTGTTTCTTGAGGTGTGCCTGTATTACTATGAACTTCCCTCTTAGCACTGCTTTTACAGTGTCCCAGAAGTTTTGGGTTGTTGTGTTTTCATTTTCATTCATTTCTATGCATATTTTGATTTCTCTTTTAATTTCTTCTATGATTTGTTCATTATTCAGCAGCGTGTTGTTCAGCCTCCATATGTTGGCATTTTCAATAGTTTTTCTCCCATAATTGAGATCTAATCTTACTGCATTGTGGTCAGAAAAGATGCATGGAATGATTTCAACTTTTTTGAATTTACCAAGGCTAGATTTATGGCCCAGGATGTGATCTATCCTGGAAAAGGTTCCGTGTGCGCTTGAGAAAAAGGTGAAATTCATTGTTTTGGGGTGAAATGTCCTATAGATATCTATTAGGTCTAACTGGTCTATTGTATCATTTAAAGTTTGTGTTTCCTTGTTAATTTTCTGTTTAGTTGATCTATCCATAGATGTAAGTGGGGTATTAAAATCTCCCACTATTATTGCATTATTGTTAATTTCCCCTTTCATACTTGTTAGTAATTGTCTTACATATTGCGGTGCTCCTATGTTGGGTGCATAAATATTTATAATTGTTATATCTTCTTCTTGGATTGATCCTTTGATCATTATGTAGTTTCCTTCTTTGTCTCTTTTCACAGCCTTTGTTTTAAAGTCTATTTTATCTGATATGAGTATTGCTACTCCTGCTTTCTTTTGGTCTCTATTTGCATGGAATATCTTTTTCCAGCCCTTTACTTTCAGTCTGTATGTGTCCCTCGTTTTGAGGTGGGTCTCTTGCAGACAACATATATGGGGGTCTTGTTTTTGTATCCATTCAGCCAGCCTTTGTCTTTTGGTTGGGGCATTCAACCCATTTACGTTTAAGGTAATTATTGATAAGTACGATCCCATAGCCATTTTCTTTATTGCCTTGGGTTCGAGTTTATACACCCTTTCTGTGTTTCCTGTCTTGAAAAGATCCTTTAGCATTTGTTGGAGAGCTGGTTTGGTAATGCTGAATTCTCTCAGCTTTTGCTTGTCTGTAAAGCTTTTGATTTCTCCTTCATATTTGAATGAGATCCTTGCTGGGTACAGTAGTCTGGGCTGTAGGTTATTTTCTTTCATCACCTTAAGTATGTCTTGCCATTTCCTCCTGGCCTGAAGAGTTTCTGTTGAAAGATCGGCTGTTATCCTTATGGGAATCCCCTTGTGTGTTATTTGCTGTTTTTCCCTTGCTGCTTTTAATATTTGTTCTTTGTGTTTGATCTTTGTTAATTTGATTAATATGTGTCTTGGAGTATTTCGCCTTGGGTTTATCCTGTTGGGGACTCTCTGGATTTCTTGGACTTGGGTGATTATTTCTTTCCCTATTTTAGGGAAATTTTCAACTATTATCTCCTCAAGTATTCTTTCATGGTCTTTCTTTTTGTCTTCTTCTTCTGGGACTCCTATGATTCGAATGTTGGAGCGTTTAACATTGTCCCAGAGGTCTCTAATATTGTTCTCATTTCTTTTAATTTGTTTTTCTTTTTTCCTCTCTGTTTCATTTATTTCTACAATTCTATCTTCTAGCTCGCTTATCCTGTCTTCTGCCTCTGTTATTCTACTGTTTGTTCCCTCCAGAGTGTTTCTGATCTCATCTATTGCATTATTCATTGTATATTGACTCTTTTTTATTTCCTCTAAGTCCTTCTTAAACCTTTCTTCCATCTTCTCAATCCTTTTCTCCAGGTTATTTATCTGTAACTCCATTTTGCTTTCAAGATTTTGAATCATTTTCACCACCAAAATTTGAAATTCTTTTTCATGTAGATTCCCTATATCTTCCTCTTTTGTTTGTGTTGGTGGGCATTTATCTTGTTCCTTTACTTGCTGGGTATTTCTCTGCCTCTTCTGCTTTTATTTTTTTAATATTTATTTTTATTTATTTGGCAGCATCAGGTCCTAGTCCTGGAATGTGGGATCTAGTTCCCTGACCAGGGATCAAACCCATGCCTCCTGTATCGGGAGTGCAGAGTCCTAGCCACTAGACCACCAGGGAATTCCCTTGTCTCTGCTTTTAAATATTCTATCTAGTTTGGTCATGACTTTCCTTCCAAGGAGTAAGCATCTTTTAATTTCATGGCTGCAATCACCATCTGCAGTGATTTTGGAGCCCAAAAAAATAAAGTCTGACACTGTTTCCACTGTTTCCCCATCTATTTGCCATGAAGTGATGGGACCAGATGCCATGATCTTCGTTTTCTGAATGTTGAGTTTTAAGCCAGCTTTTTCACTCTCCTCTTTCACTTTCCTCAAGAGGCTTTTGAGTTCCTCTTCACTTTCTGCCATAAGGGTGGTATCATCTGCATATCTGAGGTTATTGATACTTCTCCCGGCAATCTTTATTCCAGCTTGTGCTTCTTCCAGCCCAGCATTTCTCCTGATGTACTCTGCATAGAAGTTAAATAAGCAGGGTGACAATACACAGCCTTGACATACTCCTTTTCCTATTTGGAACGAGTCTGTTGTTCCATGTCCAGTTCTAACTGTTGCTCTCTGACCTGCATACAGGTTTCTCAAGAGGCAGGTCAGGTGGTCTGGTATTTCCATCTCTTTCAGAATTTCCATAGTTTATTGTAAGAAGAGGTGGCAAGAATACACAGAAGAACTGTACAAAAAAGAGCTTCACGACCCAGATAATCATGATGGTGTGATCACTCACCTAGAGCCAGACATGTTGGAATGTGAAGTCAAGTGGGTCTTAGAAAGCATCACTACAAACAAAGCTAGTGGAGGTGATGGAATTCCAGTTGAGCTACTTCAAATCCTGAAAGATGATGCTATGAAAGTGCTGCACTCAATATGCCAGCAAATTTGGAAAACTCAGCAGTGGTCACAGGACTGGAAAAGCTCAGTTTTCATTCCAATCCCAAAGAAAGGCAATGCCAAAGAATGCTCAAACTACTGCACAATTGCACTCATCTCACACGCTAATAAAGTAATGCTCAAAATTCTCCAAGCCAGGCTTCAGCAATATGTGAACCATGAACTTCAGATGTTCAAGCTGGTTTTAGAAAAGGCAGAGGAACCAGAGATCAAATTGCCAACATCCACTGGATCATCAAAAAACAAAAGAGATCCAGTAAAACATCTATTTCTGCTTTATTGACAATGCCAAAGCCTTTGACTCTGTGGATCACAATTAAAAAATAAATACATTTTAAAAAACTCAAGATTCAAAAAACTAAGGTCATGGCATCCAGTCCCATCACTTCATGACAAATAGATGGGGAAAATATGGAAAGTGAGAGACTTTATTTTCTTGGGTTCCAAAATTACTGTGGACAGTGACTGCAGCCATGAAATTAAAAGACACTTGCTCCTAGGAAGAAAAGCTATGACCAACCTAGACAGCATATTAAAAGTCAGAGACATCTCTTTGCCAACAATGATCCATACAGTCAAAGCTATGGTTTCTCCAGTAGTCATGTACTGATGTGAGAGTTGGACCATAAAGAATGCTGAGCACCGAAGAACTGATGCTTTAGAATTGTGGTGCAGGAGAAGACACTTGAGAGGCCCCTTGGACAGCAAGGAGAGCAAACAAGTCAATTGTAAAGGAAATCAACCCTGAATATTCATTGGAAGGACTGATGCCGAAGCTGAAGCTCCAATACTTTGACCACCTGATGCATAGAATCTCATTATTGGGAAATACCCTGATGCTGGGAAAGATTGAGTGCAGGAGGAGAAGGGGGTGACAAAAGATGAGACGGTTTGATGACATCATCAATTCAATGGGCATGAGTTTGAGCAAACTCAGGGAGATAGTGAAGGACAGGGAAGACTGGTGTGCTACAGTCCATGGGCTCTCAAAGAATCAGACAAGCCTGAGGGACTGGACAACAGCAACAAATAAGGGTCTAGTCCATGCCTGTGGGTTCCATCCTGTTTGTATCTTTGCTATTGAAGTTCGTTCTACTACATCTTCCAATACTAGTAGGTGAATTAAGGCTATACTTTTCAAGGTTACCACTGAGATGGGAAGCAGGGGATAAGAACAGGTTAAGTTAGAATGCCACAAAGCTCACTATTCTTAGTGAAATTCAGCTATTTTTTCTAATTGTTCCGCTGACTGCAAATTTGTGGTTACTTTCCAGAATTCTGAGAAAAGTTGATTTCTGGCATGTTTTTTTTTCCTAGTGTACTTACTGTCTCATAAAGAAAAATCATCAACCTGCTCAGGCAGCCATAACAAAATACCATAAACTGGGTGGCTGAAACAACAGATGTGTATTTTCTCATAGTCCTGGGGACTTGAAGTCCAAGATCAGGGTGCCAGTCTCATTTCTGGTGAGACCTCTCTCCCTGACTTGTAGGTGACCACCAACTTGTTGTGTGATCACACGACCTCTGTGTGTGCAAGTGGAGAGAGAGAGAGTGCACTAATTCTCATGTTTCTTCTTACACAGAAACTAATCCTACTGGGTCATGGCCCTATTTATTTATGACCTCATTTAACCTTAATTATGTCTGTAAAGGTCCTATCTCCAAGTAAATTAGGCTAGGGTGTAAACACATGAATTTTGGGTGTGGGGGTGGACCACAATAGTTTGTATCAGAGAAGGATTTTTGAAGTTTCTTACTTCACCATTCTCACTGACATGCTCAAGCACTTTATACGTTTTACTCATCTTTTTAAACAGTTCACAAAGAAGAGTTTAGGACCATCTTGTTTCATCGTGGCTTGAGGCAGAACTATCTACTCCTTGTATATTTTTACATACAACCTGTCCCTTTCTTTCATAAAAAAATTCTAACAATGGTATCTGTCTATTTTACTAGGGGAAAAAATCAAGTTTTTTTGTTGTTTGTAATCTGAACATTTTTTATTTGTGCTTTTATGTTATTTGATTCTTTACTTTCTGAAATTCATTTTCTAGCTTTTTGGTTTATATCTAACTTCTTGATTTGGTAAAGGTTTACTTTCAAGTGAAACATGGCCCCTGTTGGGGGTGTATAGAATCAGGGACCTTCATCTCAGGCTGCACTAGAAGTGTAGCACCAGTCAAGCCACAGGATACTCAGATCTTCTTCCCAAATTTTGACCAGTGGTATAAACAACATCTCAAAAATACAGGGTCTTTTAATTCTTTGATCTTGAGCTCATTTTAAAACTCTGTATCTTAGCCCATCACCTAAATAAGCTAATGCAAGCTACAAGGAGCATTCTCTCCAGCTTTTGTTGTTTTCAGTTGCTAAGTTGTGTCTGATTCCTTTCGACGTCATGGACTGCAGCACTCCAGGCCTCCTTGACCCTCACCATCTCCCAGAGATTGCCCAAGTTCATTTCCAGCTACTTAATAATAATAATACTTGATATTTCCAATACTCTATTTTTGAAGGTTAATATATATATAATGTTAAAATAGACATTTTCTTTTGATTAGCTTGAGTTAGAAACTGTTTCAAAATGTAATAACTCTAATGACATCAACTATATTATTATCATATTTCTCATTGGAATAATTGATGCATTATATTTTGCTAATAAATTTCTTAATAGTAAAGGATCCTTTTGATCCTCTTCTTGGTTGAGTTAGAAGTTAGTTTTCACGTAATGTTTAATTTTACTTACAAGAATTATGTGTGTGATTCTTGCATAAATTCAAAGGTTATATGAGGTTTTTTGTGTTATTTTACACTGTGCATATCAATATTCACTAACTTTGTCAAGTAATTAGGAAAATTTTCTCCTTTTTTCCCACTTCCATTCAGAATATACTGTCACTAATATTTAATGCCTACCCTACCCCAAACTCCAGGAATAGGATTTTGGCAACAATCTGCATCCCTTACTTTTCTAAGAATTATCCATGATACAGTGTGATTGATATGATTTTCAGTAATTTTGTCCATAAAACAGTCTCTATCATCAGAATAAAGGTTTGTAATAATACATTATTAATCATTTTCTTCTATTTTGTCTTCTTCATGTAATTTATTCCATTTTTAAACACAAGTAGGGCTATCATCCAGAGAAGGCAATGGCACCCCACTCCAGTACTCTTGCCTGGAAAATCCCAGGGACGGAGGAGCCTGGTAGGCTGCAGTCCATGGAGTCGCTAAGAGTTGGACACGACTGAGCAACTTCACTTTCACTCTTCATTTTCATGCATTGGAGAAGGAAATGGCAACCCGCTCCAGTGTTCTTGCCTGGAGAATCCCAGGGACGGGGGAGCCTGATGGGCTGCCGTCTGTGGGATCGGACAGTCGGACACAATTGAAGCGACTGAGCAGCAGCAGCAGGGTTATCATCTGCAGATTTTTCATATAGACGGTATCAATTCCTATCCTCTTCCTGTTCCAAAATTTCTGATATACTTGCCCTCCTCAGAGTTCCCAATGTGATTTTCCAATTCCTCATTAGTGAGAAGTACTTCTAAAAGGCATATTTTAAAGGAAAAGTGAACAGTATTGATGAAACAAGAGGATGTGTTAGGCAGGAAAAGAGTCTGAGAAGAATAAAGAATGTACACCTGGGGTAGATTCATGTCAATGTATGGCAAAACCAATACAATAATGTAATTTTTTTTAAATTAAAAAAAAATAACCATGCTCAGACATATTTTTTGAGAGATCATAAAAATGGAGATACTGATACTCAACACAGAAATACAGGAGGTGGGAAAACAGAATTAAGAGCACTGAAGGGAAAGGTGTACCAATTCTGGGTACTGATTTTGATATGTCTATGGTGAAGACAGCTAGCTGGCAAGTGTATCAGGATCTGGTCTCAGGTCATGACTAGTGAGATAATGAAATTATCAACTTAACAGAATATATGAAAGCATAAAATTAGATATTGCACAAGAAAATAAAACTATTGAGTTGTAGAGGTAAAAGAGCTCTGTGTAATACAAATATTTTAGAGAACCATCAAAACAGAGGATTATGGGGATAAATATCTGACAGATACAGGGTTATTGAAGCCATTACTGCTTTTATCAGAAACTTTGCTAAACTAAATCTCATCTTGCTTCTTTGGTACAAATTGCTAACCACTAGAGTGAAAAAATCCACTCCTTGTGACTAGTTGTGCTGGCCATAATACTGGAAAATTCAGTTCACTGAATTTTATACTAGTGCTTTATCTAACCTGCTGCTGCTGCTAAGTCGCTTCAGTCGTGTCCAACTCTGTGTGACCCCATAGACGGAAGCCCACCAGGCTCCCCCATCCCTGGGATTCTCCAGGCAAGAACACTGGAGTGGGGTGCCATTTCCTTCTCCAATGCATGAAAGTGAAAAGTGAAAGTGAAGTCACTCAGTCGTGTCCAACTCTTAGCGACCCCATGGACTGCAGCCCACCGGGCTCCTCCGTCCCTGGGATTTTCCAGGCAAGAGTACTGGAGTGGGGTGCCATCACCTTCTCCGTATCTAACCTGAGGCTACTACTAAAATGTAATGGGCCATTGTGGTAGAACGTCATATTTCAAGGATGACAAATAAAATATTGACACTTCAATACAAATTAGTTTATCCAAACCCAGTAATGACCAATGAGGAAATGAAGCCCAAGACAATGTGACTTTAATGAGCTCATTTACTTTCTTGTCACACATCTTAATTGTGAAAAACAACATTGCGTTTCAATCAAGTGAAGTTCTTTTCTTCAAGAAGCAACAGTGATGTTTATGCAAAAGTTGGAAATATTTCTAGATCTGACTCTGATGCTAGGAAAGGTTGGGGGCGGGAGGAGAAGGGGACGACAGAGAATGAGATGGCTGGATGGCATCACTGACTCTGTGGGCATGGTTTGAGTGAACTCCGGGAGTTGGTGATGGACAGGGAGGCCTGGCGTGCTGTGATTCATGGGGTCGCAGAGAGTCGGACACGACTGAGCGACTGAACTGAACTGAACTGAACTGACCAAGGAAGACACAGTAAAAAACATTTTCCTAGGTCATTTTAAGTATTTTCCTTAACTTACATATAGTGTTTGTGACTCTAAAATTTAGGTATAACTACTTAAAATAGTGTAATAATATGTATATTTTAAAATCAATATATGAATTGCAATACAGACCATGATGGTTTCAGGCTTAGAGAAAAAGAAATGAATAATCTGTGTACCTGTACAACCTTAGGAAAAAATGTCCTTTTCAATTTACTCTTCAGACCTAACTATATTGAACAAAATATTCCTATTATAAAAATTCAGTCCTGCAGGAAAGTGAAGGATTTCCAGATAAAACATATTCTCAGAAGGATGCTGAACTCAGACTCTATGACTCATTTAATTCTGTCATCAGAGAAGTAAATTAACAAGTTTCTAATTCTCATCCACCATGCAGATCTCACAGAGGAACTTTTCAAATCACTGGGGACCTAAGAGAGAAGCAAGACTGCTTAAAAACAAGCCATTCTTACAACAATCCTATTCCTTAGCATCACTAATTGTCTTCTCCTCTTGCTTTATTTCTCCTAATTTCTGAGCCCAAAACATTAATCATCTTAAAAGTCCAATTCAAATTCCACCTCCAGAAATCTTTCTTTGAGGTGTTAGGTCCCCATCAAACTTTTCCTTCTGTAATCTAGCATTTTGGATTACAGTATAACAGTTCACTCTCTTCAAGTCTCATGTAGACACTTATGCATTACCTTGGATTGATTTTTGTATTGTGAAAGACAAATATATCATGTCTAAATATGTTACTTTTCCCAATACATTTCACTAAGTGACATTTATAGTTATCACATAAATATAAATTAAGACCCAGTGAGATAGCACCACATGCCAACCAAAATGACTAAAGTTTAAAATGCTGTGTAGTAATCCTGGAGATCAAAACAGTCAATCCTAAAGGAAATAAACCCTGAATATTCATTGGAATGACTGATGCTAAATCTGAAGCTCCAATACTTCGGCCACCTGATGTGAAGTTGACTCATTGGAAAAGACCTTGATGCTGGGAAAGATTGAAGGCAGGAGAAGGGGACAACAGAGGATGAGAAGGTTGGATGGCATCACCAACTCAGTGGACATGGGTTTGAGCAAACTCCAAGAGTTGGTGAAGGACAGGAAAGCCTGGCGTGCTGCAGTCCATGGGGTTGCAAAGAGTCGGACACAACTGAGCAACCAAACAACAACAATAGTAATCCTCTTTATCTATATTAATTATATTTTCTTTATAATTACAAGTATTAATATCAGTATGCATGCTTGTGCATGCTAAGTCACTACTGTCATGTCTGGATCTTTATGACCCTATGTACTGTAGCCTGCCGGGCTTCTCCATCCATGGAATTTTCCAGGCAAAAAAGCTGGAGTGGGTTGTCATGCTCTCCTCCAGGGGATCTTCCTGACCCAGGGATCAAACTCACATCTCTCAAGTCTCCTGCATCAGCAGGGGATTCTTTACCACTTGTGCTACCTGGGAAGCCCTAATATCAGTATACAGCTATTACTTTCCAGGTTTTAAATCACTTTACACTGAAACTGTTTTCATCATTACGTTTTAAGCAAATATACTAGTCATTATCCTCCAGAGGAATGGAACCAATAGGATTTATGTAGAGATGTATAACAGGACATATGTCATAGGAATTGAATCACATGGTTGCAGATACCAGTAGAAGTACCACAGTCTTCCAACTGCAAGCTGGAGAACCAGGAAAGCTGGTGGTATCAGTTCAGTTCAGTTCAGTCGCTCAGTCGTGTCCGACTCTTAGCGACCCCATGAACCACAGCATGCCAGGCCTCCCTGTCCATCACCAACTCCCAGAGTTCACTCAAACTCATGTCCATCGAGTCGATGATGCCATCCAGCCATCTCATTCTCTGTCGTCCCCGTCTCCTCCTACCCCCAATCCCTCCCAGCTTCAGAGTCTTTTCCAGTGAGTCAACTCGTCGCATGAGGTGGCCAAAGTATTGGAGTTTCAGTTTTAGCATAAGTCCTTCCAATGAACACCCAGGACTGGTCTCCTTTAGAATGGACTGGTTGGATCTCCTTGCAGTACAAGGGACTCTCAAGAGTCTTCTCCAGCACCACAGTTCAAAAGTATCAATTCTTCGGTGATCAGCTTTCTTCACAGTCCAACTCTCACATCCTGCAAGCTGGAGAACCAGGAAAGCTGGTGGTATCAGTTCAGTTCAGTTCAGTTCAGTCGCTCAGTCGTGTCCGACTCTTAGCGACCCCATGAACCACAGCACGCCAGGCCTCCCTGTCCATCACCAACTCCCAGAGTTCACTCAAACTCATGTCTCTTAATTTCATGGCTGCAATCAGCATCTACAGTGATTTTGGAGCCCAAAAAAATAAAGTCTGACTGTTTCCACTGTTTCCCCATCTATTTCCCATGAAGTGATGGGACCAGATGCCATGATCTTCGTTTTCTGAATGTTGAGCTTCAAGCCAACATTTTCACTCTCCTCTTTCACTTTCATCAAGAGGACTTTGAGTTCCTCTTCACTTTCTGCCATAAGGGTGGTGTCATCTGCATATCTGAGGTTATTGATATTTCTCCCAGCAATCTTGATTCCAGCTTGTGCTTCTTCCAGCCCAGCGTTCCTCATGATGTACTCTGCATATAAGTCAAATAAGCAGGGTGACAATATACAGCCTTGACGTACTCCTTTTCATATTTGGAACCAGTCTGTTGTTCCATGTACAGTTCTGACTGTTGCTTCCTGACCTGCATACAGGTTTCTCAAGAGGCAGGTCAGGTGGTCTGGTATTCCCATCTCTTTCAGAATGTTCCGCAGTTTATTGTGATGCACACAGTCAAAGGCCTTGGCATAGTCAATGAAGCAGAAATAGATGTTTATCTGGCACTCTCTTGCTTTCTCCATAATCCAGCGGATGTTGGCACAAGCTAGTGGTATAATTCAGTCCAAATTCAAGACTTGAAAACCAGGGGAACTGAAGGTGTAACTCCCAATCTAAGACCTAAGAATCAAGGGTCATTGGTGTTAAGTTCTGGAGTCTGAAGGCCTGAGAACCAGGATCTCTGATATCCGAGGTCAGGAAAATGTGGACATCTCAGTTTAAGAAGAGACAGAATTTGCCCTTCCTCCACCTCTTTGATTTATTCAGACCTTCAGCACATTGGATGATGTCTTTCCATCTTGGAGCGAGCTAACTGCTTTATTCATTCTACTGATTAAGGTCTTAAACTCTTTGGGCATCACACTCACAGACACATCCAGAAGTGTTTTGTCACTTATCTGGGGGTCCCTTAGTCCAGTCAAGTTGACACATAAAATTAACCATCAAAGCATATGTCCTTAAAACCAACCATCTTCTATTTTGTAACTTCATCCAATTTAAGTCTCAGTTTGCAAGTCAAAGATTTTAGTCCTTTTATATTTCTGACTATGGTATGTTAGGATTACTTAAGGGAAACACTTAGATTTTATGACACATTTAGTTGTTTCTCAGCATACCACTTTTCCTATAAATGAGATAGTCTCCTAGCTTGAGATCTTAATTATGGTATAATTGCACTTGCCTTAGGTAATTTCTCATATAAATTTGCAAGGAAGATACATAGGTGATATATTTTAGGAGTCTTAGAATATATATGGAAATTTTAATTTGCTCTCATACATTAGAAATTATTTGGGTTTACACAAAAGTATAGGATCTTGGTCCAAAATGCTTTTTCCTCAAAGTTTTATACTGTTGGTTCTATGGTCTTCAAGTGTCCTATGTTTTGTATGAGAAGTTGAATGTCCATCATTGTAGAAAACTTGTTACAGAAGCAGTGAGTAATATTGAAGGTGTATAAGTTCAAGTCTAATTAGTTAGATATGGGGGGAGTGTACACCAGAGGCCATGTTGGTACTCCATGATATCCACAAAACAGTGGAGATCAAAGTAAAGGTCTACATTTTCTAGATAAAACAAAATTGGAGAAAGAAGAACCCTTTTGATTGTAACATTCTATATAGTTAAGTTCTAGTGCATAAACCAATATTAGCAATCGTTTTTATGTAAATTACAAGGGTCATTCAAGAACTTGAAAGATAGAGAGATACACAGAGACAAACAAAGAGAATGCTTTAAGTATCATACAAGCCACAAAATTTGAGAACTGCCTACAATAAACTTGGAGCATACAATTTTGAAAAGAGAATAGAGTCTCTCCCAAGACAGATATAGTTCTAATTCCGTATTGGACTATTTGAAATATATTTTTCAGGGAAAACATTAAGTGGTATTATTTGGAAGTAGAACATTTACTCAAATATCATAGCTATGATCCATTTCTTTGGCAATTGAAGTCCAGGTAAAGGAAGCCTGAGACTTCTGAAACTGCTTGACTTAGGAACAAGTCAGGACAAGACACACTCTGACACCTCTCAGAAAAGGAAATTCCTGATTCACAAGCTTAGGGAACTGATGGATATTTTGGACATCGGCAAATTAGGACCAGTTGGAATCTATCTGATCCTCTTTTGACAGAAGGGAAAACCCTTGAACAGTAGCAGGAAAGGGACAAAAGGAGTTTATGTTAGAATGAGCACAGCCCTTTTCCGGCTCTTATGCTCTTGCTTTGTTCTTTCTTTTGTTGGCATGCTATTCTTCTGGAGACATTGTTTAATATATGGATGGTGTGCTACCTCCCCCTCCATGTGGACTTTCATTTTCATCTCTGGCAGGAAACAGAGCCTTAATATAAGGCTCCACTGGGACAAGCATGCTTTTTTTTTGGTCATTTCTAAAAGTTTTATTTTGTTCTTCTTTTAAAATACCTGGTCAATTAGAGAGTCACTTTTTTAAATATTAAATTTATAACCCCCTGCTTTATTTCTTTTTTAAATTAATTTATTTTTTATTGAAGGATAATTGCTCTTTACAGAATTTTGCTCTTTTCTGTGAAACCTCAATATGAATCAGCCATAGGTATACATAGGATTTATTTACAGGGCAACAATGGAGAAACAGATGTAGAGAATACACTTATGGACATGGGGAGAGGGGAGGAGAGGGTGAGATGTATGGAAAGAATAACATGGAAACTTACATTACTATATGTAAGAGAGATAGCCAACGGGAATTTGCTGTATGGCTCAGAAAACTAAAACACACTTTTGTCCTGTCTTTCTTTCCCTTGTCCTGATTTTTTTGTCTGACTGCTGTGCCCTGTTGGACTTTCCTGCCTACCCAATTGTAGTGGGAAAGTCAACAGGGTAGATCATTGTTGGGTGTATGGATCTAAAACATTTGGTGCCACTTTAGTTCATGGTATGAAGCTCAACTCAAATTTAAATGGCAGTAGGCTCAGTCTCAACTTACTGAAGTTTAACTCTTTTGTAGAAAGTTCTCAGTACTATGGAGTGGTAGCTTTCCTAGCCATGTCTCTGTTTATTACTTGCCTTGGGAATACTGTCTGTGTAATCAGTGGATAGTAAATAATAAGAATAGAGGATTTAGATTCTGTAACCTTGCCTAAATATCTCTACTCCTTTTCTATTTCCTGTATCTATTATTGGAAGGAATTATCATAAAAGAGACTAATGTTTAGGTATCTATGCTGCTGCTGCTAAGTCACTTCAGTCGTGTCCGACTCTGTGTGACCCCATAGATGGAAGCCCACCAGGCTCCCCCGTCCCTGGGATTCTCCAGGCAAGAACACTGGAGTGGGTTGCCATTTCCTACATGATGAGAAAAGCCTCTAGGATTAAAATGTCAAACTTCAAGCAAAATGAGAAAAAGTTTTAGTAAGTAGGATTTTTTGGATATTTTATTCATGAACTTGAAAGTGCAGAATAGGAAGATTAATGTGACCTCCATTCTTCTTCACTATGTAACCCCCAAATCCTTAAAGAAACTACACTTGTTTATTAGTCCCAGAGAAGTATAATGACTGAGTAATTAATTAGGGTTTGGAACTATGGCATTCAGAAGGGTATGAAATGAATCTGCTTTTGTTGCTCTGGCTCTTATGCTACTGAATCTGCTCTTTCTTTTTGCTAACATGTGACTCTTACATGGAGATTTCTCATGATTTGGATTATATGCTACTCCTCCCTGTATGTGTCCCTTCATCACCATGTCATAAGCTTCAGGTGAAGGAAGAGTTCCATGGAGATGTCAAAGAGGACCTTCCCTGTGGGTCTTCCCTGTGAAAAGAAAATCTTCAATAATTAATTGGTCAACAGTTAGGTGTGGTTGGGCTGAGGTCTTTCTCTGGTGACACTAACTCTTTATTTAATATAAATGGTAAAACCCCTATTCTCACACTTCTGTGTTATTTTATCAGGGAAGGAGAATTTGAGAATATAATGGAATGAGCACTTAACAAGGCATGAGGTTAAACCCTAAAATGCCCTTATTCTGCTTGCAAATGTAGAAGAAAACATATGAATAACCCAAGCTACCTTTTTTTTTCTGCTGCTTATTTAACCATGTAAGAGAAGTTTCAAGAGTGCAGGTTTAGCACTCAAGCGATCCAGCTCGGGGTATAGGAGATAACTTTCTCAGAGCTCCTCCCACTGCTGCCTCACTTACCTTCCAGGGTCTGCAGTAGACAAGAAATGAGTACAGGGAAAAACATCACCAGTACAGTCAGGATCACACATATATCACGTATCCAAGTACTATACAATGGGAATAGGTCATCTGAATCAGAGACTGGAAAAGAGGGAGGATTAAAAAAAAAAAAGGTATTTTTTTAAGCAAAATGAAATAGAATTGGAAAAGATGCACAAATAAGGGAAACATGTGTAGAGCCCACTTAATAAGAAGATGGAGCATTGATAAAGGAAAACCTGACTTCTGGCCTTCATTTATATGTATTTTCTGAGTCCAGTTTGTGACAGCACCTCCAGGCTTTATGACAAGATAAGGCTTGCTAGTTTCGATGAACCAGGGTGCGCATGCAGTTTGAACTGAGTCTTGAATGCAAACTGTGAAGTTCGATCTCTACTCACTCATCCACAGATAACTGAAGACAGACTCATTTGTTTGTATACTCTCGGTTAGGAGATATAGAAGCAAAACGTTCCAGAAATGTCATAGATATAATATAGTGGGTCTCTGTGCAGGTGGCTAAAACAAAATTATTTGTAACCGCAGCTCAGTGGTGGAAGGCAAAATTTGAATATGCACTGGATATGATCACAATATTGAAGGAGCTCAAAGTCAGTCTATTTAAATAACAAATGGACAAACAGTGATAAAAAGGAGTCATGATCACTCAATTCAAATCTTTAAAGTCTGTCATAGTGATAAAACCCTGGAAGAACCAACCAAAAAGTTAGAGATAGTAGTCTTCATTTCATTAATTACAAATGTTGTTACTAAAATGTACACTCCAGGAGGTCAGGGTCTTCTAATTTTTTGTTTATTGCTGAATCCCCTGTTCTTAGAAATATGTCTGGCCCTTATTAAATATTTGTTGACTGAATTAGAACTATAAAGACAATATTAAGCATAAATCCAAAAGAGATTCCAAATAATTTTAGACTTTTCAATTATAAGACAGAATCCTATGAAACACTATGCATATTATATTTCAAAACTTGAAATAAACAAGAAATATTAGAAATGTAAGAAATATATGCAGTACAGATAGAGACATGGTACCTGTGGAAAGTAGTAAATAGATGGAATTGAAACATAACATCTAAAATAGAGAATTCTAAAGTGGGTTTCAAAACAGAGTAGTCATATTTCAGGAGTTAACTAATGAACTAAATAATAAATGGGAAGATACGAACATGAAGAGAAAACAGAAAACAAAAAAGAGAAGGGAAGAGACACGTACCATGGAGTAGAAAGTTCTGCTTGATAGTTATCTACAGCTGTAAAAACAGAGGAGTTAAAGAAGGGAGAAAAGGAAGAATTTGAAACAATGGTAGTGGACAATTTTTGAGACCTCATAAAAAACACTAATCTAGAAAATCT
Organism: Moschus berezovskii; assembly: GCF_049115385.1. Lineage (NCBI taxonomy): Eukaryota > Metazoa > Chordata > Mammalia > Artiodactyla > Moschidae > Moschus > Moschus berezovskii. Next base: position 22,892,720 of record NC_142463.1, on the reverse strand, counting down.
GGGAGCCCTACAAATATCTATTATGAAAAAATTTAAAAATCCCACAGTATACGTGTACACACACGCGCACACACACAGAGAGAGGCAAATAAAACTTCTTTAATCAGCCAGAGGACAAAACAGTTCACATTCAAGAGTCACAGTCAAACTGACAGCAGATTTCTCAATAGAATAGAAGCCAAAATACTGACATAATATATTCAATGCACTGGAAGAAAATAACTTCCAACCCCAATTTCTGTAACTATTGAAATAATGTTGAGGTAAAGGTTGCCAGTCAGAATGTTAGTATTTGTAAAGTCTGAGATGCAAGTATGTTTTTAAAAAACTGTAAATATATAGATAAACTTAAATAAACAATGATATATAAAGCAATGGTTGTAATAACCTCTTCTGAGGCTTAACTATACACAGCATTAAAATTCCCAACAACCACAGTATGTAACTCAACAAGGCTAATGCTATTGAATTAATCTAAAGTCGTTTTATCTTCTAACAGTGTTTAAAGTATTAATTCACTTTGGACTTGGTAAGTTAAGTGTACATGTAACAATTTCTAAGGGAATCACTTAGATAATAGAAATGCTGTATAAATTATATGCCAATTATAATGAAAATGGAATTGTTTGAAATTATAAAAATAAAAATGTAATTACTAAAAATATACAACAAAAGTGAATGCAAGAATGGAAACATACATAAAAGAAAGTCACAAAATATTGTTAGAGATTTGAAACATCAATAAGCAAAAGGGATAAATGATCCATTTAAATAACAATTATCATCAATATCGATTTAAAAGTTAAAATTTAATTATATGATTTTTTGCAAGAAGAATATAAAAGCATGAGCACACAGACAAATTTAAATAAAGATTTTTATAAGATTGAAGGTTAAAAAAGGATATACAATGCAAACAAAAAAATTACCAGTGTAGCTATACTACATTTAACAAAGTAGATACTAAGGCAAGAAATCATTATTACCTACACTGTAATGATTAATATTCTCTTTCATCAGTAACATTTATCAATTTTAAATGTATATATACCTAATATGGCTTCAAATTAAAGAAGTGTAAAGAAAAATTGACAAATTAAATCATTTATATTCAATGCAATTATTGATATTTTGGATTTTAAGTTTTTATCATTTTTTAATTTACTTTCTATATTTTCCCTATTTCTTATCTCTCTGTTTCCTGTTTACTGAATTTTTGAGGTACTTTGAACTTTTTATTATTGTATTTTAATTTATCTTTTGTGTTTTGAAATTCTATCATTTTACACAGTTTTTGGGTTTTTTTTTGTTTCAATGATTGCACTAAAATATACATATTCAACTTTCTACAACCTACTTGGAATCACAGTTTTACCACTACAATTCCGTTCCGTTCCGTTCAGTCGTGTCCGACTCTGCGACCCTGTGGACTGTAGCCTACCAGGCTTCTCCGTCCATGGGATTCTCCAGGCAAGAATACTGGAGTGGGTTACCATCTCCTTCTCCAGGGGATCTTCCCGACCCAGGGATCGAACCCAGGTCTCCCGCATTGGAGGCAGACGCTTTAACCTCTGAGCCACCAGGGTACAATTAGGTCCCTTTAATTGTCACTACCTTATGTTGTAGTTGTCTTATATATTACATCTATATCTAGATACATTAAAATCCAGTGGGACAATATTGATTTTTGTTTTCCACCATCAAATGTTTTTGAAGGTTGTTTTGTATGTTTGTTTGTTTTTTACTTACCTCCATTGCTATGGTCTGAATTTTTGTGTCCCTCTCAAAATTTATATGTCAAAATCCTAACACCAAATGTGATGGTATTAGGAAGTGTAGCCTTTGGGAGGTCATGAGGTTGGAACCCTCATGAATAGGATTAGTGTTATTATAAAGGAGACCACACTAAGTTCCCCGGGTCCCTTCTGCCATGTTAGGACACAGTGAGAAGGTGCCAGCTATGAAACAAGAAAAAGGCCCTCACTATAATATGATCATTCTGGCACTTTAATCTTGGACATTTCAGCTTCCGGAACTGTAAGAAATTAATTTCTATTGTTTATAAGCTACCAGATCTGTGGCATTTTGTTATAGTAGCCTCAGTGGACTAAGACCAAGCCATTTGTTATACACTTCCAGTGATGGTACCTTTGTCCAGAGTCAGTTCGTAGGACAATGTGGAGAGAAATACCCAATGGTTTTTCAAGAACTCAAGAGAAGAATGACATTCTAATAGGTTTATCCAACTATTTACCATTTCTCTCGTGCTCTGCTTAGTTGCTCAGTCATGGCTGACTCTTTGTGACCCCATGAACTGTAGCCCACCAGGCTCTGCTGTCCATGGGGATTCTCCAGGTAAGAATCCTGGAGTGGGTTGCCATGCTCTCCTCCATGGGATTTTCCCAACCCAGGGTCTCCTGCATTGCAGGTGGATTCTTTACCAGCTGAGCTACACAGGAAGCCCACCATTTCTCTTTTTCTTCCTTAATTTCTAATGTTCATATTTCCTTCTGTCATTATTTCCCTTCTGTTTGAAAATTTTCTTTTAGCAATGCTTCTCAATAGCTCACCTGAAACTAATGGTGTGTAGGTACATGATAGATAGATAATAGATAAATATGTAGATGTTAGAGGGCTGGATAAATAGGTAGACACATAGATAGGTATTGCAGCATGTATACTGTAGTCTGACATTGGTTTAGGGTACTCAGACCCCCCCATACTGGTAGAATTTCATCTTGAACAGTCTTACATAGTTTTACTGCTTTCTAATTAACTTCATAGGATTGGCCTTTGTGTTCATCTTTGTAAGGATTTGAGACTTGGGTTTATAAATGGAAGTGCAAATGGTTTATATATACCTGGATATGCAAATAGTTTATATATAACCGGAGATGCAAATGATTTATAACTGGAGATGCAAACTGGAGATGAAAATGTGCTTTGTTTGTGGGCAATTAAGAAATATGTAATAGATTGGGAAAAGCCCTAGCAAATAATAAAAGGATTCTTTTGTTTACTTTGACAGTCATTGTTGTATGTAAATATTTCCCAGTGATTGCAAACTAATGAAAAGTATTGCTAAATTCTCAGATATTAGCATCATAAGGCATAAGGCATAGTATAATTGCACTTCTAAATGACACCTAAATATATAGTAAAGAGGGTTAAAAGACAGCTTTCAACAGTCTTGAAACTGAGTATGTAATAAAAATAAGCAAAATTTTACATTTTAATTTTTTCATTAATTTTTCAAAGACGATCTCTAACCCAAAACTGCTTATGAATCATGACTTGGAGTCAGTCTATAGGTAACATCAATAATCGGGTTTTACAACAGAAAGCTATATATAAACATGTAACTGAATCTCTTTACTGTACAGCAAAAAGTAACTTAACATTGTAAATCACCTATAGTTCAATAAAATAAATTTAAAAAAATAATTGAGTTTTGTCCAAGTGCCCCTCCACAGATGATTGGTTTAAGAAGATGTAAGATACACACACACACACACACACGGGAAAATTACTCAACTATAAAAAAGAATTAAATATTGCCACTTGCAGCAATATGAATAGACCTACAGAATATCATATAAAGTGAAATCAGACAAAGACAAACACTATGGGATATATGTGGAACCTAAAAAAATACACATGAATCTATATATAAAACAGAAGCAAAGACAAAAAGAACAAACATGGTTACCAAAGGGTAAAAAGCAGGCAGGAGAGGGATAACTTAGGAGTATGGAATTACCAGATACAAAATACTATACATAAAATAAATAAGCAACATGGATTTAGTCTACAGCACAGGGAGTTATTAATATACTCAATACCTTATAATAGCCTACAATGAAAAATAATTTTGAAATGTATATATATATATATTAGCTTATAAAGCTATACATTAGCTTATATATATATATAAGCTAATTACAACCCTGATGCTGGGAAAGATTGAGGGCAGGAGGAGAAGGGGATGACAGAGGATGAGATGGTTGGATGGCATCACTGACTCAATGAACTTGGGTTTGTGTGGACTCCAGGAGTTGGTGATGGACAGGGAGGCCTGGCGTGCTGCAGTTCATAGGGTCACAAAGAGTGAGACACAACTGAGCGACCAAACTGAACTGAACTGAAGCTAATTACTTAGCTATGTACCTGAAGCTAACACAATACTGTATACCAATCACACTTCAAAGAAATAATAATTGGGTTTTTTAAATAAGTGCCTGGATTTGATAAATTTGGATGAAATGGCTATAAGGACTAAAGGAATATATACTTTCCCTTAGAGGACAAGCAAATATGACCATAAGCGGTGGCAGAAATACAGCTATCCGTACAGCCTAAAACTCTGGTCCTCCAACAGTTCAGGGAGCAGAATCTAAAGCCTCTGCATGTCACCTAAACCCCAACTCCTTATCCTGTTGCTGCTACAAAGATCACCCATACTACTAATCACAAGGGTACCAGGCAAGAGAGATCCCATTTTCATAGTCCCGTTTACCTCCAATCTTGAATTTCAAGTAGACAGACAAGATGCCAGCATGTATCACGAAAGGGATACAGTATGAAAAGAGAACAAACCATCTATTCTGTGAAATTGAAGTCAAAAAGAAAGAAAGTTAGGAAGATAAGTCTTTGGGGATACACTGGAATAACAACAAACATTCTGGTTACAGGAAGCTTTGGGAAGGTCTCATTGTTATATCTATTCACTTGTGTTTAACCTATGTCAGAGCTCAGGCATAAAATTTAGGAGTCGGGCTGAAGTTTGGGCTTACAGACATTTACATTGAAGATAGAGAAAGGTTAGGAAGAATTACCTCCCTCTGCACAATGCAGCACATGATCAGCCTTGGAATATGATCTAGAAAGAATAGGGGCCTGGTCACTATAATCTTGTAAATGCTTAAGGGTCTAAAGCTTATAGAACCAACAAAGTGGTAGTTTGCGGAAACTCTGAATTAGCTAACAGGACAAAAGTACCTTGGAAGCCAAGAATTTAACAGACGTAAGAGCCTTAAGGTAAAATGAAAGCCTCTCCCCTACAGCATCTCTGTCATTTAGCTATTTAATCTTTGCTTGAATATTCATATACTAAGATGCTGGGAAAGGTTGGGGGCGGGAGGAGAAGGGGACGACGGAGAATGAGATGGCTGGATGGCATCACCGACTCTGTGGACATGAGTTTGAGTGTACTCCAGGAGTTGATGATGGACAGGGAGGCCTGGCGTGCTGTGATTCATGGGGTCGCGGAGAGTCGGACACGACTGAGCGACTGAACTGAACTGAACTGAACTGAAGAAGCTTACTACAATGTAAAAATGATCATTTCAAGACTAGACAACTCTTCTTATTAAACCATGCATTTCTACAGCAAGCGAGATGAAAAAGATTCAATTATTGATTCTTAACATTTCTAGAGGAAAATGACAAGATTGTTGGGTAATCCTAAAATATACCATGCAAGGAACAAATAACTATGACTGCTTGGATTAGAATAGAGAAGGCCCAGAAAGTATTTGCTTTTATTTTTGTCTTAGTTCTTTGTTTTGTTTTTCAAATCACAAATACCAGAAATTACCAACAAGAAAGTTCCAAAAGGAAGAGTTTTCTCATGTCACCCTAGAAGTAAACTCTACAAGAGCAAAGACTTTTTGACTTTTTCTTGTACTTTATTGTCAATATCTAGAACGGTACCTAGTATCCAGGAGAGGTTTAACATAAATATGCTGAATAAATAAGTCAGTTTTTTAATAAGCCAGTGACATCCCCATCATTGTAAAATAAGCAGACCATGGTCTTGATAAGACACAACATCAACGTGAAGAAGAGCATGGTGGCTGGAGCAAAGTGTTTGATGTTTGAAACATCTGGGTTCCAATTTTGCCTCTATATTTATAGGTTGTTTGAGCTTGAACAAGTCGCTTAAAAACTCTGCTCCTTAATTTCTTCATCTAAAGAATGATGATAATAAATCAAGCCCACCTTATAGGAATGTTTGGGTAAGTTAGTAAGTGGTTTACTACTTATTGTTTATCTCATCAGTTGACATAGGATAAATACTCATTCAAGGTTATAGAGGGATTTATGAATTGGGTAGAAGGCTAGACAACTTGAATCCTATGTTCTTTTTTAGCTTTATATTTCTTGAATCATAGGTAAGTCTCATTTTCATGACAGCTCTCAAAAGGAACCTGTCTTGTGAATTGTGTTTCTGTCATTTTTTCACTATATATCAGATAATCTCCCAGTCTCCTGATTCATCTCTTCCTCCTTTCAGAAAAGCCTAGAATGTATGACAGCTTCTTTCTCTCAGAAAGTCTAAAGTATTTGATGTCATAAGCAGTCACTTCCATTACTCATCTTGAAGTCATTCTCCAACATATCTGATAACTTCAACTGCCCTCTGTTTTCAGTTCACTTAAATTAAACCTTCATTTCCTATTTCTAATGGGGAAAAGAGTGTATGTTCAGGTTAATTTATAGGAAGAGAAAAAGTGGAGTTGAGAGCAAACTGAGAAGGGACAAAAATCTGGGTATTGGTCCATATATTTTTCCTTTATTCTTGTTATTTCCTTTATCTTGTTCAGAATGGTTATTCTGAACCATTCCAGTGATAAGTTTAAAGATCCATGGCTGCCTATGGAAAAGGACAGATTATTATCATTAAGATTTCAGAAAATGGCCCAAGTGATGGGAAGCAGTATCTCTGAAAGGACCAGGAGATCTTAGTAGTGATAGACACTGCAGCAGCAGCAGTGCTGGAGAATCACATAAACAGAGAAGATGGCAGCCTAACCTGACATAACTCAGGACATTGAGACCTTCTTTGACAAACAGAGGAGTGGGATACATTGAGGAGTGGACTTATAGTTTTGTATGAGCCTTCCCTAGGCATTTGATATCAGGTAAATAATGGGGTGACTTCAGAGATTTTTACCTTTCCCAAGTAAAATACATTTTATTCTGAAACACGAAAGAGCAAGTAAAATGATCAGATATATCAGGAGGTATAAGTTCTCACATAACATCCCCGCACACTTTGATTTGAACAGGATATCTGAGAGAGAGAAAGATGTGATAAGCAGGGCAGTGGTATCACAAGGCTCCACTGGGCATAGACTACTGCTGCTAAGGAAGCAGGACCCACTCTCAAGGCCCCCATTATACTCTGCACTATGTACTGGGCTCAGATGAAGGCTACTGTCCAATGAAGCTGGGCTGGGGGATAGACTAAAATTAGGGAATTTGGAGGCCATGGATGGGACAGGCTTCGATTGGATGGGGGAATAACTTCCTACTTTTTTCCTTTTAATTCTAGGAGACAAATCCATGAAATGAAAAAAATTACAGGACAGGGACATGGGCACCACAATACATGTAACATTTGGTGGTGCCAGTGGCCATGGAACTGGATCAAGACATGCTTCAGTGAAATTTTAGAAAGTTTTTTAAAATGCAAAATCTCTGAAATTCTAGAAATAAAACTGAGTCACCTAACATTCAGTGTCTAAATTCTCTCTAGTTTAGGACTAACATGATAAAACTTCCCCTAGGAAAGAAAACCCAATATCCTTCTCAAAATATTTTGTAAAGCTACAAATTTCTCAGTGGAAATAAATCAAGGAAGTCCTCAAACTCCCCAAAATGCAGAAAAGTGTAATGCCAGTGTTTGCCCCATCATTTCTTGCCTGGAGAATCCCAGGGACGGCGGAGCCTGGTGGGCTGCCGTCTATGGGGTCACACAGAGCCGGACATGACTGAAGTGACTTAGCAGCAGCCCCATCATTACTATCAACTGCCAGTGACCTGTAGTTGTGGTTTACTTGCTAAGTTGTGTCTGACTCTTTTGAGACCCCATGGACAGAAACCCCAGTTCTAACTATTACAGTAGCATACGGTCACCAAGTGAAAGATTATACATTATCAGTCTCTTTGGCAGTTAGTTGTGGCAATTAATATTAAGTCAATGGGATAGAACTGGAGTGATATACGCAACTTCCAAATGTGAAAGAAAACTGCTTTTTTTCTGCGTCTTCCCTTTCTACATCCCCAAGACTTGGGATAAAGTTGGAATGATGAAAATCAGAGCTAACCATGCAAGGAGGACTAGAACCCTTGAAGCTGCAGAGCAGTAAGGTAGAAAGAACCCAGGTATCTGAGTATCTCAAGGAGTACAGAGAGCCTTGTGAACTGTTTGACTGTTTCTGTTGCGTTTGAACTACTGCAGGGGATAGTAATCTTTCTGTATAACAGTTGAACTGCTGTCCTAACTAAATGGGCCTTTTCTCTCCTGTCATTTCCATCCACCTTGACTTCTTTGGGGACTGCACCTAGCCATTGGCTGAAGCACAAAGGACACAGTTTATTGTGTTTACCTCTGACCTCCCTGATCACACTTATCCTTCGTCAGAAAAAAAAAATAGCCTTGCTTACATCATAGGTCCTCACCATGTGAACTGGGCCCCAACCTTAGATTTGTCACTTACTGGCTGCTGGATATTTACTGTTCTGTGTATCTATTCATAAGGTGGTAATAAACACCACTTGTGGCATCCGTAATTGTTAAGTCAATCTTAGATCTGCATTTTGCTTTATAGCTTGTAAAGCCATTTCATTTGCAATGTTTCATTTCAAATTCAAAATGCCATCTATCTATGCGATCATTTCCAAATGAGAAAAATGAGTAGTCTTAAAGGTTAAGTGGATCTAGAAACCTAGAAAGAGTGAATATAGCACTCAAATAACAACGTTTACAAAGCTAGAAATAGTGGATCTAGCATTTGAATGACATATAACTTCTGAAGCCTTAACACGCTAAACAGAGTAAGGGCTCTTTATCTAATTAATGCAACTATTTCCATTTAAAAAAATATCCCCTTTAACATCTTGTGTTTTCCCTGCTCCCAGGAACTTAATAAGGTTTAAATATTATATGTCTAGACCAGTTTATAGTTTATAAAGCAATTTCACATTTATTTATTTCAGTCAGTTTTATCTTTTGTCTGTCACATAGATGAAAACAGTTTCTCCTTGATAGAGTCAAGCCGCAAGCACTCACCTGGTAGGATAACAACTGCCCTTTTCTCTTGACCAGTGACTGGATTACAAATGCAGCAAGTGACAGGACTGTGGGTGCTGTTTTTGAGAAGAACACTCATCTTCAGGTGCAATAATCCAGCTCCATCCACTGAGGAGGACTTTGATGCGTGTGGAATTACATTTCCCCTGCTGTCTCTCCACTCCATCTGGGGTGATAGGAACCACCCTCCAGAGTTACATTCCAGTATGAGCCCTTTTGTGTCAGGAACCTGAACATTAATCTGTATATCCAAGCCTAGAGCTGAAGGAGAAGACAGAAATGCCATTATAATTATTGTTGTGGACTCAAAAGCTGAAACATAAATGTTTCCTCTGATCCTCTGTGGTCTGCTATATACACAGTAAGTTTAATATGCATGGGCAAATTTGGGCAAGGGTAATACTCCAATCCAGGAGAATATCAATTTCAATAACCTCAGATATGCGGATGATACCACCCTTATGGCAGAAAGTGAAGAAGAGCTAAAGAACCTCTTGATGAAAGTGAAAGAGGAAAGTGGAAAAGTTGGCTTAAAGCTCAACATTCAGAAAACAAAGATCATGGTATCCGGTCCCATCACTTCATGGCAAATAGATGGGGAAACAGCGGCTGACTTTATTTTTCTGGGCTCCAAAATCACTGCAAATGGTGATGGCAGCCATGAAATTAAAAGATGCTTACTCCTTGGAAGGAAAGTTATGACCAACCTAGACAGCATATTAAAAAGCAGAGACATTACTTTGTCAACAAAGGTCTGTCTAGTTAAGCCTATGGTTTTTCCAGTAGTCATGTATGGATGTGAGAGTTGGACTATAAAGAAAGCTGAGGGCAGAAGAATTGGTGCTTTTGAACTGTGGTGTTGGAGAAGACTCTTGAGTCCCTTGGACTGCAAGGAGTTCCAACCAGTCCATCCTAAATGAGATCAGTTCTGGGTGTTCATTGGAAGGACTGATGTTGAAGCTGAAACTCCAATACTTTGGCCACCTGATGCAAAGAGCTGACTCATTTGAAAAGACCCTGATGCTAGGAAAGATTGAGGGCAGGAGGAGAAGGGGGCAACAGAGGATGAGATGGCTGGATGGCATCACTGACTCAGTGGACATGGGTTTGGGTAGACTCCGGGAGTTGTTGATGGACAGGGAGGCCTGGCGTGCCACGATTCATGGGGTCTCAAAGAGTTGAACACGACTAAGCAATTGAACTGAACTGAACTGAATACTCCAATTCAAATCCAGGATAGCAGGACACTAAAGGTATGAACCATAGAAGAAAAGATTATCATTATGTTAATAATTCATAAATTAGACTTTACAGTGGTTAAAATTTTCTGTTCATCAAAAGACAACAGGTAGAAGGTGAAAAAGCAAGCTATAGACTAGGAGAAGATGTTCATGATACATTTGAGAAAGAATCTGAGCCCAAAATATATATTTTAAATACTATAAATCAAAAAGACAGCAAACCTTGTTGTTAAAATTAGCAAAGATTTGAAGCATTTGATTATATGTATATATATATATATACACATACATACATATATATGTGTGTATGTATATCTTCAGATGGTCAACACGTACATGCAAAGATGCTCAACATCACCAGCTATCAGAGAAAGGTAAAGTAAGATCTCAATGAGATACCACTTTACCTCCAACAGAATGTTTACATGTTTACAATGCACAGGACTGGGACCAGCATTACCAAGGGACAGGGTGATGGCAGAGGTCTTCTACACAGTTGACTCCAGGGAGGTAAATGGGGCCAATCTTTATGGAAAATTATTAATATCTACTAACATTAAGCATATACTTATGACCCAGCAGTTTCACTCCTACTTAACAATGTAAGAGAAATGAGTACTGATGTCTACCTGAAAGGATTTTCAAGAATATTCATGGCAGTGTTATTCATTCAGTTCAGTCGCTCAGTCGTGTCCGACTCTCCGCGACCCCATGAATCACAGCACACCAGGCCTCCCTGTCCATCACCAACTCCCGGAGTACACTCAAACTCATGTCCACAGAGTTGGTGATGCCATCCAGCCATCTCATTCTCGGTCGTCCCCTTCTCCTCCCGCCCCCAACCTTTCCCAGCATCAGAGTCTTTTCCAGTGAGTCAACTCGTCGCATGAGGTGGCCAAAGTATTGCAGTTTCAGCTTTAGCATCAGTCCCTCCAATGAACATCCAGGATTGATCTCCTCTAGAATGGACTGGTTGGATCTCCTTGCAGTATAAGGGACTCTCAAGAGTCTTCTCCAACACCACAGTTCAAAAGCATCGATTCTTCGGCGATCAGCTTTCTTCACAGTCCAGCTCTCACATCCATACATGACCACGGGAAAAACCATTGCCTTGACTAGACGGACCTTGGTTGGCAAAGTAATGTCTCTGCTTTTTAATATACTATCAAGGTTGGTCATAACTTTCCTTCCAAGGAGCAAGCGTCTTTTAATTTCATGGCTGCAATCAGCATCTGCAGTGATTTTGGAGCCCAAAAAAACAAAGTCTGACACTGTTTCCACTGTTTTTCCATCTATTTCCCATGAAGTGATGGGACCAGATGCCATGATCTTTGTTTTCTGAATGTTGAGCTTCAAGCCAACCTTTTCACTCTCCTCTTTCACTTTCATCAAGAGTGTTATTCATTAATAGCCCCAAACTGAAAGTAACCCAAGTGTTCAGTCATAACACAGAATACTACAAAGACATACAGAAGAACAAACTTTTGCTAGTCACAACATAAATGAATAATGGTGAGCAGGTAATGGTAATCATAAATATTAAACATATGTTTTCACTTATATCAAGTTATAGAAGAGGCAAACTCATCTATGGTGATAGAAGTTAAAGGACTGTTTCCCTCAATGGGAAGAGAATGGTATTGACTATAAAGGAGCAAGATGGAACCATCTGGCTAATATCTTCATCTGAAGGGCAAGTTCATGGGTATCCCAATATGTAAAAATTAACTGAGCTGTACCTTAAGATTTGTGCACTCTACTGAAAATCACTGCAGGTGCTGATTGCAGCCATGAAATTAAAAGACGCTTGCTCCTTGGAAGGAAAGTTATGATCAACCTTGATAGTATATTAAAAAGCAGAGACATTACTTTGCCAACCAAGGTCCGTCTAGTCAAGGCAATGGTTTTTCCCGTGGTCATGTATGGATGTGAGAGTTGGACTGTGAAGAAGGCTGATCGCCGCAGAATCGATGCTTTTGAACTGTGGTGTTGGAGAAGACTCTTGAGAGTCCCTTATACTGCAAGGAGATCCAACCAGTCCATTCTAGAGGAGATCAATCCTGGATGTTCATTGGAGGGACTGATGCTAAAGCTGAAACTGCAATACTTTGGCCACCTCATGCGACGAGTTGACTCACTGGAAAAGACTCTGATGCTGGGAAAGGTTGGGGGCGGGAGGAGAAGGGGACGACCGAGAATGAGATGGCTGGATGGCATCACCGACTCTGTGGACATGAGTTTGGGTGTACTCCGGGAGTTGGTGATGGACAGGGAGGCCTGGCGTGCTGTGATTCATGGGGTCGTGGAGAGTCGGACACGACTGAGCGACTGAACTGGACTGAACTGAACTGTATGTAAAGCATACCTCAATACAAAAAGAAAAATAATTTTTAAAAATCCAAAGCTAAAACAAAACTCCACTAGGTATCCCCATCTCTATAGTGGCTGCTTTGAAATTTGCATCACTCTTTGAGCATAGAAATGGAATCAATTTATTTGGGGGAGTAGATAAGTATACAAATAATAAATATAGCTTAAAAAATATTAATGGTGTGTTTAGAGTAGTAATGATGATGCAGTATTTTGAACCAATCGTTCTGCTGAAGACAACCCAAAGATGAATGAAATAACAAAAACTCATCCCCTAAGATTTTCTTGAATGTCTAACAAGACAGAAATTATAGGACTTGGAGAGGTAAAGCGTTTCCCTGGTAGCTCAGCTGGTGAAGAATCCTGCAATGCAGCAGACTCTGGCTTGATTCCTGGGTAGGAAAGATCCCCTGGAGAAGGGATAGGCTATCCATTCCAGTATTCTTGGGCTTTCCTGATTGCTCAAATGGTAAAGAATCCACCTGCAATGCAGGAAACCAGGGTTCAATCTCTGGGTTGGGAAGATCCCCTGGAGGAAGGCATAGCAACCCACTCCAGTATTCTTGCCTGGAGAATCCCCATGGACAGAGAGCCTGGTGGACTACAGTTCATGGAGAGGTAATGGATTGGAATTCAGGGAGGGTGTATCAATTTCTGCCTCTGGTCATAGCTTGACAGGAAGGTAACTCATGATCATGTTTTTGTTTTTTTTTTAAAGAGAACTTCTCGGAGTAAAAGAGAAAGGATTGGAAACTAGAGGCCCAGGAGGGTGAAGATCTTGGTACATCAACCCCACTCCATACCCATATAGATAACAGGCAGTTATTGGCCTTTCCCCAGAGACCTTTTCTGATCACCTAGAGGCAATTTGAAAATAATGAGCAGCTTGGAGTTCCCTAAAAGTAGAAGAGACCCTTCATTAAGGAGTTTGGCACCTATCAACACAGAAATTTCAACATAGAAAGTGATGCTATGGTTAGGATCCTCTAGAGTTCATACTGATGCAGGAGAATAAACTGTACCAGGTGCAGAAAGAAATATCAGTTCTCTCCAAATTTCTCTGTCAATTTAATGAAGTCTAATTAAAAGCCCTTTTCATCATATAGGACTGGAATGCAAAAGTAGGAAGTCAAGAGATACCTGGAGTAACAGGAAAATTTGGTCTTGGAGTACAGAATGAAGCAAAGCAAAAGCTAAGAGTTTTGGTGAGATAATGCACTGATCATAGAAAACACCTTCCAACAACACAAGAGAAGACTCTACACATGGACTTCACCAGATGGTCAATACCAAAATCAGACTGATTATATTCTTTGTAGCCAAAGATGGAGAAGTTCTATACAGTCAGCAAAAACAAGACTGGGAGGTGACTGTGGCTCAGATCATGAACTCCTTATTGCCAAATTCAGACTTAAATTGAAGAAAGTGGGGAAAACCACTAGACCATTCAGGTATGACCTAAATTAAATCCCTTATGATTATACAGTGGAAGTGAAAAATAGATTCAAGGGATTAAATCTGATAGAGAGAGGGACTGAAAACTATGGACGGAGGTTTGTAACATTGTACAGGAGGCAGTGATCAAAACCATACCCAAGAAGGATAAATGAAAAAAAACAAAATGATTTTCTGAGGAAGCCTTACAAATAGCTGAGCGACTGAACTGAACTGAACTGAAAGGCAAAGGAGAAAAGGAAAGATATATCCATGTGAATACAAAGTTCCAAAGGATAGCAAGGAGAGATAAGAAAGCCTTCATAAACGATCAGTGCAAAGAAATAGAGGAAAACAATAGAAAGGGAAAGACTAGAGATCTCTTCAAGAAAATTAGGGATACTAAGGGAACATTTCATGCAAAGGTGGGCACAATAAAGGACAGAAATGGTATGGACCTAGCAGAAGCAGAAGATATTAAAAAGTGGCAAGAATACACAGAAGAACTATACAAAAAAGATCTTAATGACCCAGATAACCACAATGGTATGATCACTCACCTACAGCCAGACATCCTGGAATGTAAAGTCAAGTGGGCCTTAGCATCACTAGCAAAAAAGTTAGTGGAGGTGATGGAATTCCAGTTGAGCTCTTTCAAATTCTAAAAGTTGATGCTGTGAAAGTGCTGCACTCAATATGCCAGCAAATTTGGAAAACTCAGCAGTAGCCACAGGACTAGAAAAGGTCAGTTTTCATTCCAATCCCAAAGAAGGGCAATGCCAAAGAATGCTCAAACTACTGCATGATTGCATTCATTTCACATGCTAGCAAACTAATGCTCGAGATTCTCCAAGCCAGGCTTCAATATGTCTGTGAACTTCCAGACATCCAAACTGGATTTAGAAAAGGCAGAGGAACCAGAGCTCAAATTGCCAACATCCATTGGATCATAGAAAAAGCAAGAGAATTCCAGAAAAACTTCTACTTCTGCTTTATTGATTGAGTTGGCGTGCTGTGATTCATGGGGTAGCAAAGAGTCGGACACGACTGAGCGACTGAACTGAACTGAACACCACTTCTGCTTTATTGAGTCAAGGCCAAAGCCTTTGACTGTGTAAATCACAACAAACTGTAGAAAATTCTTAAAGAGATAAGAATACTGGACCACCTTACCAGACTCCTGAAAAATATGGAAGCAAGTCAAGAAGCAACAATTAGAACCAGACATGGAACAACAAACTGGTTCCAAATCAGGAAAGGAGTATGTCGAGGCTGTATATTGCCATCCTGCTTATTTAACTTATATGCAGAGTACATCATGCGAAATACCGGGCTGGATGAAGCACAAGGTGGAATCAAGATTGCCGGGTGAAATATCAATAACCTCAGATATGCAGATGACACCACCCTTATGGCAGAAAGTGAAGAAGAACTGAAGAGCCTCTTTGTGGAAGTGAAAGAAGAGTGAAAAAGCTGGCTTAAAACTCAACATTCAGAAAACTAAGATCATGGTATCTGGTCCCATCACTTCATGGCAAATAGATAGGGAAATAATGGAAACAGTCACAGACTTTATTTTCTTGGGCTCCAAAATCACTGCAGATGGTGACTACAGCCATGAAATTAAAAACACTTGCTCCTTGGAAGAAAACCTATAACCAACCTAACCTGCTATTAGGCATATTAAAAAACAGAGGCATTACTTTGCTGACAAAGGTCTGTCTAGTCAAAGCTATGCTTTTTCCAGTAGTCATGTATGGATGTGAGAGTTAGACCATAAAGAAAGCTGAGTGCCGAAGAATTGATGCTTTTGAACTGTGGTGTTGGAGAAGACTCTTGAGAGCCCCTTGGAATGCAAGGGTATCAAACCAGTCAATCCTAAAGGAAATCAGTCCTGAATATTCATTGGAAGGACTGATACTGAAGCTGAAACTCCAATACGTTGGCTACCTAATGGAAAGAACTGACTCCTTGGAAAAGACCCTGAGCTGGGAAAGATTGAAGGCAGGAGGAAAAGGGGATGACAGAGGATGAGACGGTTGGATGGCATCACCGACTCAATGGACATGAGTTTGAGTGAACTCCGGGAGTTGGTGATGGACAGGGAGGCCTGGTGTGCTACAGTCCATGGGGTCGCAAAGAGTTGGACATGACTGAGTGACTGAACTGAACTGAATTAAAAGCCCAAAAAATATGAGTGAGTGTGTGTCCATGTGTTTGTATGAATGTATGTGTGATTTGGCAAACTGATGCTAAAATTTTATATACAGACACACACTTGGACATGTGTGACATTACATATGTAGTAATTTATTTAAATAATTAAATAGAGTATTGCTTGCTTATCAAAAGGTTGAAAGCAACCTGTATGTCCTTTAATAGGATATGGGTAAAATAATTCTGAATCATCCACACAATGGAAAACTTTGCAACTACGAAAAGAATAGGAACAAAAATCAATACATTGATATGACTTCAGTTTATACTATTAAGTTAAAAAAGCAAGTTGTAAAACAAAGTATATACTGTATTAGCATCTAGAAAGATGATATGGATATATAAATATAAGGATAAATACTTGTATGTCTATATGTTTGCAAGGACATATACATATGTACATTATGCACATATATAAATAAGCAATATCTCCAGAAGGGGTTCAGGGTAGTGTTACCAAGGAAACATGGAGATGACTTTTTTTTGTCCTTACCTGCTACCCTCAGATCCATGACGGCCTCTTCAGAGGTGTCACCATCTTTAAAGAAACAATGGTACTGTCCCCCATCAAGAACACTGATATTATGGATCCTGAGGGTGACTTTGCCTTTGCCTAGGGTGTCCTTCAGGAGTGCTGTGCCAGTCACATAGTGGTAAGTGCTTTTCCCAGAGACTTCTTCCCCATCCCTGTACGGGTGAACCAGCTGGGAGTAGTGCCCATGAAACCAGCCCACCGCCATGCACTCTGCACTCTGAGCTGGGGACAGCTGGCAGCTGAACTCAGCATGTCCACCCACCAGGACCACCTGGCGGCTCCTGGAGCTGCTCACAGTGAACTGCTCTGTGGTGAAGGTCGGAGATCAAGGATTTATTCTGAAGGCCACAGGAGAAAGCTTTACCCAGGTCCCTCTGCTCTGGACACATTGGCCTAATTCCTAGTTCTTGATGCCAAGTCCTTTCTGATTTTAGAACTTCGCTCTCAAAGATACCTTCACTCTGACAGCAGTGCTCTTTTTTCACACTCTCCCATCCCTTGCCTCCTTCTTACTTCTCAGGTCCCAGCTTCAATGACAACTTCTTAGGGAAAAATTTTATCACCACCCACTTAAAATTTCTCCTAGTCATATCTTCATAGCACTTATTATTACTGATATTTTAAATTCCTATCTTTATTTTCTCTTATAACCAACTAATATGTAAGCTGTGCAACAACAGAGTCTCTATCTTTTTTAAAATGCTCTGTATTATTCCTGGTGCATAAAACATTGCCTGGACATGGGAGGTACTCCATAAATATTTAATGAAGTAATATGAATAGCTCACACCATTGAGAGGCAGGATGTGGACCATGATGGCTGAATAACAGCCTTTACTTATCAAATACACCAGCTGCTTTTTTCAGTATCAGTTTTTGGTGCATTAAAGATGGCTACAAATTTTCTGACGCTCCATCCATGAACAGAAAGTGCCTATGTCTCCTCCTTTTAAAACTGTCCTCTGATACTCTTTTGCTCAACAGAACATGGCAGAAGACTACCTGTAATTGGTCCTGGGTCTGTCTTAGAAATGAGCAGGTCTCATTTCTTTTTTTTCATTCTTTCTGGAAGCCATCAGTAGCCATATACAATGTCTGATGACCCTGAGACCATCATAACAGAAAGTCCATGTGTTAACATGCCAGTTGACAGTGCCAGGGGATCCCAGCCTTCCAGCCTCCTCTGCCAAAATGCTAGACATATGAATGAAGCCACCTTGAGCTCTTTGGACCACTCTGCCCACAAGCTGAATACACAAAGAGACCTCAGTCTATTACATGGAACAGAGGATTCACCCAGCTGAGCACTGGCTTGAATTCCTCACCAACAGGCTATGAGATAAAAAATGGTTACTTTGAATCATTAATCTTGGAGATAATTTGCTATGAAGCTATCACACAGCTCTTCCCATAATCTTACTTTTCCCTCTTTTCAAGTATACCAAATTCATTCATTTCTCTGCCACCAATGTTTATCCTTTTCACTATAAGGTATCTGAATTATCAGACTTAAGGCCTATTGTTCTAAGAAAATTTGTAAACAGCTCCAGTTCATACAAATTTCTTTATCTGAGGCCCTACTAAACTTACAATTCATATTACCACATAAATGACCATGATTTGTTCTTAAACATAAGGGATCTATTTATTATGATTTGCCAGTGAGAATTTGAGGCTCCCAAAGGTAGATGTTGGACAGGTATCTGTCTCTTCTCCTTGGCACATCACTTATTTTTTTAAACATATGGCTAGTTTTATTTTGTTTTTCTTTTGGCCACTGCACATGGCATGTGGGACCGTAGTTTACTGACCAGGGATCAAACTTGCGGCCCCTGGAGTGGAAGTGTGGATTCTTAGCCATTGGACAGCTGGGGAGGAAAGTCTCCCTCGTTGGCGTGTCATTGCAGTACTGTGGCATGGAGTTGGGGCTCAGGAAGACACGGAATTAAAATAATGTCTTATAAGTTGTTTTAACACTCATTTCTATCCTCAAGACTAGAACAGAAAAGGTAGAATCTGAGAACAGCAATGGAAAAGCTTCCTCATTTCCTTCAGTGTCCTTTATCGTCATTATTTCCCCTTATAGATGTAACATACCATGAAAAAGAAGTAGATAACCCTACCTGAGGGGAGAACTACCATTTGTAAGAGGAGAATGGCTAAAGAGTATCCAGATATATAGAAAAATGCAAGCTCCATCACACCTGGAAAATAAAATAGCAATTGTGGGTAACACAGAAAAATAATAGAGACAATTTTGAAACCCTGCCTTTTGAGAGAATTCTGTTTGATGTGCCGCTGGATAAGCCAAACCACAGGTGTCAGACCCACTGAGATTAGGTCTTTTCTCTTTCTTTCCTGTGCCTTCACCGTGGCTCGTGCCTTCATTAGATGACTACTATGGAGGGCAGCCGTGGTAGACAAAAGCATTAACAGTGCACAGAACTCAGCTACGCACATCCCAGATTCACTTGGCCTCAACTGCATCTTGGCTTAAGCCACTCACTCAGAGCCCTGTCTGCTGCCTCTGATGTTGCATCACTTCCTAATGGAAATACTCGTGTGCCTTCTGCTATGGGCAACAGGCCAGTTTTGGCAAAACATTCATAATTCCTCTATTATAGGCAGGGTCTGCCCGGATCTACGACCTTCTGGCTCCATTCACCACTTCCACATTCAAAGGAAATGCCACATCAGAGAGGTGGGACCTGGACTCCCCAGTAGCTGCCCAGAGGGCCTGCAGAAAAAAGCTCAGCTATACAAGTGTGCTAACTGCCTGGCAGAAAATCTTGGATCAATCAGATACGAGAAACAAGAAGTAAGGTTTTTTCTTCTTCTTCCAATATTATACTCAAACATGTGGAAACCTGATCCATGATAATGCTAGGACTACAAACTGAAGAAAGAATTGCTGTTCTGTGAATGGTGCTGAGACAAGGCACAGGGAAGCAGAGCCTTGAAATCTCCATTCACACCACACACAGATCAGACATGAACGTGAAAACCAAAGCTATGCAAATACTAGACCACTTGGTAACAATAGACTCTTCATGTAATCGGGATATGAACAAATTCCTCAGACCGAATAAAATGATGGCAAATGTTAAATTCAACTTCATTAAATTTAAGTGTGTTGATATCAAAAGATATAAAGAAAGCAAAATGACAAGTCCTGATAAAAACATTTACAGCAACTAGATCTCAAAAGGCTCAATATCTAAAATATCTTAATTAATCCTTGCCATTCAAATTGCCAGTTGTCTTTTAAAAAAAGACAAATCTTTCCTTACTTAGAGAGGCTATCCAATGTTCATTGAGTAACTTGGAAAACTCTTTTCAGATTCCTTGCAGCCAGGTGAGCTATAGGACTGATTTCTGGTCAAAGCAATGTAAAGAGAACTATAAAGAACTTACTTTAATCCCTAAATTCAGAAGAGAAACCTTCCCTTCCTCTTTACACCCAGACTGAAGCCCATCCTATGGCTATACCTAAGATAGAACTTGGACCTTGAAGTGAAAGCCACAGGCTGAAGATGGAGCAGAAAGTAAAATAGAAGCTTGGTCCTTAACTTTATAAAGCTGTCTTTTGAAAACTAACTTTGGTCTTCTTTTACCCCATTTAATGATGAAACATGTCTTTTTACTTAAATGGATTGCAGTTACACAGTTGTTCAGTTTACTGTTTTTCTTTATAATACAAATATATTATAAATAATATTTATACAAATTAAATATTTATCTTTAAAGTTTTCTTAAAATGAAAGACCAAAGGCAAGCATTTCAAGACTGGTAAGCCAGCTTACCAAAATTGATTAAAGACCTTTGTTCCTTACAGATACTTTGAATGTATCTCACCCACTCTTAAACACAAACATACAGGCTAAGAACCACTGAAATTATATCTTATGTGTGTGGGAGATTTATATTTATGATTTATAAAAAGTCATGAAGCATATTAATATATACACACACACACACATATATATATATATATATAAAGTGAGTCATCTCATTACAATTTTGTTTTAATTCTCAGAGACTTTGTTACTTAAGGCACAATTCTGGCTTCTACTCTATCTAGAAAGGGAACAATTAGTTTAGTCTATTTTAGAGATACTTTGAACAGATTCAATGTTTTTTTTTATTTTTATCATCAATCCAAAGGAATGAGTAGCACATACTTGTTGGTACTCAGTATACGTAGAGCTATTTCTAAGCTCATTTCTAATGGAAATTGAAATAAGTCTACTCTTTAAAATAATAGAGACCTACTGGACATATAACTTTTCTTAACCTCTAAAGCAAATTACTCTGAAGGAAAGAAGTGAAAAAGGAGCAAAAACAAAGACAAATAGACATCAAAACAAAACCCAGACAGAATAAAAAGGACCTACGGTCAAAAACACTGGATAGCTTTATATGCAGCTTATATAGTCAAGCAAAGGAGTAATGAAAGAAATAAACCAAATAGAAACATCTCAAATTTTCCCGTTTACTTCTTCCCCAAAATAAAAGACAGATCTAAGAAAGACTCCAGGCTCTTCAGAAAGGACCTCATCCAAATGCCTATAGATCTATACCTGGATCAGCTGGGTTCCTGCTGTCACAAAAACCACAACCCGCAGGACTTTCTGTAGGAACCCCAATGGATGCCTGTGTGCGACAGCTTATTTTTCCAGCCTAAAATATATATTCCCCTCACAAAAGAAAAGCAAAGGTGGCAGCCTCACCCAGTGTGTAGGACTGCTTGTTCAAACTCATTTTTACTATTAGGATGCAACAACAATTCTCAAGCAAGCACAGGTTTCAACTTGACTCACCTCCCCTTGAAAGTAAAGCATGAAACAATGTTTATTATGTAACATGTCATTTGGATCAATTTAAACTATCTATGAAGGAGAAATAACACTATAATATCTAAAGAATATTATATAAGGGAATATTGTGACTGTCATCTTTGAAAATAGAAATAAGAAGGATCTTCCTTATCTTGATAAAGGCTATCTTTAAGAATCTCCAAAAGCATTATTTTTAATGAGAAAAAAATCTTTGCAATCTTTCTCTTTTACACTCTGGCACAGTCTTAGTAATTTTTTTTTTTTTTGATCTGTCTCCTCTGGCAAGGGAAAGAAAAACAAATAAATGGCACTTAAACTTAAAATCTTTTAAACAGTGATAAAATCCATCAACAAAATAAAAAGTCACCCTACTGAATGAGAGAGGATATTTGCAAATGATATGTCTGATACAGACAGCCAGTAGGCACATGAAAATGCTCAACATTACTGATCATCAGGAAAATGTAAACTAAAACCACAATGAGATATCACCTCATACCTGTCAGAATAAAGAGACAACAAATAAGAGTTGGGGAGGACGTGGAGAAAAGGGAACACTTGTACACTGTTGTTGGGAATGTAAATTGGTACAGCCACTATGGAAAATAGTATGGAGATTCCTAAAATATTAAAAATACAACTAGTATACAATTCAAAAACTAAATAAAAATAAAAAGAATTAAATGTTTTTATCTAACATGATCAGAAAATGAAGCTGTCAGAGTAGCACAAGTATGAGAAAGGTAGGAGAAAAATAAACAAATGTGGATGAAATAATTTACATGGAAAGTAATAAGAAAATAGAGAAATACAAATTTTTAAGAATAGTACTTTTCTCTAGCTTAAGTTAAATAACGTGTGAGGTTGCTTAGGAATTTTAAGAATATTTTTCTAAACCTAAAAAACTGGATAACAATATCATGTTCACGGAGGAGGAAAATATTAGCATTTTAAAGACAAAAGTTGTCATCATATTAGTCTGCTGCTGCTGCTGCTAAGTCACTTCAGTCGTGTCCGACTCTGTGTGACCCCATAGACAGAAGCCCACCAGGCTCCCCCGTCCCTGAGATTCTCCAGGCAAGAACACTGGAGTGGGTTGCCATTTCCTTCTCCAATGTGTGAAAGTAAAAAGTGAAAGTGAAGACGCTCAGTCATGTCCGACCCTCATATTAGTCTACAGACCATAAAATTCTAAAACAATGGTAGCAGAATAGTAGGAGCAATAGGGTAGCTTAACCTCAAAATAATGTGGAAGAATTAACATTCACTAGTAACAAAGATGGGAAATAGATGGGGAAACAGTGGAAACAGTGGCAGACTTTATTTTGGGGGGCTCCAAAATCACTGCGGATGCTGATTGCAGCCATGAAATTAAAAGACGCTTACTCTTTGGAAGGAAAGTTATGACCAACCTAGATAGCATATTAAAAAACAGAGACATTACTTAGCCAACAAAGGTCCATCTAGTCAAGGCTATGGTTTTTCCCGTGGTCATGTATGGATGTGAGAGTTGGACTGTGAAGAAAGCTGAGCACTGAAGAATTGATGCTTTTGAACTGTGGTGCTGCAGAAGACTCTTGAGAGTCCCTTGGACTGCAAGGAGATCCAACCAGTCCATACTAAAGTAGCCAGTCCTGGGTGTTCATTGGAAGGACTGATGCTGAAGCTGAAATTCCAATACTTTGGCCACCTCATGCAAAGGGTTGACTCACTGGAAAAGACTCTGATGCTGGGAGGGACTGGGGGCAGGAGGAGAAGGGGACGACAGAGAGTGAGATGGCTGGATGGCATCACCGACTCGATGGACGTGAATCTGAGTGAATTCCGGGAGTTGGTGATGGAAAGGGAGGCCTGGCGTGCTGTGATTCATGGGGTCGCAAAGAGTCGAACACGACTGAGCGACTGAACTGAACTGAACTGAATAACAAAGATAACCATAAAACAGTAAAAAGAAATGTTTCTAAATTCACTGTACTAGACACTAGCATATAAAATAAAGCCATAGTAAAAGGACACAGAGTGGTATTGGTGCAAAAACACAAATCCAAATGGAACAGACTAGAGATGAGAAAAGTAAATGTGGTATTTGATGTAAGTGGTTTATGTAGGTCTTTCGCCATTTGTCCCCTCAGATCCATTCTCTTCTTTCCATTATTCTCTAACTTGCAGAGCTGCTCTCTACCAAGTCAGTCACCTGGGGTCCCTTCCCTTCTGGCCTGTGAGAGTCATGGGAGACTGAAGGATGAGAAGAGAAAGAGGCCAAAGAGTCTCTTTCCTTCCTGCTTTCCTGTTTTGTTGCCACACGTCAGGGTGCTCGTCTCCCTACAACTACAGCTCCTGCCCATAGCCATCATCCATGGCTCCAGATCACCCAGGCTCTGACAATACTCTTTCATCATTTGTCATTAATGTATGAGGAGTGACAAGTTTCAACAGTAGCCAGACCTTGAGGATCTTATTGACTCACTTAATTCCAACCACTCTTAAATAAACATGTTCTCCACTTGATGATATTCAGAATGTCATTTGAATCTGCCTTGTAGTTCCTTGCCAAAATCCTGACTAAAAACAGGTGGAATCATATATCAGTTGAAAAAATAGGAGTTCCAGAGGAAAATTTGTTCCTTCTATGGGAAAAAAATCACACAAGTAAAAACTCAGAATAATGTCTTTGAGATATTGGGGTGCAAAGTATTTCTTAATAGAACCCCAAAGTACAAACTGTATGGGAAACATTAATTTGACAACCTTAAATATCTATGCTAAATTAAGGACATTGTAGACAAAGTTAGCAGATGTCTGACATGACAGTATGGTATTTTCAAAGCCTAATGATATCAAGGGATCAATACCTAGATAGAAATGCCTGCAAATCACAGGGGAACAAGACAAAAATCTGACAAATAATTTGTTACACTGTGTAAATAAGAAATCCACAAAGGGTAGAACTATCTAATCTTGTATCAAGAAATTAATAATCTTGCTAGTAATCAGATAAAGGCATATAAATGCAAAAGGAGATACAATTTATTACCCATTAGATAAGCAAAATTTAAAAGTTGGATAACACTGAGTACTGATAAGAAATAGGACACTAGGCATGTGGGAGTGAAAATAAACCCATCTATTCTGGAATCTCTTTAAGTGTTAGCTGCTTAGTCATTTCCAGCTTTTTGTGACCCCATGGACTGTAGCCTTCCCAGCTCCTCTGCCCACGGAATTCTCCAGGCGAGAATACTGGAGTGGGTAGCCATTCCCTTCTCCAAGGGAATACCCTTCCTGACCCAGGGATTAAACCCAGGTCTCCTGCATTACAGGTGAATTCTTTAAGAATGAACCACCAGGAAAGCCACTGGAATCTCTTAACAGCATTAAATTAAGGATTTAAGTATTTATGACATACTAAGGACATATGGGCTTCCCTGATTGCTCAGCTGGTAAAGAATCCACCTGCAATGCAGGAGATTCCAGTTCCATTCCTGGGTCAGGAAGATCCTCTGGAGAAGGGATAGGCTACCCACTCCAGTATTCTTGGGCTTCCCTGGTGGCCCAGCTGGTAAAGAATCCACCTGCAATGCGGGAGACTTGGGTTCGATCCCCAGGTTGAGAAGATAACCTGGAGAAGAGAAAGGCTACCCCCAGTATTCTGGCCTAGAGAATAATAAATTTTTAAAAGCCCTTAATGCCGGGAAGAATTGAAGGTGGGAGGAAAAGGGGATGACAGAGGATGAGATGGTTGGATGGCATCACTGACTCAATGGAACTGAATTTGGGTAAACTCCAGGAGTTAGTGATGGACGGGGAGGCCTGGCATGCTGCAGTCCATGGGGTCACAAAGAGTCGGACATGACTGAGTGACTGAACTGAACTGAAGGACATATTTAGATATACACCTCTAAGAAATTCTTTTGAAATTGTCAAGGTGACATGCAAGAGAATGTTTCTGACATAAGAAGAAGGCTAGAAGTAGTCTCTGTAATAATCATTTCAACAATGGGGAAGAAAAAGCTATTTGACAACTCTGAAAGCAGGAGAAATACAAAGGAAAACACTCCAAGGCACATGACTAAATTGCTTAAAAGTAAAAGTAGCCAGAGAAACGAAACATGTTATAAACAGGGGCCAAAAGATAAGAATCACTACTGACTTCTTAACAGAAGTGAAACAAGACATAAGAATACGGAAATGAGTAACAGGCTGCAAGAGAAAAAGAAGTCAGCCTTAACCTCTGTATCAAGTTAAAATGTAAGTCAGAAATCTTCAGAAAAATTAAAGCAGAAGGAATTCTTTGCCTGCATTTCTAGGCTACCAGAAGTATAAAATGAAGTTTTCAGGATGAAGGAATAATTCCAATCTATCAGAGGAGAAAAGTTCTAGAAATAGTAAATGGGTGGGTAAATTTAAGGACATTTTCTTCTCTCTTAATTTTCTTTCTTAAAATCCTATTGGCTGATTACTGAAAAATAAAAATATAATGCAGTTTATAACATACAGAAGTAAAAAAGAATAACAATAGCACAAAAGTGGGGTGAGAAGAGAACAGAAGTATACTCTTGGGTGTTTCTTATGTTATACATTAACTGATATGATATTATTTTAAAGTGTACTTTGACAAGTTAAAGATGTGTATTTCAAAGCAAAGGCAACCATTAAAAATCCATAATTAATAAGAAAGTAGTAGAATGCTAAAAGATACTCATCTAGCATAAAACAAGGTGTAAAAGGAAAGTACAAGAGACTTCAAACTAGATAAAAATGAGGTATCGTATCATTATATTATTATAATTTTAAATTAAATATAAATACACAGAAAGTTTAAAAGTTTTAAAAGTTTAAAAGTGAAAAATATATACTTTGTGAACAGCAAATATATTAATATCAGACAACATAGACTTCAGAACAAACAACATTAACACAGATAAAGAGGAACAGTTCAAAGTGATGAAGATGCAATTTACCAAGAAAACATAGAAGTCATAAATGTGTGTACTTCTAGCTAAAGAAATTCAAAAGACATGAAGCAGAAGCTGACCCAACTAAAAAGAGAAATAATCAAATCCACAACTATAGTTGCACATTTTAACCCTTCTTTTTCAGTATTTGATAGAAAAAGTAAACAGAAATAAAGACTTTTAAATTCTATAAATAATTAACACTACATTTACAAAAGATTGTACACAAGTCAGTATAAAACACTAATTTTTCCTGCATGGAAATTTAATTTGTACATGGAAACAGTATACCATAGATTGCGGACAGAGCATAAAAAGTGAGAGAGCTCTTCCCTAAGGTACTCAGGAAATTCTTCAAGTGCAAAATAGTAGCTGCTGATGACTGAAGAAAACATGAGAGAAATTCTTTCAAGAAACTCCTTCCAAAGTTTATACAAAGACCAAGCTTAATATCAAAAGCCAAGCAGGTTTTTGAGGAGTAAATTGACATACTGCATACAAAATGATATGGGAAAGTTCAGGATATTGAATAGACAAACAATTTTTAAAAGAACAAAGTTAGACACATCATTTAAATTCAAGATGTATTATATTATTTAAATTCAAGATATATTATAAAACCATTATAGATATTTAATGGTCAGAGGGATTGATACATATGTTAGTAATTGATTTTTGACAAGGGTTCAAAGAACAAAAAATTTGGATACATTTTTAGACTGTATTCTATTTCACTGATCCATTTGTGTGTCTTTACAGCAGTTGAACCCTGTTTTAATTAGTGTAATTTTATATTGAGCTTTGAAATCCGATTGCCCAACTCAGTTCTTCTTTCTTGTGACTCATCATGTAAATATCTACAGATTTGGAGAAAAGGCACCCTATCTTCTACAAATAACTATTCTCCTTTAGAGAACCAGCTTCTGGGCTGTTCCTGGACTCTAATAGACATAGTAGCCTAATAAGAAGTCAGTGGATGATCATAAAAATCTACACTAGCTCATGAACACCAGCTGGTCAGAATCATGGAATAAACCAAGTTGTAAGATTAGTGACGACTGAGAAGTTACATGTGTGAATTCACCTCTTACAATGAGCACAAAGTATGAGCACATTTGTGAGTTATTTGCATGTCATCCAAAGTTGCCTATTGTAGGGGAAGCCCTCAATTAGCTAGGTGAGTAAGGTGCCCATCCTGTGAACATCCATCGGTCTCTTTTACGAGCATCCCTGGTACTTGTTTAATGGGCTCAAGTATTTGCAGGGGGATGTGGGGTAATGCATGAGCTCAACAAGGCGGATTTTCCCTACCCATGGCTTCTGCCTACTGGAACCATTGATTTCCCAACTGTCAATACCCAGGATTAAACATTAAGCCCCATATCTTCAACTAATGTCCTGCATGACAAATCATTCTCTACTAATTGATTGTATTGGACCTCTGCCACCCTAAAGAAAAGACAACTTTGTTTTCACTGGATGGGATAATTATCCCTAGGTGTGTTTGCCTTCCTTGGCTACAGTGGTTCTGCCAGCATCACCAAAAACAGATGCAACAATGCCTTATTGTCACTGTGGTGTTCCTTACAAAGTATTAATATAGTTTCTAATTGAGAAAGTTATTTTACCATAAAAGAAGTGGAGTGATGAGCTTCTACATATGGGATCCGTGGAACTTACCATATACTCCTTCACACAGAAGAAGATGATCTTATAGATCACTGGAATGGCCTATTGAAGACTCTTGTTATGGTGCTAGCTGGAAAGCACTATGCACAAAGCTGCAACACTGCTTCATAAATTGCCGTTCTTTTTCTGAATCAATGACTTGCAAGTGGTGCTTTTTTATTCCATTACCAAAATATATAGGTTTAAGACTAGAGAGAAAAAGATAGAAGAGATTTCTTTTACTATCACACCCAGTAATCCACATTTCTACTCTTGCTTTCTATTCCCACAATTCTGTTAGGTTAAAGACCTTCTCAAGGAATAACATCATAAAAGTAAGCAGTGTTTGCCTGGTGACATGTAAGTGCAGATTGCCACCTAACTGATTTGGGGTCTCTGTGCCACTGAAAGTGAAAGTCCCTCAGTCATGTCCATCTCTTTGTGACCCCCATGGACTATACAGTCCATGGAATTATCCAGGCCAGAATACTGGAGTGGGTAGCCTTTTCCTTCTCCAGGGGATCTTCCCAACCCAGGGATTGAACCCAGGTCTCCCACACTGCAGGCGGATTCTTCATCAGCTGAGCCACCAATCAACAGGCAAATAAAAAGATATTGAAATCAGGGTATAAGAGACTTCCTTGGTGGTCCAGTGGCTAAGACTCCACACTCCCAATGCAGGGGTCCCAAGTTCAATTCCTGGTCAGGGAACTAGATCCCACGTGACGAAACTAAGAGTTTACATGCCACAACTAAAGATCCTGCATACTGCAAGGAAAATCAAAGATCCCTCATGCCACAATCAAGACCTGACACAGACAAACAATAAATAAATAAGAGTATTAAAGAGAAACATATCATCAAGGCAGAGAGAATCCAGGGGATTCTCTTGAAAACATCTAATTACTTCAAGGTCAGTAGTACATGCTAATTAAAGACCACAGTAATAAAGGCAAGACTGCTAAAGACTTCGATGCTTTAGGAATAAAGATTAGGGTCACCCCACATTAGAAGGACTGATGTTGAAGCTGAAACCAATACTTTGGCTACCTGATGCAAAGGGCTGACTCATTTGAAAAGACCTTGTTGCTGGGAAAGATTGAAGGTGGGAAGAGAAGGGGACGACAGAGGATTAGATGGTTGGATGGCATCACTGACTCAATGGACATGGGTCTGAGCAAACTCTGGGAGTTGGTGATGGACAAGGAGGCCTGGCATGCTGCAGTTCATGCGGTCACAAAGAATCTGACACAACTGAACGAATGAACTGAATTAAAGAACCCCAATACTCCGAAGTGAGGGAAATCGGAATATGGATTAGATAGGGGATAAGTTATAAATATTACTTTTAGCTTCATAACTAGTTTCTGACATGAGCAATGTAGCAGCAATACCTTCTTTCTCTCTTGTTGGGGAGGTACTATAAGCATACTCCATGTAACTTCTTCCTCAGGAACTAGGTAAAATTGTACTTGAAACACTGGAAATCAGAGTTGATTAGAAGGCTTGCTATTCTAAGAACTATGTCATATATGTCAGATATGAAATCATATATATATATTAAATATGTATTATATATATATATATATATAAGCATATACATATATGCTTGCTGGAGAATCCCATGGACAGAGGAGCCTGGCAGGCTACAGTCCATAGGGTCGCACAGAGTCAGACATGACTGAAGTAAGTTAGCACTCATGCACATATATGTTTATATATATATGTATTTTCTCCATTAATAGAATATGAATGTGTCCTCTCTGTAGTGACCTGTGTCCATTACTCTGTGGTGTACTGACACCTGGCCTTCTATGTTTTTGAAGATGTTTGTGCTGGGGCTCAGTTGCTTCAGTCCAGCCCTCCCGGCTCCTCTGTTCATGGGATTCTCCAGGCAAGAACACTGCAGTGGGTTGCCATGCCCTCCTGCAGGGGATCTTCCCAACTCAGGGATCAAACCCTTGTATCCCGCATTTCCTGCATTTCAGGTGGATTCTTTACCACTGAGCTACCGAGGAAGCCCATTTCTGAAGATGGCAGGCACTTAAATCTAAGAAAGACCAGGTTAAATGACCCCGATCATAAGGAAAAATCAGAATGAATCATTGTCTTAAAGAGGAATAAGTAATCCTTTTTCTTACCCTGAACCTGGATACACTTCTCCTGCACTTTCTATTGCTATTAGTGTCCATAGCCAAACTGACAGAAAGAAGGCCAACATGATTTCTGCATCTGCTTTTCCCAGCATCTCTTTGTCTCTGAACTCATTGTTTTTCTTTGTGAATTTTCCCAGACTGAACCAGTAGCAAACTTCCCTTCATGGAGCAGAGTAAGGAAAAATAGACCAGAGCTCCAGGTATGTTTCTAGTGAGCAGCCATGTTTAAAAACAACTGGACTATGAGGATCTTTGACTTTTATCTAGCTTGCTTTGCTCTTTCTATTTCATATTCAGTACTCCATTTCGTTTAGTTTATGTTCTTCAGTTTCTTCACCTCTTCTTTTTTTTTTAAATATTCTTACTCAAGCCTTTATCAAGCTCAGTAGAAAAGTTCTAGTATACATATATACAAATAATATATATAATATATATTTTAGAAAACTTTTGACTTTTTGCCTAACTAAAAAATTTATCAGGGAGGCCTGGCGTGCTGTGATTCATGGGGTCGCGGAGAGTCGGACACGACTGAGCGACTGAACTGAACTGAACTGAACTGAAAAAATTTATAACATTTTGATTCTACTTGTTTGACTTAATATGAGTAGAATGCTAGATTTCTAATTAAAAAAAATAAGTATATGACAAGCAACAAAGCAACTGTATAGCATGGGGAATTATAGTTAATATCTTGTAATAAGCTATAATGGAAAACAGTTTAAAAAATAATACATGTGTGTATGCATAACAGAATCACAAAAAAATTCTACTTTTTGAAATTTAATAATGTTTATCTTTTTACCAGTTTTTCTAAATGTCCTCAGTTCAGTTCAGTTCAGTTCAGTCGCTCAGATGTGTCCAACTCTTTGCAACCCCATGAATCACAGCACACCAGGCCTCCCTGTCCATCACCAATTCCCGGAGTTCACCCAAACTCATGGCCATAGAGTCGGTGATGCCATCCAGCCATCTAAATGTCCTATGGACATCTAATAATAATGTTTGAGATACAAAATTTTAAATATATTTATGTAGGATATAAAATTAATATAAATAGAAATCTATTATATTTAAATTATTAATGACAAAATTCAAGATGCTTTTATTCTTTTTCCTGCACTTGATAAAATGTTCTCAGAGAAATTTTAATATGCCTCACTATGATTATATATTTCTTTGTTTTCCCTTATATTTATTCTTATTTTTGCATTATGTATCTTTGTTTCTTTGTTGTTAGGTGTATCATCATTTATGATGTTTATCTTCTTTGTGAATTGTACCTTTTATTATTAAAAATATTCATCTTTGTTTCATTAAAAAAAAAATTTACAGAATGGAGCCTAGATTGGAAGAGGGTTAGACTACCCACCTGCCTATGACTTAATCCATCCAAAATTTTGACAAATCCTTCCTCTTTCTATGTTCCCAGAAACATCACCTTGGCAACTGCTGCTGCCGCTGTGCAGGGAGAGCAGAGAGAGGCAGGACTGCACTAGCAACCAGCTTACTCTTGGTGAATGATTCTGAGCATCCTCTAGTCAAGCCAAGGCAAGTCGACAGTAGCATAGGTATATCCAAGCATCAGCCAAACTCCTCAATGAAGGAAATCCCCTCTCTGGTATTGCATTACAGAACTTGATTTGGTCTTTTTTGTTTGTCTGGTATAACTCTTCTGCTTCTGGAACTGGAAATTTGTATCATCAATTATCACTGTCTTCTGAAATCCTAAAGAAAGTAAAATAACCCTCACATTTTGGGTAAAGAGAAGGAATTAATCAGAGAAGGGATTTGACTCTGACCTGTTGTCAGTTATGGTCAAGAGGTTAGGAGACATTAAGCATATCGAAAGTTAGAGTCCAGAGCCAGGATGTGACTTCTCATCACTTTTAATCACTATGCTCGCCCAGCAGGGGCTCCAGTGGTTCATGCTTAAAGAATCTCAGGGCATAACGTGGTCACAACCAGACATTTTTTTCCCTTTTGGAGCTTTCCCTTGTGTGTCTTGCTTGTGTCTGTTAGGGACCTTCCAATCTCTCAACGGTGACCTTTTAGAGATTTCTAACTCATAAAGCCCACTGGACTCTAGGTAGCAGCTCCAATAGCCCCTCCCAAGTTATTATGACAAAGCACAGAGGCAGTTCAGGGCTAGGTCTTAATGAGATAAAAGAACAGTTATAATAAGAAAATATGTGAGAAAACCTGTAGGTGTAAAGGTACGGTCAGAAATTATTATTTATACTGTAAGATTTCAGATAGGTGGAGTAGTTTCTGGTGATGACAACTGAGGTCTAAGAAGGCTTGTAATTCCAGCTCCTTATCACCAACAAAATTGCTGGCTTAATGTAAGAACCAAATGAGATTTTTAGTGCTCCCTGCCCAACCATCCTCCCCCACCCATATCATCACAGGATGAAGCACCTAAAAGGAGATCAGTGTTTGAAGAACAAATGCACTGTCTAGAATTTTACTTTACTCTGAGTTTAAGAAAGAGATTTAATCCCTATGGTAATTGACTTTTGAGAAATTATCTCCATGAAAATTGAGAAAAATGTGAGCTAATGCTGCCATCAACCAATCATAACACCTTGTCCCCTTCTGATGGGCAAAGGAAAGTCATGGGGCAAGAGGCCAGCGGTGTTTGGGGAAATTTCCTTCTCATGGAAATCACAGGAATGGTTTTCTTAAATAGACATTTTCTTGTGCTGAAATATATAAAAGGAGTTTGTGATAAGTGGATGGGGAGCTTTAAGGAACGTGCTCCCCTCTTAAACTAACAAAATAGAAGATATTGCTGGGGAGTGAGTAGACAAAGAAGAATTCAAGTCAAAGATTTTGCAGTAAAGGTCAAAGAACTTTGAAACTAGGAGTGTTGGAAGTCTTCTTCTTAGGACTATTGAAGCCCCATAAGGCTGTACAAGGACCTGTACTGAACAGAAGCATAATAATTGTTAATGACACCTGTCAAGTGCCTACTATGAGTCTCACAATGTTCAGTGTTTTAGATACACCTAACAACTATTCTTCAAGAGCAATGTGACTGTCTCAAAGCCTAGGCTGGAGCCAGACATTGTTATCTTGAATGAATGAGTAGAAGTAGTGTGAAGGTTGGTCAATGTCAAAAGTAAGAAACTTAAAAGTAGTACTACCTTGGTTGAATAATATCAGTAAGAAAGAAAAATAGGTTTTCACCTGAAAGGAAAAGAGTGTGACTTCTGAGAAAGCTTGTAGAATGCTGATTCTGCCTCTTGGCTCTGTGGTTCACTCTGGGAGAATTAAAGTGGTAGCAATTAGTGACACCCACATGGTGGAAAGTGGTTTCCATAGGGTTGAGTCAATTTTTCTTCCAGGGAGTGGATTAGTCAAGGTTTCCCAGAGAAACAAAACCGAACAGATGTGTATTCATATATAGAAAGATTTATTTTACTTATGTAATTGTGTAGCCTGGCAAGTCTGAGATCTAGGACAGGCCAGGAGAATGGACTCTCAGGGACCTTAGCCTTTTAAGGCTTTCAGCTGGTTGGATGAGGCCCAGCCATATCACTGAGGGGAATCTGCTTTACTCAGAGTATACTGATTTAAATGTCAATTGGACCAAAAAATAGCTTTATAGCAACATCTAGGTTGGTGTTTCAGAAAACACTGGGAACAGTGACCTACCCAAGCAGCCATATAAAGTTAGCCATGAAGGAAAGTAGTACCCTCCTTGTGGTCAGTCACTGACCCTTGCCTTGACTCAAGGCCAACTTTGTTCCGGTGAGCCCTTCATGTAGCATCACAATGAAGCGTATTCTAAGCCCTGAGGGTATTGTTGACAATCGATTTAGATGTGGAGGTTCATCTAGCAAACAACAGAACCCAGCAATGACAACCTCCCTGCCCAACCTGTTGTTTGGGGCTATTTCAGCTGATTCTCTGAGTTGCTGGATCCTGAACCCTGCCAGCCTGCTGAAATATAGTGACTATCTGCTCAACATCCTCATCTGAACTAGATCCTACTGACTTCCAGGATCCCTACTGGGGGGGGGTCTGACGCCCTTGTGGTCCATGTTGCAAAACCCACACACACCTGGAGAAGGTGAGCAGCGTAACAGATTAAGTCACACTGGCCTAGGTTATAATCTTGACATCTATTTGCTGTATGCTGCATGACCTGCAGCAAGGCTTTAAAAAAGCAATATTAATTCAGTTCTCAAAGTGTTATTGTATTAAATGGAACTAAGTCTTCTGTTAATGTAACCAGACTACCACACTGCTGAACAAATGTCACTGCTGAGTTAGTTAAGTATGAATGTGAAGGAATGTGAGTAAGACTTTGACATCCCACCTGCATTTATCTGAGACAAAGAAACTTAGGGACTACAGTCCTGCTCACCACTCAGCCAGAAAAGCTTGATTATCATAGTTTTATACCAAACACAATAACTCTGAAAAAACATGGAAGCATGGACCATTTATTTATTAAATTAATTTTTGTTAGAGTATAGCTGCTTTACAATGTTGTGTTAGTTTCTACTGCATAGTTTGTGAATCAGCTAAATATACACATGTATCTCCTCTTTTTTGGATTTCCTTCCCATTTAGGTCACCACAGAGCATTGAGTAGAGTTTCCTATGCTATATAGTAGGTTCTCATTAGTTATTTATTTTATACATAGTATCAGTGGTATATATTCATCAATCCCAATCTCCCAATTCATCCCACCCTCCTTTCCCCCTTGGTATCCACATGTTTATTCCCTATGTCTGTGTCTCTATTTACTTTTTAAAGATTTCTTAAAATGGTAAGTTCTTCTTTTTGCAATTACATCTTATATGATAATAAGATGCATCTAAATAATCAAATCTAGGGCATGTAAGAGAAATAGATTTTTTATTCTTGTTATTTCTTTTTGCCTGCACCATTATGCTACTGAGTTCTGGTTCCCCTGAGAGCTAGAAAAGGAAACGCTTCTGAATATTCAAGAAGAAAAAGGGAGGGAAGCATGAGAGACACTTTACTTCTAACCCACTGCTTCAACACATTTCCTTCCATAGTAGAATCCGATGATGAGGAAGACAATTGATAAAGTTTAAGGGCAGGAATTACAGTTTCCATAAGCTCTCTGCAGACATAATGTGTGTGGAATTGTGTGTTATTCTAAGTAAGCCTTGCTCTAGCTGAAATATCATGCAAGATGGGATGGTAGGTGGGGAGTTTAAAGGAGCATAGCAGGAATTCCCTTGCCAGATAGAAGGTTGGACTGAAAGGAGGATATAAAGAGAGCCTAGAAGAGAATCCAGGTCATCCTGGATGAGACTGTAGTGACTGGTAAAAAGAGAGGAATGATTGGTAATAGCATCTGTTTCCCCTGGCACTGCCATTCCCTCATTTTTATATGCTGCTTGAATATTTCAGTTCACATCCCTGCCCTAGATCTGCCTGGAATCCCATCTTCTGTGGACTGGACTACTAACTGGTCATGATAGAAAATAGACTGCCTCAACTGATCATAG
Source organism: Moschus berezovskii (assembly GCF_049115385.1). Taxonomy (NCBI): domain Eukaryota; kingdom Metazoa; phylum Chordata; class Mammalia; order Artiodactyla; family Moschidae; genus Moschus; species Moschus berezovskii. Next base: position 22,856,719 of record NC_142463.1, on the reverse strand, counting down.
ACCAGGTTTGATTGGCTAATACGTATTTAGAATATGTTGATCTATGTTGATCTACATAAAATTGTCATTTTTCTAGGTTAAAATGATTTAATATCAGCAATTTCATGCTGTTCATATTGTATAACTTAGGTCATTATTAGCCTTTATACTGATCTTATAAAGTTTGATATAAATATTGGAGTGTTCACAAGTCTTAATTTTTTTTTGATGTATTTATATAATGTTTGCATTCGTTGTTATCATTCAGTCTCTAAGCTGTGTCTAACTCTTTGTAACCCCATGGACTACAGCATACCAGCCTTCCCAGTCTTTCACTATCTCTTGGAGTTTGCTCAAACTCACATCTATTGAGTTGTTGATGCCATCCAACCATCTCAGCCTCTGTCACCCCCTTCTCTTTCTGCCCGCACTCTTTCCCAGCATCAGGGTCTTTTCCAATGAGTCAGCTCTTCACATCAGGTGGCCAAAGGATTAGAGCTTCAGTTTCAGCATCAGTCCTTCCAATGAATATTCAGGATTGATTTCCTTTAGGATGGACTGGTTTGATTTCCTTGTTGTCTAAGGGACTCTCAAGAGTCTTCACCAGCTCCACTTCCACTTTAAATATTTTGTAGAATATAAAAAGTTAGATCCCTGGGTCAGTTAGATCCCCTGGAGAAAGAAATGGCAATCCACTCCAGTATTCTTGCCTAGAGAATCCTTAGGACAGCGGAGCCTGGCAGGCTATAGTCCATGGGTTTGCAAAGAGTCAGACATGACTGAGCATACACACACATTAAAATCGCTTGCTTTTGAAATTTACTTTATGGGTTGGTGGAAAGGTTTATGATTTCTGGCATTCATCATTCACAGTTTTTGTATGATTCTGTGCTGATTTGGTCAAATTTCTGTGTGTAGAAATTTGTCAATTTTATCTAAACTTTTAATTTTATTGATATGGTCCCTGGAATGTTGTGCATGGTGACATCCAAGCAGCCCATGGAATTCAAGGTGGTGCTGCTGAGCCTTGGCTTCCCACAGTGGTGGCACTGCACTCTCTGCCCTTGCCCACTTCAGGCCTCCCGTCTCTGAATGCCAAGCCACTGCTGCTACTGCCGCTGCTTTAGAAACAGACCCCATCCCAACTAGCTATATATCCAGTTCCTCAACCAGGGATTGAACCTATTACCCCTGCAGTGGAAATGCAGTTTCTTAACCACTGAACCTAGAGTTTGTCATACAGAGTGAAGCAAGTTAGAAAGAGAAAAACAAATATCGTGTATTAACACATATATGGAGAAAGCAATGGCACCCCACTCCAGTACTCTTGCCTGGAAAATCCCATGGATGGAGGAGCCTGGTAGGCTGCAATCCATTGGGTTGCTAAGAGTTGGACACGACTGAGCGACTTCACTTTCACTTTTCACTTTCGTGCATTGGAGAAGGAAATGGCAACCCACTCCATTGTTCTTGCCTGGAGAATCCCAGGGACGGGGGAGCCTGGTGGGCTGCCATCTATGGGGTCGCACAGAGTCGGACATGACTGAAATGACTTAGCAGCAGCAGCAGCAGCTACACATATATATATGGAATCTAGAAAAATGGTACTGATGAGCCTATTTGCAGGGCAGGAGTAGAGATGCAGACCTAGAGAATGAACTTTATAGATACAGCAGGGGATGGAGAGGGTGGGATGAATTGAGGGAGTAACACTGACATATATACACTACATATATACACTGCTAAGCTGCTACTAAGCCGCTAAGTGTACATATATACACTACTATGTGTAAAATAGCTAGCTAGTGGGAAGCTGTTGTATAGCTCAGGGAGCTTAACTCGGTGCTCTGTGATGACCTTAGAGGAATGGGATAGGGCTGGTGTGGGAGGGAGGCTCAAGAGGGAGGGGGTACATGTATACATACGACTGATTCGTGTTGTTGTACAGCAATTATACGTCAACTAAAAAATAAATAAAGAATATAATTGTTATCGAAGATGGAGACATATAGAAGTTGTTCACAAAGAAGCTTATACTTTGGAAATTCAGCCTCACTCCTCAGCGCTCACAGTATTCAGTTCTCCAGCTTTCCCATGGATGAAGAAGGAGGAGCACATCTTTACCCTCTGGCAAGCTGGAATAATATGAGTGTCTCTTAAAAGATGATGAAGATGAAATTCAGGAGGAGTATGAGCAAATCCTCAATACCAAACTAGCAGAACAATATGAATCTTTTGTGAAATTCACACAAGATCAGATTATGCAACATGTGATACAAAGCCAACAAGCTACATGTCCTGAAGCTTTCTTGCATTTCTGGGTACCAGGTTGGACTTCATGAGATGGTTGTGGCACACTTTTTACAACTGCTTTGATATCACATTTCCACTCCAACTTTGCATCCTGAGAACACTTAAACATTTCTGCAGGTCCATTTTATACAACTGGAAAGACCTTTAAACTTTCTGGTTGCCACAAGCATATTTTTCTTTCCTGCTCATCCAATATACAGCTGTGCCCTACTGTGAGAGATTTTGCAAACAAAAATACTTGGAGCAGCAGTTTAGCAAAAATATGCCCTCAGTGGCACTCAACAAATGGAGTTTCCCCAAGCACAATTCTGTAAGAAGTGCATGGAAGTGTGTGTATACTTGTCTATGTATTTTAAGTTGCATGTGTGCTCAATCATGTGCAACTTTTTGCAATTCCCTGGACTGTAGCCCACCAAGCTCCTCTGTCCATGAAATTTTCCCACCAAGAATACTGGAGTGGGTTGCCATTTCTTACTCCAGGGGAATCTCCCCAGTCCAGGGATCGAACCCTCCTCTCTTGCATCTCCCCCTTGGGCACACAGGTTCTTTACCACTGTGCCACCAGGGAAGCCCAGGTATTTTAAATTATTATTTGTATTGTGCAAATATTTTTGATTTGGGGGATTCTGGTTGTGAATTTTATGCACGACAGTTATGGTTAAAAATATTTGCTTGGTCTATAGAAGATCATTAATGTTTTGTGATGATATAAGTTGTAACAGTGAATTGTTTTGTGTGTAGGTATTATTAAATACTGGGACTATTTCTAGGCACAGAATATGAGTCATAAGTTAGGATGAACATTAGATGTGATTATGATGACATAGCAAAGATCTGTGGTCCTAGGTATACAAATGCTTGGTGAGAAATTAGAACAAACCCGAGACCGGACACTTGACACCTTACTCTTCCTAGTCATGTTAGAACATGATTTTTTGACTCCAAGCCTTGAAACAACCACGTGGAGTCTGCGCTTACCTTATGCACACAGGAGCTCCCTGGACACTGAACCTCTCAGAAGAAAGTCTCCTCTGTGGCAGGAGCATCAGGGTTTGCTAGGGAGCACAACAAAGGTGGGCCCAGGGCTGGGCCAGGCCCCGGACCCACTGCTCCTCGGAAGGTTGACTCTTTGCAACCCCATGGACTGTAACCTGCCAGGCTCCTCTATCCGTGGGATTTCCCAGGCAAGAATACTGGAGCAGGTTGCCACGTCCTTCTCCAGGGGGTCTCCCTGACCCAGGGTCGCACCTTCGTCTCCTCACAGTCGTATCCTCAGTGCCTCTACCAGTTCTTGTAACATGAGAGGTGCTCGGATGTTCATTGAATAAAGGCGTGACCATGAGACACTGAGCAGGGTGAGGAGAAGGAGAGATGCTTTGACTCAAGCACAAAATTCAACCAGCCCAGGCTAAGCTTTGTTCCCACAACTTCTCATCCAAACTCAAATCTACCTGCTTCTCTCCATGGCTAGAGAATTAAAGATGACAGGGTGTCTTTCTCCAGCTCTTGCCTCATCTCCTGTTCCTGTATTCCTAATTGGTTGTTTGTTACATCTTTTGGTATATTTCAGAGTCTCTGCTTTTCATGATCTTTCCAACACAATGTTCGTGATTGTGATCTTGACTCAGCCTTACTTTCATCCTGTCTACTGATCTGCGTTTCAAGAGTAGAATGAGTGACAGTAAAGGGAAATAAACATGGAATTGAAGAAGACAGGTTTTCTCCGCTTGTCACTTGAGAGAAAACAGTTATTTTACTCCAGGGAAGGGCTGTGCTGGGATCTTATCCCCTCTCAGCCTCATAGTCCAAGGCTTGACCCTCTGCAAGGATCCAGAGAGGTGGTGGAGTCACCAGAAAGACAGTCTCAAAAGCATCTTTGCCATCTGATCAAATATGTATCATACAGGATGCCAGGCTGTTCAGTCTCAAATGACAGGGGAGCCTGGTGTACCTCAGTCCACGGTTTCACAAAGAGTGGGACGCAACTTAGCAACCGACCAACAACAAAACAGGCTGAGAGGAGGTATACATGAATGAAGCAAGAATAAACAAGATAAAAAGCATGCTTCCCCCTCCTCTGGCATTTTATTAACCATCAGTGGACATCCTGACCTACAGAAACATAGCTGGATACAAAGTTGGACAGACATTGGCCAGAGCCACTGGTTGAGTTCCTTTGAAAGCCAAGCTGCAAAGGCTAAAAAATACATGAGTGCCATCTAGAGGTAAAATTCATAGGGCAGGCTTTTAAAAGTCCGCTCTCAGAAAAGGAGTAATAGAAATTTGCTCCCAGAGACCTCCTAATCTTGGCAGTCTGATGGATGTCATTAAGTAAGTATTTACACATCTTGGGTCAAAATCTGCTTCCATCTTCCCTGACCACTGCAGACAACAGCAACCTCCCTTTCTCTGACTTTTTCTAAGATATTTTCTTTATCATCAATTCAGTTCCAAGTCAGAGCACTTTCAATCTTCAACAAATATTTTTTAACATATTCTTTGAGCCAGACTGTGCTCAACAAAGAGGCAGCCTGCTGACTCACGACCAGTCAGCCCCTGGGCTGGAGGGGACATTGTGCAACTTCCAGTCCCCTTGGTTGGCTCCATTATACAATAACCATTGTATAACGTCTCTGAAAAGTGTCCCCTGCCCTTGTCAGGACAAGATCCTCTGAAAACCATGTCCCACCATCTCCAGAACAGGTGAACCTTTGCAGGCAGGTCATTATGCAGTGCAGATCATGGGTTTGAAACTCAGCAGGATGTAATACTGAATCCTAGCTCTGCTACTTAGCCAAAGTGCAAACTACATAATCTTGAGCAAATTACTAAGATTTGATCTTCTACTTTGTTAAATGGAAGGATAATAGTTACCTTGTGGCCTTATGGTAAGGATTAGAGACAGTATTCATTATTTATATAGGACCTAGCACAATTCCTGAAACAAAAAAAAGGTAAGAACTTAGCTTTTTCTATCACTCTAATAATAATAAAAATTCAAGGTATGAGATTAACTCACCTACCTTGCAAAATTGTTGAAAGGATTAAATTATGTACACATGTATGATAGACTGCCAAGTGACACAGAACTTAAGATTTGTTTTCATCAAGAGAAATTGCCAGTGATTTCTGTCTGACAAACACTGTTTTTCTCACCTTGAAGTGGATCTTTGGTTTTCCTTTGAACACTTTAGACCACCCAGTACACACTGAGATGCAGGATGGGATGTGACAGAACACTTTCAGGTTCACAAAGATTGTTCTTTGCAAGACCTCCCAAGATCTGACCACTTAAAAGAAGGAGATAAACGTGCCTGGAGCTGAGGAATCTCCAGGAAGATTACAATCTCCTTGACACACTGACTGCACTTGGAAGCATCACTCAACCCTGTGTGCTATGTGACATTCTTGAAAGTTCTTGATATTCTTGGACCTCAAGGGAGGTAGATATTCTAGGTGGGTAGGCTTCAACAATTAATTAAGAAGTAAAACATCTTGTAAACCTTATCGATGCCTCAGACTGGTGAAGGGGGTCATTTAAACATTGCATCTGGATGATGGCAGTGCTCAGTCAGTGGTGGTTCTATAAAACAGATAGCATTGTTTCAGGTGGTTTCTTGCTAGTCCAAGCTAGAGCTCATTTCACTTAGCAGCAGGCTCATCCGGGTCCCCTTAGCACCCACTCCGTGATACCCACTCTGTGGTTCAGCCAGAGCTCTCTCAGGATGGAGGGAGAGACTGCAGGGCAGAGAGGCAGGCCAGGCTGCCAGACACAGACGCAGCTCAGAATTCTAAAATGCTCTTCACACTCTCCTGTCTTTCAGCGCATGGGTTCTCTAGCAGGGAGGCATGTCTCAAAATAACACTTACCCTTCGGATATTTCTAATATGAACTAGCTGGAAGTGGTGAATCTGAAGAGTAGCTGCCCAAGTTGCAGGCCGTTTTTCCTTTCTCTTTTCCTTTTCCCCACCACTGTTCTGTTTCTGGCACAGGATACAGGGAGAACAAACGGGGAGGGAATGAAGTAATAGTTCTTCTGGATGTGACAAAGTCCAGAGGCCTCCAATGTCTCTTGAGTGTGTTGTACTTTCTCTCCCGGTGGACTTCCTGTGTTTGCTACATGAATAATGCACTTTTAAGCACTTGAAACAACACAATGGTAACCTTAACAAAATGGCAATTTGAAGGTAAACTGCCATCACTAATTTGCATCTCAACAGTGCAGCCTTCTTTTAATGCACACTTAATTACATTAGAGGCATGGGGGATAAATCATATTCTCATGGCCCGTTGATGGGATTACTCCACGGACACAAACATCCAGAACTATCTTGAGGTTTATTGGTGACAAATATCAGCCCATTGTCCTAATGGTGAAATAACATCCTCTAATACTACAGGATACAAATTAAATTTAGTGAAATACCTTAAAAGCAATCTCAGAATTACAGGCAATGGGAGTTTGAGGGGTTCGGAAAAATAACCCACGCCTTTCTCAGCCATGGCAACATACTGGAATCACCTGGGGAAATTTAAAAAAATAGCAATGCACAGGCCCCACCTCAGACTTATTAAGTCAGAATCTCTAGGGAGAAAGCCCAGTTATCAGGATATTTTCAAACTTCCCAGGTGATTAATAAGTACAGCCTAGAATGAACAGCACCAACATAAATCAACTCGGTGATTTTGCAGGCGGAGGCTCAGAGGCCCTCCAGTGGAGGGTAACTGATTTGTGTAGGGCTCCCAGGGGTGCCTGGAGAGCAGAGTCTGGAGCCTCGCGCTCTGCCCAGCTGGCACTCTTCCCTCATTGGTTCTCTCTTTACCCCATGTCTGCCTTATCAGTAAACAGGGGATATGAAAGCCATCAAGCCACTAAAGCTGCCCTGAGGGAACTCCAGTGTGTGTGTGTGTGTGTTTGTGTGTATGTGTTCAGTCATGGCGGATTCTTGGCAACCCTTAGTTCACCAGGCCCCTCTGTCCATGGGAATTTTCAGGCAAGAATACTGGAGTGGGTTGCCATTTCCTCATCCAGGGTACCTTCTTCCTCCAAGGGATCTTCCTGATCAAACCCAGGTCTTCTGTGTCTCCCGCAGGTGAATTCTTTAACCCGCTGAACCGTGGGGGAAGCCCTGGTTGGGGACAAAAGGACTGCGTGCAGTTAAGTCCTCAGCTACAGCAGCCCTGCCCGCCCCACCAGTGGTGAAATCAGAGGGAACTCAGGATGGAAAGGGTTAGGATGCTGGCCCTAGATAGCTAAGGTTCATATCAAAGGAATGATTTCAATAAGCCCAGAGTCTTGCACCTTCCCATACATAGAAAAGCACTAAACTCCTTAACTTGAGATATCTGGTTTTCTTTAATTAACAGTAATCGTTTGACGCTCAGACTACCTGTCTTTGTTACAAAAACTCCCATATATCCTGGATCCTCCCTTAGCCTGCCAGCCTTGAAGTCCTCAGAATGTCTGCTGAATGAAACATAGTTTTCAACATTTAGGTTGTGCTTTTTTTTTTCCCCCTGACCTCCCCAATGGCCCACCTCGGTCTCCAAGTCTTATTTCATGCAGTGACTCTTCAGATTTGCATAGCACACCTACTGTGTGCCAGAGAACTCCACTGCTGGAATACGCTCTTAGCCAAACCTTTCCCAGGTGGCTCAGTGGTAAAGAACCTGCCTGCCAATGCAGGAGACACGGGTTTTATCCCTAGGTTGAGAAGATCCACTGGAGAAGGAAGTGGCAACCCATTCCAGCATTCAGCATTCTTGCCTGGGAAATCCCATGGTCAGAGGAACCTGGCGGGCTACCATCCGTGGGGTTGCAAGAGTTGGACAAAACTGAGTGACTGAGCATGCACAAACACATCTACTCAGAAACTGGAAATCTTGTGCCCTTAGTGCCCAGCCCAGAAAGATCGCATCTGAATGAATGGATGAAGTTTACCTCTGGGCCACGGGCAGCCATACTACTGATCCCAAGTTAACTCCAGAGCAACTAAACAACAATTACAACAAACCTTTTCCACTGCGGTGATTTTTTTCAGTGTTCCTGACAGGCATTGCTCCTCCAAGCCATCGTCTGACTAATCCAACCACAAGAGGGAGCCAAGTGCCCCATTCTTTTTTTGTAGAGACCCACAGTTTGGAGCAATCAAGGGGAGGGCAAGCAGATTACAAACTTAGGTGCTAAAGAATCCGCCTGCAATGCAGGAGACCCTGGTTCGATTCCTGGGTCGGGAAGATCCCCTGGGGAAGGGAACGGCTACCCACTACCGTATTCTGGCCTAGAGAATTCCTTGGACTGTATAGTCCATGAGGTCACAAAGAGTTGAACACGGCTGAGCGACTTCACTTCAAGCAGATTACAGGGGGCCGGGTTGGGGGTAGGAGTCAAGAAATGACCTCTGGCAACATTTCAGGTGAGAGGTGCTGTGCTACCCACCGTGAGGAAGCAGGACACTACCCAGAGCTGAGCAGGTTTTCCAGCCAGGCCTTCCTGGTTGAGAGCCCCCCTCAGACCATCACCTGTGAAACACAGAAGCTTGTACAAGGAGTCGATGTGGCCAAGGTGTACATGTGCCTGAAATCTGGTGGGTGCCCACTGAACACTGGATGCTACCTTCTGCTGTCCCTCCCCTGCCCTTTCTCCCACCACCCCCATTTTTATCCTGTTTTCTTTATTTTAATCTTTTGGCTGAGCAGCACAGCATGTAGGACCTTAGTTCCCCGACCAGGGCTCGAACCTGCACCTCCTGAATTAGCAGTGCACAGTCTTAACCATCAGATCACAAGGAAGTCCCTCTCCCCTCTTTCTTTTCCTCATCTGATGTAGACAATGTCCCCCCCCCCGCCCCACCAAATTCATTTGTTCGGATCCTAACCTCCAATGTGATGAGCCTTTGGGAGGTGATAAGGTCATGAGGGAGGAGCTGTCTCTTATAAAAGAGACCCCAGAGAGCTCTCTTTCCGCCATGTGAGGACACAGCAAGAAGACGGCTCATCTATGAACCAGACACCAACCAGTTGGCACCTTGATCTTGAACTTCCGGCTTCCAGAACTGTCTGTCATCTATATTGCCACCCTCTCTGTGGCATTTTGTTACAGCAGCCCAGATGGCCTAGGAAAGCATCATATTCTTTTGCCTTTCCCAAAAGTACAGAGTATCCACATCTCCAGGGAAGGTAGGAATTTGTCGGTTAGCTTCCCCTGTAGGCTTGTACTCTAAACTTTAAACTGTAAACTTTACATTCTCCAATTATGAGATGAACAGTGTCTCAACTGGACCTGTTTATCACCAATCTTTCCACCAGATAATTCCTCCTCTGTCAGGGGATCCGCAGCGTCATGGCTCTCCCTTCCCACCCTCCCTGCCTGCCCAACCCCACTGATGAGCAGTCCTTCGCCTCCAGGCTCCACTGAACATTGCCAGGTTTGGAACTCACTGCCTCCCCAGGCAGCCCATGGTTAAGACAGCTGTCCTTCTACTCAGTAAAGCTTGGCTCTATACCACTGCTTCTGTCTCAGCCCTCAGAGGTTTGGAGTCAGAGACACAGCCCCCAGAGTCTTCTCTCCTTGAGCTTTTAACCAGTCAATCACTCCCATCCTGGTAACATCTCCTCCCACGGGTGGTCTCCACATCTGCAGGTGGCTGGTTCATTGTGCTTCAGTCAGCCTGTTACCTCCCGTTCACCTGGTGGCCGCATCCGGTTCTCAGATGGTTCTCACATGACTAGTGCAAAAGACTGAGCTCCCGAAGACCAGATATCTATAGCTGGGAGCTTGGACACCAAGTCAGACCAGATCCACCAGCCACCCCTTCCCCTGTGCCCTCTCCCTCTCCTACTCCCCCATGACCTCTCCCAACCCACAGGTGGGTGTCTGTCTGTTAACCAGTACCCACAAAGCTCAGCTCTCTTGATCCCAAAAACCTCTTTCTTTAAAGATTGTTGTTTTAAAATAATGTATTTATTTGGCTGTGTTGGGTCTTAGCTGCAGCATGCAGGATCTTTTGTATTGGCCTGCAGGCTCAGTGGTTGCATGGACTTAGTTGCTCCATGGCATGTGGGATCTTATTTCCCCGAGCAGAGATTGAACCTGTGTCCTCTGCATTGGAAGGTGGATTCTTAACCACTGGACCACCAGGGAAGTCCTCAAAAACCTCTTACGAAAAGAGTCCATCTCCAAGAATTTTCTCCAGTAGATACTAACCAGTTTCTAAATGAAAAATCACCTGCCCACTCTCACCAGGCACGACCTCAGTTAATCTTGACCAGCAGATGGGGTGACTAGTTCCTCCCAGGACTGTAGGAGACACAGTTCTCATGTTGTGCAACAGTCCCTTCCCTCCCTTCCCCACCCTCCCAAAATACACACATGCACACCCAGTATACATGCACACACACATGCATTGCCATGCCATGCAGCTGCAGAGAGCTGAGAACTCTCTGAAGCACAGGGACTGTCCCGGTTTCATTCCTGCATCCCCAGGAAAGTGCCTGGTGCCCAAAATGTTCCCCATAAGTGTTTGCTGGACTGAAGAGGGTCACAGGGGAAACAGTTCAAGCAGCTTCTTAGAGCATCAGTGAGAAAAATGCCTTGTCTGGATTTCCTGCGGATCAAATACTGTGTACAAAGTTCTAAATGGAAGGTTTTAAATGTAAAAACATTTCTGTGAGACCCACCTCCCATCCTTTCCTACGAAACTTAGACTCCATCTTTGGTTTCAGTGATGTAGCCCCTTATCTCTCGGCTGCAGCCTTTTGGGGAGAGTATAAGCAATTCTGATGGAGATTTCAAGCTCTTTCTTGGCCTACTTCTGTGTCCCCAAGAAATCTGGGATCCTGGGGTAGCCTGTCATCAGACAGTGTCTGCCTCATATAGAGTCCTTCAGTCCCAGAACTTTCCGAACAACATTGTAATCAGTTTAGCCTGACTCCAGAGCCTGTGCTTGAAACTGCTGTGCCACACAGCCTCCAACGCTGTCAGCAGCGAGAGGGCCCCTGTGATGGAAGTGGCATCCGCCAGGGTCGTGTGCTGCCGGGGGTGACTCACAGGAAGGGCAATCACCATTGTCAGAAAAACCTCCGAGGTTGGATGACTACATATGTGGGAACTCATCCATTCATTCCTAGAAAAGAGTCATCATGGATGTGGCCAAAGCAAGGTTCTAGAGTCAGACACAGCTGGGTTTCAACCTTGGCTCTGCCACTTAAAACCTATATACCTTGGGAAAGTCACTTGAACCCTCTCACTCAACTAAATTTAACAATAATTACATTCCTATTTCCAAAGCTGTTGCAAAGATTAAGTGAGATACTGTGTCCAATATAGTCATCTAATCCTCATAAGTCTGACAAGAGAGGTACTGTTATCTCATTTTACAGATGAGGAAACCGAGGCAATTAGGAGGGGAGGAAGCAGTCCAAGTGCGTACGGCCTGTCGCTGGCAAAAAGGGACCCAGCATGAAATTCTTTCTAGCCGGTCAGCCTGTGACTTGTTGGGATGTGTGGGGTACCCACCCTTGCAAGCCAGGCATCCCCACAGCCCAGGAAAACATCCTCTGTGCCCTCAAAAATCTGTGGCTGTTCTCTTCCATGGGCTCCTTTGCAGCACCAAAAATGGACTGGTCCCTACTCTGGCTCCCTGCCAGGTTTGGGGAGGCCAAAACCCCACATCCTGCCAGCAACAAGCACATCACTAAAGCTTGCCTCGCTCCCTGTCTGCAGTGGGCAGAGCCTGAAGCTCTCTCCTGCTTCCCAAAACTACCTCTGCAGGTCTCTGCTGCTCTGGAATGAGGGGGAACCCTAGCACTCAGTGCAGGTGTGATCCATCTCCCCACCTCTGGCAGCCCTTTACTGCAGTGGGAGCTCACCAGGCCCCTCTCAAGGGGTCCCCCACCCATCTTCTCTCTCTGACTCTCTCACATCAGGACATCGGTCTCCTTGATTTCGTAGTTTTCTTGTCCCCAAGTATAGAGGACAAGTGCTTCTCTGAGATTAGCCATTTCAACATCATGAAGAAAGTAGATTTTTTTGATTCTGACAGATGACAAGAACATAAAAATCACCATAGACAGATATTTAAAATGATCCCCCTGCAAGAGGTTTTTATTTGGAAGAGGTTAATGCCAAAGAAGCTGCAGTTTTAAAATCTCAGGGACTTCTGACACCAGTCCTGGGAAGCACGCTACTTTAATCCCCTGACTCGGGGTCTTGAAGCAGGACACCAGCCATTAAAACTCAGCCAGGACCTCCGACCGAGGTGAAACTGACAAAGCCCAGGCTTCCACGTCAGAGAAGTCGGCTTCACATCCCATCTGCACCACTTTCCAGCCATGCAGTTTGGGTACAATGACTTAACATCTGTGAGCCTGAATTATGCTGTCCCTAGGTCACCCTCCATTGTGTCTATTTTTAGAATTATCATGAGGGTTAATTGAGGTATTATATATTAACTGAATGGCTGTGAAATCAGATTCAGTTAGTCTCTGCTTCTCTTCTACCACGATGATATCACTCCACATCTCTGGATTAGCATTTGCAACAGAATGTCTGCGTGTGTCTGTCTCTCCCCAGTGGGCTGTGAACTCCATAAGGTGGGTTGTGATTAGACCCTCTTTCTATTTCCAGGGCCTAACGCAGCAAAATGGCTGTCTGAAGAGGCCTTACAAATAGCTGTGAAAAGAAGAGAAGCGAAAAGCAAAGGAGAAAAGGAAAGATATAAGCATCTGAATGCAGAGTTCCAAAGAATAGCAAGAAGAGATAAGAAAGCCTTCCTCAGTGATCAACGCAAAGAAATAGAGGAAAACAACAGAATAGGAAAAACAAGAGATCTCTTCAAGAAAATTAGAGATATCAAGGGAACATTTCATGCAAAGAAGGCTTGATAAAGGACAGAAATGGTATGAACCTAACATAAGCAGAAGATATTAAGAAGAGGTGGCAAGAATACACAGAAAAACTGTACAAAAAAGATCTTCACGACCAAGATAATCACGATGGCGTGATCACTCACCTGGAACCAGATATCTTGGAAGGTGAAGTCAAATGGGCCTTAGAGAGCATCATGATGAACAAAGCTACTGGAGATGATGGAATTCCAATTGAGCTATTTCAAATCCTGAAAGATGATGCTGTGAAAGTGCTGCACTCAATATGCCAGCAAATTTGGAAAACTCAGCAATGGCCACAGGACTGGAAAAGGTCAGTCTTCATTCCAATCCCAAAAAAAGTCAATGCCAAAGAATGCTCAAACTACCACACAGTTGCACTCATCTCACATGCTAGTAAAGTCATGCTCAAAATTCTCCAAGCTAGGCTTCAGCAATATGTGAATCGTGAACTTCCAGATGTTCAAGCAGGTTTTAGAAAAGGCAGAGGAACCAGAGATCAAATTGCCAACATCTGCTGGATCATGGAGAAAGCAAGAGAGTTCCAGAAAAACATCTATTTTTGCTTCATTGACTATGCCAAAGCCTTTGACTGTGTGGATCACAATAAACTGTGGAAAATTCTGAAAGAGATGGGAATCCCAGACCACCTGACCTGCCTCTTGAGAAACCTGTATGCAGGTCAGGAAGCAACAGTTAGAACTGGACATGGAACAACTGACTTGTTCCAAATAGGAAAAGGAGTACATCAAGGTTGCATATTGTCACCCTGCTTATTTAACTTATATGCAGAGTACATCATGAGGAACGCTGGGCTGGAAGAAGCACAAGCTGGAATCAAGATTGCTGGGAGAAATATCAATAACCTCAGATATGCAGATGACACCACCCTTATGGCAGAAAGTGAAGAGGAACTCAAAGGCCTCTTGATGAAAGTGAAAGAGGAGAGTGAAAAGGTTGGCCTGAAGCTCAACATTCAGAAAACGAAGATCATGGCATCTGGTCCCATCATTTTATGGGAAATAGATGGAAAAACAGTGGAAACAGTGTCAGACTTTATTTGGGGGGGCTCCAAAGTCACTGCGGATGCTGATTGCAACCAGGAAATTAAAAGACGCTTACTCCTTGGAAGGAAAGTTATGACCAGCCTAGATAGCATATTAAAAAGCAGAGACATTACTTTGCCAACAAAGGTCCGTCTAGTCAAGGCTATGGTTTTTCTCGTGGTCACGTATGGATGTAAGAGTTGGACTGTGAAGAAAGCTGATCACCGAAGAATTGATGCTTTTGAACTGTGGTGCTGCAGAAGTCTCTTGAGAGTCCCTTGGACTGCAAGGAAATCCAACCAGTCCATTCTAAAGGAGATCAATCCTGGGTGTTCATTGGAAGGACTTATGCTAAAGCTGAAAGTCCAATACTTTGGCCACCTCATGTGACAAGTTGACTCACTGGAAAAGAGTCTGATGCTGGGAGGGATTGGGGGTGGGAGGAGACGGGGACAACAGAGAATGAGATGGCTGGATGGCATCACCGACTCGATGGACATGAGTTTGAGTGAACTCCGGGAGTTGGTGATGGACAGGGAGGCCTGGCGTGCTGTGGTTCATGGGGTCACAAAGAGTCGGATACGACTAAGCGAATGAACTGAACTGAACTGAATGCACAGTCCAGCACACAGTAGGGTTTCCGTGAGTTGTAGGGACTGTTAAAATAGAGAGAGAAGACTTTCCATATGTTCTTCCACGCCTGAATCCTCAGTTCATACAAGAATAACAAAATTTACCAGTGTTAAACAACTTCTTAGTACCAGGCAACGGGCTAGTGGCTTGACATACCTCACTTCTAATCTTACCAAATCCCCAAGGGTATCAGTTACTAAACTTGATCTTTCCATAACCTCTTTTTCTTTTTAATTTTGGAGGTGATTGTCTTCAAAAAGATAAGGTATCTTGCCTCAAGTCACACAGCTAGAAGATGTGTTAGGACTAGAATTCAATTTTGTCTAACCTCAAAGCTTATGCCCTTCTCACTAAAGCAAGAGCCTTACCCCCATCATCAAGAACCAAACCCTCTGCCCGCAGCTCCTTTCCCACCCTCAAGACTCGTGGAGGTCACTATGAAAGGCACAGCAGAAGTCCAGTAAATCCTGGGGCCCACAGCAGGCCTTCATGCCCATCTGATGCATACTCATCCAAAATTCTCAGCAGACTGAAACCATAAAGATCATAGCCTTATTTAGTGTTTCTCCAAATCGAGCTCTGAGGCAGCTCCATAACTCTTGGCCAGGAATATTATTTCAAATAACTCATGCAGACAGCTGCGTAACCAAGAGGAGAGATAGATGGGTCCTGGAATGCCCCGTTGCTGTAGATCATAACCCCCCACTCCCGCACCCTCCCCCAAGCTGCCCGGACAGAAAGGGTCAATGATTAATTATGCTAAGATAAACAGAGTTAATTTTCTTCCTGGATAAAACTAATTACAACTGTGTTTGTTTTGGTAGGACACGGAATTACTGTCCCCGGTGACAAATCTTCCTAATTGAAAAGAGTGTTTATTTTAAAGGGGTGGGGGTTGGGGTCACTAAACAATAGTTAGCTAGTGTTTTCCCCATTTTTCATTTGAAGAGGGACAGTGATTAGGTGTTGACCTCAAAGGAACAAGCAAAATCTCTTGCTCTGGGTCCCCCTCCCTCAAGCCTGCCTGAGAGCCAGGCAACAGCATGGGGAGAATTTGGCAGTTTGGGGGGCGGTTTCCTGGAAGTCATGGCCTGCGGTTGATTTGCTCTTGGCGAGTATTGTATGAAATCAGAGTAGCATCCTCTTTGGCACCCCAGTGAGGGCCGAGGAAGGAGTATTGTGAAGCCCACTGCCCACCAACATTATAAACTGTGGGAGAACAATGACCCAACTCGGATTCTTGTCGCATCACGCTGGTCAGATTCAGTGCTAAGGCACCACAGAGGAAGAAAAGAGAGAAACAGACTCTTTGCTCTCAAGGAGGCCATGGCCCAGTCAGGGGCCTGGGGACTCTTGTAAGGCCCTGAAGGAGCAGAGAGGCGAGGCCTGGAGGAGAGTAGGGGTAGGGAGGGGGACACGCCTTCATGCCAAGGGACCGGTGTAAGCAGAGATAGGCATGTGTCTGGTGTGTTCAGAGAGCTCTAAGCAATTGGATGTGGCTGAGATAACGGGGACAAGATTGCAGATCAAGCCGAAAGAGATTTGGAGGTTGGTAGTTGATATGTCGGAGAAGGCAGTGGCACCCCACTCCAGTACTCTTGCCTGGAAAGTCCCATGGATGGAGGAGCCTGGCAGGCTGCAGTCCATGGGGTCACTAAGAGTCAGACACGACTGAGTGACTTCACTTTCACTTTTCACTTTCACACATTGGAGAAGGAAATGGCAACCCACTCCAGTGTTCTTGCCTGGAGAATCCCAGGGACGGGGGAGCCTGGTGGGCTGCCATTTATGGGGTCGCACAGAGTCGGAGACGACTGAAGCGACTTAGCAGCAGCAGCAGTTGACATGTGGATTATGACAAGCAGTAGTATGTTGCTAGCGCTGCAATAACAAAGTACCACCATCTGGGTGGGTAAGACAACAGAAATTTGTTGTCTCACAATCCTGGAGGCTGGCAGTCCAGAATCAAGATGTTGGCGGGGCCACACTCCCTCCACGGTACCTAGGAGAGTTCCTCTTCCTGACTTTTCCAGTTTCTGGAAGCAGCCCCAGGACCTCACAACGCCAATCTCCGCCTTCATCTTCACATGGCCTTCCTCCACCTGTCTGTGTCCAAATTCCTCCTTTAGGAAAACACCAGTCATATTGGATTTAGGGCTCATCCTCCTTCATATGACTTCATCTTAACACATTTGACTTCATCACATTTTAACCAGGCGTCTCTGGTGGCACAGATGGCAAAGAATCTCTCTGCAATGCAGGAGAGGCAGATTCAGTTCCTGACTCAGGAAGATCCCCTAGAGAAGGAAATGGCTACCCACTCCAGTATTCTTGCCTAGGAAATCCCATGGACAAGAGTAGCATGCACGTATTTTAACTACCCCATTCCCCAAGAAGGTTGCATTCTGCAGTACCAGGGCTTAGGATCTCCACAGCTTTTGGTGGACACACAACTCAACTTATAACATGGTTATAGAGGCCACTTTCGGGAGCAGGATGCTCACCCCGCAGGCAGAGGGGAGACACTGAAGGGCTGTCAATGATGGAATGGTTTTGCTTTCTTGTTTGTTTTTGAGACGAGTTCTTTGTATCCAGCATGGAGGACTGATGAGTGAGCATGAGCAGTTAGGTAAGCGTTGCCATAATAGCCCAGGTGAGAAAAGAAGGGTTGGAGAGAAAAGAATCTGTGAGAAGGATTGTTAGAGCTCCACGATTCTGTGATTCGAAGAACATCATGATTACCGGAATGCCAGAGGAGAGAGGGAGGGTCAGAAATGACTTCCAGGTTTTCCAGAGCTCAAGGAGGAAAAGCCGGTTAGGAGGGAAACAAGTTGTTTGGGACAAGTGCAGTTGAGCTATCAGGTCAGAGGTGTTCTGCAGGCAGGTGGATACAAGGGTCAGGAACTCACACAGCCCCTTCTCTCTGCAGATATAGATTCAGAAGCACGAAGAAGTGGATGATCGTTGACTCAGGGAAACAGATGAAACTGCATAAAACTACACAGAGTGAGAAAAGATTCAAAGACAGAAACCTGAGGAATCTGGCAGACAAGGGGTTAAAAGAGAAGGGGAGTCAGAGAGTAGGCTGAAGGAGCACCACCACAGGGGTGGGGGGAGCACTCCCGACCGCCAGCCAGATTACCTACCTCCCACCGTCACCACCACTGAACACAGCAGTGTTGACATACAGCCCCTACACCTTTCGCTTGACGCTGAGTGTCCTTGAGGGGGCTGTGTCTGTGTTGTGTGTGCTTATGTGTGTGTGTGTGTGTGGACTTTCTCCCTTCAAACTCTGCCAAATCCTTGAGGACAGAGGACATGGATCACATCCTTCTCTGCTTCTCTTGGATCTCTCACAGCTTCCCTGAAAAGAATTTAACACAAAACAAGTGCTTATTGCTAAATATGTGATTGTGTGCATGTGTGTGCTCAGTCATGGCCAACTCTTTGAGACCCCATGGACTGTAGCCCACCAAGTTCCTCTGTCTGTGGAATGTTCCAAGCAAGAATGCTGGAGTGGGTAACCATTTCCTTCTCCAAAATATGTGATTGCTGCTGCTGCTACTGCTAAGTCACTTCAGTCATGTCTGACTCTGTGTGACCCCATAGATGGAAGCCCACCAGGCTCCCCCATCCCTGGGATTCTCCAGGCAAGAACACTGGAGTGGGTTGCCATTTCCTTCTCCAATGCATGAAAGTGAAAAGTGAAAGTAAAGTCGCTCAGTTGTGTCCAACTCTTAGCGACCCCATGGACTGCAGCCTACCAGGCTCCTCCGTCCATGGGATTTCCTAGGCAAGAGTACTGGAGTGGGGTGCCATTGCCTTCTCCGGAATATGTGATTAACTGTAAATAAGTAAACCACCATCAAACACTTACTTAGTATGTATTATAGATGAGATTCTCCAACACCAACCTAATACATGACACTAACGCAAGTGCTCCATAAAGGCTAATGGAAGGAAAGTGGGACAAGGAGTGAGGGGGAGATGACCGGCTAGCAGTCAGGAATCTGTGAAATAATAATAGTAAGAGGTTCCATGGAAGGGCTGCAGGGCCATGTGCCTGTGATAGGGAGGGAAGGACAGGAGTACAGAGTAAGTTCACCTAGATTCGAACTCCCCTCTCACAGTCATTCAGCTTTCTGGGCAGTTTCTATAAAATTAGGGGTTTAGGAGGCAGATTTTTCCAAGGTCCTAGGCCTCTAGGAAAACAGTATTGAAAGTCCTTGAGGGTTTAGAGGCAAGATAAGCCCTAACTCTTTTCTACAATTATACACAGTGGTGCCTACATTTTCTCATGCAATCATTATCCCTGTTTCACAGAGGAGGAAGCTGACACCCAGAAAAGTCTTGATTTGCCCAAGGACTGTGAGAAGACGGGGCAGGAGCAGAGTGGGAGGCATGGAGAGTTGCCCGGGTCCTGGAGGAGGGGCAGTAAGGCACTGCAATTTAAGAACATGGTCTGTGGGACCAGACCACCAAGGGGTGAATCCCAGTTCAGGCAAAAACACATTCTATAGAGTTTTGAATTATTGGGGAGTTGGGGTTTTTCCAATAGCAGCTAAAGACACTCATTCAGGCAGGAGAGTCTTCCTGTAGCGTTCAAAAGTATTATTTGGTCCCTGGGCTAGCGGGGAATTGTGACAGCATCGTCACCATAGAGCAGGGCTCTGACCGCAGGCAAGCCCTCCTGGCCTCAGTCTCCTGATCCTGACTTTGTGCTGCATCAGTGAGCCATCAGGTCCCTGTCAACTCTGTCATGCTGTAAAACCCCTCACCCGCTGAGGCCCAGGCGCCCAGGGTGGTGGTCTGAGCTGCCCTTCGTGCTTGTGTGCGGCTGCCATTCTCTGGAACACTCTAAAGCAGAGGCTTCCAGATGCAGGTCTCTGCAACCAGCTGAACCGTCATTCCTTGTGGAGCCTTTGAAAAATGCATATGCCTGGGCCCCACAACAAACCCACAGCACCAGTATCCTGGGCTAGGGCCTAGGCATCTGTGTTGTTACAGATCTCACAGGGGATTCTGGTGCCACCAGCAAAACTGGTTGTGTAGCAGCCCCACCCGCTTTTCAGATGCAGCACCTGCCGCCTAGCTCACATGGAAGGTACTGCAGGGACCCACACGGCTACTGAGGCCCTTGCAGAGCGAATGGAACAAGACTCAAGAGCTTCTCATCCAGGTAACCAGACAGAGATGGGCTTAACTACTCACTCTGACACCCTCCAGCAGTGTAACCAGAAGTATACTCAGGGAAGCTGGGCAGAAATCCACTGTCAGATGTGGGTTCTTTCCAGGAAGAGCAAAAATTCTCCCCCTTCTTGCTCTTGCGAGTGGAGATTGGTTTTGCTAAGTACAGATATGTTTCTTGGGGTGATGATGGACATGAGAGAGGAGACGTGAAAATACAGAGAAAAAAGTTAATGCCCATGTTGCAGGGGAAAGGAAGTTACCTAGTGACAGAGGACAGATAACAATAATGGTTAGCCCTTGGATAGAGGAGGCCATGAGCCAGATATGATCAAGGGCTTTGTCTATACTGACACCTTGTTCTTCACAACAGTGCTATGGGCTAGGTACTATTACTGCTATGGTCCCCTCAAATTCATATGTTGAAACCCTAACCTCAAAAAGGGATGATATGACTATGTGGGACCTTTGGGAAGTGACTCAGCCTTGTGGACAGAGCCCTGGTAAATGGGGTTAGTGCTCTTATGAAAGAATCCAGAGAGGTCCCCAGTACCTTCTGCCAGGTGAGGCTATCAAAAGGAGTCTGGATCTGGAAGAGGGCCCTCACTCCACCATGCTCACACCCTGACCTGAGACTTTTGGCCTGCAAAGCTGTGAGAAATAAATTTCCGCTGTTCATAAGCTTCCACTGTGTGGTAGTTTGTTACAGTAGCCCAAAAGGAATAAGACAATTACTGTCCTCATGTGACACATCAGGAAGACAAAGGACAAAGAGATTGAGTGACTTGTTCAAGGCCACCCACCTATTGGAGGTCTCTCACTCAGATGGGAGCCCTGATTTAACATTTCATCTTCGTAAAATGAATGTTTTCCTATAATATCCCCTGCCTCATCCACCTCCATCCCAGTAGTTGAGCTGACCAGATCTCACTGGGAAATGGTTGACAGCACATAGCCTGGGGAAGTGAAACAAACTCTGAACACAAATTGTTTAGGAGAGTATCGCAAGTCAGAGCAATGCAGTTGGGTAGAATGGGTTTTCCTTAGAATCGAGTGTTTTTAAAAACACACAATTTTCAAGACACAACACAGGATAGTGATCCTTGAGAAATAAAAAACAAAGGAGGTAAGTCCATGATTGTCCCAGCTTGAGGCCTTCAGAGTTTCCAGGCTGTGGTGCAGAGAACAAAACTGAGTCAAAGAGATGATGCTGAGAGTTGGATCACCAAGTGGGAATTCACAGGACGGAGTAACAGAGAAAAAGCCAACAGAGGGAGCACCCCAAATAACTGCAAAGGACCACCTCTCTGATATTCAGGAGGGTACTGATCAATAAATTCAGGTGAAGAAACATAGTGGCCAGGGGAAAAAATAATCTGAAAAGATTAGAAAACAAAGTCCAGCACTCACCAAGGGCTGGGAATACTGCATCTTCCCCTAGCCGGACTGAGAGGAATCATAACTCCTGAGCATTGGGTTTGAGTATTCAAGAAGGTTTTGATCAGTAGTGGGGAATAATTCACTGTAAATTGCTGCAGGTATACCAAATATATCACAAAAGTAAGACCCAAGAAGAGCAAATAATTCCCAAGTAGTATCCCAGAACAAACTCAAGAAGATTTATAAGAACAAAAATGATCCTCCATCCAACAAGGTAAAAGTCACTGTTTCTGGCATCTAATTGAGGATTGTAAGGCATGCAGTGAAGCAGGGAAACACAGTCTCTAATAAGGAGAATTATCAATCTATCAAGAACTGAGACAGATGTTAAAATTAACAGTCAAAGATTTCAAAATAATTGTTTTAACTGTACTCTATGTATTCAAAATGTTGAGACATGAAAGATATCAAAAAGACTCAAATAGAACTTCTAGATGTGAAAAATATATTTTTGATGAAAAACACTGTGGAATTTAGGATATATTAAACATGGCAAAGACATTACTTTGCCAACAAAGGTCTGTCTAGTCAAGGCTATGGTTTTTCCAGTGATCATGTATGGATGTGAGAGTTGGACTGTGAAGAAAGCTGATAACCAAAAAATTGATGCTTTTGAACCGTGGTGTTGGAGAAGACTCTTGAGAGTCCCTTGGACTGCAAGGCGATCCAACCAGTCCATCCTAAAAGAGAGCAGTCCTGGGTATTCATTGGAAGGACTGATGGTGAAGCTGAAATTCCAATACTTTGGCCACCTGATGCAAAGAGTTGACTCATTGGAAAAGACCCTGATGCTGGGAAAGATTGAGGGCAGGAGGAGAAGGGGACGACAGAGGATGAGATGGTTGGATGGCATCACCGACTTAATGGACATGAGTTTGAGTAAACTCCGGGAGTTGGTGGTGGACAGGGAGGCCTGGTGTGCTGCAGTCCATGGGGTCGCAAAGAGTCAGACACGACTGAGCGACTGAACTGAACTAAAACATGGCAGAAGAAAAAGATTAGTTAACTTGAATGCATAGCAGTTTCAAAAAAGAACAAATTAGCATAAAGTAAGAAGAAATAAAATAATAAAGTTCAATGTGGAAATCAGTAAAATAAAAAACACTAAAATAATTTTAAAAATCAATGAAACCAAATGCTGTTTCCTTAAGCTCAATAAGGTTGATTAATCTCTTAGCTAGCTTGATAAGGAAAAAAAAGAAAAACACAGATTATAAAACCAGGAATGAGAGAGGTAATATCACCATAGATTCCACAGATATTTTTTTAAATAAGAGAATATTTTCAATAACTTTATACCTATAAATTTGACAATTCAGCTGAAATGGACCAGTTCCCTAAAAGATGCAAATTACCAAAGCTTAGTCAAGAAAGAATAGATAACCTTAATAGCTCTGTATCTATTAAAGAAATAGAACCAATAGTTTAAAAACTCTCCCACAAGGAAAACTCTAGACCACGTGGAATCACTAGTGAATTCTACTAAACATTAGGGAAGAAGCAATACCACTTCTACATAAACTCTTCCAGAAAATTGAAAAGGAAAGTATGCCTCCCAACTCATTATTTGATGCCAGCATTGCTGTGACAATGAAACCAGAAAATGCTATCACCAGAAAAGAAAACTATAAACCAATATTTTTCAAAAGCACACTGAAAAAGCCTAAACAAAATTTTAGCAAATTAACCCCAACAACATGTAAAAAAGGTAATATATTATGGTCAAATGGAATTTTTCCAAGGAAGGTAGGCTGGATTTAACATTCAGAAATCATTGCAAATACTGGGGATCTGTTGCACAGCAATGAGAATGTAATTAACACTTTAATATGGTTAAGACAGTAAGTGTTATGTCATGTGTTTTTTATTATAATTAAACATTTTTAAAATCAATGCGATTTATCATATTAACAAACCAAAACAGGAAAAATACATGATCATCTTAATAGATGCTGAAAAAGCATTTAACAAAACCCAACATGCTTATAAAATCCAATCAATCTGTATACAGACTCACAAATTATGTACAAAAGGGAACTTCCTCAATTCAAAACAAATTATCTACACACACACACAAAAAGATACCTAACATTCTACGTAATGGTAAAAAGTTTAAAATATCAGAAACAAAAAAAAAGATCACCACTTTTTTCAACATTGTATAATATAATAATTAAATAAAAAGAATAAAAGGAACCCAAATTGAATGGAATAAGTAAAATTATTCTCATTCCTGGCAAAATGAGTGTCTATATGGAAAATCTAGCGGAGTGTGCAGAAAATCAACTGTGACTAATAAGTATGTTTAACAAAATTGCAGGATGCAAGATCAATATAAAGAAATCAATTGTATTTCTATGTTCTACCAATAAACTATCAGAAATAAAGATTTTAAAACATTTACAAAGTATTTAAAGTACTAAATAATTCAGGATAAATATGACAAACATTATGGAAAAAAACATACACTTAAAACTCCAAAACATTACTGAAAGTAAAGACGACCTAAATAAATGAAGATATATCTTGTTCATGAGTCAGAAGACTAACCATAGTTAAAAATATCAATTATATCCAAATTGATCTATAGACTCATGAAATCCCAAATAAAATCCTGAAACCATTTTGCAGATATTGACATGTTGATTCTAAAATATGCATGGAAATGCAGAGGACCTAGAAGAACTAAAACAACTTTGAAAGAGAATAGTGTTAGTGGGATAATCATACTTGATTTCAAGACTTACTAAAAAGTTACAGGAATCAAAAGTGTGGTATTGGAATCCAAATAGACATACAGGTCAATGGACTAGAACTAGGAGTCCAGAAACAGATTTACACATATATAAATAACTGATTTTTGACAAAGATGTAAAGGTAATTTTGTGGAGAAAGAACAGTCTTTCAATAAATGTTGTTAGGACAATTGGATAAACATAAGCAAAAAAAAAAAAAAAAATAGTGAGTGTTCAGTCCATAACTCATACTACATACAAAAATTTAACTCAAAATGCATCATAGACTTTAATGAGGGTCATAAAGCTATAATATTTTTAGGAGAAAGTCTTTGTAACCTTACGACAAAGTTTTTTAGATTCAACATCAAAGTACAACATAAAAGAAACTTTTGATAACAACCCATAAAAGAAACTTTTGATAAGTTGTTGCTCAGTCACTAAGTTGTGTCCGACTCTCTGTAGCCCCACAGACTGTAAAACACCAGGCTTCCCTGCCCTTCACCATCTCCCAGAGTTTGTTCAAACTCATGTCCACTGAATCCATTTGTTAAGTTAGACCTTTTCAAAATTTAAAACTTCTTTAAAATTTTGCACCTCAAAAGGCATGAAAAGACCAGATACAGGCTAAGTGAAAATATATGCAGAGTATATATTTGATAAAAGATTTGTATCCAAAGTCTATCAAGAACGCTCACAACTCAGTAAAAAGAAAATAACACACATACACACAAAAAAAAAATGAACAAAATATTTGAAAAGATATTTTCCCAAAGATATGAAAATGATCACATGAAAAGGTGATCATTAGGAACTTTAAAACCGCAATATGATACCACTACATATGTATGAAAATGGCTATAATTCATAACTGATCATGCTGGGTGTTGGCAAGGACACAGAGGAATGGAATTCTTATACACTGCTGATGGGAATGAAAAATGGTAGGACCACTTCAGACAACAGTTCGGCAGTTTCTTAGAATATACAGCTATCATATAATCTAACCATTCCACTGAAGATATAGGAAAGCATGTCTGTACAAAGACTGGTACATGAATGGACATAGCAGCTTTGTTTGCAACAGCCCCAAACTGGAAACTACTCAACGTTCCATAGACTGGGGGATGGATAAGTAAATTGTTGTATATATATACAATGGAATGCTGCTCAGCAACAAAAGAGAATGAGCCAGTGATACACACAGCAACATAGGTGAATCTCAAAATATTTACACTGAGTGAAAGAAGCCAGATAGAGTTCATACTGTGTGATTCCACTGATACAGAACTCCAGCAAATGCAGGTGAATTCTGTGGCCACAGAAAGCAGTCTGATGGTTCTTTGGTGGACTCTTGGTATGGAATGGCATGAGGGGAGTGATTTATGGAGGGGCAAACTTTTACAAAGGAATACTGGGATGTGGCCCTACCCATTGTCTTCTTTGTGGTGATGGTTTCATGAATACATACGTGTCAACAATTACGAAATTGCACACTTTAAATATGTGCAGTAGGTCAGTTGTACCTCAAAACTCTTTTTAAAAAGAAGCAAGTTTAAAAAAAAAAAACCTTAATTAATTACTTTTAAAAAGAAGCAAGTATCAGTCTCTAGTTTATGCGTACTGTCAAATTCCAGGGGACAGAGGTCAAGCTCTTCCTAGAACCCTCTCCCTTGTTCTGCTGTGCTCTCATGACAGGTCTGGGAGGTGCCTGCAGATTCAACACCTCAGCAAGCATCTCACCAAGGAGTGAACTCCCAGTTCCCTCTTCCTACAGACACTCCCAGTCTCTAAGGGTCTTTCTCTTGGAAATGCCTCCATCACTTAGATTAAACTAGAAGAGAGAGGAGGAGGGAATATCCTCTCCATGAAAGCTGCACTTCCCATGATGATTATGACAAATTTCCCTTTCTCTCCTGACCTATCTTCCTGTGCAGGCTTGGGGGTGGAGTGCTGCAAAGCTGCAGTGAAGATTGGATTTGGCTGGGATGTTTACCTGGGAAGGGTGTATCTGATCCCAATTGTTAGCAGCTGCAGGGCAATCTCTTGCACAGATAAAAACAGGTCCAGAGGAGAAGCTGGATGGAGGGAGCCTTACTATTTGTCCCAGGCTGCAGGAGAAGGAAGGGGCTTCTAAATGACGAGTGGGTAGGGGCAGCCGTGGGCCCAGAAAACTTCAGGCTGCATACTGAACTAAGTCAACAAGTCTTTAATGACGGCTCTCTTGGGGGGATTAAGACTCAGGTCAGCCAGATCTTGAAGCCAGCAGTTTTGCGTCTTCCCCCACATTCTTCCTCCCCCGGTCCTTCCTCCTTTCAGCGCTTGGCATCGCTGAGCAAGTAGAAGAGACAACTCTTTTATGTCTAATGTTTTTCCACTATGTGTTCTTTTTGGCACACAATTGTTTAGCCTTGACTTAAAACAACTTAAATATCAAATCATGTACAGGTATACCTTGGGGGTATTGAGGTTTTGTTTCCAGACCAGAGCAATAAAGAGAGTCACAGGAATTTTTTGGTTTCCTAGAGCATATACAAGTTTTATCTACATTATATTGTGGTCCATTAAGTCAGCAATAGCATTATGCTTGAAAAGACAATGTATATATTTTTTAGTTAAAAATACTTTATTGTTTAAAAATATTAACCATTATCTGAGCCTTCAACTAGTCATAGCAGTAACACCAGAAATCACTGATCACAGATCACCGTAACAAATACAACAACAATGAAAAAGCTTGAAATATTGCAAGAATTATCAGTATGTGATGCAAAGACATGAAGTGAGTAAATGTTATGGGAAAATGGTACCGATAAACTTGCTCGATGCAAGGTTGCCACAAACCTTCAAATTGTAATAAAGGTAACATCTGTGAAGCTCAATAAAGTGCAGTAGTATGAGGTATGCCTATATATGTCATGTCAACCCAGGTAGATTTTAATGATGCCTGCTGTATGCTGAGACCTGTTCTGAATGAGAGAGGCTGAGGAGAAAAATCCTGATAGGGATTCCACAGAAAACTCTAGGCAGTTTTCTCTCTGAGCTGTGTCTAGAGTCTGTCTTTTACTTCTCCAAGCCCACAGGCTGACCTCTCACTTCTCACCTGAACAGAAATCCTCTGCCTCTTCTTTGAGTCTCTCGAAGAGTCCATGCAAGGATGTCTGAGACACTGGCTCCCAGGCAGAGTGTGGTTAATGTAAGACTTAACATGCAGATTTGCCAGGAAGCATGTCCCTGGGCTCCCAACTTTGCCCAAATGGACCACATCAATCACTACTGAGACTTCCTTCTGAGGAAGGGAGGATAAGGGCCTGGTTATTTATGACAACCTCCTGAGGACTTTCCTCTGCCAACTGGGTTCCCCAGGAGGGGAGATGGCCATTAAACTCCCCACCTCTGCTATGCCCTTCTTTATAAACAAGATCCCGTTCTTCAAGAGGAGGCCAATGCCAAGGAAAGGAGGCCAAGAGAGGCACATAAAAGGGGCGGACAAACTTACATTGAATTTGAGAGCTGTTAGGAAAGACCTTGCCAACTGC
Organism: Moschus berezovskii; assembly: GCF_049115385.1. Lineage (NCBI taxonomy): Eukaryota > Metazoa > Chordata > Mammalia > Artiodactyla > Moschidae > Moschus > Moschus berezovskii. Next base: position 22,828,959 of record NC_142463.1, on the reverse strand, counting down.
CCAGCAAGGGCCCTAAGGTCCAGCTCAGGAGTGCCCGAGGCTGCACGGTTACAGAGGCAGGCCTGAAACTAGGGTCAATTATCTCCCCTACTCAGCCAAGGGTTTTTTTTTTTTTGGTTGCACTGGGTTTTCATTGCTACGCATGGGTTTTTCTCTAGTTGTGGCAAGCAGGGGCTACTCTTCGTTGCAGTACATGAGTTTCTTAGTTCAGTGGCTTCTCTTGTTGCAAAGCAGGGGCTCCATAGAGTGTGTGGACTTCAGTAGTTGTGGCTCATGGGCTTAGCTGCTCCACAGCCTGTGGAATCTTCCCAGACCAGTGATTGAACCCATGTCCTCTGCATTGGCAAGTGGATTCTTTACTATTGGGCCACGAGGGAAGTCCTACATGAGGATCATTTTTTGCAGTCATTTTCAAAACAAATTTCTGAGTAACAGAGCTTTCTTAGAATCCTGCTTTTAAGAAACCTTGGATACTGACATTTCTTCTTGCAAAGTTCTTCCTTCTCCTAGAGCTGAGTTTTGTAATGAGAATGGAATTTCATTTTCTGGAATGGGGTATCTCAGAATTTTCTTCTGAGCAGACAAAGAAAGGATCATTTCTCAAAATGTAGGCAAAGATAGAGCAGGAGAAACCCTCACAGCAACCCAAGGGAGGTAAATTTTGTTGCCTCCATTTTGTAGATTAGCAGAGCACCAAAGAGTTAAAGCAGTTTGCCTTAGCAAACTGAAATTGTGGTTGATCCATCTGAATGACTTAAGAATTAAAAGAGCAAGGCTTCAGTGGTGGCCCAGGGGTAAAGAATCCTCCTGCCAACACAGGAGACACGGGTTTGATTGCTGGTCCAGGAAGATTCCACATGCTGTGGGGCAACAAACTCCATGTACCACACTCCTGAGCCCACGCTCTAGAGCAGACAAGCTACAACTACTGAGCCTGCCTACTGCACCTACGGAAGCCCATGCTCCCTAGAACCAGTGCTCTGCAGCAAGAGAAGCCACGTCAATGAGAAGCCCACTCAGCACAACTGAAGAGCAGCTACCGCTTGCCGCAGCTAGGGATAGTCTGCACACAGCAACAAAGACGCAGTGCAGCCAAAAAAATTTCTAATAAATAAAAATTTAAGCAGTAAAAGAACATATATTAATAGATAGAGACAAAAACAGTAACTTTATTGGCCAGAGCTGGAGACAGACATGCCTCAAGACAGATCTTAGAGGGATGCTCAGCAGGTCTGCTCCCCTTCTTCCTGGCCATCAGCCTTCTATACATTCCAGTCTTGTTCCCTGTTGGGCGTGGCCATGTGACCTAGTTCTAGCCAGTGGACTGTGGGCAGAACTGCTGTGCACCACTTGCAGGCAAGACTCATAACCTGCCACGTGTAATTCTCTATTCCCCCACTCTTCTTTATCTGCTGGTAGAATGTCCCAACAGGATTTTTTTTTTTAACCTCAGCACTATTGGCATTTGTAGCCAGACAATTCTTTGCCATGGAGCCTTCCCATGCATTTCTGATCTCTACCCATGAGATATCAATAGCATCTCCTCTTGCCAACGTGGCAACCAAAATGTCTCCAGACAATTTCAAAGGTCCTCTGAAGGGCAGAATCAGCCCCTGTTGAGAACTGCTGCTCTACAAGGTGCCAAAGACACACAGTGGAAGAAACAGGGATCCTGAATGACCGCATGGAGCAGAGCACCCATTTCACATTTGTCAGTAACATGAGCAAGAAACTTTTACTGCATAAAGCCACTCAATTTAGGAGCTGTTGACTCAAAAGTAGCTTCCTCTGACTAATATACTGCTGCTAAAGACTCCCCATAAGTAGACAGGCTTATCCACCCAGATGGAGTACTCGGACCAGGGACCACCCCTGCCTACATGGCTTGGGCCCAAGAAGAACAGCAGTAAGTCACTTCCTATGGGTAGACAGCGCACAAGATAAAGAAAATGACAGAGCTGAGTTCTACATGCTTAGAACTTCTGCCCGAATTCACCATAAAGTCACTTCTCATCCATAAAAGCAGAAAAATCTGAAATGTGCTTGAAAGAAAAGCTTTCTCCTTGGAAACTCCCTACTCGTGAAACCAAGAGGCTCTGCACAGGGAATCTCCAGAGCCCACCGGTCTTTTTCTAACCCTAGAAGTTCTGCTCAGTAAAAAAGATAGCCTGTATGCTGCTCAGTATGGCCTGAGTTCTAATTTTCCCTCTAAATGCTTTATCTTACTTTGTTATTGAAGTCGAGGCTCAGACTTTGGCCACAGTCAGGGTTGGCCTCACCTTGTGACCACGGTCCAGGTGTAACCCAGCAAGCACAGGACTTGTTCTGTGACAAAAACCAAGAATGGACCAGAAAAGAGTAAAACCTACACCCTTGATCTGAATTAACTGGTGAATTTTGTCAAGAGCTCCCATCACACAATTCATTTCCTTTCTCCATTGTCCTTTATATATCCGTTTACTAAACAGCCCAGTGATATACTGCCTGCTTCACATAAAGCTGTCAAAGGAATGCTGTGAGTGACCTTAGTCCAGGAGAGGCAGATCAGTGGAAGGCAAATAACTGGCTGGAAGTCAAAAAACACAGATTTGTGTCCAGATCTGATCTGTCACTAACTGATTGTTCCAAACTGGACCTCTTCTCAAGACCTCTGTTTCCTCAACATAGGAAGAACACTCGGTTGAGCATCTCATAATTTTACTATTAACTGCTCTGGGAAACATTAAATTGAGATCCTGTTTATATCTCTATTGTTAATAGTAACTATGTGCCTTTTCCTCCCCCATCTCCTGCATGCCCAGCTCAAGCCTTGGATGCTGTTGTACTCAACAAAAGTTGCAATAGTCTCTCACAGGTCTTCATTCTTCCAGACCCTCCCCAAACCCCAATCTATTTTAGGGTGAAAGAGACTGAATTAGATACAGTCCTAGGCCCCTTTGAGTTATGCTATCCTTGAATTCTAGGATCCTAAGTCAAGGCTATGGTTTTTCCAGTGGTCATGTATGGATGTGAGAGTTGGACTGTGAAGAAGGCTGATGGCCGAAGAATTGATGCTTTTGAACTGTGGTGTTGGAGAAGACTCTTGAGAGTCCCTTGGACTGCAAGGAGATCCAACCAGTCCATTCTAAAGGAGATCAATCCTGGGGGTTCATTGGAAGGACTGATGATAAAGCTGAAACTCCAATACTTTGGCCACCTCATGCGACGGGTTGACTCACTGGAAAAGACTCTGATGGTGGGAGGAATTGGGGGTGGAAGGAGAAGGGGATGACAGAGGATGAGATGGCTGGATGGCATCACTGACTCGATGGACATGAGTTTGAGTGAACTCCGGGAGTTGGTGATGGACAGGGAGGCCTGGTGTGCAGTGATTCATGGGGTCGCAAAGAGTCAGACACAACTGAGCGACTGAACTGAACTAAACTGTAGGTGCTAGTACAGTAAGTCCCCCATGTATGAACGAGTTCCATTCTGAAAGTCCGTTTTTAAGTCCAATAAAGTTAGCCTAGGTATCCAACTAACACAATCGGCTATATAGTGCTATACTGTAATAGGTTTATAATACTTTTCACACAAATAATACATAAAAAACAAACACAAAAAATAAAGAAAACAGTTTTAATACTACAGTGCAGTCCCTTGAAAAGTACAGTAGAACACTACAACAGCTGGCTTACAGGACCTGGCATCAAGTGAACGGGCAAGAAGAGTTACTGAGTGGAGGATGGAGAGAGGGTGGAAGATGGCAGAGATGAAAGACTGTCAGCAATAGGAGACGGAGGACAAGCTGCAATTTCACTCATGCCCGACACTGATGGCTCAGGTTCTGGTTCCGTGATGCACTGAATTCCATTTATCCTCTTGAACAAATGAACCAGTGATGTCTGACTGCGTGCATGCTAAGTCACTTCAGTCATGTCCAACTCTGAGACCATATGGACTGTAGCCCACCAGGCTCCTCTGTCCATGGGATTCTCAGGCAAGAAGACTGGAGTGGTTGCCATGCCCTCCTCCAGGGGATCTTCCTGACCCAGGGATGGAACCCATGTCTCTATGTCTCCTGCACTGGCAGGCGGGTTCTTTACCAATAGTGCCACCTGGGAAGCCCAATGTTTGGGTGGTAACTCTTTTGCTCTTGTCATAGATGACACGGTAGCACTGCACTGCATTCTGGATGGCTGCTGTGACCTTCGTGTGCCATTCTACGTTTGAGTCCTTTGCCTCAAAAGCGAATAGTGCCTCCTCAGATAAAGAAAATCCCCTTGGCAGTTCCAGAATCTTTTTGATTCTCTTGTCTCTCTTTGTCCTTTCTCTGGGCCTCCAGTTCCATCAGGTCTTCACTAGTAATCTCCTTGTAATGCACAGCACGGCGTTCAGTGAAGCCATGCTCTCACAGATCTAGCTTGAAATAAAGATACTCTACTACTGTACTCTGTACAGTACTCTATGGCAAATTACACAAAACCACCCATGGAGGGTGCACACACTTGACAACATGCGCAAGACATGTGAAACAACTTGTGACTGGACACACGTTCGCATCTTTGAAAGTTCACAATTTGAAGTTTTGTATGTAGGGGACTTGTGATTTTTATCGTTAATATTTCAGATCATAGTCTAAATACTTGGGAGCCTAGAATTCTAAAGGGCTAGGAGTCTTAAATTCTAAAGTATTAAGAGTCTAGAATTCTAAGTATAACTTGAATTTCTCCAGGAAATAAATTCCAAAAGTGGAATATGCTAGTATTGCAAACCCATTACATGGCATCTCCAACTCAATGGACATGAGTTTGAGCACGCTCCAGGAGTTGGTGATGGACAGGGAAACCTGGCGTGCTGCAGCCATGCGGTCGCAAAGAGTCACACTTAACTGAGCAACTGAACTGAAATGAATAACTCAAATATTCATGGCTTCTGCCCCTATAGGCATATTTCTCACAGGTAGCTCACATGGCCTTCTCATGAAACATTTGGTCAGTTAGAAGGCAGCACCTTCTGGGCCTTTCACTGGGTCATTTAGCAAATGGAAATACAAAGGACAATGAAGGAAGGAAATGGATTGCCCTTTTCTACCCTCCTGCCAAGTCGACATACACCAGTTAGTGATACATGTTCAGCCTCATCTAAACCTCAGAGGTAGGTGGAGGCCTGGATGCAATATACTTATCATTAATATTGAAGTCCTCCATATTTCAGATTTTAAAATTCCAAGTTTCTCACAATTTATAGTCTGAAGATTCTTAGATGTTAATAGTGTAGGCAGAAAAAAATTTTTTTAGATTCTGAAATATTATGATTCTAGGAGAGTGGAAGATGCTAAGGTATCTCCCACTCCCTTTGGGAGGCTCTGGGATGAAGGAGGCAAGGAGGCCTGAGCCAGTTTAGAGTAAGGCTTTAGGAGGCAGTAACAGGCCTCAGGGGTGAATACGATTGTCTAGATAGAGTGTTATAGGCACAGGGCAGAAGGAAGGACAATCAAGTGTCCATGGTAGTCACACCCTAGTGGGCTTCCCAGAACCCTGGCAAGCAATGAGAACCACTTTAACAGCTTCCAACCAAGTGTGTTATTTATTTTATGAAAGTGAAATTTGCTCAGTCATCTCCAACTCTTTGTGACCCCATGGACTGTAATCCATGGAATTCTCCAGGCCAGGATACTGGAGTGAGTGACCTTTCCCTTCTCCAAGGGATCTTCCCAAGTCAGGGATCAAACCCAGGTCTCCCGCATTGCAGGTGAATTCTTTACCAGCTGAGCCACAAGGAAAGCCTTATTTATTTTATAAGTAACTGTAAACAGCAAAATAAAACCAAGAATTTGCATCCATGAGCAGACCCCAGAGTTATTCAAGCTGCTTGCAGCTGTACATTGAGGGGTTCTCCTCCCACGGTTGAAGGTAGACCCCCAGCCTCCTGCAGATCTGGTCTCCCAGGGTTTGGAGTTTTGGAGCTTTGACCCTTCCCAACTTGGCTGCTGAAGCTGAAGCTCCAATACTTTGGCTACCTGATGAGAGGAGCCAACTCGTTGAAAAAGACCTGGACCTGAGAAAGACTGAGGGCAGGAGAAGGGGGCAACACAGGAGGAGATGGTTGGATGGCATCACTACTCAATGGACACGAGTTTGCGCAAACTCAGGAGGCGGTGAAGGACCAGGGAGGCTGGCGTGCCGCAGCCTATGGGGCGGCAAGGGGTGAGACACAACTGAGCCACTGAACAACAACGTGGCTGCTCTGACTCTGACTCTGGAAAGTGAGAGTGAAAGCCGCTCAGTCGTGTCCGGCTCGTTGATACCCCAGGGACTATACGGCTGAGACACAAGGAATTTTAAACTTGGAGTTTTAAACCGTTAAACTCAGTACTTCAGGTTTTAAAATTCCAAGTTTCTCACAATTTACAGTCTGAATATTCTTGGATGTTAATAGTGTGGACCTAACAGAAGCAGAAGATATTAAGAAGAGGTGTCAAGAATACACAGAAAACTGTACAAAAAAGAGCTTCATGACCCAGATAATCACGATGGCGTGACCACTCACCTACCCTTATGGCAGAAAGTGAAGAGGAACTCAAAAGCCTCTTGATGAAAGTGAAAGAGCAGAGTGAAAAGGTTGGCTTGAAGCTCAACATTCAGAAAACAAAGATCATGGCATCTGGTCCCATCACTTCATGGGAAATAGATGGGGAAACAGTGGAAACAGTGTCAGACTTTATTTTTGGGAGCTCCAAAATCACTGCAGATGCTGATTGCAGCCATGAAATTAAAAGATGCTTACTCCTTAGAAGGAAAGTTATGACCAACCTTGATAGTATATTAAAAAGCAGAGACATTACTTTGCCAACCAAGGTCCGTCTAGTCAAGGCAATGGTTTTTCCCGTGGTCATGTATGGATGTGAGAGTTGGACTGTGAAGAAGGCTGATCGCCGAAGAATCGATGCTTTTGAACTGTGGTGTTAGAGAAGACTCTTGAGAGTCCCTTATACTGCAAGGAGATCCAACTATTCCATTCTAAAGGAGATCAATCCTGGGTGTTCATCGGAAGGACTGATGCTAAAGCTGAAACTCCAATACTTTGGCCACCTCATGCGACGAGTTGACTCACTGGAAAAGACTCTGATGCTGGGAAAGGTTGGGGGCGGGAGGAGAAGGAGACGACAGAGAATGAGATGGCTGGATGGCATCACTGACTCTGTGGACATGAGTTTGAGTGTACTCCGGGAGTTGGTGATGGACAGGGAGGCCTGGCGTGCTGTGATTCATGGGGTCACAGAGAGTCGGACACGACTGAGCGACTGAACTGAACTGAACTGAACTGAGTCATAGGGGAGTGGAAAGTATTTAAAGCATGTCTGAATAAAGTGGAAGAATCTGCGGATTTGGTGAAAGCAGAGCGACATCTAACTGGATAACAAGAGCGAGGTCAGTGAGACAAGAGAGATGGTACGGGCCTTTCAACCCCAGAGAGATGCCCAGGCTTTGATGGCTGGTTCCACCCTTTACTGACCAGATGAACATAAACAGATGACATTATTAACCGCATTGTCTTCTCTGCAAAATGGGGGTGGTTGTGAGGATTCAATGAGTTAATACAGATATATTACTTAGAACAGTATCTGGAACTTCATAAGAATTCAGAAAATATTAACTTTGGTAGTAGTAATAGTAACAGGAGAAAGAGTAGTGCTGGGAGTTGTAGCATCATTGCCTGGGGTATGAGGAAAACAGAAGGTCTTACCACGTGTGTGTGCTCAGTCTCTCAGGCGTGTCTGACTCTTTGCAACCCTATGGATTATAGCCCACTAGACTTCTCTGGTCATGGGATCCTCCAGGCAAAATTACTGGAGTAAGTTGCCATTTCCTCCTCCAGGGGAACTTCCCAAGCCAGGAATTGAACCTGAGTTCCCTGCCTTGCCAGGTGGATTTATCACTGACCCACCTGGGAAACTGAAGTTCTTGCTGGCCAGGGTGGAATAGGGTAGACTTCTAGTGGAAAATGGAGCTTCCTCACCCCTTCCAAAGTGCCCTGAGAGGACAAACCTCAAGTGCATTCCTGAGTCACAGAGTAGGGTAGAGCTGGCACTTGCTGACAAGCGCTCAAGCTGTCATGTGACATGGTCTGTTGGGGATGTAGTTCCTTACCAGTTCCAGTCCTGAGCCCCTGAGCCTCTCTCTCTGTTTCTCTTTTTCTCTCTGTCTCCCTCAACCAGTCCTTCAGTCACGTTCAGCTCTTTGTGACCCCATGGACTGTAGTCAACCAGGCTCCTCTGTGCATGGAATTCTCCAGGCAAGAATACTCGTGCGGGTAGCCATTCCCTTCTACAGGGGATTTGCCCAATCCAGGGATCGAACTCAGGTGTCCTGCCTAGAAGGCAGATTCATTACCATCTGAGCCACCAGGGAAGCCTTTCTCTCCATTAACTCTCCTTTTCCTTACATTTTTCTTTCACTTGGTTCTCTACCTCTCTCTTCTATCTGAGAAAGATGACTAACAGCATAGTGAACTTCAAAGAACCCCAGATGTGAAATCAGAAGGCCTGTGTTCCAGTCCCAACCTTGCCTGTAATTTCTGATGGCTCTTGGGCAAGTCCCTTCTGTTCTCTGAACCTAACGTCTGCTTCTCAACAGAGAAAACACTAAGCTGTGTGTCTCCCTAAAGTCCTTTCATTCTGAAAGTCTATGCATCTCTGCCGCGGTGTTCTCTGTAGGAAACTCCTCTGCACCCACAGAATCACACAAGAGAACTTGGTTTCATTCTTCATTCAGCCAGTGTTTATTGAGCATAGATAATATGTCAGACTTTATATCAGGTACTGGGGATCATGGGGTGACCAAACCAAAGTCCCTGCACTTAAGGAGTTCACATTTGAGAAAGTTTAGAGGAAGATCAGATGATAAACTCTTTACTTTGCAATTAATCATGAACCACTTAAGAGGGGAGAAAATTGATATGTGCTAAATACCTCCGGTAGGCCAGGCCATGTGCCAGACACCTCAGTCTAGGTAACTGCAATTGATCCTCCCAATAACTTTATGAAATAATTATGAATGTGTTAGTCACTCAGTTATGTCCAACTCTTTGCAACCCTATGGACTGTAGCCCGCCAGTATCCTCTGTCCTTGGGATTCTCCAGGCAAGAATACTGAAGTGGGTTGCTGTTCCCTTCTCCAGGGGATCTTCCTGACCCAGGGATAGAACCCAGGTCTCCTGCATTGAGGCAAATTCTTTAACATCTGAGCCACCAGAGAAGAAGTTATGGTCCTTCCTATCTTAAAGAAAAGGGACACGAGGCCAAGACCATTCAGTCCCTTGGTCAATGTCACCCTGCTAGATTTGGTGGAGATGCATCCAGTACACACCGGGTCATCTCCACAGGAGAGGTTCCCGAACTCTGAGGCCAGAGCACACCTATCAGGAGAGACGACCCCAGACCCCCTTCCTGTGGAGGCACTCAGGGCAACCCCTGCAGGCTGGCTGAGGTTTTCTGGGGCATTATCCTTCAGACAGCTATAGCTCCCTCCCTCCATCCCACCATCTCGGCGGGCAGAGCTGTGAGATTTGTAGCTGAATTCTACCCTCCTGGCCCATAACCCCATAAAACAGCAAGCAGCCTCTAAGATAGGGGGGGATAAGGGGAGTAAGGCTAAAAAATAAACACTGATGAAGATTAAAAATGACTGGTGGGTCTCGGGGATTTATGTCTCATAAAGTGAGATGGTCGAGGAGGCCAGACAGGGAGCAGACAGCCCTGACGCCTCTGCCTGGTAGATAATTTATCCCAGAAAGTGGAAGCCTCTATTTTTGACTCACACAGGCTAGGGTGGTTCTTGCCATCCCCCTCTGCCCCCCGCCCCACCAACACACACACACACAAACCCACTGATGAGGAGAGCCAGGCTGAGTCAGAAGTTTTGTTTTCCCAGACCAAATCCACACGTTTGATACTTTTTCAACCCTTTTCACTTCTCTGATCTCGTCAGAGTATTGTCTTACACTCTCGGTAAGGCTGGCAGGATGGGGACCCTCACCCACGCTAGTCAGATGAGAAAACCCAAGCTGGCAGAGGCCGATTCATCCAGGATCTCCCAGGGAGTCAGGACTCTGAGCCAAGCCATCATTGGTAGATGTGACAACCCCCATTAGGTACACAGTTTCCCTCTTTCTCTTTCTCCTTCCTCCAATCCTCGCCCATCCTCAAATGAACTGTGTTCAGCAAGTGAAATGGCTAACCCTCTACTGAGTAACAGTATTTAACTATTGTAAACACAGAGATGAGTAAGATTAAAATAGATGTTAATAACAAATTAACACTTTTTAAATAAGCGGTATTGGTGATGATGTTAATGGAAGTCCTCTCCACTATAATAGAGGAACTGAAAGAGCAGGAAAGTAATTTAGAGAGGAGTTTGGAAGAGGGAATCAATGTTGGGGTCAAGCGCAAGAGAGCCTTCCAAAGCAATTCCCTGGATGTCAGGAAGGATTTTTGTCCTGGATGATTTCCCATCAAATGAGTTCACAGGTTGGAATATGTTTTAAGATGAATAAGTAGCTGACAGTCACAGAGGATTCTGATGCTGATGTTGGAGCTCCCGATCGCTCTGTCCACAAGATGCACAGTCAAACATTATGTCTGTCATCCCTAACTGCTGCAGAGGTAAAGCCTCAGTCTTCATAGCCGAGTAGGAAAAACTCAGGTTTTATGTTTTGTTTGTTTGTTTGTCTGTACCACGCAGCTTGCGGGATCTTAGTTTCCAGACCAGAGATTGAACACGGGCCACCACAGTGAAAGCCCAGAATCCTAACCTCTGCACCACCAGAGAACACTTAAGGAAAGAATTTGGATTTTATTTATTTATTAAAAGTATTTATTGATTTATTTATTGGCTATGCTGAGTCTTCACTGCTGTTCACAGGCTTTCTCCAGTTACAGCAAGTGGGGGCTACTCTGTAGTTGAAGCGTGCAGGCTTCTCGTTGCAGTGGCTTCTCTTGTTGCGGAACACAGCCTCCAGGCACTCGGGCTTCTGTAGTTGTGGCGTGAAGGTTTAGTTGCCCCATGGCATGTAAAATCTTTACGGACCAAGGATCAAACCTGTGTTGGCAGGCAGATTCTGAACCATGGACCACCAGGGAAGTCCTAGAACTCAGGTTTTAGAAGCCCAGTTTTCAATTCCAACCAGTTGTGTACTTGAGAATTAGTTTCTTGGCCTCTCTGAACCTGTTTTATCATCCATTAACTGGAGATAGCAACACTATCTCAAAGTTTTGCCTTGGAAAAAAATGCAAAGAGGATCTTCAAACTTAACTACATTAGTTCAGACTTCATGGGAGGCCCCCAGATAATGGATAACACATCCCCCAGTGAAGTGCAAGACCACCAAGCAAGGGCTGCAAAAGGTGGTGCTGAAAACCGTCTTTGTGGTCCTTTGTTGACCACCCAGCTCTGGCACATAAAGACGAGGGAGGGGCCAAGAGCAGGGCAAGCCTTAGACAGGGGAATTCTGCAATGAGCTGTGAGTACATCGTGCATCTTCCTGTACTCCCTCCTGGAGCTCAAGCCTGACAAGAGTGGATTTTAATGGGATACTTGGAGAGCTTGATATTTTCCTTTCTTTGGGGGACACAGTGGACTGGAATCTGACCCCCACAGCTAAATCTAAAGGGTGGAGGCTGACTGGCCAGGTCTTCTCACAACAGAGTAAAGAGGGCAACCTGCACTGTCAGAATTTACCAGGCAGAAAGCACCGAAGTGTTTCCTCTGAACCAGCTCTGGACCGAATGAGAGGGAAATGGTGTATATTGGCTGGACCTTGTCAGAGGACAATGTAGAAGAAGGAAAGACCTCATCAGAGAGAGGCTGGTGGCACCGGCAGACACCTAGAGCCTGTGAAGGAGTGGGAAGTAGCTGGCTGGAATAGAAATGCACTTACCCACACCAAAGAGGAACTTGTATGGGGAGGGGGTGGACTTTCTCCAAAGAACCTGCAAAAACACCCCATGAGAGATCAAGCAAGGTTAAATGTCTGCCAAACCCAGAAAGCATTGACCCCGGGTCTTCAAGTCTGTACTAACTAGTCAGGTAAGTACTCTGTTGTCCCCCTTTCCTTCTCTTTCCCTCTATCCCCGACAATGGAGAGATCAAAAATCCATGCTGGTTAGCAAGATGAAGAAGGAGAAGTAATGCTCTAGGCAGAAAAAGAAAGAAGACACTGAGTCTTGTTCTTACTGCAGGAGACTTACCAGCAGTAGCTCCAGGTCCAAGTAGAAAAGTGAAGTTTGAGGTTTATTACTGCTCATACTGCTAAATAGTAGTAATAGTAGTCCACTGGACAAGATATGTTCATTAGCGAGCAGAAATAATATTTTGTGAGTTAAAATAAACAGGGAACTCTTTATTGTCAAAGAGAAAAACAGAATGGTCATGTTTTCATCCAATGGGGTGGAAGAGATCTTACCTGCAGAATGACTAGTAAAAGTTGTTTCTTGATTACACCTCCATGAGTCTCACTTGTTACGGGACAGTTACATGACATGGCATTTGTCATCCCTTACATGTAGCTCAATTTGAGTACACCTGAGTTAGCTTCTGCCATTTCTCCTGGCCTGGGTGATCAGCAGTGGACAGGTCTATCACCTAAGGTATCACTGAGTGGCTACTGTGTATCTGACCTATACTCCATTCCAGGGTAGAGATAGGAGGAAAAGATCCAGTCTTAGCTCCTGGCGAACACACAGCTCACAGGACTGGGGAGCCCTTACAGTGTCCAGATAGGGAGACAAAGACCCGGAGGGAAGCTAGAGCTTCTTAAATCTGTTGTAGAACCAGATATGGAACCTGGCCCTCTTGTGGCCATCTTCTACACATGTCCATGGCTCCATACACGTTCCTCTTAGAATATCTAAGACAGAGTGGAATCAAGTGCCTAGTTGGCTGATCTGATCTATCATTTATTGAGCTCCTACTATGTGTCAGGCTCCCAATGTATGCTAGTTCTGCTAAATATCACTAGCATTTGAACAGACGAGTAAAACTGAGACCCATGAGGTTAAATGACTTGCCTAGAGTTATATGGCCAATCAAAGGTAGAGCTGGCATTTAAACAGGTCTATCTGGCTCCAAAGCTAGAGGTCCTGTCACCCAACCATGCTGCCTCTCCCAAGGACTGCTGAAGTCAGGAAAGAGAAATTTCAGCCAGGCTGCTGTCAAGTCTGCATCATCAGAGCCCCATATGGAGCCACCAGCTGTCCCGCAGTGTCATCTTTGAGGGAAGGAACCAGTCCAGACTCACCCACACACTCACTAGCCATCCCAAAGCCAAGACAACTGGAGTAGACTAGCACCTTCCCAATTCCTTTCAAGGAGTAAAAAGTGATGCAAATTCTTTAAATTCATAAAACAGTGTGAATAACTTTTTAATTAGTTGGCAAATTATATGGCCGGGGGCCTTAGTCTGTTCTCTGAAGTAGGTGTTAACTTTATTAACTTGTTTATTCCTTCTGCAGGTTAAGTTGGTTCTTTGTGAAGGTTGGGTGCACAGGTGTGTGGTAAGTTCTGATTACATGTGGCAAGAATCTTGGCTGGGGTAGACAAGGAAAGTTCCTTGTACATTTTACTTCCAATGGTGAACTTGGCCTCCATCATTCCCTCCTGAAACCCAACTATTTGCAGGCGGAAACAAGGGATTTTAAAAAAGATAAGGAAAGAAATAAATTAGAGCGGGAAACAACTAGGGGATAAATAATCCTCTTAAAACAGTCACTGGGAGAGGCAACAGAGAGCCCTGGAGAGGGGGTGGCGCGGTTTCCAGTTGGGCTCCCTTACTCGGTGGCTTCTGGGCCTTAGGCAGACAGCCATCCTGTTCAGGTCTCTGTCTCCCTGTCTGTAACATGGGGGGACAAGCCATATTCTGAGGTCCTACATCCAGTCTGCCAAGAGGATGGAGTGGGACATGATCTGATAAAGTGACTGGACTTTTACAAAGCATTGTCCACACAGAAAGCTATGGAATACCCTTGATGCCTGGACCAAGGTCCTTGGGTGTCACCAGAGCCAAACCCAGTGCCAGCAAGGGAGGCTTCAGGGTGATGTGTGAAGAAAGGATATCCCTTAGTGAGATCCTGGAAGGGACTTGCGGGGGATCTACAGCGTGGGGACGTGGTGGGAGTGAGTATGCTGGGCCTGTCTAACACACGTCAGCACGTGTCCAGGCCCCTGGAGTGTGCACATGATGGCTTGCACATGTGGGTGTGGTGTGTGTGAATACCTATGTTTCAGTAGTGAGGAAGGGAAATTCATGATTGCACTCGCTCCACTGGCATGGTCTGAGGATTTCCCAGTCCTCTGCTCTAAGCGCTGGGGGTTCAGTGAGGCACAAGACAGTCTAGTTCCTGTGAGCGTGTGCGTGTGCATAGGTGAGCGCTTGGAGGATTCACGTATGCTGGTGAGGATATGTCTGTGTGAAAACATACACCCGCGTCTGTGTACGTGAGGGAATGTGTGCTTGTGCGAGTCTGCATGTGAGCATTTGGGAACCTCAGGTTTGTGTTTTTATGCAAAAGAGAGGAACAATTCCATGAGAAACAATTCCCCACCACCCTAGAGGGTATCAAATCTTGATAAAATGCCTTAAAGTCTTGAAGGGTCCTGAGATATCATCTTGCCCAGTCCTGACTTCCAAAATAGAGATAGAGGCCCAGAGAAAAACAGCTGTGCGTAGAAGTCAGCCAGGAGCAAAACAGAAGGTCCAGAATTTATACCTGCTGACTCTTTTGAGCCCAAGAGGCTTTTCCTACTGAAGATGCAAAAATGCAAATGAACTGAAACTCAGAGGTTTTAGGGAAAAGGCCAGAGTACACAGTTGGTTCAACCTGTACCTGAATGCAAGCCACTGAATTCCAGTGCCCAGAGACTTTCAACAATCCTACATTTCCTTTCAAAATCAGGACAAATGTGTTTGCAACATAGCTGAAGATGAAGTGAATTTAAGAACTCCCGTCCCCAAAGAGTGTACCACAGGCCAGTTGGAAAGATTTTTGTTAAATGCCTGGTGACAGGTTCATGCTGGGGACTAAAGGGCCCCCCTCCTCCCATGGACAGAGGAGCCTAAAGGGCTAGAATCCACGGGATCCCTGAGAGTCAGACACAACTGAATGACTAGCACATACACTCCTCATCTTCAGGAGCCACATGGAGGAAGTCAGATCAGGCCTCCAGAGCCCCATTCCCTGCCTCCTCCAGAGACAGAGCAACTGTGATCTCCAGGGGCTCCAAGGACAGCCTCGTGGGGCTGGGGGCTGCAAGTCAGGACACATGGGACACATGGCCCCAGTAATCTCATTGTGATGCTCAGGCGAGATGTTTTCTGTATGGGTCCTTCCAACCACTGGGGATTCTGTGCCCTCACACCCATCAGAGATGCAGCATATTTTCCCTTCAGTGACAAAGACATGGACCTTTGCATCAGTGCCAGCCTGGCTTACCCCGCCCTGAACTAGTGCAGGAACCCAGAGCCTCCACACTGCACACTCAGACCTGCCCCATCACTCTATCCAGAGGGGATCGTGACCCCTCCCATCAGAGGCTGAAATCTAGACTTTCTCTGGTTTTCCTAAATCTGCTGTCAGGTTTATTTGCCCAAGACTCTCTGGCCCTGCCACTCTTTCTGGTTATTTCCTGCCCTCCCCTCCATTCTTATTTCCTCAAATTTCTGACAGTTCCTGCTATAACAAAGGCAGAACACCCAGCATCTGACTTAGAGGACAACCAAACCCTTCCTGGACAACCACACCCTTTCTGAACATTCCCACTGCTGGCCCTTGTCAGAGGCCCTAGAACAGAAGGGGCCTGGACACCCCACCCCCTGCTGAACTTTGAACTCCAAGACTGGTCACTCTGCTGACCTGAGGCCATGCCAGCCCTAACATTTTCCTTGCCTTAGCCACCAAGCCTTCCACATGCCTTTGGTCAAGCTTACCCAATTTACCACACTGAGCTGATTTCATCTGACTTTTTGGCCCCAGAGCCTCTAACCTCACTCCACCCTAAACCCTGAAACCAACTCCTGGCCCCACTTGAAAGC
This sequence comes from Moschus berezovskii, assembly GCF_049115385.1. NCBI lineage: Eukaryota > Metazoa > Chordata > Mammalia > Artiodactyla > Moschidae > Moschus > Moschus berezovskii. Next base: position 22,812,891 of record NC_142463.1, on the reverse strand, counting down.
CTTTCAGACTGAGTGAAAGTTATCTTCTACCCCAAGTGTGTTGTCATCAAGACCCCTTGGGTGCTTCCTTCCTAACCAGAAATGCCATCAGAGAGTCCAGTAAGCACTTGGCTCACCGCCCTTATCAAGGTCTCCCTAGCGTCTGCTCCCAAAACAAAGTTGTCAGAAAACACACCCAAGAAAATTGTCAGGAAGCCACCAGTCGTCCAAATTATTTACTGTCGCCTGGCACATAGCCAGCTAGATGCTGGCCATGCAGACTCTGGGAAAATATTTATGTGGGTTCTGATGGATGCTTGGCCAGGGAAGACTGCCTGCTGTCATCTTTTCTTCCTGCTGATAAGGCAAAGCAACACATGTCAGACAGCTCTCAGAAGGGCCTGGCGGCGGGGACCTGGCATCTGATCAGAGTGAGGTTAATGGCTGCAACCCTCTGTTCCAGTTCCATCTCTGCCACCACCAGCTCTACTCTCCCCAGGGCAGTCGTTCCTCCATCTGTAACATCATGGAGCAGACTGGATGACCTCGGTGTCTCAGACCCTATGAGATTGTGACTCAGACAGAATCTGATCTCATTTCCAGATCTGCCATTTTGATGGCATTGGCTCATCACAGAGCTATTTTTCTTGGCACCCTGGAAACGTTCCTGAAATTCCAGCATCCTAGAATTTCTCTTTCCACTGATCCAGTTTCAGTAACCAGATGGGAGAACTCCATCTGGAGGGGGAAGATCTGAGCCTAAAATAAGAGTAAACTGGAAGAGGGGAAATTGAGGTCAAGCAGTGTTGGTCAAGCACCCAGTGTTGCCAAAGCTCAATGCTGAGCTCACTGGGACAGCAAAGTGTCCCCAGCAAAAGGCCTCCTGTCCTTTAAGCCACACTGAGCTCCAGTTCTGCCCTCCAAGAGCTCCCAGGAGGCAGTGTAGAATGGACCCCAAGGCTCATCTTATTCCCAAATTGATCCTTATGCATGCTTCTTCCTGCCCATGAACCCAGGGCCTCCACCCACTGCCCTGAGCTCTTAGTTCTGTCCTTGTCTGAGATCATTTTAGATGCCTCACTGGGAGGAGTTTCAGCCTCCCTGGTTCCTACCTCTTGTAGATGACCTGACTCACAAGTCCTTCTCCATTTCAGAGTTTACACCTGTTCCCTCTGAAGACGCCTGCAAAGTAACAAAGTCACAGATACAGACCCAGGACAGAGGTTCAGGGGCCCCCAGAGTCCCTCCATTGTCTCCTAATGGCTTCTCTGAGTCGTTCCATGACATCTCAGGACCTTCTGCCTACCTCAGTTTCCCTGAGCAGGGAGCTCCCTCAGCCTTCCTCTCTCCTCAGACCCAAACTTCTCCGGGAAGTTTCCATGTGCCAGTCTGAAGGGACAATACTGCAGCTGTGCTGGCCACTGAGAAATTAGAATGTAGGAGCCTTCCAGGAAGGGTGAGTGCATTCAACGGCTATTTCCCTGAGAGAGTACTCAGGACAGACATCACTTCCGTTTACCTGGTCTGAAGAAGTGTTCCTCCAGAGCCTCCTCTTCTCCATTCAAACTCACCTAACTCCCCTTCTGTGCTGGATGGATGCTGTACAAGGTGTGATGGAGGGCAGGTGCACGGGCAGACATAGCACTGCTCCCTTCATCTGTCCCAGGTGCCTGGGGTCCTAGAACAAGACCAGACCAGCCTCTCGGCCTCTACCACCCCATGCCCTCGTCACAGCTTCTCTCCTCTCCACATGCCTCACTCCTGGAATCATGATCACATAGGAGGGCAGAGACCAATCTAAGGAACTTAGACAGTCTGTGAAATGAGTAAGAATGGAGCTGTATGAACAAAGATGTGGATAAAGAATACAGATAAGGACTAGCCTCTACCTGTGGAGAAGGCAATGGCACCCCACTCCAGTGCTCTTGCCTGGAAAATCCCATGGATGGAGGAGCCTGATGGGCTGCAGTCCATGGGGTCGCGAAGAGTTGGATTCAACTAGGGGACTTTACTTTCACTTTTCACTTTCATGCATTGGAGAAGGAAATGGCAACCCACTCCAGTGTTCTTTCCTGGAGAATCCCAGGGACGGGGGCACCTGGTGGGCTGCCGTCTATGGGGTCGCACAGAGTCAGACATGACTAAAGCGACTTAGCAGCAGCAGCAGCCTCTGCCTGGAGATGAATGGAGAGAGTAGCATAGAAGCATATACATTACCATATGTAAAACATATAGCCAGTGGGAATTTGCTTCATGACATGGGGAACTTAAACCAGGGCTCTGTAACAACCTAAAGGGGTAGGAAAGGGTGGGAGGTAGGAGGGAGGTTCAAGAGGGAAGGGACCTATGTACACCATTCATGTTGATCTATGGCAGAAATTAAATCGATATTATAAAGCAATTTTCCTTCAATTAAAAATAAACCTGTCAATCCTAAAGGAAATCAGTCCTGAATATTCATTGGAAGGACTGATGCTGAAGCTGAACCTCCAATACTTTGGCCACCTGATGGGAACAGCTGACTCATTAGAAAAGACCATGATGCTGGGAAAGATTGAAGGCAGGAGGAGAAGGGGACAACAGAGGTAAGATGGTTGGATGCATCACAGACTTGATGGACATGAGTTTGAGCAAACTCCGGGAGTTGGTGATGGACAGGAAATTCTGGCATGCTGCAGTCCATGGGGTTGCAGAGTCAGACACGACTGAGCGACTGAACTGAACGGAACTGTAAAAAAAGACTAGCCTCCACCTGGAACATGAGGCCCTGAATGGCACAGCCACTTGACCAAGTCTGAAAACCTCTGATAGTAGAATCACTTGTTACAGACAAGGAAACAGACAGCCAGAGAGAAGCAGGGCTGGGACCCAGGTAATGAGATTGCTAGTCCCAAGCCTCAGGGCAGGAAGTTCTACCCTTCAGTGAAGACACCTCTTACAGTCCTCAGAAGAAGCCTAAGAGGTAGGCCTTGTTAATATCCTCACTGTTCAAACAAGAAAACAACTGAGAAAGTCAAAATAACAGGCAAGGTGACGCACTTTGAAGTGGCTGAGTATAGACTCAAACTCAAGGCTGTTTGATTCTAGAGCCGTCTTGTCTAGAATCCAGGTACACAGCTTTGAGAAAAAGCATTCAGAGGAACCAACGACCAGGACTGTTATTGCCGTAATTAGTTAAAATAAGAAAGTTGGCCCTCCCAGGGAAGATGCATTTCAATATACCTTACTCATTCAAGAAGAAAAGCAGCTAAAACCCAAACAATACACTGATGGTACTGTATCAGTGAGAGCTCCAATATGCTACAGAAACCAGGCGGAAGGAAGCCAAAGCTAAGTTCATCAGAGGTTTGTAACAGGGAATCAGGAAGGCGTCTCAGGAAAGGAAACTGCTAAACACGGCTTTAAGAGATGAGTGGAAATTCACCAAGAGAAAAGGGGAGGAGCTTGGATGTGCCAAACTATGTGGGTATTAAGGGTCAGTTTTCTGCATCTGGGTGCAAATTGATGGGTGGCGAGAAGTAACAGATGGAGCTGAGAAGGAATCAGCTGACTGTAAGCTGTAGGGCCTTGGACACAAGGCAAGACGGTCCTGACTTTATATTTAAGGTGCCAGTATACATATAAGCTTTCAAGCAGAGAATCAACCCCTTGTCAGTTGAAAAAGACTGGGGAAAAAGAGTGAACACATCTCAGGGACAGGGGCTTATATGTCAACAATGATAACAACAGCTCACATGTGAGTATCACTAATAAATCTCAAAATAAAACTTTCACTTGAACTCATTTATTCCTCACGTCAGTCCTGTGAGGTAGGTATCCTTCTCCCACTTTTATAGAAGGGAGAAAAAGGCCCAGGGTCACGCAGATCCATCCCCTTAGTCCAGGCTGTTCATCAAGGAGTTCCCCTCTGCGTAGTCTGGGGCGAGTGTGCAGACTGAGCCTGGATTTCTGCCTGTGGACTAGCTGTTCTCTGCATCTCATCTAACTTTAATTTGTAAAATTCTGAGACTTGGTGGCAGGCCGGCTGCCTTGTGGGGCTGCTGGTCTGAACCTTGGGTGGTCAGGAATGTTTCAGGACTTCCTGGGCCCCATGTTCCAGGCTGGAGTGCCTGGATTAATGATCCATCTGCAGGCAGAGTCAGCCGAGGCCCTGATGCCCGGCACAGGGCATCGATTAGACTTTACACTCTGAGCTTGCTTTCATCTGAGGCTCTCCAGGTGGGCTGGGGCCTAATAATTAACATTCCCTGAGCCCCACAACATGAGTGAGCTGAAGAAGGAGAGAAAGAATCTTTTAGCAGGTCCCCTTCAGTGGTAGGAGTTGCTCCCGCCAGATCCAAGAAAACCTGGGCATGGCTGCCAGGCAGACGACCACATCACCCCAGTTGACACCTCAGTTCAGCCTGAAGTTGCACAGTGAGTGGTTTTGGTCTCATCTTTGAGATTCACAACATTTTTATGGGGAAGTAACACTAGGATTATTATCCTCACTGTACTCATTGGGAAACTGAGGCCCAGAGAAGGGTAAGGAACTGCCCAAGGGCAGAGGAAACAGGATTAGAGCTCAGGTCTCTGGCTTCCCTGCCTGGCAGCCTTCCAATGGGGGAGGTTCTCTCCTGCAGGGATGTCTGGATCTCCTGGCACCTCGAGGTGAGAGAAGATAGGAGTGTGCTTTGATTTTCTGTTTCACAAGAGAAATCATTACAGAGTGTCATGTTACTCAATCATGCGTTGGTTCACCAAATGCCTACTGAATCCCTAGTCTGGTCCAACCTCTGTGCCAGGTGCTAAGGACAGTGGAAAATAACCCTTGATGCTGAGGAGCTTAAAGCTGGGGAAAGGAGGGGAGAGGAGAGTGTGGTAGGGGAAGGGTAGATACACAAATACTAAGTTCATGAGGTGACACAGTGCTTTACTAGTAAATCTAGTTGATAGTACAGAGTGCTTGGAGTTCAAGGTCCCATAAAAGGCAATAATAAGTTCTCCCAGAGGAGGGAACACAGGTAGTGATGGGGATGTGATCAGAAAAGGCTTCAGAGGAAAGATAACCCTAAAGTGGAACCTTAGAGGAGGGCTTGGTGTACCTCAGGCAAAATGGGGGATGGAGGGAGGATATACAGGTAGGATCATCCCCAAGGGGAAGAAAAGAGTTGACCCAGGCAATGATAGAGAGGATGGAGTTGTTCAGTTAACTGAGAGCAATGGTGTTGGTTGAAGAGGAGGGTGTGAGTAAGAGATACTCGGACATGAAGTTGAACAAAGAAGCAAGAATCAGATCAAAAGCGCCTCCTAAGCCAAGGTAAGGGAACTGAAATTTACCCTGAAGCATCCAAGGACGGAGGCAACATGGTCAGAGCTGCATTTCAGGAGGCTCACTCCTGCTGTAGGGTTAAAGACATAATGAAGGAGTGAGAGATTGAAGTAGACACCTCTGGAGGGCAAAAGTGATGGTTTGTAGCCACAAAGGACACCCAAAACTCTTGTCTGGTCTGGAGAGCCCTCTGTCCTGAGAATTTTCTTATATAAAAAGTGCTTCCCATGGTTGTCGACTTATGCCAAAGCCCGTGGATCTGGTCCCATTCCACACTCCCTGGTCTGCGAGGAAACCACAGCATCCTTTTCTCTCTTTCTGTAGGACTCCTCGTGCCTAGGCTTCCCACTTCTGAAAAGACACGTTTTGCCACAGGGGCTCCACACTGCCAATCACTGCCACCAACACACGGCAGCAAAGCACACACCTTCATAACCCTCTGCTTCAAACCACTGTTGTTATTTAGTTGCTCAGTCGTGTCTGACCCTTTGCAACCCCATGGACTGTAGCCCACCAGGCTCCTCTGTCCATGGGATTCCCCAGGCAAGAATACTGGAGTGAGTTGTCATGTCCTTCTCCAGGGGATCTTCCCAACCCAGGGACCGAGCCCACATCTCATGTTTAGCAGGCGGACTCTTTACCACTGAGTCACCTGGGAAGCCCTGTTTCAAACTGTAGATGACTCCATGTTATCTGGTTGCACCCATTAAATTCCACATCAGGTATGGATCAACTGAGCATACTATGTGCCAGGCACTGCTAGGCTCAGCGATTGTGGCCTCTGTTCTCACCTTCATGGGCCACTATGGTTAAAATCTAAACTCCTTAATCAGCATTTCAGGACTTTCTTAGACTGACCCCAGCCCACCTCCACAGACACATGCACTCTCTCCCTCTCTGCACTCGTCACATTGAGTCGTTTGATGTCCCTTAAATATCCTCTATTATGTTTTCTAAATAGAAATATCTTTTTCATTAGAATGTTAATAGACACACACTCTAATTCTAATACCAGTTGAAAGTAAAAATGTGTCTATCCTCTCCTACCCACTACCCTCCAAATCCCATTCCCTGGAGATAAAAACTGTTAACATTGGGTAAATATCCTTCCAGGTTCTTTTAAAAACATTTGTGCCCTAGGACATCACCTTTTGGAAACTCTTCCTGTCCTTCAAGACTCATCTATTCCTCTTCTGCTGAGAAGTTCCATGACCCCAAGGGTGGAATTAAGCACCCATGTGTTGTTTTTGCTTGCAACCAACATAGCATTTAGTGCCCATTATTGAAATCATCATACGGATGGTATGCCTCCAACAGGTTGAGTGTGGGACTGTAGTCGGTACTTACAAGGACAGGGCTGTGACAGCCTTCGTCTCCACTGTATTCATGGTGCCTTGCACATGGTAGGTACTCAGTGAGTGTCTATTATAGAGTACATGGTGGGTGAATGGATGGATGGAAGAGCAGGTGGACGGATGGACTGATGGCAGGTGGAAACTGCTACAGCATGCTCCACAAGATAAGCAGGAGGGGACAAGATTGGCACCGAGGAGTGGAAAGGACCCCAGCTGGGGGTTAAGGACCTGGATTTCCGTGCAGGCCCTGCCTTCTCCCTGTTATGTAGCTTTATAGAAGTTCCTCACCTTAAGCTTCAGTTTTCCCACCTGAAATTAAATAGGGAGGGGTGGGTATTTCCCCGGAAACCTCCCAGTGATGCTCCAGAACGCTCGGCTGGCCCTGGCCCAGCACCGCTATTTCACACCTCTGTAATTACCCACCTGCGCGCCTTTATTACAGAGATTGAGTTGGGGGCGGGGCTCATTAAATAAAGGGAAAAAGGAAATTGCTGGCTTGCCGAAATGACATTGTTGGCATTAACTAGATTAACTTCTGAAATGAAAAGCCCACAAAAGCAAAACCAAAACAGAAAAGGAGTCATGGCTTCCGCTGGGGGCTTCATGGTTCCCTGCTTCGGCCTGCCTGACCCCCAACCCAGGGCTCCCAACCATCCTCCCTGGACAGGCTGGGGAGGTGGCAGGAGCCCCTTCCCTGTCTTCACACAGGACTTCACCTCACGGATCTCAGGAAAATAGTACTGGGCACTGAGCCCCAGACCGGGACTGGGGAACTCTTCCAGAAGGTTCTAGTCTGTAGGGGAGATAGGCAGGCAAGTCGACACCATGCAGAGTGGTGAGAGATGAGTCAAGAAAGCCAAGAACCGATGGACCCAGAGTCCAGGGATCAGAGAAGCAGCTGAATGACAAGCAGATCTCCAGCCAGAGCTTCTTGGGAAGGCAAACCAGGAAGGGGTTGAGAGGAAGACACAGAGACGTGAGGAGGAGCCAAGGGCAGTCCTGCATGGCTGGAGCATAGCGGGACGGGATGACGCTGTTGCATTTAGTGGTCCCATCAGGTAAGTTTCTCAGGATGACACGATGACTCGATGACTCAGCGAACAAGCCTACAGCATCCTGGGCTGGGTGCTGAAATACAGAATCTCTGCACCAAGTCAAGAATGCCGGATGCAAGAGCACCTGTTAGGCAGCAGAGGGAAGGAGCTGCTGCTGAACTGAGAGCTGGTGTCAGCTGATGCTCATTCACAAAACCGAGGCAAGGGGCAGTAATGGACTCAGACCAAGGCGCTGTCTCAGGTCACCATGCTTCCAACCATCAGAAGAGGTGGACGGATACTGAGGGAAATGGATCCAGCTCTGCTCTCTGGTTCCAGTTCCAACAAGGGCAGGGCAGGTTGGAGTCTTGATGCCTAGCTAACTGTCCACTCTCACAGAGAGAGAACCAGTCCTTATAAGCATCCCAGAACACATGAGGAAAACCCTCCTCCCCCAATAAACCTGGATTCCTCTACTGCAGAGGGTCAGCCAAGGTGAGCCAGAGAAGGGAGGAAACAGGAGAAGAAACACAACACAGTTCGTGCTTCCTCTCGATAAGACAATTTACATGGACTTTCTCTTTCCTCCTGAAAAGAGTCTGGACGGAAGTATTCTTTTCTCCACTTGAGAGGCCACAAAACTGACTCTGGGGAGGTTTACCCACTTCTCATAGCCAGTGACAATCAGAGCTAGACTCAGCCCTGAGGTCTTTGCAGTTACAAATCTGGGAGTTCTCTCCCCACACATCTTTGCTCCCAGACCCTGCCCTTGGCCATAAAAAGCTTCCAGTCTGCTAGTGCTGTGGGTCCAGTGATGTCACACTAGCTTGCTAACCTTGGACTGAAACTCAGAAATCCTGTAATTCCCCTGAGCCTCTAGACACCAGGACCGTCAAATCAAATCAACTGTCCAATGAGGTTTTTGTTTTTCTTTTCTGGGGATGTGTCACGCAGCATGTGGGATCTTAGTTCCCCAACCAGGGATCAAACTCATGCCCCCTGCCATCGAAAAACAATGTCTTAACCACTGAACCACCAGAACTTGAAACGTGACTTCTATTCCTAGCTCCCCTGACCAGGGGCATTTGTGATGTCCTCATTCTGAGAAGTGACATCTAAATGATAGAAGTCTTAGCACAGGACAGAAGAGATTCTTTTAGATGGAAGGAGGCTGTTGCAGCACCCCTCAGCTTCATCCAGCTGCACCTGAACCCACACCTGGGCCTGCAGGCCACCGGCACCCTCATGGGTCAGTCCTGGTCAGGATCACCAGATGCCAGGCTAGGTCACTGGGTATTAATCATTGCCAAGGGGGAAGTTAAACTGAAAACCGGTTCATTAACGATTAAGCTTCCTCTCTGTAGCCCTCAGGGAAGGGGAGCTTGGGTGGAAGGCAGGGTCTTGTGTCACGAGATCTCCTCCTGTCAAAGTCTTCCCAGAGAGTCTATGGTGAGCAGCAAGGGTCCTGGGTTCGAGTCCTGGCTCTGTTCTCGACCTGCCAGGGGACCTTGGACGGGACACTTCCCCTATCTGAGCTTCCAAGTCCTCCTCTGACACATGGAGAAAATTCCACTGGGTTCCTTGTGACACATTAGCGTACATTGTCCTAAGAATAGTGTATATGTATTTGCTCTTCTCCATCTATAATAGTTCTGTACCCTCCGGGTTCCCAGTGCAAGTACACTTAATTTTTCACATCTTCATGGCCATGGAAATTCAGTTCAGTTCAGTTGCTCAGTCGTGTCTGACTCTTTGCGACCCCATGGGATGCAGCATGCCAGGCTTCCCTATCCATCACCAACTCCCAGAGCTTACTCAAACTTACGTCCATCGAGTCAGTGATTCCATCCAACCATATCATCCTCTGTTGTCCCCTTATCCTCCCACCTTCAATCTTTCCCAGCATCAGGGTCTTTAACTGTTCGCATCTTCACTGCCATGGAAAGTTGGTGGCAAATCACAACTCCATCATGAAACCTGGGGTGCAGAGACTCACACTCTCCTCTTTGCTCCCCGCACCAGCCAGGCAGATCTCTGACCCCAGAACATGCCCAGTTTGCTCTCCAGGCACTGGCCAAGTTAAATCTGGAGGGAGTTCTTTGGAGCCCAGTAATGCACAAGAACCAAAATTCCCCATTTGGCCAAATCCAGGCAACTCCTTTTGGATCATCCCATCCCATTGGGACCTGCTAAAACCAAAGCTTTGCACGGGACCTTCACAAATGTTGATCCAATACCAAAGCAATGACACAATATATAATCAAGGAGACTCCTAAACCCTTTGTATTCTACACAAGGCACCAGGATGGTGCCAGGGCTCTAGTGGCAATCCCAAATGGAAGTGACACCATATGTACCCTGGTTTGCAACCAGAAATGTCCATTAAGGTGAGACATCTGATGACCAGTGGTGAACAATGACAGATTTTGAAACATTAGGATAATAAGATGAGAGGGGTAGTTGGGATTGGCAACCAATTTCCTCTTTTTTCAGTTGCTCTTAACCAAGCTTTCCAAGAAGTGAGTCAATCACTTTTCTGTCTGTAGATGGCAGCACTGGCCCCTTTCACACCCCAAGGGGGACCATGGTTTTCACTTGAGAACATGTGTTCCTGAGAACGGGGTAGAATAAGGATAAAATAAGAGGAACTAGCTTCACAGCAATTAGCCTCGCCCACTTAAGATGTGAGCATATCTGACAGAGTCACAAAATTCCCGAAGCCTCGCTCAGGATCCTAGCAAGACACCCCAGGTCACCAATAACTGTCTAAACAACCACTGCAAGGGGTCCATGAAACGCAAGGGTTTTCCCCAGAAGTGCATCAGGACCCACAGCACCCAGCTGGAGCAACCTTGAACAGGAGAGCACAGACAGGCAGCAAGCTGCCCCTGAGTCTGTTCCGAGGCAGCCCGGAGTGTCTCGCCCCCAGGCATTGTCCCAAACTCCTGTTTACTGAGTGCTCTCTACGTGCCTGTCAGGTGGCTGAGTGCATTGCCGGCACTGTGCCATCTACCCCTCAAGATGCGCACTCCTTCCATTTACTTCACAAAGAGGAGACAGTGGATCCAAGAGGGTAACCATCACCTGACAAAAGTGGAAACCGAGTGAGTGGAGGACTTCTGTTCAGGATCATGTGCTAGGTCACCAGCCAAGCAGGGCAGGAACCTAGGCACACCCTGGACCGAAAGCTTACTGAAGCAGCCGGCAGAAGAGGAGGACAGAGCCACTGAAATGAGCAGGGAGGAAGAGAAAGAGGGCGATGGTCTCGGGACACATCCGACACTTCCTCTGAATACTGTCACCCCCAACTGAGAAAGTCGGGGGGAAAGGGAGTCAGGACCACCCCTCAGATCCATCCAGTTCTGCCCTGAAGGAGCTGTGTGGCCTCAGGCACGTCCCTTCACCTTTCTGAGCATCCAAAACCTTCCCCAAGCAGGTGGTGAATATCTAATGAGACAACGGCAAGGAAAAAGAAAATAAAAAGCTTTTAAAAGTATAAAAGCTCTCCTGGAGGTATTATTATTAATTATTATTATCATCATCATCATCATCATCTTTCTCAGTTATTAATCACCAGTTACCTGCAAGGGATCTGTCATCCAGGAATATCTCTAAGCCCTTCTTGAATCTGTTTATATTTCTAGTCGGCAGCACCTTCCTTGCTTTTGATCCTCAGCCCCCAACCCGGGGAGCCACAGGCAAAGTCCTCTGCCTAGAGGCCCGGGTTTGAACGGCTTTTCTCAGTCTCTTGTGGATTCTGTCACCACCAACTGGATTTAGTGCAATTCAGCCTCACTTCCTCCCCCAAACCCCATTTGTAAGCCCTGATCTGTGTTAGGATCTTAGGAAAGCAGAGAGGAAGAAAGAGGCCTTGCCTTCTCAAATCATCCCACATAAGACTACATGTCCCCCATAGGGTGGAAACATAGGACTTCTTCTTAAGCGCCTATACTTGAGCTTAGAACAAGGTCCAGACTCCACAGGTCTAGAGCCCACCTGCTCTAGAAGCCCCAACCAGGGCCCCACCTGCTCTTGAAGCCCTTTTTCCTCTTTAAACCAGAGGCAAAGGACTTGGAAACCTTTCTCAAGGACTGCACAGCCCAGAAATATAAATCAAGCTCAGTTAACTTTGATACCTACCTGGAACGAGCTGCGCAGATTTCAAGTCAAGTCAAACATGGTGAGGTCCTAGCCTCAAGAAGTTCATGGCCTGGTAGGTGAGATCAAGGCACGAAACAATGATCTTGCAAGGCAAGACTAGCTGAAGGTTTGTCTAGAGGAGTCAAGAAAAACAGTTTAGGGGAGAGCCTACCTAGCCTGTGACAGTCAGGAAAGTTTTTATGAAGAAGGGACACTTGTATTTGGTGCTAAAGAATAAACAGGAGTTTGGCAAGTAGAGAAGGTGGTGAGTCAAAGGGAAGAAAGTCTGGAGCAGGGAGAACATGAACACTGTGTTCACTGGTCAGAGCAGAGAGTGACCCACCTGGGTGAGAGCCACTGGATGCATAGTGCTGCCTGTCACTGAAATTGACAAATATCCTCTCTGATCTTCAGAAAAAAAGCCCTATCAACAATTGATGTCTGGCCGCCTAAGAGAACTTCCTGAACTTCCCTTCAGTTCAGTTCAGTTCAGTCACTCAGTCGTGTCCGATTCTTTGCGACCCCATGAATCACAGCACGCCATGCCACCCTGTCTATCACCAACTCCCGGAGTTCACCCAAACTCATGTGCATCAAGTCGGTTATGCCATCCAGCCATCTCATTCTCTGTCGTCCCCTTCTCCTCCTGCCCCCAATCCTTCCCAGCATCAGGGTCTTTTCCAGTGAGTCAACTCTTCGCATGAGGTGGCCAAAGTATTGGAGTTTCAGCCTCAGCATCTGTCCTTCCAATGAACACCCAGGACTGATCTCCTTTAGGATGGACTGGTGGGATCTCCTTGCAGTCCAAGGGACTCGCAAGAGTATTCTCCAACACCACGGTTCAAAAACATCAATTCTTCTGCCCTCAGCTTTCTTTATAGTCCAACTCTGACATCCATACAAGACTACTGGAAAAACCATAGCCTTGACTAGACGGACCTTTGTTGGCAATGTCTCTGCTTTTTAATATGCTGTCTAGGTTGGTCATAACTTTCCTTCCAAGGAGCAAGCATCTTTTAATTTCATGGCTGCAATCACCATCTGCAGTGATTTTGGAGCCCCCAAAAATAAAGTCTGATACTGTTTCCACTGTTTCCCCATCTATTTGCCATGAAGTGATGAGACAAGATACCATGATCTTCATTTTCTGAATGTTGAGCTTTAAGCCAACTTTTCACTCTCCTCTTTCACTTTCATCAAGAGGCTCTTTAGTTCTTCTTCACTTTCTGCCATAAGGGCAGTGTCATCTGCATATCTGAGGTTATTGATATTTCTCCCGGCAATCTTGATTCCAGCTTGTGCTTCTTCCAGCCCAGCGTTTCTCATGATGTACTCTGCATATAATTTAAATAAGCAGGGTGACAATATACAGCCTTGACATACTCCTTTTCCTATTCGGAACCAGTCTGTTGTTCCATGTTCAATTCTAACTGTTGCTTCTTGACCTGCATACAGGTTTCTCAAGAGGCAGGTCAGGTGGTCTGGTATTCCCATCTCTTTTTCCACAGTTTATTGTGATCCACACAGTCAAAGGCTTTGGCATAGTCAATAAAGCAGAAATAGATGTTTTTCTGGAACTCTCTTGCTTTTTCGATTATGACTTCCCTTAGGCAAGGTCTTTGCATGTCTTGGGTTGTGCAGACTGCAGAAGCTGGCATCAATGTATTCTCAACCCCAGGTCAGTGTTGTGTCTTTACTAAGACTATCGGTCTCAGAACGTCCCTAGAGAAAAGGGCTTCTCAAATGTACCCCTTTCTACCCCTTAACTGCAGGTGAGGAAACTGGGGAAGAAGCCCCTTCCTCACAAGTCAGGGACAGGGGTGGGAATGGAACCCAGCCTCCTGGCCCTCCACTCCCCTCTGCTTCCATGATGAGGTAAAGCTCACCCAACCCGACGGAGGAAAGCTCCAGACACGTTCAAGGTGATTGTAACAGTAGCATTTGTAGGCAAATTATATTCCATGAGCTAATTAGGCAGGGATCGGGGCCCTTGGCCATAATTAATATCTTGTCCCTAACAACTTAATCCTGGGTGAGATCATAGCAAGGATCTCCTCTGAATGCTGAAATTCTTTCCTCCAACAAATCACCTATATAAATACATATATTTTAATAGCAGCAATTATAAAGTTCTCTGCCAACTTATGGGGCTGTTTAACATTCCTGGACTGAGGCCACAGTTTTTTCCCCCATCTCCTCCCTCCCCACAACCAAAGCTTAATGAATAGTGACTCTTTTGTGGCTCTGCGTTCCATTTAACCAATATCTCCTACCCGATGGGTCTTCGCAGGAAGTTAATAAGCAGTCTGGGAGGACTGCCTGAGGAGGTCCACGAACCTGATCGTTAACTGCAAGGCCTAATCAGCATGTGCTTCCCACCCAGAGTCCCCTACAGCTACACAGCCCCGGTCCCCCAGTAATGGATGGAAAATCGGCGATTTCCTGACAGTTAGCAACCAATTTTCCACCAATTAGAAGAGAGACTGTGGTCCCTGGAGGAAGCTGGATGGGTCCACCGCACAGAGCTGGGACCGGAAAACAGATGATCCTAGGAGCATCAGGGAGCCAAAGTCCTGGGGACAGGGGACCCCTCCCTCCGCATGTCTTTCTGGATCAGCTTTGGTTTCTATCAGGGGAAGGCGACTTCGGGGACAGGGGCTGCCTGCCAGGGCACTTCCCTCTGAGCTTGTCTCATTCAGAAACCCTTTTATATGATAAACCATCCCCCTTTCTTCTCCTGGGCCAGCAGACATGGGTTTCGGCTGGGTGTCTTTCCTCAGTGCCCAGGACAACCGAGAAATTCCTCCAAGGCAGTTGATGTGGAGACTTAAGAAAGCATAAGCTCTGGAGTTGAACAGTTATGCCTCAAAATTCTGAATTTGTTTCTTTTCCATCGTGTGTGACCTTGGGCCAAATACCTAAATTCTCTGGGCCTCAGTTTCCTCATCTGTTAAATGGGGCTAGCCATATCACCTACCAGATATGACGATTATGAGGATTAAATGAAATAATGTGGGTAAAGTCCTTCACATCACAGTAAATAGTGTTCAATATAGAGGGGCTATTATTCTTCTTCCTATTACTATGTTGATAATGTACAGGACTACTACTAACTGATATCAGCAAGCGTGTGTCGAGCATTGTGCTAAGCACTATGAGATCACTACCCAAGACATCCTTAGACATTTCTCTAGTTTGTTGGCCCCGCCCCCATCATCTTCCATCTGCTCTTGCACCCCTCCAGCTCATCCCCCGCAAAAGTGCCAGTGATTTTTCTAAAATACAAGCTTGATTGTGTTCTCATCACTAGCCAGATTAAGATCCCACGGTGGCTTCTGCAGCACAAGCGCCTTTCCTGAGCCATCTCTTCCCTGCTTACTCCTCAGTTTTAGCTCTCCCCCTTCCCTGCCCTGTTTCTTATCATTCTTTAATTCCCTCAGTGGAATATCAGACCCACATTTGCAATGAACGTGAGGATGCAATGACATCACAAAGAAAGCGCACCGAGTAGGTGCGTAAGAAGCTGGATTCTCCCCTGCTCCATGCCGCAGCATGGTGCCCAAAGAAGCTGAGAGATGGCATTGCCAACAGGCTTTCAAGTTGTGAGAGAGAGACAAGGTCACCCTCAGCATCACTTCGGCATTTATTGGACTTGACTGTGTTCTAAATTCTCAGGTAATTGGCCATTCTCACTTGGTAATTATAACTGAATCAGACTCAGCCTTTGCCTCAAAGAGCTCAGTCTGTGGGGAACAAAATACCAAAAGGGAACTTAACAAGTACTTACTCTATGCCAGACACTCTGCTCAGAAACTGTACGTGGATTATCTCGTGGGATTATCTGATTTGATCTTCTTAAGAGCTTCAGGAGCAGGGTTAACATATAATTTATCACACAAACTAAGACACTTCTGGGAGTGAGGGGGCCCTATTAATAGCTACATGGGACAATAGGCATAAACTTGGGGCCATCCCAGGCATGTCTGGATAGATGGATGTCCTGTCTCCAAAGTATATATCCTTTTTTAAAAAAATTCATTTTGGTCACTCCATACAGCTTGCAGGATCTCAGTTCTCCGACCAGGGATTGAACCTGGGCCACTGCAATGAAAGCCCAGAATCTAACCACTAGGCCACCAGGGAATTCCCAGTATATCTGTATTTTAGAGGCTTTAGGAGAATAGGGACTTTGCCCACATTTACATCCTTCTCAGAGACAGGGGCTCAAACCAGGCCCTCTGATTGCAATCGCTGGGGACAAATAATATGCAAAGTGAAACAGAATGTTTCCTAAGAGGAGAAGGGAGAGAGGTGGCTCCAGGCTTGAAGGCCAAGTGGGAAGGTTGGGCAGCAAACCGGAAGGGCTGGGGGGGGGGGGCGGGCACACATGAACTGAGGGCCAGAGGGCATTTGGGTTTTCGGAAAGCAGATGGGAAAGTTAAGAAAGTTGTGCAGGAGGGAATGGTACAGTGAGTGGAGGAGGGAGCAAACAGGCAAGGAAGGAGGGAGGCAAGAAGGGCAGGAGCTGGAGTCTAAGTTGGAGACATGGCCACGGCCCCAGGCGAGGGCTGATCAGAGAAGTCGGGAATGCTAGCTGCGAGGCCCCGCTCTGCCTCCATCACACACTCGGTACCCACTGCTCACTCTTGGGACACAGTCACCCCACAGCCCTCAGCGAGCTTCTGATTCTCTCCTTTTCCAAACGCACCTGCAGTCCCCCTGCCTCTCCCAAAGCAGCTAGAAAGCCCTTGGCCTCATGTCCCCTCCAGAGGAGTGAAGGACCGCGGAGCTCCCTGCCCCTATGCGTTCTCCAGATTTGGGCAGGGCAGGACAAACCCGCGTCACAGAGCTGAGGCTCCAACAGCATCCTCTTTTTTCAGACTTTGCTTGTTTCTCAGACCCCAATGCCCATCCCTGCTTCCCACCACTGCCAGTCTTGCCCATTAGAGCCTGTTCTAGGTGGTAGCATCAGCTCCAGCTCCTTGTGCACAGAATCCAGGACCATGATGTTGCTTCCCCAGAGGAAGTTCCTGAGGGCCCAGAGCTGCTGGCTTGACAACTCAGGCAGTCACTAGATTCCAGGCTCTGGAACTGGGAGGGAGGCTGTCTCGTGTCTGTCCTGAGAGAGACTCCACGTGCAGCTTCCACTGACCTGCAGGCTCAGGCAGGTGATGCTTGTACTGGTGGAAAAGGAGCCCCTCACCCTTGAGGGCCAGGCTTGAGGAGCGCCCAGTGGCGCCTCCACCTCCTGCACTTCCTCCTGCTGCACAGGGAGCTCAGCCGTGCACCTAGCTCTGCCTTCCTCAGCCTTCAGAAGTCAGAACCTGCACCAGCTCTGCCCAGTCCCACTCACCCAGCTCCCAGCTCATAGCTGAGTGACAACACATGGCTGATGGTGACCCTGCTCCAATCTCACCCCTCTGGGCCACTTTCACACCTTTGCCAGAAGGATTGTTCTAGCAAATTGAATCGCTCACTCAGTGGCTTCCCATCGCCGACAAGAGAAGCACTCAAGCATCTTCACATACAGCTGTGGGGGGCAGGTCCAGGCACAGCCCAGCTCTCTAATTTTATCTCCGTATAGTCTCCTCACTATCACCCATAGCCCTTCATTGAATCACTTCTTCATTCTCCAGTATGTGCTGAAGACCTTCTTCATGCTAAACCCTATGCAGGGTGCTGAGAATCAATCATGAAATGATTCTAACACTCAATTCCAACATGGCAGGGGTGGGGCAGGTGGCATCCCACAGCACCAAGCAATTCTCCAACACCATCAGCTGGGTGTCCTACAATCAAACTCCATTCTGACAACACCTGCCTGGAGGCAGTGGCAGATTCCACAGGGTAAGGGCTAAGTCCCACAAGACTGCCCCCCACTTCAGAGGCCACTTGCAAGTCTAGGCTTCACTGTGCTTCCAACCATCTGCCTGTAAGTTAGAGGTTTCCATGACTCCCTCCTTGGGTTCAATTACTTTGCTAGATGGCTCACATAACTCTGGGATCCTGTTTACTCACTGGATTACCCATTTATTACAAGGAATATTAAAGAATAGGAACCAACAGCCAGATGAAGAGATCCATAGGGTAAGGTCTGGAACAAAGGAGCTTTTCTGCCTCCACAGAGTCTGGTACCCAGCACAGTGAAACGTGGAAGTGTACTGGTTCACCAACCTGGGAGCTCCAGGAATCCAGCTCTTTGGGATATTTATGGAGGCTTCATTAGGCAGGATTGGTTGAGTCATTGGCCACCGGAGATAAATTCAACCTCCAGCCCTCCCCTCTCCCCAGAAATCAGGGGGTGGAACTGAAAATTCCAATCGTGCAATCCTGTAATTGCACGATTGGTTCCACTGGCAACTAGCCCCTATCCTGAGGTGCTTTCCAAAATCCATCATATTAACATAAACCCAGTTATCATGGAACAAGGCATCTTGAATAACAGGACACCCATTTCACCTTGATGGCTCTGAAATGTTTGGTTTCAGGACGAGAAACCATATATTATGATAAAAGATGCTCCCATTGCTCTTATCCTCCAGGAAATCCCAAGGGTTTGGGGAGCTGTGAGCCAAAAGCAGTGGATGAAGACCTAAATTATATGGGAATTATACTTTGGTCATCTGAATGTCCAAATATCTAAATCACAACAGCATGCTGCCCATTCTCCAGCATCCCCATGCTGCCCAGGCTGCCCCTCCCAACCTCTCCTACCTGCATTCTCTTGATTATTCTCTAGGATGGAGGGCAGGAGCCTCCATCCACACCCTTCTCCAGGTTCCCACAGGCTCTTATCATGGTCTGTTTGGACGTTTCCTGATTAGATTGGAGCTCAGCAAGGAAGGGGCTTCCTTGGTGCTCAGATGGAAAAGAATCCTCCCATAATGCAGGAGACACGGGTTCAATCCCTGGATTGAGAAGATCCATTAGAGAAGCAACCCACTCCAGTACTCTTGCCTGGAGAATTCAATGGACAGAGGAACTTGGTGGGCTATAGTCCATGGGATTGTAAAGAGTTTGACACAACTGAGAGTGACTAACACTTTCACTTTTCTCATATTTTCAATAAGGAGATGAATTTGAATCAATCTTATGCCTCTCACAACAAAATACATTTGTCATCCTTCTCAGTTCCTTTATCCCAGGGTTTACATTTTCATTATTTCATGGCCCTCTCCACCACCCCTTTGCCTGCTGCTAGAACTTAGAACACTTGTGTGTGTGTTAGAAAAAGGTGCCCTTTCCTCTGGTTGGATGCAACTCCTCGCTAAAGTGTGTGTCTTGTGAGCAGAGCCCTGGCTGCTTCTAGGCCCCAGTTGCTGCTGGTTCCAGCATCTTCATGCAGGACACACCTAGACAGTCAGATGCATCACTCCCCACCCCACCAAGATGCTCATCCAGTTATTTTGGGGGGACCACTCTCAATTAGAAGTCACATTGACATCAGAAGGCTAATGACCTCCCACCTGCAAACTACCTCTTCTAAAAAGAAATGTTTATGGGGAAATTTTGAAGCAATCATGGGAATTGTAGATATTCTGCACACCGGTTGGAAGGTGTGTCAGACAGGCGCCTGTCCAGCCAACAGCACACGCCACTACTTGAGCGGATGCTGCTCCTGGGAAGGGCTGGACCAGTGTCCCACTGGAAGGACTTTCAGTCACATCACTTCCTCCCTTTCCCCTCTTTAGTCTTAGTGTCTCGGCTTCTGAGATCCAATGTCAAAGCTCCCTTCCCAGCTTCTATACATTTGCACCCACAGAGGCACACACGTGCACACACCCACACACCCACATGCTCACTCCTGTAATTATTCACTGAAACGGGCTCTGAGAGTCATGCTCCGGAGCTCACTTGCCAGAAAGAACATGATCTTAGGACCAAGTCAAAAAATGATGGAGGGTCATTTGGAAACGTGTAGAAATATCAAATCACCGTTTTGTACCAGAAACTAACATAATGTTGTAGGTCAATTATACTTCAAAAACATACTAACTCATAGAAAAAGAGATCAGATTTGTGGCTACCAGAAGTGGGAGTTGGAGGGGAGGGAGGAATTAGATGAAGGCAGTCAAAAGATACAAACTTCCAGTTATAAGCACTAGGGATACAATGCACAGCATGATAAAGCTAATTTAGCACTGCTCTATGTTATTCCCTGGTGGCTTAGATGGTAAAGCATCTGCCTACAATGCGGGAGACCTGGGTTTGATCCCTGAGTCAGGAAGAAACCCTGGAGAAGGAAGTGGCAACCCACTCCAGTATTCTTGCCTAGAAAATCCCATGGACGGAGGAGCCTGGTAGAC
This sequence comes from Moschus berezovskii, assembly GCF_049115385.1. Taxonomy (NCBI): domain Eukaryota; kingdom Metazoa; phylum Chordata; class Mammalia; order Artiodactyla; family Moschidae; genus Moschus; species Moschus berezovskii. The sequence continues at coordinate 22,792,766 of NC_142463.1, read as the reverse complement.
TATATAGTCCATGGGGTCGCAAAGAGTTGGACATGACTGAGTGACTTCACTCACTTTCACTATGTTATATATAAAACATATATAGAGTTTTAAATGTTAGAGTAAATCTAAGAGTTCTCAACACAAGGAAAGCATGTTTTTTTGTCTATTTCTTTAATGTTCTATCTCCATGAGATGATGGGTATTAAGCTATTGTGGTGATCGTTCCATGATGTATGTAAGTCAAGTCATTATGCTGCACACCTGAAGCTAATACAGTGCGATATGTCAGTTGTATCTCACGGTGCCATCTACAAAAACACTGAATCATTGTGCTGTGCACCGGAAACGAATACAGTATTGTAAATCAGCTACACTTCCATTTTTTTAAGAGACATGAAAAAATAGAACGTTGAAAGAAGATTTTTAAAATAACTTGAAAGAGTATGTATCATTAAAAATCTTTAGACACATATACACAGTAAACTGTCTTAATGGATGGACAGAGGGATAGATGGATGGGCAAATGCCTGATAGAGCAAATCTAGCAAAATGTTAACATTTGTGCTTCTAGGAGGTAATGTATGGGTAATCACTATATAGTTCTTTCATCTTTTAAGCTTGGAATTTTTAATGCAGTGTTGGAGGAAATATAAATGTACTAAATGAAATAACGTTTAATATTTAAAACTTGGAAAAACTATGTCTCAATAAAACTAGAAAATATATATATATATATCCCTCCAAAAAAAAAAAAAATAGTGGAGGATGACAGAAGTCCCTCTGAGCCCTGCCACGGTTAAGTTCACCTGGTGTTCACTCTGGCACATTAGGTGGCAAGGCTTAGGCAGACCAAGGCAGCCCATCACTGACATGATGGAGTCCTTTGTTCTAAGAGAAAGCAGCTCAGGGAAGAGCAGGCGTTGGGTAAACCTGATGTCTCCGTCTCCCAACCTCTCAGGGCTCTCCTGGGAAGAGGAAGCAGAGACACTCTGGTGGCCCAGAGAGAAATAGGACCAATGAGGGCTGGCAGTTTAGGCAGAATTTTACTCAGTATTAACTTCCTGGGAGGCAACTTTTGGAGGTAGAAAACTCATGGTCATGAGGATGTGGAAGCAGCCACTGGATGGCCAGTGTCGGGCTGACCTTGAAGACCTTAAGATGTGAATATCATTTTGTTTCATAGTCTAGGATTCTGTGAATCTAAGACTCCACATTGCTCATTATTATCAGATTCCATTACTATATGATCTTAAGAGTTTTAAAACTCAGTGCCTCATAAATGCTAAAGTTTTATTATTCCTTGATTCCAGAACCTGAGAAATTTAGAACTATAAAGCTATCTATCAGATGCAGTCATTTGTGTGGATCTCTTTGAAAGATACATTGAGTACATGCTTTTCACCAGGTACTCTTTGGGAGCTGCTACTGCTACTGCTGCTGCTAAGTCATTTCAGTCATGTCCGACTCTGTGTGACCCCATAGACGGCAGCCCACCAGGCTCCCCCGTCCCTGGGATTCTCCAGGCAAGAACACTGGAGTGGGTTGCCATTTCCTTCTCCAATGTGTGAAAGTAAAAAGTGAAAGTGAAGTCGCTCAGTCGTGTCCTACCCTTAGCGACCCCATGGACTACAGCCTACCAGGCTCCTCCATCCATGGGATTTTCTAGGCAATAGTACTGGAGTGGCTTGCCATTGCCTTCTCCGACTCTTTGGGAGCACTTTACATATATTATCTTGTTTAATCCTCATAATGTGCCTGTAAGTTATGTACATTTATTGTCCCTATTTTTCAGATGAGGAAACTGAAGCTCAGAGAGGTTAAGTGACTTACCCAGGACTAGAGAAGTAGTATACAGTTGCCCTATGATGAAACCCTAGGGTCCGTATTCAGGGCCACTGCCTTAGGCTGCCTTCCTCTATTATAAAAGGAATACACCCAGAAGGATGGAGGGGCTCTGACCCAGCCCAGGGCTGAGTTATGTGTCCTCAGCTCAGCTGCACTCCACTGGCCGCTCTGAGTCCCAGCCCTTGGGGCTTCCCTTCCTTTCCCACCTTTCCAGGGAGTGTTCCCTCCACAATCTCAGGTCCTGAATTCCCCAGGCAAAGCCAGCCACATTCTTTGGGCTGGAGTCCAAGTTTATTTAAGAAGAGGAAAATGTTATTATGGAAATTACAACAGCTTTACGAAACAGAGCGTCGCTGTATCAATTCAGGACCACAAGAATGCTCATCAACTTAATAGCTTCCTGTTGGGAGCCTTTCAAGCTACGACTGAAACTGGCAGGCATCGGGGCATGGGAGTGGGGCCAAGAAACTGGGTGACACCGCACTCCGCCCCCTGCCCTCAGGATGAGTGGCAGAGTCCCAGCAGGAGACCACAGGGGACCCCTCCCTGCCTGCTCCTGCCTGCATCCCTGAACAAGACTGCAGCTTGGGCTTCCCATTCTCAAAGGTGGAGCCACAGTGGTGATGGTGGTGGTGGTGATGTGTGTGTCTCCAGGTAGCAAGCAAGGAGGAGAAGCCTGTGGCCCCTCTTTCCACCCACCCCATTCCACACCCATAGCCTGACTCAAGTACAAACACAGTTGTGATCCTTAGACCTTCTTCCAAAGCCAATGTGGAAGGTCTGTGGCTAGGTCCCTGATAAGGACAGGCTTTAAAAAAGGGACTGCTTTCTTTAACTCCTAAGCCCAAGGAGAGAGAAAGCCAGGACTTAACTCTTTTTATCTTTAAAAAAAAAAAAGAGAGAGAAGAAAAGAAAACCATTAAAGTGAAATTCCTGGGGCTGAGAGCAGCCAGGAGTCTGGCACGTGTCTCCTCCTGGGTAATTATCTGGCATTTAGCACCTCTCTTCCCAGCACTTGTAATTAGCAGGGAAATTAAGATGCTGTCATCCTACCTCCCAGCTTCTCTCTGCTATGCCCAGAGGCCCAGGGAGAGGCCCAGAGAGGGGAGGGTATCAGTACACCAAGAATTGAGACTAAAACTCAGGGAGGACTGAGAGGGGACATTTGACAGGAGAGTAGCGGTGGGTCCTTGAGGGAGCACTTCCTGCCACCTGCAGACACAGACATCTCTTTTGTCTGAATTCCTGGAGTGTATGCAAGGGGACTATGCTCTCTCCCACGGGATGCTGTTATGGCTCTGATGGAACGACTAGGTTTCAGTGTGGTGTCATTGCCTTCACCAAGATTTTCACGGAGGCTCTTTGGTGCCCACCTCGGTGCTGGACCCTGAGATCAGGGATGACTCAGATCCACCCGGGGTTGTAGATGGTCCCCAGGGAAAGGATATGGCATTTGGTTGGGGAGGGGGTACAACCATAACACAAGGCTGAAAGTGACAAGAGTTGAGGGAGGCAGGATCAGTTACAGAATTTGGAGGGACTTACTGAAGATATGAATTACTGAAATTCCAAATAATTTCATACAGCAACAGAAGATTAAACCAAGCATATGGGCTCCTCTAAGGGACTCCGTGAGCTGCATACTCATGAGGCCAGCCCTGGATCGAGGGCAGTATAGGTATCGCCAGTTAAGAAAGATTTATTTTTTTTCAAACTTTAAACTTTTTATTTTGTATTGGGGTATAGCTGATTAACAATGTTGTGATAGCTTCAGCTGAACAGTGAAGGGACTCTGCCATACGTGTATGTATATCCATTCTCCCCCAGACCACCTTCCCAGCCAGGCTGGCACATAACACTGAGTAGAGTTCCATATACTATACAGTAGGTCCTTGTTGGTTATTTGTTTTGAATATAGCAGTGTGTGTATGACTTGCCCAAACCCCCTAACTATCCCTTTTCCTCTGGTAACCAGAAGGTCATTTTCTGTGAGTCTCTTCTGTTTTGTAAGTTCATTTGTATCATTTATTTTTAGATTCCACATATAAGGAATACACATGGAATATTACTCAGCCATTAAAAAGAATGGAAAATGCCATTTGTGGCAACACGGATAGACCTAGAGAGTGTCATACTGAGTGAAGTAAGTCAGACAGAGAAGGGGAAATATCATAGGCCATCCCTTATACAAGGAAGACTTCTTAAAGGGTGCAGTATTTGAACTGGTCTGCTTCAAGAAGTCAGCTTTGCTTAACAGGAAAATTACCTTTACTCTATGTAGCCAGCTTTCTCATCCTTCAAGACCTCAGTCGATGCCCCCTCCTCCAGGAAGTCTTCCCTACTAACTCCATGCTGGAATAGGACTCTCCAGGCTCTCACAGCTCCACTCCTTCACCCCCTCCAAACCTGTGCTTCCCTAGACACCTCACCTATCTCACTCCAGTACAGATGACCCGTGTATACATCTGCCTCTTCAGCTAGCTCATGTGCTCTCTAAAGACAGGCCCATGCCTTATTCCTGTCTTCATTCTTGATGGCCCATGGAGGGCCTGGATAAGACAGGTGTTCAAAAGTGATTGAACAGTGAATGAATGAATGAACACCCCCAGAGGGAGCAACTTGAAAGAAGACTTGACTGTGCTTAGGGAACACAAGGATGAATGTTTATCCATGGGCCAAAAGTAAATTGGGATTTGATCAGAAAGGCCCTAAATGACAAGCCAAGGGAAGGGTTTGAGCTTTAACAGATGGATCTGGCTGCACTAGAGAAGATGGCTGGGAGTGGAAGAAGAGGGTGGGAGGGAAGGAGCTGTAAGCCAGGCAGAAAGAGCAGTCAGAGAGCTGTAACCATGATCCAAGCCAAAGGTCAGAGTGGCCTGGACCAGATAACAGCCATGGGAATGGAGAGAGGGGAAGAGCTGGATGGGAGCTTTGAAGCCCCAGCCACCCTGGTGGCAGCAGCGCTGGGTCACCAGCCAGCTATTCCAATTATTCATAGAAAATCAATCCCATTCCAGGGAGACGCAGATAAAACTCGTGCACAGTAATGGATGGAGAGCTTAGAGTGAGGAGATAAGAGGAGGCCCCGGGTGTGGGGTGATCAGGTGGGGCTTTGCAGGCGGGGGAGGAAGGTAAGAGGTTATCAAAACAGCCCTCAAATAGCAAAGGCTCAGAGCCGGTCTGCCCAGCTGTGACTGTGGAGGGACACACAGGCTCACCCCCAGGCCTGGGAGACCCAGAACTAGTGGTCCTTGGGCATTAGTCCCAGCAGCAGGGAGACTGATTGAATCTTGCTACCTTGAGATGATATTGGAGGTCTGATACCCTCTATTAGGAGACCGGGGGCAAGGGGCATGGATGTGGAACAGGCAGGGTACCCTCTGGGGCCCCTTTCAGTCCCAGCTTTCTGGGATCCTGAGTCCATGAATCACCACTGTGGCATTTTGTCTGTAGGATCAGGAAAAACATGGTCTGTTCTCCAGCACCAGGCAGGCACTGTGGGAGACGGAATATCGGAGCCTACTCACTCTAAGCTGGGCCACAAAGCCTGTGTCCCCATCAGCCTCAGTCCCACCCCGAACGCTGGAAAGGGATCACTGAGCTTCCCTTCCTCTGAGAAGGGAGAGAGAATATGGTTGTGAGAGAGCTTTGCCCCGGAGAAGAAAGGGAGGCTGAGAAACAGTGGTGCTTCCAAGAGCAGAGAGGGTCCAGGAGGATCAGCTGGTGAAGTAGAGAGAAACACTAAAATAAACAACCAATACTCACATAGTACCCGCCACTGTGACAGGCATTGTCCTGGATACTTTGTCTGAATTAGCCAGGGTCAGTCTCATAATCCTCATTTTCTAGAAGAGGAAACCAAGGCTGAGTTGAAGAAAAATTTCCGTAAGTTCCCACAGCTGGAGATGCAAAGCTGGACACTTGAACCCAGGCAGTCAGGCTCCCTTTTATCTCTGCTCTGTAATGATCTGCTTGCAAAGAGCTCACTCTGTTCCAGGCACTAGTGTCACTTGGCCCCTGGGAGAGGTTATCATCCCCATTTTACAGATGAAGAAGCTGAGGCTCAAAGTCTGCTTATAAACCCGTTTCCTAGAAGTAGCAGAGCCAGGATGTGACCTCACAGCTCCCTCGAGTCTTGCACCCCCACTCTAGGCTCTGCAGGACAGGGGGTCTGTTCAGTAGACCCTAAAGAAGCAAGCGATGGGGCATCTCCGGGGGAGGGCAGGGCCCAAGGGGTCCCCTTCCCACCCTCTTCAGACAGCTTTTCCTCACAGCTGGGGATGGAGGCAGCCGGAGGTGCGCCCGAGAGTCCCCATCTGCCAACACTCAGGCCTAGGAGGAGATAGCACTTTTTATCTCTGGGGCGAGTTCAAGAGTTTATTCCCACCCGGGCCAGTGGGGAGCCTGGTGCCCATTCTTGGAGGGTGTCCAGTGACAGGACAGAAGGGGGCACTTGGTCTCCTTCCCTGCCAACACACACTCCCCTCCACACTCCACCATCACCCAAGACCAACAGGAAACATCTCGGACAGAGCACTTGGGTGCAGACACTGGGTCTGGTGGTGCCCAAGGCTGGTTCAGAGCAGTCAGGGGTGGCTGGTGGGAGGGGCAGAGCTCTGGGGTCAGGCACTTAGGGGATAGAGGTGTGGTCCTGGCTTCACCACCTCCTCACTGTGCCACATCACACCGGGTGCTTTAAGCTCTGAGCTTCCAATTCCTCCCTTGAAAACTGAATTAGCATTTCTATCTAAGAGAGTTCTCCTCAGGGTTAAAATAGGGAAGATATGTATTTCAGCCACCTGGCTCACAGCCTGACCAATAGCTGGGTCCATGAGATCACCCCTCCTTTCTTGTTTGCAAAACATGAACTGACTCCAGTCATTGCAGCAAAGTCCGCTCCAGGATCCCAAAGACACAGCGGAAGAGCTCAACCCCCTCCTCAGGGTTCCTGGGGCTCCCCTTGCCCTGCAGAGGACGGGGCACACTCTCAGGACACTCAGGGCCCCCAGGGGCCTGCTGGCTACCTGTGTCCGGGCCTCATTTCCTGCCTCCGGCCCCCAGGTGACTCATTCTCCCTGAACAAAACAGGCCCTATCTTCGTTCCCCAGCATAGCCTTCAAGGACAGGCTCATCAGGCTTCCTTTCTGAAGCCGCCCCCGGGCCCCTGAGGGAGACTGACTCACTGGCTCCACTCAGCTCCCACAGCTCTGAACTTCACTCCGCTTTGTGCTGTGGGTCCAGCTCCCATGATCTGCCCCCCAGCACACTGTGAGCTTCTGCAGGACAAGACTGGGATCCCCGTCTCCTCGTAAAATGCCTGCCCGCTGCCAGATCTGTGCTCGGAAAATGTTATGTAATCAATTAGTTAACTAATGAAAGAGAATGTCCCAGGACAGGAGCATCTCTGGAGGAGCCTTTCATCCCAGGGCCTCATTTTTTAGATGAAGCGGCCTGGACGTGGAGGAGGCTGATATCTGGGGCGGGAAGGACAGGCCCTGGGCCCCACGGTGAGATAAGAGCAGGGGACACACTAAGAGGCTGCTCTCCACACCTGATCAAGTGTAGGGTGGTCAGTTCCGGTTCACAGTTAGACATCGACCTATAGGTGGCTCTCCACTGCCCCTTGAGGAAGTTCAAGTTTGTCATCGTGGCCTTCTAAGTCCCTTTGTGAGGTCGTCCCCATCAAGCCCTCACTTCTGCTTGTGAACCTGACTTGCTGTTCTCTATGCTGGGAACACCTGCCCCTCTGCCTGGCCAAAGCCTATAATCCTTCGGGTGGCCACTTAGATGTCACTTCTGCAGAAAATGCTCCCTTGTCCCCGTGTCCCTCTTCTTTGGTCCCCTGTGATCCCATCTGTCATACGAGGCTCTGATTGTTTACATGCCTCTCGTCTAGTGAGAGATTGTTTATCTTGTACCCCTAGTGCCCCGCCTGGAAGGAATATATGTGAGCGAATGGATGAATGAATGAAGTATAAGGACTGGATATCTGGGGAGGGGGTCGCCAGGTGGCTCAGTGGTAAAGAATCTGCCTGCAATGCAGAAGACATGAGTTTGATCCCTGGGTGGGGAAGATCCCCTGGCAAAGGAAATGGCAACCAACTCCAGTATTCTTGCCTGGGCAATCCCATAGATAGAGGAGTCTGGTGGGCCACAGTTCATGGGGTCACAAAAGAGATGGACACGACTTAGCAACTAAACAACGACATAAAGATTGGAACTCTGGACCACAGGCAGCCATATTCCTGATGGCAAGTTAACCCCAGGGCCTCGCGGAGGGTCAGGGGTGGGGAAGGCACTGATTTGGGAGGAGATAGAGAGCAGGGTGTGCTGTAGGACACCCTGCAGTGGCAAAACTGAGAGTGTTGGCCATGGAGGGAGTCATGTTCCCCAGAACCCAGGGGAAAATACCCATGATTTGCCTGAGCCCTCCCTTCTGTTCTGGTGGGTTATTTTGGCCCAGTGACCTTTGTTATTTCAGGCAAATCCTTCAATCACTGGGGAAGCATTTGGAAGGAAGAACACCCTTGGAAAAAAAATCACTCTGACCCATGTCCTGAGTGAATCTTTACTGCCCCGTCCTCTGGCAGGCCGAGCGGGGCCTGTTCTAGAAGGCTGGTGGGAAGGGCATCTGGACATTGCCAGATGGAGAAGGGGAGGCCAGGGAAGCATGGCTGTCAGATAACAGCGAAGACTCTGGGGAGAGGGAGAGCTGAGCCTTGGGAGTGAGTGGGGTATTTACGGTAAAAAAGACCTGGAAGGAATGCCAGTCAGAGAACCTGAGGCTTCCCATGAGTCCAGCCCCTTCACCACACATTCATTGCACTCCTCCTGCTTAGGCCCCACCTCAGAGAGCTTACAGTCTGGTGAGGGAGAGGAAAAAGCAAGAGATACTCAGGATCCAGCGTGAGAAGGGATGTGGCATGGAGGAACCCAGAGGGGCCTCTAACCCAGCCTCCTGGGGAAGTGGTAATTTAGCTGAAAATTGCACAACAAATAAGACCTGTTTTAATTTTCTTCTCTTTCTTCCTTTCTTCCATTCTCTCTCCCTCTTTCATCCTTTATTTTTTTCCTTCTTCCTTTCTTTCATTTTCCCCTTTGTCTACTCATTCTTTGTTTCATTCAAGTATTAAATGAGTCATCATGAAAGAACAACTATGGCATAAAAACTCCTCTTAGGCAGGGCTACACAACGTGAAGCGATCAGATGTGACCTCTGCCCACAAGAAAGTTATGGTCTGCTGGGGAGACACATAATAGAAATGGTCACACCATACAAACATGCACATACAAAACATCCCACAAACCACTGTTGTTCAGTAGCTCAGTTGTGTCTGACTTTTTTCTGTTTTTTCCAGTAGTCACATACAGATGTGAGAGTTGGACAATAAGGAAGGCTGAGCACTGAAGAACTGATGCTTTTGAACTGTGGTGTTGGAGACTATTGAGAGTCCCTTGGACAGCAAGGAGATCAATCAAGACAATCTTTCCAGACAATCTTAAAGGAAATCAAACCTGAATAGTCATTGGAAGGACTGATGCTGAAGCTGACACTCCAATACTTTGGCCACCTGATGCAAAGAGCCAACTCATTTGAAAAGGCCCTACAAACCACTATGGGTTTGAGAAAAAAGAAGTATTTAGTGAGGATCATTGCAAAAGCAAGAGAGTTCCAGAAAAACATCTATTTCTGCTTTATTGACTATGCCAAAGCCTTTGACTGTGTGGATCACAATAAACTGTGGAACATTCTGAAAGAAATGGGGATACCAGACCACCTGACCTGCCTCTTGAGAAACCTGTATGCAGGTCAGGAAGCATCAGTTAGAACTGGACATGGAACAACAGACTGGTTCCAAATAGGAAAAGAAGTACGTCAAGGCTGCATATTGTTACCCTGCTTATTTAACTTATATGCTGGGTACATTATGAGAAACACTGGGCTGGAAGAAGCACAAGCTGGAATCAAGATTGCTGGAAGAAATATCAATAACTTCAGATATGCAGATGATACCACCCTTATGTCAGAAAGTGAAGAAGAACTAAAGAGCCTCTTGATGAAAGTGAAAGAGGAGAGTGAAAAAGTTGGCTTAAAACTCAACATTCAGAAAACTACAATCATGGCATCTGGTCCCATCATTTCATCGCAGATAGATGGGGGAACAGTGGTTGACTTTATTTTGGGGGGGCTACAAATCCACTTCATGGGAAATAGATGGAAAAACAGTGGAAACAGTGTCAGACTTTGTATTTTTGGGCTCCAAAATCACTGCAGATGCTGATTGCAGCCATGAAATTAAAAGACGCTTGCTCCTTGGAAGGAAAGTTATGACCAACCTTGATAGTATATTAAAAAGCAGAGACATTACTTTGCCAACCAAGGTCCGTCTAGTCAAGGCAATGGTTTTTCCCGTGGTCATGTATGGATGTGAGAGTTGGACTGTGAAGAAAGCTGATCGCCGAAGAATCGATGCTTTTGAGCTGTGGTGTTGGAGAAGACTCTTGAGAGTCTCTTATACTGCAAGGAGATCCAACCAGTCCATTCTAAAGGAGATCAATCCTGGATGTTCATTGGAGGGACTGATGCTAAAGCTGAAACTGCAATACTTTGGCCACCTCATGCGACGAGTTGACTCACTGGAAAAGACTCTGATGCTGGGAAAGGTTGGGGGCGGGAGGAGAAGGGGACGACGGAGAATGAGATGGCTGGATGGCATCACCGACTCTGTGGACATGAGTTTGAGTGTACTCCGGGAGTTGGTGATGGACAGGGAGGCCTGGCGTGCTGTGATTCATGGGGTCGCGGAGAGTCGGACACGACTGAGCGACTGAACTGAACTGAACTGAACTGAACAAATTCACTGCAGATGGTGACTGCAGCCACGAAATTAAAAGACGCTTACTCCTTGGAAGGAAAGTTATGACCAACCTAGACCGCATATTAAAAAGCAGAGACATTACTTTGTCAACAAAGTTCTGTCTAGTCAAGGCTATGGTTTTTCCAGTGGTCATGTATGGATGTGAGAGTTGGACTATAAAGAAAGCTGAGCGCTGAAGAATTGATGCTTTTGAACTGTGGTGTTGGAGAAGACTCTTGAGAGTCCCTTGGATTGCAAGGAGATCCAACCAGTCCATTCTAAGGGAGATCAATCCTGGCTGTTCATTGGAAGGACTGATGCTGAAGCTGAAACTCCAATACTTTGGCCACCTGATGTGAAGAGCTGACTCATTTGAAAAGACCCTGATGCTGGGAAAGCTTGAGGGCAGAAGGAGAAGGGGATGACAGAGGCTGAGATGGTTAGATGGCATCACTGACTCAATGGACATGAGTTTGGGTCCAACTTTGAGAGTTGGTGGTGGACAGGGAGGCCTGGCGTGCTGAGGTTCATGGGGTCACAAAGATTCGAACATGACTGAGCGACTGAACTGAACTGAAAACATACCAGGCCTGAGATCTGCAGGAAGAACAGGAGTGTGAAGGCAGAGACTGAAGCAGAGCATCCAGGGAAAATAGAGCATGCATAAAGGCTAAGAAGTGGAGGTGCATCAGATGTTCAAGAAAACAAAAAAAGGTAGTGTATAGCAATCTATCGGAGCCTGTTCTTTGTGTCTGATGCTGGGGCAGAGTCTCAAGGAAAGAAGTTAAGATGGAATCCTGATGGTCCCATGGCCTCCAAAACCCCACCTTGGATTCTGGGGGTAGCCTGAGGAAGCAGGACCCCTCACTGTGGAGCTAAACACTCCCCTGGACCTGAGAAAAAGAAGCCAAAGGATGGTGTGGCAGGAGATGGAGGAACTGTAGACCAGCCCTGCCCCACGCCATGTGAGGGACTGACCAGTCACTGCCTGGGACCCTGCACTTGGAGTGTAGAAGACTGCTGTTTCGCTTCCTCCTTCTCAACCTCCAGGAAACCCTCTCCATGTGACTTGCACACCTGGGGTATGCAGCAGAGGGGATTCTGGGAAACATAGTTCTGGCATAGCTGACTTGATATGCTACAAATGCAACACAGGTATGCAGGGGCCAGATCATACTGGGTCCTGTCAACTTTGGATGATATTTGAAGAGAAGTGGGAAATGATATTTGATTTTAAGCAGAGGGATGGAGAATGGTATGGTCCATTTTATATTTTAAAAAGTCCCTTGGGGGAACTTCTCTGGTGGTCCAGTGGTTGGGACTTGGCCCTCCAGTGCAGGGGGTGTGGGTTTGAACACTGGTCAGAGAGCTAGAAGTCTTCCCAGGTGACTCAGTGATTTAAAAAAATCCTTCTGCCAGTGCTGGAGACACAGGAGACATGGGGCTAGTCCCTGGGTTGGGAAGATCCCCTGGAGGAGGAAATGGCAGCCCACTCCAGGAGCTTGCCTGGAGAATCCTGTGAACAGAGAGCCTGCGGGCTACAATCCATTGGGCTGCAAAGAGCTGAACACAACTGAGCACAGCACAGCACACAGGGAGCTAGGATCTCACATAACTCTCAGCTAAAAAGTCAAAACATAAGGTAGAAGCAACGCTGTACCAAATTCAATAAAGACTTTAAAAATGATCCATATCAAGAAAAAATATCTTTTAAAAACAGGTTACTTTTGGCTGCTATGTGAAGATTGGCTTAGAGAACAGCAAGACAGAAGCAGGGATTCCAGACAGAAGATTCCTGAAGGGATCCCAGCAAGAGAACATGGGGGTTTAGGTTCGAGGGTGGGGGCCTTGTCAGCAGAGTTGGAGAGAAGCAGGTAAATCAGAGTGATTTTAGAGTGGAGGTAAGAGAGAGGGAAAATGATGATCAGGGACGATTGCCCACAGCTAGTGGCAGCATTTACCACACTGGGAAGCATTAGGAGATGCGGGGTTTGGGGGACAGGGGTCTGATGGAAGATCAAGTTAAGGCTTTCAGGTAGAATCTGGAGGCTGAAAATCAGGATAGCATTCTGACTACGAGATGTATTTGAGAATAAACAGCACAGAGGTGGTGTCCTTGGAGGTGGACAAGGCCCCCTGAGGGCCAGGGTGCTGAGAAAGATCTTTCTGATTGTCATGCAGACAACCATGTGCAGGGTGATGCCAGAGATAAGAGAGACCAGATCTTGGTGACCAGCTGCAACTCAGGTAACTAAAATATCAGGTTTCTCTGCTTTAGGCTATATTGACTAAGTGAGGCAAAGTTATAGAGGTTCTGATGATCCAAAGTTCTGATTTCCTATTATGTCATGATGGGGGGGGGGTGGTAAGACCAATTTCCAAAGTTGCACAAATAAAACCCAAATGATTCCATATTAGTTCCTTTACTGTTACTGTGTTGGTGGATGTAATCACTGAATGGCTTAAAAGATACAGTGAATTTGGAAAATTAAAGGATTCAGAATTCAGAGTTCATGGGAACAAAGTCCTGTTGATTCCACCTCCACAGTCTCACAAATATATCCACTTGTCTCCAGTTCTGTTTCTGCTGCGGCAGCCCAGCCATCCTCCTCCTGCATCTGATTCACTGAACCAGTCTCCCAACTTGTCCCCAGACCCCTCTCCCTCTTGTCCATCTTCCATACAACGTGGCTGACGTGTCTAATTACATATGCAACCATGTCACTCCAGCCAAAAGCTCTCACTGGCTCCCACTGCAGGATAATGTTCAGCCCCCTCCACCTTCACGGGACCAGACCCTGCCTGATCCTGGGCCCTTCCTTCCCAGCCTCAGTTCCTTCCCATGTCCTGAACTCCCCTCCCCATCCCCTATTCCTTGCTCTATGCCAGGCATTCACGTGAAAGAAACAGCCCCTGCAGGGCTCAGAATGAACCCTGCCCTCTCCCTAGGATAGGCTTTTGCAGGCATTGCTCCTTCTCCCCAGAACAGGCCAGTTTCATCCCTACATTCCCTTAATCTAGCAAATTCTTGCTTAGACTTCAGAATTTTTGTCTGGCTCTGCCACATCTGGGTACCAGCCCACTCTGTCCCGTAGCTTTCTGTGGGCTTCTGTCAGAGAGTAGACTGCCTTGTATCATAATGCTTCCCTCTTTCTCCCCAAGTGAGACAGGGGCTCTTCCTTCCTCCCTTCCCTCTTTCCTTGTCTCTTTCTTCCCTCCTTTCTTTCTTTCTCTTTCTTTCTATCTTTCTTTTTCCCAGTTTTCGAAGTCTTTTTTTGGCAAGTATTTTAGGAAGGGAAGATTAATCCCACTGTTTCCAAATCCATGGAATGCAGAGCCGTACCCAAGGACACATTAAGTTCCTTGGTCTCTTGTGAAAGAGACCGCTGCTTTGGTTCCCTGTTATTCACAGATCCAGTCAAAAGCAAAAAACTTGTAGTCACCAATTCTTCAGGCTTAAACCATAGGCTGATTTATGTTTCAGCACTTTTGCCTGCATCACTGCTCTGAATGGTGTTCCTTCCAACTTGTGCGCAGAAGCCCCCTTGTACTGTGCTTGACTTGGATTCCACTGGCTTGGTCTCCCCAAGCGTCAGTCCCTCCAGATCATGGTCACAGCTGACCCTGTGTTCAAGCACTTCTCCACCTCCAGGAAGAGCGGGTGGTCTTTCAGGTCAATGCTGTGCTGCTTTAGAGGCTCCTCAGGGGCCTGAGGGAACTTCCTGGCCACGGGGCAGAATCCCATCAGCTCTAAACAATTGCAGGTCTCTCCCCACCTGGCCCAGCTACCTGCCCTCTGGCTGGCTGGCAGTGAAAGTGTGCTCCACATTGGTGGGGCCCCAGAAACTAGCAGAGGTGAGTGGTGGGGTGCACTACAGGGCCAGAGCCAAAAGCTATTTCTTCCTTTCTCTTTTTTGGCTATGCTGCATGGCATGTGGAATCTTAGCTTCCTGACCAGGGATTGAACCCACAACCACTGCACTGGAAACGTGCAGTCTTAACCACAGGTCCACCAGAGAAGCCCGTTTCTTATTCACTGCTACACCTCAGTGCCCAACACAGAACCCGGCCTGTGGGAGCTGTTGTTTTGTTTTTTTTTTTAATGTTACTGATAATTAAAAAGAGACTGCCCAGGTGACACTAGAAGAACCCGCTTGGCAATGCAAATAATGCAAGAGAGAGACGTGGGTTCAATCCCTGCGTCGGGAAGATCCCCTGAAGGAGGACATGGCAACCCTCTCCAGTATTCTTGGGCTTTCCTGGTGGTTCAGATGGTAAAGACTCTGCCTGAAATGCAAGAGACCCAGGTTTGATCCCTGGGTCAGGAAGATCCTCTGGAGAAGGGTATGGCAACCCAATCCAGTATTCTTGCCTGGAGAATTCCATGGACAGAGAAACGTGGCTAACTATAGCCCGTGGGGTTGCAGTGAGTTGGATACCACTGAGCAGCAAACTGTTTCTATAATTTAAAAGATCTCTGGAGAACTTAGGAAAAGTTTTGGACTAATCTCAATGAGAGTCAGAGAGAGCCCTGTGTACCCATGTCCTCCCATGGAGCCCGCATTGCGAGAGGAAAACCGACAGGAGCGACCTCCATAGCCCAGTCCCACCCACAGAGCAGAGCTCACCTCCATGACCTCAGCAGCACAGGGATGCAGAGAGACGCTCCCTACCCCGCCCCCTGGACAGAGGCCGCTGAGCTCTGTGCTGCTGCCATCCCCTCTCTGCACAGGCTGGGGAGCCCATCAGCGTGGCTGGGCCCCCTCCACGCTGGACACCAAGGACCAGCTTCACTTTCTCCACAGACCCGAGGTCGGTCCGGGGTCCTCCATCCCCCTCTGCAGCAGCCAGACAGAGCTCCAGCTGGGCCCAGGGCCAGAGCACTAAGATGTAGTCTTTCTCAATTCCCCACAAACTTGACACTCAGTTTCTGCTGCAGAAAAAACAAATCACCTTCTTCTCTTGAGATACCAGGAAACTGCAGTGATTCAGAGCTGTAGGGACCCAGAGAGAGCATCCAGTCTGCCCTCCGCACTCTCTGCTCCTCACTGCATTGTGCAAATGAAGGAACTGAAGCACAGAGGTGGAGGGGGATTTTGAGCAGGTTCATGTTGACAGTAAGAGAGCTGGGGCCAAAAACATGGATTCTCTGCCTCCCAGCTTCATGACCTTTCCAACCCCCAAGCTGAATGAAGAGCTGGGATTGACATCTGCACCCTGGAGGAGCTTCTGCAGCCTCACTGAGCTGACTCACCTCCCTTGACAGGGAGCTCAGCAGTCTAGAGAGCTCTCCAACTTAGAACCTTAGAAAGGGTTTCTCTACCCTGAGTCCTAACCTGCCTCGGGTCCACAGGGCCTGGGAGATTCATACGGAAGAGAAAATAGTGAGAATAGTGCGTCCCTTGGAATTTGGGGGCCTGGGGAAGGCAAACTGGAAGCCCTCCTCCCTGCAAGAGAAACCGTGGGTTGGGGCAGGAAGGGGCAGGGAGACCCCCTGAATGACATTTCCCAGCAGCCTGGGGAGAGGGATCATAGGTCAAGGACTTGGAGTTTGGAAGATGGGGAGTTCTACCTTCTCAGTTGGTAAATCCAGTGGTTCCTCCCCTGTGACACCCTCAAATCTTCAGTAATGCGGTGGCAAAATTCTCAGGGCAATTACGTTTTTGTAGAAAAAGGAGAAGGACAAAATGTTGTGTGTGGGTCTAGTGGTTCAACACAACACGGAGGAGTTTGCCCTCTCCTAAGCAGGGTATGAGAAGTGTGACAAACTGTGGAACAGATGAGCAGTCTGAGGTTCAGAGCAAGTTTTCACCAAGTCTCCCAGGATCATGGCAGTGCCACGTGGCTTAGGGTAACACGCAAAGTCTGTGTCAGTCGTTCTTTATTCCTTCCCTTGACAGAGATTGACTGAATGCTGGTGATGAGCATTAGCACTGGGGATACTGCTGTTAACAGGTCAGACATGGCATTAATATATTACCTGCCCTGGGTTCTTAGCTAATAGCTCTTAAGGGGTGTCGCATCTCCCCCTAAAGTTTCCAAGTCACTCTTGGCTGGAGCTTCTGCTTGCTTCCTCCCCCACAAAACACCCTTCAAGATGAGCCTCTAGTGATCAGCTTAAGAATTCATGGGAAGGTACAATTTCATCAGCCACATTCACTCATCAGTCACGTAATCAGTTAAACAAACAAAGCAATTGCCCGATTTTTTTATGTGCTCCCAACCCCTGGAACTGAATCGGGCAGACCCAGAGGGGCTCAACTCTCAAGGTCATCAAGTCTATCCTTCTGCCTCCAGACCAGGCTGAAGCCAAAGCTAGTACAGAGGAAGAACAAAAGTCTGAGAGGCAGAGAGGCAGATGGAAGCTGGATTCTGCCGCAAGCCCACTGTGTGCTTAGCAGTAATGGAACTGGCCACTGGTGGTGGTCGTGTGTTTTAGTCACTAAGTTGTGTCCGACTCTTTTGTGGCCCCATGGACTGTAGCCCTCCAGGATCCTCTGTCCGTGGAATTTCCCAGGCAAGAACATTGAAGTGGCTTGCCATTTCTTTCTCCAGGGGATCTTCCTGACCCAGGGATTGAACCCACGTCTCCTACATTGGCGGTGGTTTCTTTACCACTAAGCCACCAGGGAAGTTCACCGGTAGGCAATCAGGAAACCCTTTCACTTGTTTGATCCTCTCAACAACCTGTGAGTTAGGTAAGGCAGGTTCCATTATCCCTGTTTTACAAAGGAGGACCCTGAGGCTTGGAGAAGTCAAGTGGTTTGCCCCAGGTCACAGGGCTGGAAGTGGTGGCACCAGGGTTTGAGGCCAGGTCTGTCTGGCCCCAGTGGCCCCTTTCTCCCTGGCATGTACTATACCCTTGGGGCTTATACTCCAGATGCCGCTGTGCTGGCTCCCACTGACAAGGGCCCCAGAACTGAGCCGACTCATGAACTGATGACGCCACCTCCCTGCATCCCCTGCCTGATGGATCTGCTGGCTCTTCCAGCCCCAGCACTGCTGGCCAGTGACCAAGGAGAGCCCAAGAAGGGGGGATGGGAACTGGGGGGGGGCTGCAAGGGGGGCAGAGCAGAGATAGACGGGACTCAGCACATCCATCACCAGGGCCAGTCCCCCCCGGGATCTCAACTGCTCTCTGATCTGCGCAGGTTCCCATCCAAAAGTCAGCCCCCTGACAACCTGTCAGTCACCACTCGCCATCCCCACCCCAGGGTGCAGGGTGCTCCTTCCCAGGCTCCCTCAGCCTCAGGGTCTGCTAGGATCCAAGCAAACAGGCCAAGCATAGCTGGGCTCTGACGGGGGAGGAGAAGCGGCCACTCGGATGTAAACAACAGAGGGACCCATGCCTGAGGAGCTGGCCAGACCTTCTTCCTGCTTTGGGGGGCTCCTTCTCAGAGCACTTTGTCCCAGCCCTCAATGCCTTAAGCGCCTTAGCAAGGCCTTGCTGAGGTTTACTGGGCTGATGAGGTGTGGCTTCTTGTCAGGCGTGTCTCCGGCCCCCCGCCTTCACCCTTCCTCAGTAGGCTCTCGTCCTTGCCTCCTGGGCCGGCCTGCTTGGCTGCACATGTGTGGCCAGCACACACCCTGTCCTATCACATCCTGCTGGCCCCAGAGCCCCTGAGACAAAGACGAGAGGAGGCTAAGGAATGGACCCGGGCCAGCAGCATGGGGTCACGCTGCCCGGGGGCGTCAGAGGGAAGAGTGTTCTCATCACAGACTCCACCCAGTGGGAGTGGGGAGACAGTCGTAATGCGCTTCTGACCCAGGGTCATCTCAGCCAACGTGCTGATGGCTGCTCTGTGCCAGACGGATGCTGCGCCCTGGACCACAGGTGGGATCAGACATGGTCCGGTTCCTGAAGGGCCTCTAGACTGTGGGGACAATAGCTCGGACAACAAACCATTAAAAAGCCAGTGATAACTTCTCTGAGAAGGCCCCAGGCAGAAGGGGTCCCTGAGGGCTTCCCTGAGACAGAGGCAAATTAGCTTTGTGGAAAGAGCTGGGATCCTGAACAAGGGGGTGAATTCAGATGACATCCTGCTGCTGTACCTGACTTCTCCAAGTCCCAGCAATTTATCCATAAACAGGCAATGGTGTTACCCATCTCACGGCATCATTCCAAGCACTGGATGGTAAAGTATTTAGTACAATGCCTTGTGAGAGATCAGGGGAAAGCCTGGATGGCTTCATGGAGGAGGCAGTGCTGAAAGAATGAAGGGAAGCAGAGCCCACTTGATCACTCAGGAAAGTCTGAGGAGACCTTAAGATCAGTTCAGGCAGCACTTCTTCTTGAAGGTGGTCTTATTTCCACTTGCTGGGTGGCATTGCCCTTGTCGCTCTGTCTTGGCCTTGAGGCCATAAGCTGTTCAAGGACTAGGGCCCACCTCATTCCCCGCAGCATCTATAGTGCCTGCTGCAATGGCACTCGGTGGATATCTATCAGAATAATAATGAATGACTCTAGAGTCAGTAATAGGCTTCCCAGGTGGTGCTAGTGGTAAAAACCTGCCTGCCAATGCAGGAGACATAAGAGACGCAGGTTCCATCCCTGGATGGGGAAGATCCCCTGGAGGAGGGCCTGGCAACCTACTCCAGTATTCTTACCTGGAGAATCCCATGGACAGAAGAGCCTGCATAGTCCATGGGGTCACAAAGAGTCGAACACGACTGAAACAACTTAGCGTGTATGCACAGAGCCTGTCATACAGAGTGACGTAAGTCAGAGAGAAAAATAAATATCGTGTGTTAGTGCATATATCTGGAATCTAAAAAAATTAGTACTGATGAGCCTATTTGCAGGGCAGGAATAGAGACACTCGAACTCAGTTGGGGAAGGGAAGGGTGGGACCAATTGGGAGATTGCTGCAGCTGCTGCTGCTAAGTTGCTTCAGTTTTGTCCAACTCTTAGCGACCCCATGGACTGTAGCCCACCAGGCTCCTCTGTCCATGAGACTTTCCAGGCAAGAGTACTGGAGTGGGGTGCCATTGCCTTCTCTTATAGTACCATGTTCAAAATAGAGAGCTAGCAGGAAGCCACAGTATAGCACAGGGAGCTCAGCTTGGTGCTCTGTGATGACCTGGATGGGTGGGATGGCAGGTAAGGGAGGGAGTCAAAGAGGGCGGGGATATATACACACATAGATGCAAATATATATAGCTGACTCACTTCACTGTACGGCAGAAATGAACACAACATTGTAAAGCAATTATACCTCCAATAAAATAAATGAATTAAAATTTTAAAAAATAATTAATGAGTCTGCAGAGGGAGAAATCAGGAGAAAAGGGATACGGAAAAAACAGAAGGGAACTAACATGTTTAGTTCCCCACTATATGTCAGGCATTAGGCTGCTTAACTCTTGCGTATCATCAGATTTTGTCCTCCCAAAAGACTGCTGTGTGTTTTACTCTATTTTACAGATAAGGCAATGCAGGTTCATCAAGGCCAGGGGACCCACTAGAGACCAGGCAGCTGGAATGCAGCAGCCCAGAACTCCACGTCCTATTCTTGGGTTGCAGGCCCCTTTCCATCATTCTCGGCTACTTCCAAGTGGCCTAAGGATATTTGGCCAGAGCCTCAGGACCCAGAGGGCAGCCCCTCCCCACCCATCCTCTACCCCCCACCCCAGCTGTGCAAACAGACTCCAGCTGGAAGGTTCCAAGGAGCCTGGGGCGAGGGTCTGGCAGGTCTGACAGGTCAGCATGAGCTGGGCTTTCCTGAGAAAGCCAAGGTGGCCTAGAGTGCGTCCTTCAGCAGGCCCAGGGGAAGGGTGCGCCTGGCTGACTCCAGGTGCTGTGATCTCAGCCCGCAGGCAGACTCTAAATATAACTCCACCCACCTCCCCGCTCCAAGTGCAGTAGGGACGGACCCTCCCTGGTCACTTCTGCACTGAATGGACTCCAGGCAAATCCCTGAGGCTTGCAGCAAGCCCCAGGTGTGGGTTACATCAGGGGTCACCCATCTCCCATTGCACAAGAGCCATGCAATAGAGGGAAGCTGGGAACCCTATGGGCTTGCTCTCCCTGCCCAGCAGCCCTTTCTCTCCAGCCTCTCTCTGCCCCATAGTCTTACCTTTCACTTTAGCTTCATCTCCCACTTTCCTCCCTCCAGGGCTCCTGCAAGAGTGGCTGTTGTTGTCCTAAGGGTCTTGTTACGAGTTCTTCAGTAACCCTAGCATGCGTATAAAGTTGTTTCAGTCATGTCTGACTCTTTGCAACCCCATGGACTGTAGCTCTCCAGGATCTTCTGTCCATGGGATTCTCCAGGCAAGAATCCTGGAGTAGGTTGCCACGCCCTCCTCCAGGGATCTTGCCGACCCAGGGATCCAACCCGAACCTCTTATGTCTCCTCTATTGGCAGGTGGGTTCTTTACCACTAGTGCCACCTGGGAAGCCCCAGGCAGGCAGTGAGACCTCCCTGCAAAGAGCCCAGGCAGGACACCCACTGTCTGACACCCACAGTCAGAACCTCCAGCCTGACATTGCCCCACACTTGTTTCCTTAGTTGAGTGATTTTCTTTCTGAAGAACCAGATAATCCACTTCTTGAAGGCAATGGGCATGAAGAGTGATTGTTTCACACTAAGAAACAGGCCCACGCGCTCCCCACCCACCCTTGGCTCTCAGACAAGCCGACAGGGTCTTGCATGTACCACCCAGAGAGAGTGGGGAATCCACCCTGCCCAAGGGCTGATACCACCAGAAAGGAAAGCAAAACCTCGTCAGGAGATCCCCGCCACCTCTGCCCTGAGGCTGCGCACAGATTCTCCTCTTTGAGATCAGGCCCATGAGACAGAGAAACAGTGTCTGGTGGGGGACTTCCCACCTCAGGAAAACACACCCCATCCCTTCTTTGGGTGGAATGCAGAGAAAGTAGTCGGGCCAAGGCAGACACCGGAATTCACAAAGATTTCATCAACCACTTTCCAGATATTGAATGCTCACCCACTACATGCAAGACCTCTGGGATGGGGGATGGAGTGGCAAAGGAATCAAAGAGTTTAACGTCACAAAACACTGGCCTTGTCACTTCATTACTCATGTCAGACTACGGTTCCACAAATGTTTCTCGCATACCGATTGGGTGTGGACCACGTTCACATGAGTTATCTCATTTAACTCAGTTCTCTACACCAGTGATCCCCAACATTTTTTGCACCAGAGACCTGTTTTTCAGAATTTTTCCGCGGACAGGGTGGAGGGTGGTTCAGGCAGTAATGCAAGCGACGAGGCGCAGTGAGGAGCAGCAGATGAAGCTTCACGCCCTAGTCCTGCCACTTATCTTTGGCTGTGCGGCTTGATTCCTGACCAGCCATGGACCAGTACCTGTCCACAGCTCAAGGGTTGGGGATGCCTGTGCTATGCTATAAGTGTAAAATCTGGGACCTAGAGAATGTATCACTTGTTCAAGGTACACAACCACTGCCTCTACTTGCTCATATGTAAAATGGGTCCATAGCCATATCCCCCTCACAGGGGTGTTGTGAGGATTAATGAGTTCATTTATGTAGTTTTCTTAGAACCATGCCTGGCACAAAGCAAGTAGTTAATAAATGTTACTACTAGCTGAAGCCCTTGCCGTAAATTCTGTTCAAAAAAGCAGCAGACACTGGATTCATGTAACTCAAGCCTTATTTTTCTCCCTATCATACCAAGATTCTTTTGCATTTTGTTGATTTGTAGTAATTTCCAGCAAACATCTACGGGGCATCACTTCTCTACAGGGGCAGCTCCAGGTCTGGTGTTAAAGCCCTCTGTAAAGGAACTGGCTGTCCCTCCTCATCCATCCTCCTCTCCTCCCTTAAGCAAAGGCCCTCCTCAGTCACAAGAGAGCAATAACCACTTCTCCACTGAGGTGACCCCACTCTCCTGCTTCCAGGGCTTTGTGCAGGCCTAAGACTTTCCATCTCGTTTCTGTTGACTCTGATTCCAGGACTTGTAGCAGTGGCACATCTGCTGAGAGCAAGTTTAAGATCCAGTGATAGAAGAGAAATCAGCTGGCTTTCAACTTACAGCTATGGCACCACATCCCGACTCTGCCACTTTGGCTGTGTGATCTTGAATGAGTTACTTAACGTCCCTGAACCCAAGTGTTCTTATCTGAAGAGAATGTATGTAATAATCTTCATCTGTAGTGTATTGAACAAAAAGACTGTAGAAAGAGTAGTCCTCCCTTCAAGTTTTCAATTCACACACAAACTACATGAGGAGGTACAGTTTTTCCAATGTTTAATTTTTTTCTATAAGCTTTTCATGAAGTTTTATGCCCACAATATCTCAACCACACGGAAATCCGCTTTAAAAAGGCATTAATTTCAACCAAGATATTTGCTCATTTTGAATTTCACCTCAAAGTGGCTCGTGACATGTTGCAAGGATTTCAAATCCCAGTGGAGTGACCCCTGAACCTCACTGAGAATTCTGCTTAGTCTTGTCTTCAGCATGTAGCTGCAACCCTCTCCATGTTTCAAGGCCCATCTCCAAGTTGAATTACAACAGTGGTGTCATCGTCTCTGTATTGTGAGTTCCCTGGGGACAGAGGCTGGGTCTGATTCATTGCACGGAGTCTAAGGAAGCATCCTATAAATCTCTGAACGGACCACCATCCATTTCAGCCACCCATCCTCCAGCCATCCAATCATATTCCCTCTTCAAATGTGGATTAAAGACTCTGTCTAAAGTAGGGAATTCACCCTGCAAACTGGGGGCTTTCATCCTCCAATTTCTTCGTCCTCTAGCATGATTTCCTCCTCTGGGATCCTTCCAGCCAAGCCCATCACCCGCACTGGGATCCTCTGCTTTCCTAGGGCAGCCTCTTTCATTCCTATCCAAGCAGGTCCTCACACCTCCATGCAGGTGAAAGTTGAGGCTGGCACCTCAGAAGGAACAATGTCCCATGGGCCACAGCTGGAGGTCTTGAAGAACATCTGGATGTACCATCAGTTGCTCGGTCAGCCTTTCAAGCCCTAGGGTGCCAAATCTGAGCCTCCGCAGATAAAGAGGCTGGATTCTCATGTGCGCATTTGGTGTGGGGTTGAGGGGGAGGGAAGACTGGCGGAGGGCCGGATCTCACCCAGTCCAGAAAGCCCTTCTTATCTACAAGTCCTTTGAAGTAGGGGAGCTCTCGGAGACTGGCAGCCGGAGGGGAGCCTTCGCTCCACACTCCAGTCCCCACCGTCCCTCAGCTGGAGAGGTTGGGCCCATTCTGGAGAAATTCTGAGATCTCAGCTCTCACAAATCATTCATTCACTCATTCACTTCTGACCTAGCAAGTGCTGGGCTCCATACTAAAGGCTAAGGAGGCTGAGATGAATCAGACCCACATGCTTCTTTGCCAACACACAGCTCTCAAATGCTCCCCTCCCAAGAAGGGATACAGACATGGAACTCCAGTGCACTGGAGTGCTTATAATCCTAGGCCCTGGTCTGGAATGTGGCAACTGTATATGATGCTTAAACACCTCTACAATGTCAGAGCAAGCAATGAGGCCCAAGTCCCAGCCCATACACCTCCCGAGGTGGCAGAAAACTTTTCCCCCTCTTCCCTTTTCCCCTCCTGCCAGCAGAGCAGCCCTTTAGAACATTGGCCCTCTGGCTAACAGACTGAGCCACCTTCCTCAGAGCTGAAACCGGCCCTGTGCCTCTCCCACGGGTCCTGACTCTGACCTCTGTGGCTGCCAGAACCAGTCTGGCTGTATCTGTCCCAGGACAGCCATGGAGAGAGTTAGAGGCTGCTTCAGCTTCCCACAAAGTTGTCAGACAGTCACTGGAAGGGAGACTCCAGGGCATTTATGCTGGGCTTTGGGAGAGGAGAGGCTGGCGTAGCAGGCTGCCCAGAGGGAGCGCCCCAGATAATCAGTTCGGTTCAGTTCAGTTCAGTCGCTCAGTTGTGTCCGGCTCTTTGCGACCCCATGAATCACAGCATGCCAGGCCTCCCTGTCCATCACCAACTCCCGGAGTTCACTCAAACTCATGTCCATCAAGTCAGTGATGCCATCCAGCCATCTCATCCTCTGTCATCCCCTTCTCCTCCTGCCACCAATCCCTCCCAGCATCAGAGTCTTTTTCAGTGAGTCAACTCTTCGTATGAGGTGGCCAAACTATTGGAGCTTCAGCTTTAGCATCAGTCCTTCCAATGAACACCCAGGATTGATCTCCTTTAGAATGGACTAGTTGGATCTTCTTGCAGTCCAAGGGACTCTCAGGAGTCTTCTCCAACACCATAGTTTAAGAGCATCAATTCTTCGGTGATCAGCTTTCTTCACAGTCCAACTCTCACATCCATACATGACCATGGGAAAAACCATAGCCTTGACTAGACGGACCTTGGTTGGCAAAGTAATGTCTCTGCTTTTTAATATGCTATCTAAGTTGGTCATAACTTTCCTTCCAAGGAGTAAGCGTCTTTTAATTTCATGGCTGCAGTCAGCATCCGCAGTGATTTTGGAGCCCAAAGAAATAAAGTCAGCCATTGTTTCCACTGTTTCCCCATCTATTTCCCATGAAGTGATGGGACCAGATGCCATGATCTTCGTTTTCTGAATGTTCAGCTTCAAGCCAACTTTTTCACTGTCCTCTTTCACTTTCATCAAGAGGCTTTTGAGTTCCTCTTCACTTTCTGCCATAAGGGTGGTGTCATCTGCATATCTGAGGTTATCGATATTTCTCCCAGCAATCTTGATTCCAGCTTGTGCTTCTTCCAGCCCAGCGTTCCTCATGATGTATTCTGCATATAAGTTAAATAAGCAAGGTGACAATATACAACCTTGATGTACTCCTTTTCCTATTTGGAACCCGTCTGTTGGTCCATGTCCAATTCTAACTGTTGCTTCCTGACCAGCATACAGGTTTCTCAAGAGGCAGGTCAGGTGCTCTGGTATTCCCATCTCTTTCAGAATTTTCCACAGTTTGTTGTGATCCACACAGTCAAATGCTTTGGCATAGTCAATGAAGCAGAAATAGTTGTTTTTTTGGAATTCTCTTGCTTTTTCCATGATCCAGCGGATGTTGGCAATTTGATCTCTGGTTCCTCTGCCTTGTCTAAAACCAGCTTGAACATCTAGCCTTAATCCCTCTTTCAGACTAACAGGGGAGATAAGACCAGTGAAAATGAGCAAACAGGAGCAGCTTTCTAGCTTCCAGCTCCTTCCTCCCTCCCTCCAGGACCTCCTCCTGAAGCATCTGTACTCATGTTGGATGCACACTCAACCTCCTAAGGCTGAAGTCCCTCCCTTAGGTGCTGGAGGGCAAGGGTGGAGCCTGGCTCATCTCTTTCTCAGCTCAGCTCCAACCCTTCCTGTGGCTTGCCCAGGACCTGAGCATGGCAAAGTCAAAAAGTGAACACTGAATAAAACATCGCACTGGTGTGTGCTTGCTACAGCTGATGCAGAGGCTGCGGATCTAAGGAGTAGGAGTCAGCTAACCTTAGAGTCGGGAGGCCCAATCTCACCCTTGGCTCTGCCATGCACTCTTGTGCTCAAGAGGGACCTTGAGCAAGACCTCCCTCTTTTCTTCCATGGGACTTGGGGTCTCCATCTAGGAGGACCACACAACTCTAAGACCCATTGAGTCATAAAATGTCCCATGATAGTTCAGGACGCCCCCCCCCAGCTTTATTTGGCACCGCCTATGCCCCTGTCAGGGACACCTGAGAACACAGCACCTCCTTTCTCCCAAGGCACCTCCATGCCTCCACCAGACTATTTCTGAACCCTGGGAACCAAAGGAGGAATGTGTCCGACTGTAAGTTTGGCCAAATCAAGCCAAGTCACCTTTGCTATTTAAAACCTCTCCCTGGGCAGAGGCAGTCTGTTGAGACTGGGAGAAGAGGCAAATCCCTACTCATTTAGGAGTCCACTTTACGGTGACTTTAAATTCCCTGGGATTAAGAGATCTCCAACACCAGCTTCCCACTGCCCTTTTCTCTAATGCTCCCCTGAGGCCACTTGGCTGATCGGAATGTTTAGCTCACCCCCTCCAGGGCTAGGCAGGATAAGCGCCCTCTCTGGGGACAATCTGTTGCCTTTCCCAGAACTAATCCAAGCTGACAACCCCTGGCCCTGGCATTTCCAAGGAGTGGAGTTCTATAGTTCAGAAAAGCCAGGATCCTCTAGAGATCAGAGGGTAGTTGAGGATAAAGCAGTGCAAGACTAGAGACAGTTGAAGATGGATGGTGGGGTCCCATGTCACAAGCTTTTGGGTCCTCGCATGTTCAAACTGGAAGAGGCCATCAGGATAACATGTCACGCACCCCCATTGTACAAAAGGAAAAGTGAGGCGCAGAGAGGGGAGGGCACTTACCAAAGTCTGTGGTAAGGTGAGGACTCAGGTACTTAGGTACTTAGTACTCAGGATTCAGCTACCCACTTACCCCACATCCCCAGATTTCAAAGTGGGACACTTGGAATGCTGAGATATATTCGTACTCATTTAGCAAACACTTCCATGAAACCAGCTATGTGTCAGTCGCTGTTCTGAGCACCTTATAAAATATGATCTCGTTTAATCCTCCTAAGAACCCTGAAGGTAGGTTTTACTATCCCCAATTTACAAATGAGAAGACTGAAACACAAATAGCGCAGATGAAAATAACTTTTCCAGGATCACAGATCAACTAAAATGTGATCACTTTAGGTCTGAACTCAGGTCTGTCCTGTATCCTTTCCTCTACTCCCAGCTGATTGGTTAGAGGTCAGAGAAGCGAAGCCCCAGTAATACACAGTGCTGGCAGCGGGGGTCCAGGCCCCAGGGCAGAAGGGTCCATGCAAATAAGCTCTGAGAGCAACAAGTTCACACAGCTGGGGAAGTGGCCCAGCAACAAAGTGCCCCCACAGCCTTCCCCCTGCCCAGTGTGGCCACTCTGCATGTTTCCAGGGAAGCCCGTTTGCTTTGCCTTCTGAGTGAAATTCGTCCCCAAGGGTGTGTGACACAGTAGCGGCCCAGCCCTCACCTGCCCTGGCGATTGTCAGCCAGGGTGTGAGCCTCCGTCGTTCAGCTGGGGCTGCTGCTCTTGGGGTGAGCACTCCTGGGCCCAGGACGGAGGCCTTGCCAGCCCCAGGGTAATGTGCGCCAGCTGCTGCTGCAACCCCCACCAATTCTGCAAGAGCAGGCTGGGGGCAGCCTGTGGGTCATATGTCTAGACAGTCAGACTGAGAATGGGGCTCGGCATCTTGGGAGAAGTTTCCTGAATTCCTTCCACCTTCGGGAATGGAAACTGAGCTAACAGGGAATTTGTTCTAATTATAGGGAAATAAGGAGAATTGAACAAGAGCTCCTCAAGGTTGAACTCTTCTGTCGGGTTTCTCCAATGCTCTCCCCTGTTCATCTCTCCAGTGAGAAACCCCAGAGCGCCGGCTCTGGGCCAGCATGAGGCTGGGCACTGGGTACAGAGAGGATGAGATGGGGCCCCGCCCACCAGGAGCACCCATCTGGTTGAGTGGTGAACAGTGGACCATCAACTAGAAAGCCTGAGGATGGAACACGTGGAGGAGGGCAGCGGAGCACAGGCTCCCGGAAACCCAGTCCCAAGGCCAGCTGAAGCTCCTGGACAAAGTGGACGCTGAGGTCCTCCTCCCTCGCTTCTGCCTACACCACACGGCCCAGTGGAAACGCCACCTCTGATTCCCTCAGGACACACTGATGGGCATTCATTCAACACATGATTGAGGATAGAAGGGTGAACCAGAGAGACGAACCCCACCTGCCATTGCAGGACACGTAAGAGACAAAGGTTCAATCCCTGGGTTGGGAAGATCCCCTGGAGGAGGGCCTGGCAACCCACTCCAGGATTCTTGCCTGGAGAATTACTGTAGACAGAGGAACCTGGCAGGCTACAGTCCATGGGGTCGCAAAGAGTTGGACATGACTGAAGTGACTTAGCACCCACGCACACATTATTTTCCAGGTTCATTATGTTGTATGTAGCATATGTCATAATTTTGTACCTTTTTAAGGATGAATAATATTCCATTTCAGCATCACCATTTCAATGGACATGAACTTGGGCAAACTCTGGGAGATGGTGAGGGACAGGGAAGCCTGGGGTGCTGCAGTCCATGGGGTTGTGAAGCATTGGAATGACTCGGCAACTTAATAACAATAACAACAAAAATATATATCCCATTTTACAGACATACCACATTTTACTTATCCATTCATCTGCTGATGGACATTTGGTTTTGTTGTTGTTCAGTCTCTAAGTTGTGTCTGACTCTTGCAAACCCATGCACTGTAGCCCGCTAGGCTCCTCTGTCCATGGGATTTCTCAGATAAGAATACTGAAGTGGGTTGCCACTCCCTTCTCCAGGGGATCTTCCTGACCCGAGGATCAGACCTATGTCTCCTGAATTGACAGGCAGATTCTTTTACCACTGAACCACCTGGGAAGCCCAGACATTTGGGTTGCTTCCACCTTTTAGCTGTTGTGAATAGTGCTGCTATGAGCATTGGTATACAAGTGTTCTAGTTCCTGCTTTCAACTTTTTGGGTCTATTCTGACAAGTGGACTTGCTGGATCATACAGTTACTTGTACTTTTAATATATAAAGGAACTGTCATTCTGTCTTCCACAGCAGCTGCACCATTTTACATTTCCACCAGCGATGCTGTATGGTCTTCAAGGAGGAGGTGAAAGGGGTGTGCAATGGTCTCCCAAGGTGTCTTTGTGGAGACTTTCCTCAAAGCAGTGGAACCAGTGCGGTAAAAACTGAGGCAAGCCCAGAGGAGGTGTTTCAGGTGTGGAGGGAACTGGAGCTACACAGACAAGGGATGGAAGGGCCCAGAATGTGGGGTCTGGTGAGAAGACCTTGGAGGTGTGATGGCTACTGTTGTGTATCCACCATTCTGCCCAGCAGAGTGGGCTGCCTCAGAGTCAGGGTGAAGTCCAGTTAAAATGTTCCAGGCAGACCAGATCCATCTTAATATGAGGAAGACTTTCTGAGAGTCAGAGCTTTCCAGCATGTGAGTGGGAAGCGCTCCATCCTTGGAGGTGTGAAAGGAGCCACGAAGGCCCTTTGGAACAGGAGGCTGAAGGGCATTGGAAGTCAGCCGAGAGCCTCCAGAGCCTATAGAGCAGTGTGTTCTGAACATTTGGGATTTCAGAAGTCTGTGGCTGGATTCCGTTTGAGCCCCTTTGCAGGCAAAGTCTCTGTAACTTACTATTCCTGCCCATTCCGAGAGTCCTGCCCCGGCCTCTCTGAGGCCCCATACTGGCACAGACATTGCTCAGTCCCAGCCAGGGTGAGCTTCATTTCCATTCACTGATGAGGATATTACATGATACCCTAAGCTTCTAGGTTTCTCTGGCTCCTGTCTACCTTTTCAATTAGAAATAGTCCTGTGTGCGTGCAAAGCAAGGCTGCAGGGAAACACTGCAAAGGTGAGCAAGGGGCACGAACTTTCCCATTCAGCCCACTCTCCCGCCGCCAGCCCCTTGCCTAGGCACAGAGCTGACCTTACCTCTCTCCTCAGCATTAGCCTCCCTGCCCTGGCCTTGCTTTCCCCTGCGCTCTTCTCTCCTTCCAACCATTCAACTTGCGCTCCTGGCAAGACCCACTTCCTGGGACACCATCTCTGAATCTCTCTACCTACACAAATCCCACCATGTTTTTATGGCTCATCCAGGTTTCCTTTCCTATAGAAAGCTCACAAAGATCTCCTTCCGTAAGGCTCTGTTTGCCAGGATACTGCTTAAGGCAGTCCTTCATAGAAGTTTATTATTAAGCACCCACTTGGCACCTGGAGTGTTTCATATGCTGGGGACATATCAATAAAGAGAAGAACAGCTCTGCTATCACTGAGCTTCTGCTGCAGCAGGAGACTAGAAAATAAACAGGGAAATACATAAAGTCACTTATATAGGGATGACTGCTGCAAAGACAATGAACAGCTGACATAAGGGAGATTACTCTGGAGAGAATGGTCAGGGAAGATCTCTCTAGGAAGTGACTTGAGCCAAGACCTGAATTATGAAAACGGTCAGCTGTGAGAGAGAGGCTGGGGTTGGGGAGCCTGGCAGGGACAGATGAAGGCATTCCTGAATAACCTCAGTTTGTTCGGGAACAAGAAGGCGGTCTCTGTGGCTGGAACATGGAGAAAAGGTGGGGAATGGATAATGTGACAGTAGAGAGACAGGCGGAGAAGGCAATGGCAAGCCACTCCAGTACTCTTGCCTAGAAAATCCCATGGATGGAGGAGCCTGGTAGGCTGCAGTCTGTGGGGTCGCTAAGGGTTGGACGCGACTGAGCGACTTCACTTTCACTTTTCACTTTCACACATTGGAGAAGGAAATGGCAACCCACTCCAGTGTTCTTGCCTGGAGAATCCCAGGGACAGGAGAGCCTGGTGGACTTCCATCTATGGGGTCACACAGAGTCGGACATGACTGAAGTGACTTAGCAGCAGGAGCAGCAGAGATAGGCAGGGGAGGTGATGTCAACCACAGTATAGATCACACTGGACAGCCATCAAGGGTCTTGAGCATGAATCAGGTCTGATCTATGATGCATGAAAGATCACCCTGGCTGCTGCGGACAGAACAGCTCGTGGTAAGAGAAGATTAGAAGCAGGCAGACCAGTTAGGAGCCTACCAGAGTAGACCAAGAAGGGGATGATGGTGGTTTGGAGATGGGAGTTGGCAGTGCAGACAATAAAGAGTCAGATTTGAGATATGTTTTGAAGATATAATTGCCCAGGAATTGGGAGATGGAAAACTTGACGGAGAAGTATCACCTTCTTTGTTGGGTTGTGGGGTTAGAGAGAAGGATGAGGCGTTCTCCAGATAAAGAGAAAAGAACATTCCAGGCAGTATTTGTTAAAGAATCAGAAGCAAAAGAGTGGATTGTGCTTTCAGAATGATGGTTGTGAATGGTATGAACTGAGTTTTCAAAAATGACATGTAAGAAAGGGGACAGATAAATCCATAAGGGTGTTGAGCATGGGAAGGGTTTAAACTCCATTTCTTATAGATAATAGGGAGCTATTGAAGGTGCTAGCACATGAGTTGCTCAAAATACATTTACATAAGAACCACATGTAGGAGCCCCAGAATTGATATACAGAAAATGCTTTCACAGGTATTTCATGGGACCTTGTAGAAATAGCGTGGTGTTTGGCAACTGTAGATTCTTGTCTCTGCCTGCCAAAGGCAACTTGTGCCCAGGTTGGGCTTTTTTCCAGGATGCAGCCTGCCTGTGAGTTCTCTGGGCATAAAGACACCTGTGAGACACAGCCAGGTGGCCAGAGGCAGGAAGACAAGCATCTGGCTATGCATCCCAACTAGCCTTCACTGTTCTTCTGGACCTCAGCAGCCCATGCCCAGCATTATCCACAGATAGGGCAAGCCCAATCCGTGTACCTGTGGCATTTCTACCAGCCAGGACAAAGAGAAGTTTCTGGACACAAGTCCTCAGGGACATTCATTTATCACTCCAGCTTGCCCAAGATTTTAGACAGACATCGATGTATTCCCTGCAGCCACAGTTCAGTCTCCAAGATGCTGTTTGACACTAGGCCAACACCTCGCTCTGGGCCTCAGTTTCCCTGTCCGGAAAGTGTAAAGAATGGACTTAGTGACCCAACGTCCTCTCCATCCTTGGAACCCTCTGTTTAGTTTTCTCCCTTCCTGCTCCCAACCCACTGGCATGTCTGCCCTTCACACAGGGAACAAAGCCACAGTGTTTGGATGGAGCCTGGTCCATGGTTGGTCTCAGTCCCGGGGGCCAAGAGGCCCAGTTGGATTTCACTGAAGGGAAATCAGAACCCTGTAAGGCCTGCCATGCCCATGCCTTCTGGAAAGTGTTTGCAAAGCCTGAATTCCCAGCCCACACACTGGAGCAAGCCATCCTCCCTTTGAAACCTAAGAAAGTTTCAGGAAGAGCCATTTACCTGTCACATGGTTTTCATAATTTCCCTGGCACCTTCGCTAATCATTGAAGTGGGTGTTGGCAGGCGGAGGGTGACCTCTGGGTCTGACGCGGACGTGCTGGACCGCAGCTCACTTGGAGGAGAAGAGCTGGAGCCGAGATCTGACAGGGCCCTCCTGAGGATGTCCAGCTACGGGGATCTGCTCGTGAATATTGGAGGGTCCTACAGAAGTCCAGGAAGCAAGTTGAATCGCAGGAGGCGAAGTGGATGATGCCTTGGAAAACCGAGTCAGTTAGCATCTGTGAGGCCAGCCCATGGGGTGGAGGGAAGGGTGGAGGGTTGTGGTGCCATCAGAAGATGCTGAGCAACTCAGGGCTTGACAGGGATGCAAAGCACCAGTAAGTCTGTGTACTCCCAAAAATTATACTTCTTCATCCCTTCCCTCAACAGAGATTACTACGTGTGCCATACCAAGCACTAGGGGTACAGGGTAGGGCATCTGTCCAGTCCTTCCCTGCCCGGAAAGATGGACCAACAGGAGATGTGCCTTTTGGTTTTAACTGTAGACACTCAGAAGGGGAGATAAGCATGTCCCTGGGTGACAACTAGGAAGGCTTTCTGGAGGTGGTGACATCTAGTTTCCAGACAGACTAGGTAAGGCCCAAAGAGAAATAATGGCTCCGGAGCACTAGTGGAAAAAGCTTGGACTTTGAACCAAATGGACCTAGTTTCAAGCTGACTCTCTGAGCCTTTGTTTTCTCATCAGTAAAATGGAAACTATTATGACAGTTTAGGAGATTAAATGAGTTAGGGAGGAAATATGCCTGGTTCAAAGTGGTGTCTCCTGAATTGGTTGGTTGGTAGAGGTCAGGGTTCAGGGGTTAATACAGAGTCTGGGGAGAAAACCTCCAGCACTGCTTCCTCCTCAGCTTTGAATGGACTCCTCCTACCTCCCCTTGTGGCCAAGGTCGGGGGAGGTAGGCTCCGGGCCAGCATACAGGTCCTGGTGGCCTCTTGCCCTGAGCTCCTTGAGGATGTCAGTGTAACAGGCTTCTGCGGGCCCAGTGAGTTCCCACAAGTCAGGAGGGCCTCACTCTGAGGCTCACACCTCTGGAACTTGAGCTGTTGGCCAAGTTCAGGCAGTGGGAGGGGAAGGTAAGTGCTGTGTCGGCTGGATTTGGTAGGGAAATGGGCCTCCAGGGTGGAAAAGAAAAATAAAGAAAAGGATTCCTGCTGGAGCTTGCTTGTAGAAAGAAGGAGTCTAAAGGTTCCCCTCCTGCCTCCACTGCCCTAGGTCTTTACTGGAGAACTAGCTTCAGAATCTGGCCCAGCAAAGATCGCTTCCTCCAGGAAGCCTTCTTGGATGGCCCCGTCCCTTTTGAGCTCTCATTCTTCTGACCTTGGGGATTTGAGTGTGGTTTTGAGTACTCACCCTCACAGGCTGAGTACTTGCCACACAACCAGGCATATTTTGACTCAGATTGAAAGCTTCCACCAGAAAAGCAAAAGATAGAGAGGAGAAAAATCACATTAAGCCCCTTACTGTCTATCTCACCCTGGGCTGTGCATTTTTTATGTCACCTCACTTAAATGTTACAACAACCTTTCAAGGTAGGGAATCACTCTCCCTAAAGAGCTGCTAAGTCTCTTTAGTCGTGTCCGACTCTGTGTGACCCCGTAGACAGCAGCCCACCAGGTTCCCCTGACCCTGGGATTCTCCAGGCAAGAACACTGGAGTGGGTTGCCATTTCCTTCTCCAGGGTGTGAAAGTGAAGTTGCTCAGTTGTGTCTGACTCCTAGCAACCCCATGGACTGCAGCCTACCAGGCTCCCCTGTCCATGGGACTTTCCAGGCAAGAGTACTGGAATGGGTTGCCATTGCCTTCTCTGATAAATGAAGAGACTGAAGCTCAAGAAGTCCGAAGATGAGAAATGCAAGTCTGCTGGACTCTGAAGTTTATTTAACTCTGGGTGGGATGGTGGGAGCAAGTGGGAGGGAAGTCCAGGTGAGAGGGGATATATGTGTACACATAGCTGATTCACTTCATTGTACAACTAACACAACATTGTAAAGCAGTAGTACTAAGAGAAAAAAAAAACACAACAGCATCAACCCACTCTTTAAAATAGTAATAAAAATGTTAATATCCAAAAAAAGCAAGGTCCTCTGTGGAAAAAGTCTGTACTTTGTGGAGAAAGGAGTTTGGGAAATGATGTTTGTTAAGTATCCCTCTTGGATCTTTCAACCCACCTCCAATAGTATGTTCAAGGCTCTGAGAAGTCCTGCAGAGAAGATATCTGATTGACTTTATTTAGTCCAACACCCCCTGAGGGATACCTCAGTCACATGACGGTTGTTCACATTCCCTGAGGCCCACAGGCACCCACTTTGGGACATGCTGTCTAGAAAGCAAAGCCCACCAAAGCAGGCACACTCGGGAGCAAGTTCTCCAAGCTGGACTCGAAGGCTGAATTAGACCTGGGGCAGGGAGGAGGGATGAAGAAGAAAGGGCACAGCTTCTGGGAGTGAGTACCATGAGGGTCTGGATGGAGAGGCCACAGCCTCAGGTGAAACCCAGAACCTAAGTACCCAAACTGTTAACACCTTTGACCACAGAAGTCTGTCTTTAAAGCCAGAAGCATGGAGAGACACTAGTCACGCTCTCAGGCATTGCAGGCAGAGGGCAGTAGTTGAAATGAGTAAGTCTGCCTCTGCTGTGTAAGGTTACAGGCAAAATGCAGCCCAAGGGGCTTCAGTCAAACTTCAGTCAGGTCATCAGGAGAAGATTTAACCTGTCTCCTAAAATCGCATGCATGGTCCTGCCACAGCACTTTGCTCATGTTCCACACACTGAGATGCCCTCCCTCCTGTTCAGCTCCATCTTCCCAGCGTCCACCAGGCAGCACATCTGCCGAGAAGACTTTGAAGATGCCGTGCTCTCTGCCTTCTCCGGCATCAGGAAGCCCTGATGCATTTCTGCGCCTAAAGGAGATGCTGGTGACGTCAGAGACTTCTGATCAACACCAGGACCTGAAATCTTGGTTAGAAGATGAGGCAAAGAAGTGGTCCTGCTGGATTCTGCCCCAGGCTGAGCGCCCCTGGAGTACTCTCCACTGGCTGGCCACTGCACAGACAGAAACACGGGTGTGTCCCCGTGTGGAAAGCCCATGTGGGAGACCCCTGAAAGCTATCAGGTTAAAGCTATCAGGTGAAAGAAGGAGGCTGGAGTTCATTTACAGATGGGAATGCAACACCTGTCTAGAGCAGAGCTTCTCCAAACGTGTCCCCGAACCAGCAGCACCGACATCACTTGGGAAAAAGTTAGAAACACACATTCTTGCACACCACCCCTCCCACACCAGCTGAGTCAGGAGCTCAGAAAGGAGCCCAGTCAAGAGTTCTGGTAAGGCCTCCTGGTGATGCTGAAGCACTCTGAATTCTGAGAACAGATGACCTGCAATTATTCTTGTTATAAGAATCACTCCTCCGGAAAACAGAGTTATTCTCCTTTGCTGTGGAAAGCAGCTCAGAGTGGACATTTGTTCTATCTGAGGATCCACAGCAGATAAACTGCAGACTGGGGCTCCCAGTCCAAGGTATTTTCAAGCCTCTCAGCAGCCAAGCAGAGCTGCGTATCTAAGGCAATAGAGTGCTGGTTGCCTCGGCCCCAGAGAAAGCCTTAATTGGCTCATTAATTGATGTGATTAGAAGGAATGGAGAAGCCTTTATCTTTGAAGTCCCTGGGCTGTGATAGAAGCTCCTGCAGGGAGCTTGCTGTAGCTAATTAAAGCTGAGCTGTGTTTCCTGTCAAGAGCCCAGAGTGTTAATGGCTTCAATCGAGGAAGATCAAGCTTCCATTTCCATTCAGGGGTAATGGATAGAACCAGCAGAAGGCAGAGAAGAAAGGGCCTTGCAAAGGCACAGAGCCCCTGGGCCCTCTTCTGAAGTATGTGCCCAAAGAGAAAATGCTGGCTTTAGGGGATCTGGGGGACCCCGGATTCCCCACAGAGACAACCTGGCCTGTCACTGTCTTCATTCTTTTATGATTTTTGAGCATTTCAGCCTCTGGTCTCTAATCGCACCTGCTCAGGTGCGTGTGAATTGGAAGTGGTGAGGGAGGGCTAGGTGACAGTCCCGGTGGTAACAGGATCTCAGGGTCTGTGAAGGTTCTGGTCCCAAAAGTCGTATCTATGATCAGCTTCCACTGCTATAACCAGGTCTATTTGATCAACCACCTTTTCTCAAGTCCTTACTAAGTGCCGGATACAAGCCGATAATGCTTTACACGATCTCATATGATGCCCGCAGTGATCCTACGAAAGATGCAGGAGGCACAGGTACATTAGGTAAGTGACTTGCCTGAGGACAGAGCTGATTTCTAATCCCTTGTTCTTAACCAGTAAGATAACCAAACCTTCTCTACCCCTGAACTTACTTTCTTGGGGCTTGGAGTCATTTCAAGCTGGGAATGCTAATGATGCTACTCACCTTCCACCCGGTGAGGGGAACTGGGACCCCTCATCCTTCCAGCTCCTTCTCCCCACCACCCCCTCCATTGCAGGGGAGCTGACTGAGGACACAACTTTTCCTGAGAACACCTTGTGGTTGGGTTAGGAAGTCAGACTAGACCCCAGCTGGTGGATATAAGCACAGAGCCAATATTTCTGAACCAAGAATCAAGACAGGTGATATTGAGAATGGCCTAGTCTTATCTGATTGATTTTATTTCTCTGAAAAGTTTGATGAAAGCAATCAAATCATAGAAAGTCTGTGAGCAGATATAGCCTTTAGTGAAACTATTATTACATAAATATGAGTACAAAAAAACAACCCCAAGTTGATATTTCCATTCAAATAAGACCCAGATAACTTAAATAAGAACTAAAACTGGATACCCAGCAGGTGATCAGTGCAATTCCCCAGGAACCCATCTTTGTGTAGGGGTCCTGGTTCGATACCTGGTCAGGGAACTAGATCCCACATGCTGCAACTAAGATCCAGAGCAACCAACAATTAATTTTTTTTTAATCAATGATCAAGAGAACAAAGAACTTGCATCTAAACAAATTGCCTCAGAAATATTCCCTTCTTGGCAGAGAGAGGGTTAACCTGTTTGCATGATCCTACCTCTCCTCGGCTCAGAAACCTTAGTCCCCAGAAACCTTAATCAAATTAGGAGGTGGCCTAGGTCAGAGGGTAGAGCTAGGGCAGGGCCAAGCTGAGAGCCCTGGCAGGGTGGAGGGGGCGGGACAGGGCCACACGAGCACCGTCACTCAGGACCCCTCCACAGAGAGGGCTTAGGGGGCGTGTCCCCAGCTCCCCCTGCTGCTCAGCAGCCCAAGCTTACCTCGGTGTGCTAAGTTCCTTGGTCTGTAGGCCCTTGGCCCAGCTATGGAGGTTAGCACGGCAGAGAGGAAGAAACACACAGAGAAGCCCTGGCTCCTTCCCTGATGTTGCTGCCCCTCCACATGCCTCCCACCCCACAAAACAGGGCAACAATAAGGACGCCAGCTCCAGGGTGTGGTTGGAATATGGAGCACAGTGGCCACTGGGCACAATGGCAGCCGGCGGGAATGGCTATGTGTACTGTGAGGCGGCGCATTGCTCATAACGGCTTCCATAAAAGCAGAAAGAGATGCTGAATGTGGAGAGGAAAACAGACCAAACTGTGCTTTCTTGCCCTCCCCACCCGGCTCTCTTCCTCCTCCTGCAATCGATGGGAGCAGCCTGGTGCCGCAAAGAGAGTGGGTGCTCACTGTCAACAGGGACCACGCAGGGCCCACTCCCCAAGACTCGTTCCTCACCAATCCCTGGGCTGGTAGACACATGCGCACACATTACTTCACTAACTTTCACTGCCAATCTTCAGAGATGGGATTAACTCCATGGAAAAGATGGGGAAATTGAGACCAGGGATGGAAAACCATGCACAATCAGCTGGTCCCAAATTTCAAGGCTGAGGCAGACTAGAAACCCAGGACTCGATGTCCCCACCCTCTACTGCCATCTCCCCCAAAGCCTTCTGGCTCCATCTCGGCCACTCACTTGTCCGGCTTCACTGGGAAAGTGCTTCCTGCTGTGCCTGCTAAAGTCCAACCCCTCTTCAAGGTGCTGCTTGCTCCGTCACAGTGGCTTGGCCAGGTGCCCTGTCCCTCCATGCCCACTGGAACTGTGGTGCCATTTCCGCTATGGTCAGAATTGGGATAGCAGCGTGGGTTGAAACCTGCCTTCCTCTGGAAAGGGTTGTGTGAGCCTGACTCTATCCTCCCAGACTGAGTTCTTTGGGGAAACAGAGCCTGCATTGTATCAGCAATATGTTCCCCTACACCACCCAACCACACAGCCTAGTTCAGAGTCTTGTGCAAAAGAGGGAGGAAACAGATGTATCTAGTCAAGTGTCCCTTCTCCAGGCCAGTATCCTCACTAAATGCTGGATGAGTTGGACTAAATAAATGGTTCAAAAAGGCCAGGATATACGCCTTATACAACCCACCAGACTCCATTGCCTCTCTGACCGTATCTCCTACATTCCAGCGACACTGACCTCCTAGTTCTCCCTTCAAGACAACAGTCAGCCCTGCTTCAGGGACTTTGCACTTGCGACTCCACCTGAGGGGTCTTCCTCCAGATTTCCCCATGGCTCCCTCCTTCAGGTCTTTTAAAAACACAATTCAAAGTTGTGCCGCCGTCTGCATTCTCAGACTCTCTCATCTACTTTCTTTTTTTCCGTCATGTTTATCAATGACTTACATTTTTAAGAAATGCTGGGCTGCTCAGCTGGCTACCTCAAAACTCCCAGGCCAGCTAAGTCTGGAGCTCAAGGGTGGGGATCATTTGTATTGTACAAAATCTCTTCTCTAGGTATTTCAGATGCACAAGCAGGGTTGGGAACAGCTGTGAAAACAAAAACACAGAACACTGGAACAAACTAAAATCCCCCGTCCCCAGCTGGGACATGGCTTGAGTTGACCAAGACTCAGCCTCAACTCTGGATTTCATTCCACCCCTACCCTCCACCAAGCATCCATGCCCCCTCACAGATACACGGAGCGCCACTGGTCTCTGATCATGCCAGCCCTTTGGGATTTCTGTTCAGCTTTTCTCATGCTCTCTCCCTTCCTCTAACTTTCCTCTCCAGCACTTCGAACTTGTTCTCTAAGTAGCTGCTGATACCACCTGCTCTTGGGCAATCTGTTACCCCTTCCACCAACCCCACCCCTGCCAAGAGTCCCTAACGTCCTCCTCTGCACCCAGAGGAGCATGCATGTATGTTTGGTAAAGGACTCATCACACCATCTTGTCAATTTTTCCAACGTGCGTCCTTCCCTGTTGACCATGACTTTGAAGAAGGCCACAGTGGAATCTCATCTGTCAACATTCCCAGTATCCGGCAGAGTACCTGGCACACAGTGGGTGCTTCCTAAACACCGAGCATGGGAGTAGATGCCCTAGGGACTGGACAGTTGCTTAAGCACTTGCATGCTTGGCAAAGGGCATAGAGTGGGTACAATTTGTCTTCAGACAGTCCCACCGTTTTCCAGCTTCATCTCAGCACAGCTGACTATGGACTACTTTCAGTTCAAGCCTGCTCTTAGGACAGACCCTGACATCAATTTCATACCCATCTGTCAGTGAAAGCAGCCCCTTCCCCCTCCCCTGCCTTCCTAGAGTGCCTGGCTCTGTTTCCAGGGGGAATCCAAGCCTTCTGCTACAGAGGTTCTAGACACGGAAACAGCACTCGGGAGATCTTGTGTTCATGGGAAGGACTTCCTCTTAGCTCCCCCAAGTCGGATGACAGGCACTCAGCCCTCTGCACCACGGGATATAACGAGACTTATCCCCGATGGTGCTCCAAACAGAAAGGAAAGACATCACACACTCTGAAGCAACAGGACATCTCCACAGTTTGGCGTAAACTATCAGAGATCACGGTGTACGGCCTCTTAACTCTACAGATGGACAAAGACCCCAAATGGTTCAGGACACTTGCTAAGGTCACTGGGACTTGGTGGGACTCAACCCCTTTCTGTGGGGGGTCCTCACCCTGCCATCCTTCCCATCTCTCGCCCCTCGCCTGCCAGAGAACGGCTGGACTTCCTCTTAACGAGAGCCCTGATTTATGTCGGCTGGGCCCAATTAGCGCCAAGCTCTTTCAGGCCGCCAATTGCCCCGCCGGCCAGCAGCTGAGGCCTGTCTGGCAGGACATACTTGGATGATGAAGCCATGCTGCGTGCTAAACTCGGCGCAGGAAAGAGCAACTCGACTTGGACACCCACCAAAGGCTGCCAGGCTTGGCTCCTGCCCACCAGTTGGGCAACCAGGCTGTCTGGCAGGGGATGAGGGCCATGCTTCCCAGGCAAGAGGGGCGAGGCTGGCCAGGGAGAGCATGCGCCTGGGCGGGATGCCCTTCCTGGGGCTTGGCGGGGCCCAGTCAGGGTGGGTGATGGGAGAGCCCTGAGCTGGGAAGCAGGAGACCTGGACTCAGACGCAGGTCCTCCCCCAGCTCCTTCCTGGGTGACCCAGGTACACTGTGCCTCAGTTCCTCCTCTGTAAAGTGGGAAAGACTTCCACGTCTGCCTCAGGAAACACACGAGGAACATAGCAGATGCCAAAAAAGTGCCCGTTGTCTTTAAGCCTCAATTTCCTCATCCATAAAGTGGGAGGAGCGTGGCGCCTCCCTCCCAGAGCTGGAGTGAGGATTGATATGTAGTACTTGACACGGGTGAAGGCTAAAACTTGGCCAGGACTGAACCCCTTGTGTGATTAGTATTACATCCCGGCCACCGTTCCACCTCTCTGATGTTTAGTTTTCTAATAGGCCTTCTTTACATGGGTTGGTATGAAAATCAGATTCAGACACTGAGACCCAGAAAGTATCGTACAACTGAGTTGTACAATAAGTTGGTACTTATCGTAAGTTGGTACAACTGAGAAGTGGTAGATCTGGGTTCTGAATTTCAATCTGTGAGTCTGTGTTTCATCTCTAGTGCCAGTATCCTCTCACGCCCCACCCACTGGCTTTCAGATTGACTTTTGGTGATGGGAGTGCAGCAAGAGCTGGCATGGAGAGGCCTAAAGTCCCAACAGACACAGCCCTGGGTGCCCCCCACCCATCAGATTAGCCCTGTTATTGAGGGGAGCACTTCTAAAAAGCCCAACTTTCCAGGAAAAGAGACTAAACCAGAAAGCAAGACAGGACTGGCCTGACCACTCGTGAGTGGCATACCAACCCCGACACCATGACCATGGGCTCCAAGCCCTGTCCTGGACCACCCACATGGATGCCTGGCCTAGGCCACTCTTGTTACAGCCTTCTTCTTCAACTGTCCGAGGTCCTCCCGCAATACACAATAGAAGCTCAGACTGGGGAAGAGACACCTAGATTTTAATCTCAATTCTGCCATTGACTTTTATAAGACTTTGGGTAAGCACTTTTAAGTTTGCGAGAGACTCACAGGGGAGAAGGGGAGGGTGGAATGAATTAGGAGAGTAGCATTGGCATATACACACTATTATGTGTAAAACAGACATCTATGGGAAGCCGCTGAATAACACAGGGAGCTCAGCCCGGTGCTCTGTGATGACCTAGGGTGGGGTGGGGGTGTGTGGGAGGGAGGCGCAAGAGGGAGGGGTGTATGTGTAGGTATATCTGCTCTACCGCAGAAACTAATGCCATGTTGTAAAGCAATTATTCTCCAATTTTAAAAATTAAGTTCTACTAACCAAAAAATAAAAGACATTTGGGGGCCTGAGCACCTTTCTGAAAAACGGCAATACCAGGCAAACTGATGACTGTGGATGCCTTTCTCACAATAGAATCTTTTTGGTCTTAAAAACTCTCGGGTGGTGAAATGACTGACTCCTCTGTGCTTTGTGCTTCTTTCTGCTTCTCCAATATCTCTTCCTTAAATAAAAGCAAACAACCCCTACTTCATCTGTTAATGTCTCTGATATATCCAGCTGGGGGATGAAGAATGCAAGGAAGATGGCTGTGAAGTCCGGATAAATCTGCTGCTCTTCGTCTCCACTTGGAGGAGGACAGACCAAGGCCCTCGCCAAGCCCTGTGAACAAGAGAGCTTGCAACTCCCAGAGAAGTAAACACGCTTCAGGGCAAGAGGGGAGCCAACAGACATCAATAAGCTCAGAGGGACTAGAGAGGTTTTTGAACTGTCTTTAGGCAGAGTGCTCATTTATTTGGGGGAAGTTACATATTATTAGATCCCAATAGATAAATCACAAGATGCCCGTGAAATGCCTTAAGTTTCTGTCCCAAATTTGTCTCCATCCCCCGATCCTCTTTCCTTCTGAGGATCTTCAGTTCTCTTGATTTATTCTAATTCTACCCCATATACAGCCTCCACCCCAGTGCTGAGCATGCAGAAGGCACTCAATAGACGCTCTATCCATGATCCTCAACCCATGCTGATTGGGGCCCCAAGTGGAGTCTGTAAAGATGTGATCAGCAGGAGTTAGTTCTGATTTGAGTAGGTGGCAGGTGCCCACTTTGGCTAAACTCATGTCCATTGCAGTCCGTGGATTCCAGGAACGATGGTCAGCTCAGCTGTGATTCATTCCAGCCACACAGCCTCTGGGTGTGACCTCAGATAAGTGGTGGAATGTATGAGCATTCAGATCACGGACATCAAGACACCCTGATCCAATCAGCTTATAAACGAATACATGTCTGTTTATTAACCAGCAGATGGTGTCTTTCTGATCTCCCAACTGCTGGGTGTGGGTAGCCCAG
This sequence comes from Moschus berezovskii, assembly GCF_049115385.1. Taxonomy (NCBI): domain Eukaryota; kingdom Metazoa; phylum Chordata; class Mammalia; order Artiodactyla; family Moschidae; genus Moschus; species Moschus berezovskii. The sequence continues at coordinate 22,749,469 of NC_142463.1, read as the reverse complement.
AAGAGCTGAGACAGAAGGAAAAGATATGTGAGACGGAACGCACAACAGTTTATGAAAATGTTAGTCACTAGATGTGGGAAAAAAGGTCAAAGACAGAAAACAAATTTAACTCTTGGTGTTATCACACAAAATGATTACACTGATATTTCCTCTTTCCACAGGAAGTTCTTACTTTCCTAGACTCAAATTTCACATTCATCACAGCCTCATCAAATAAGACTTGTTATACCCACTTCTCAGATTAGGAAACTGAGTCAGTGAGGACTGAGATGGCTTTCTCCAGCATCTTCTTAATAAAATGACTAAAAATTAGTGCTATATTTTTGAATCATAGAAGGCCATCAATTTGACCAGTTTTCTTCCAGAGTGAGGATGATGTAAAAAAGAATTCTAAAAGATTATGAATCATAAAACTTCCTTCCAAAGTGTCTTTGTTGTTGTTCTTAGTTGCTAAGTCTTGTTCACCTCTTTTGTAACCCCATGGACTGTAGCCTGCCAGGCTCCTCTGTCCATGGGATTCTCCAGGCAGGAATACTGGAGTGGTTTGCCATTTCCTTCTCCAGGGGAATCTTCCTGACCCAGGGATCGAACTCACATCTCCAGCATTGGCAAGAGTATTCTTTACCACTTGGCCTTATAAAAATAAACCTATGGCAATTTTTCTCTGAAAGACCTTTCCTCTCTCTAATTTTACTTTAAATGGCTCAGTCTTTGGTTTCTATTCTTAATCTCTCTCTCTCTTTTCTTATTTTATACACTCTTTCTAAGTGGTCTTACTCACATAATGAGTTTCAGTGTATCTTCTCATCTGTCCAGCTCCAGCATGAATTCTACTCCTGAATCACACCTGCATGTTTTACTGTAGGCATTTGGTCTGAGCAATTCAATAGCACTTAAAACTAGACAGTTTTAAGAAAACTAAGCGGTTTCCATCCCCAAGGTAATACTATTCTTTCCTTCATACTCAATTGTGAAAGAAAGAAGGAAAGTGGGGGAAGGAGGGAAGGAGAGAGAGACAAAAAAAGAGAGAAAAAAAATGGACAGAAGAAAGAAATAAAAGATGGTGGATGGAGCTGGAAGAGCCTGCAAAGCTTGCGTAGTCCAACTCTTCAGATGAAGATGAAAAAGCTGGCTAGATAGAATCAGATCTGGAACTGGAAGCCCTGCTTCCCTGACATCTGGCTGGGATCTTTGTAAGAGCAGTGACACGGAGCCCTGAGAAGGCGGAGGGCCAGGGTGGAAAGCTGGGCCTTTGCTTCAGCACACTCTTCACAATATGTGGCCCTCCATTTGTCTGTTTACATGTGCAATGTCTGTCTTTGCAGAGTCAGCTCCATGAGACCAGGGACAAGGTCATGTTCACTACTATATTCCTAGCATCCAACACAGGACCTGTACTTACTAAATATTTGCACCATTCGTTGTTGCAACAACATAGAAAGTATCCAGGAACTCATTTAACCAAGAATACAGCATACCACTGTGAAAAAGAGTACAACACTAGTATAAGACACAGATTATCTGAATAAGCAGACACATTCCTGTTCCTGGACAGGGCGGACTTCGCATTTAAAAATGCATGTCTCTTCTCTGAAATCAGCATAAACATTTAACACAAGGTCAATCAAAATTCCAATTGATTTTTTTGAGAACTCAACCTACTTATTCGAAAATATACAGGGAGGAATACAAATGGATTTAACCTAAAAGTTTACACATTGATAAAAGAAAAATGAAAGGAGGAAAACTCACCTTTCCAGATTCTGACATAATACAAAACCACAGTATAAACACATGTGGTACTGATACAAGAACACATGGGCAAATAAGCCATCGGTACAGAACAGAGAGCTCAGAGACACAGCCGTTCTCACATACGTGTGTTGTACGAGATATTCTACTTTCCCTTCCAATCCCTTTTCCACTATTCTCTACTCTACTCTTGCTCTGAGAGGCTGGCCTTTCTGCATTGTAGTAACCATACCCCTTTGCCCTGTAATTCCCAGAGAAGTTTGGCCATTGAGAGGGGATATCATCACAGATCCATGTGATCATTTCAATAGATTCAGAAGATGCAATATTACGGGAGATAAGAATAAACGAAATACAGGTGTATTTTATATACTTGGAAAGTACAATCATAAACTGAAGATTTTTAAAGGCTATTTTTAAGAGCATCAAAAATGATGAAATACTTAGGGAGTGAATTTACAAAGGATGGCAGGTTGTATACACTAAAAACCTGAAAAGATCACTGAGGGGAAGTAAAAAAAAAAAACTAAAGAGAGATTAGCCACGCTTCTGGATCAGGAGACAGTGTTTTTAAGGTGTAAATCTGGAGAATTATCATTGTAATCTAAATCAAAGTCTCAGCAAGCTTCTGTCCAAAAACAGACAAACTGATTCTAAAATCTGTATGAAAATTCAAATGATTCAAAGTAGCCACACAAATACATAAATGAAGAACAAGGTTGGAAAATTTGTACTGCCCAGTTTCATGACTAAGTATAAGGCTATAGCAATTTTTTAAAAGTGTGGAGTCAATAAACACAGATATCCAAATCAAAAGAAGAGTCCAAATATATGGCATGCATAAATAACCAATGATTTTTTATAAAGGTGCCAAGATGATTCAATATAGAAAGGACGATCTTTTCAACAAGTGATGCTGGAACAATGGATATCCATTTCCAAAAAGAAGGAAAAGAGAAGAAGAAAAAGAAGACCTCGATCCTCACCTCACACTTCATACAAATTCAACTAAAAACGGATCACTGACCTAAGTATAAAAACTAAAACTATAAAGCATCTAGAAGAAAACAAAGGAGAGAAAATCCTAATGACTATGGGTTAGGCCAAGATTTCTTAAATAAGATACCAAAAACACAAATTATAAAATGAAAAAATCGATAACTTGGATTTCTTCAAAATTTGCTCTTCATAAGTCACCGTTAAGAAAATGAAAATACAAGCCGTGTACTGGGAGAAAATATTTGCAAAACTATGTTTAACAAAAGACTTGCAAACAGAATACCTAAAGAACTAACACATCTCAGTAAAAAGCCAAACAGCCTGATATAAATGAGCAGAACATTTCAACAAATGACTCACTAAAGAAGGTATAAGAATGTCAAATAAACACAGGAAAATATGCTTAACATCATTAGTCATTAGAGAGATGCAGACTGAAACCACAGTGGGATACCACTTCACACCCACTAGCATGACTATAATTACAAAATGGACAAGACCAAGAATTGGTGAGGAGGTAGAATGACAGGAAAAAAACAAGACTAGGAGCTGACTGCAGCTCAGATCATGAACTCCCTATCACAAAATTCAGACTTAAATTGAAGAAAGTAGGGAAAACGACTAGACCATACAGGTATGACCTAAATCAAATCCCTTATGATGATACAGTGGACATGACAAACAGATTCAAGGGATTAGATCTGATAGACAGAGTGCCTGAAGAACTATGGATGGAGGTTTGTGACACTGTACAGGAGGCGGCGGTCAAAACCATCCCCAAGAAAAAGAAATGCAAAAAGGCAAAACGGTTGTCTAAGGAGGCCTTATAAATAGCTGAGAAAAGAAGAGAAGCTAAAGGCCAAGGAGAAAAGGAAAGATATACCCATTTGAACATAGAGTTCCAAAGAATAGCAAGGAGAGATAAGAAACCCTTCCTAAGTGATCAATGCAAAGAAATAGAGGAAAACAATAGAATGGGAAAGACTAGAGATCACTTCAAGAAAATTAGAGATACCAGGGGAACATTTCATGCAAAGATGGGCACAATAAAGGACAGAAATAGTATAGACCTAACAGAAGCAGAAGATATTAAGAAGAGGTGGCAAGAATACACATAAGAGCTATGCAAAAAAGATCTTCACGACCAAGATAACCATGATGGTATGATAACTCACCTAGAGCCAGACATCCTGGAGTATGAAGTCAGGTGGGCTTTAGGAATCATCACTACAAACAAAGCTAGTGGAAGTGATGGAATTCCAGCTGAGATATTTCAAATCCTAAAAGATGATGCTGTGAAAATGCTGCACTCAATATGCCAACAAATTTGGAAAACTCAGCAGCGGCCACAGAACTGGAAAAGGTCAGTTTTCATTCCAATCCCAAAGAAAGACAATGCCAAGAAATGTTCAAACTACTGCACAAATGCACTCCTCTCACACACTAGTGAAGTAATGCTCAGAATTCTCCAAGCTAGGCTTCAACAGTACACGAGCCAAGGACTTCATGTTCAAGTTGGATTTCGAAAAGGCAGAGGAACCAGAGATCAAATTGCCAATATCTGTTAGATCAAAGAAAAAGCAAGAGAATTCCAGAAAAAACATCTACTTCTGCTTCATTGACGACGCTAAAGCCTTTGATGGTGTGGGTCACAACAAGCTGTGGAAAATTCTTAAAGACATTGGAATACCAGGCCACTTTACCTGCCTCCTGCAAAACCTGTATGCAGGTCAAGAAACAACAGTTAGAACCAGACAGTTCTAACAGATAGTTAGACAGTTCTAACAGTTAGAAAAACAGACCAGTTCCTAATTGGGAAAGGAGTATGTCAAGGCTGTGTCACACTACTTATTTAACTCATATGCAGAGTACATCATGCAAAATGCCAGGCTGGATGAAGCACAAGCTGGAATCAAGATTGCCAGGAGAAATATCTATAACCTCAGATACGCAGATGACACCACCCTTATGGCAGAAAGCAAAGAGGAACTAAAGGACTTCTGGATGAAACTGAAAGAGGAGAGTGAAAAAGCTGGCTTAAAACTCAACATTCAGAAAACTAAGATCATGTCATCCGGTCCTGTCACTTCATAGCAAACAGATGAGGAAACAATAGAAACAGTGACAGACTTTATTTTCTTGGGCTCCAAAATCACTGTGGGTTTCCCCAGTAGCTCAGCTTACCAGAATCCACCTGTAATACAGGAGACCCTGGTTCAATTCCAGGGTCAGGAAGATTCACTGGAGAAGGGATAGGCTACCCACTACAGTATTCGTGGGCTTCCCTGGTGGCTCAGCTGGTAAAAAATCCACCTGAAATGCAGGAGACCTGGGTTGGGAAGATCCCCTGGAAAAGGGAACCGCCACCCACTCCAGTAAACTGGCCTGGAGAATTCCATGGACTGTATAGTCCATGGGGTTGCAAAAAGACATGACTGAGTGACATTCACTTTCACAAAATCACTGCAGATGGTGACTGCAGCCATGAAATTAAAAGACACTTGCTCCTTGGAAGAAAAGCTCTGACCAACCTAGAAAGCATATTAAAAAGCAGAGACATTACTTTGCTGGCAAAGGTCCATCTAATCAAAGCTATGGTTTCTCCAGTAGTTATGTATGGGTGTGAGATTTGGACTATAAAGAAAGCTGAGCGCTGAAGAATTGATGCTTTTGAACTGTGGTGTTGGAGAAGACCCTTGAGAGTCCCTTGGACTGCAAGGAGATCCAACCAGTTCATCCTAAAGGAGTTCAGTCCTGAATATTCACTGGAAGGACTGGTGCTGAAGCTCCAATACTTTGGCCATCTGATGCAAAGAACTGACTCATTGGAAAAGACCCTGATGCTGGGAAAGATTGAAGTTAGGAGGAGAAGGGGACGACAGAAGATGAGATGGTTGGACGGCATCACCGACTCAATGGACATGAGTTTGAGCAAGCTCTGGGAGTTGGTGATGGACAGGGAAGCCTGGGTGCTGCAGTCCACGGGCTCGCAAACAGACACAACTGAACTGAGGATGACTGGAACTCTCCTAACTCTGTGTGAATGCTAAGTTGCTTCAGTCATGTCAGACTCTTTGCAACCCCAATGGACTGTAGCCCACCAGGCTCCTCTGTCCATGGATTCTCCAGGCAAGAATACTGGAGTGGACTGCCATGCCCTCCTCCAGGGCATCTTCCTGACCCAGGGATCAAACCTGCATATCTTATGTCACCTACATTGGCAGGTGGGTTCTTTACCACTAGCACCTGACTGTACATGTGGCTAAATTTTTGGCTTAGAGAAAGTGTTTCAATGCCATCAGCGAGTCACAGCCAGAAGGAGCGGCTATTATGAATAAGAATGAGGCACATTGTTAAATGAAAACCGTGGTCATGGTGTTCAGCCTCATGAAGTTTTGTCTAACTGCATTCTTTCCCTGTGTAGGTGATATTCCTTAGAACTTACTCTCTTAGGAACTTATGTTGTTGTTGTTTTTTAAATTACTGCGGTATAATTGCTTTACAACGTTGGGTTAGTTTCTGCTGTACAGCAAAGTGAATCAGCTATATGTATACATATGTCCCCTTCCTCTCAAGCTTCCCTCCCACCCCCACCTCCCATCCCAGCCCACTAGGTCGTCACAAAGCACTGAGCTGCGTTCCCTGCACTGTACAGCAGCTCCCCACTGGCTGTCTTTTTCACATATGCTAGTGTATATATGTCAGTGCTACTCTCCCAATTCAGCCCTAGGCTGAGCGAACGCTGTATGTTATCACTAGAAATAGTGATTACTCCAGCAAGTGAGGAAAAAAGATCTAGAACTATGAAGAAACCGTTGACATTGCATCAGCTACACTCTGGGCATGAGCTGCTGATGTGAGAGGGAAGGAGAGAGTCGGGGAGCAATCTTTCAAGGTTTTCAAAACTCAAACTCAAACTACCAGACACTCTGGACAAATTTAGAAAAACCTCCAAGGCAAAAAAGTTGATGAAGCAGAGGCGTTTCTGCCGCTTTAGATGTGAACTAGATTCTGAGGACACCAATTCTATACAGAGGCAGCTGTTCAGTTCAGTTCAGTTCAGTTCAGTTCAGTCGCTCAGTCGTGTCCGACTCTCCGCGACCCCATGAATCACAGCACGCCAGGCCTCCCTGTCCATCACCAACTCCCGGAGTTCACTCAAACTCATGTCCACAGAGTCGGTGATGCCATCCAGCCATCTCATTCTCCGTCGTCCCCTTCTCCTCCCGCCCCCAACCTTTCCCAGCATCAGAGTCTTTTCCAGTGAGTCAACTCGTCGCATGAGGTGGCCAAAGTATTGCAGTTTCAGCTTTAGCATCAGTCCCTCCAATGAACATCCAGGATTGATCTCCTCTAGAATGGACTGGTTGGATCTCCTTGCAGTATAAGGGACTCTCAAGAGTCTTCTCCAACACCACAGTTCAAAAGCATCGATTCTTCGGCGGTCAGCCTTCTTCACAGTCCAACTCTCACATCCATACATGACCACGGGAAAAACCATTGCCTTGACTAGACGGACCTTGGTTGGGAAAGTAATGTCTCTGCTTTTTAATATACTATCAAGGTTGGTCATAACTTTCCTCCCAAGGAGCAAGCGTCTTTTAATTTCATGGCTGCAATCAGCATCTGCAGTGATTTTGGAGCCCAAAAAAACAAAGTCTGACACTGTTTCCACTGTTTCCCCATCTATTTCCCATGAAGTGATGGGACCAGATGCCATGATCTTTGTTTTCTGAATGTTGAGCTTCAAGCCAACCTTTTCACTCTCCTCTTTCACTTTCATCAAGAGGCTTTTGAGTTCCTCTTCACTTTCTGCCATAAGGGTAGTGCCATCTGCATATCTGAGGTTATTGATATTTCTCCCAGCAATCTTGATTCCAGCTTGTGCTTCTTCCAGCCCAGCGTTCCTCATGATGTACTCTGCATATAAGTTAAATAAGCAAGGTGACAATATACAACCTTGACGTACACCTTTTCCTATTTGGAACCAGTCTGCTGTTCCATGTCCAGTTCTGGCTGTTGCTTCCTGACCTGCATACAGGTTTCTCAAGAGGCAGGTCAGGTGGTCTGGGATTCCCATCTCTTTCAGAATGTTCCACAGTTTATTGTGATCGACACAGTCAAAGGCTTTGGCATAGTCAATAAAGCAGAAATAGATGTTTTTCTGAAACTAAAAAGGAAAGATATAAGCATCTGAATGCAGAGTTCCAAAGAATAGCAAGGAGAGATAAGAAAGACTTCCTCAGTGATCAATGCAAAGAAATAGAGGAAAACAACAGAATAGGAAAAACAAGAGAGCTCTTCAAGAAAATTAGAGATTCCAAGGGAACATTTCATGCAAAGATGGGCTCGATAAAGGACAGAAATGGTATGGACCTAACAGAAGCAGATGATATTAAGAAGAGGTGGCAAGAATACACAGAAGAACTGTACAAAAAAGATCTTCACGACCAAGATAGTCACGATAACGTGATCACTGACCTAGAGCCAGACATCTTGGAATGTGAAGTCAAGTGGGCCTTAGAAAGCATCACTACTAGCAAAGCTAGTGGAGGTGATGGAATTCCAGTTGAGCTATTTCAAGTCTTGAAAGATGATGCTGTGAAAGTGCTGCACTCAATATGCCAGCAGATTTGGAAAACTCAGCGCTGGCCACAGGACTGGAAGAGGTCAGTCTTCATTCCAATCCCAAAGAAAGGCAATGCCAAAGAATGCTCAAACTACCGCACAGAGGCAGCTGTAGTCACAGCTAAATCGTGTCTGACTCTTTGCAATGCCAAGGACTGCAGCACCCCAGGCTTTCCTGTCCTTTACTATCTCCCGGACTTTGCACAGACTCATGTCCATTCAGTCGGTGATGCCATCCAACCATCTAATCCTCTGTCACCCACCACCCCGTCTCCTCCTGCCCTTAATCTTTCTCAGCATCAGGGTTTTCTCTAATGAGTCAGTTCCTCGTCTCAGGTGGCCAAAGTATTGGAGTTTCAGCTTCAGTTCTTCCAATGACTATTCAGGGTCAATTTCCTTTAGAATGACTGGTCTGATCTCCTTGCCTTGCAGTCACAGTGAAAGAATACAATCCAGAGTCAGAGAAGAGCTTAGTGACTGTAAGATTCTGGACAAGTCATCTCCTGTCTTAGCCTCTGATCACTGGTCACACAGATGTTGGATGAATGAGTTAGTAAACCAATAAATGAAATAACTGTATAATGTTGGTACCATTTCTAGACACACTGAGCAACTTCACTTTCACTTTTCACTTTCACACATTGGAGAAGGAAATGGCAGCCTGCTCCAGTGTTCTTGCCTGGAGAATCCCAGGGATGGGGGAGCCTGGTGGGCTTCCATCTATGGGGTCACACAGAGTCGGACACGACCGAAGTGACTTAGCAGCAGCAGCAGCAGCATAACAGATATTTGGACTTCCCTGGTGGGCTCAGTGGTAAAGAATCTGACTGCCAATTCAGGAGTTGAGGGTTTGTTCCCTGGGTCAGGAAGATCCCTGGAGTAGGAAATGGCAGCCTACTCCCATATTCTTGCCTGAAATATCCCATGGAAAAAGGAGCCTGGTGGGCTACAGTCCAAAGGGTTGCAAAGAGTCAGACAGAAATGAGCAACAGAGCATGCACATAGCTTATTCATAACACTGGGTTAGTTTCAGATATGCAGCAGTCATATATATAAATAATTCAGTTATACATATATTTATTTTTCAGATTATTTTACCTTACAGGTTATTAAAAAATATTCAGTATAATCCCCTGTGGTATATAGTAGCTCCTTATTGGTTATCTATTTTATATATAGTCAGGTGTATGTTACTCCCAATTTACCCATCCCTCCTCCTTTTCCCTTTGGTAACCCTAAGTTTGTTTTCTATGTCTGTGTGTTTGTTTCCATTTTGTAAATAAATTCATTTGTATATTTTTTTTAGGTTCCACATATAAGTAACCTTATATGATATTTGTTTTTCTCTTTCTAACTTACTTCACTTAATAATCTTAAGAGAATAATAATCCAGCCTTACTGCTACAAACAGCACCATTTCATTCTTTTTTATGGCTGAGTCATATTCCACTGTATGTATGTACACTACATCTTCTTTCCTATTCATTTGTCAATGGACATTAAAGTTGCTTCCATTAGACACAGGAATTTTAGAAATGAAGATAAGGAGAGTAGAAAGAAACAAAACCTTCTCTAGGAGGAATGGAAAAAAGAGCAATATGACACAGAGTAACTCCATCCCTATTAATCTATAAAGAGCTGTCACGAAGAAAATGGAGAAGACTTGCTCTGTGTGATCCCAAGGGTAAAGACCAGCAACTACTGAGAATAAGGCACAGGTAGGCAAATGCAGGCTCAATACACAGAAGTTTCTAAATGTTAAGAGATGCTTAAAAAGGGAGCTGGTTACTTCACAAGGAGGTAAGCTTCTTGTCACAAGCAACATCCAAACACGATTAATGAAAAGGGCTTTCAAACATAAAATGTGAGAAGTAGAGAATGCAGCCCAAATTCTGAACTGAAAAAAATGGAGATCTGAATGTGGATATGAGGAGTTCGGGGGCTTCCCAGGTGGCAACAGTCGTAAAGAACCCGGCTGCCAATGCAGGCAATATAAGAGATTAGGGTTCAATCTCTAAGTCAGGAAGATCCCCTGAAGAAGGGAATGGCAACCCACTCCAGTATTCTTGACTGGAGAATCCCATGGACAGAGGAGCCTGGCAGGCTATGGTCCATAGGGTAACAAGGAGTCAGACATGACTGAAGCAACTTAGCATGCAGGCATACATGATGAGTTTGAGAGAAAAGCAGGGCACTCAAGTAGAGGAGAAAACATCTGTATCTGAAGATACAGCTTGGAAAGTCATCAGAATGTGTCAATAGCTGAAGGCAGAAAGTCAACTGAGTCCCCATCACTGAATTTGCTGAAGCCCCCAAACTCATCATATCCAAATTCAAATCTCCATTTTTCTCAATTCAGAATTTGGGCTGAATTCTCTATTTCTCACAGAGGCCTCACTTTGCTGACAAAGGTCCATATAGTCAAAGCTATGGTTTTTCCAGTAGTCATGTACAGATGTGAGACTTGGACCATAAAGAATGCTGAGAGCCAAAAAATTGATGCTTCTAAATCGTGGTGCTGGAGAAGACTCGTGAGAGTCTCCTTGGACTGCAAGGAGATCAAACCAGTCCATCCTAAAGGAAATCAACCCTGAATATTCATTGGAAGGACTGATGCTGAAGCTAAAGCTCCAACACTTTGGCCACCTGATGCAAAGAGCTGACTCATTGGAAAAGACCCTGATGCTGGGAAAGACTAAGGGCGTAAAGGGAAGGGGGAGCACAGGATGAGATGGTTAACTAGCATAACCAACTCAGTGGACACTGATTTGAGCAAACTCTGGGAGACAGCGGGGGACGGGGAGTGTGGTGTGCTAAAGTCCACGGGACCGCAAAGAGCGGGACACAACTTAGCGACTGAACAACAACGACAGAGGTCAAGCAAGCATGAAATACCTGAGGAAGCGTGCAGGCCGGCGTTACAAGAGCCACAGCCAGCCTGAATTGTGCCTTGGGGAATCAAACATAGATGCAGCCCCCTGCCCCTGGATTTCACTGCCCACTCAGCAGAGTGCCCTTGGGCAAGGCACCACCTGCCCAAATGCTCAGTGCAGTGGCTCTGGGTGCCACTATTCTGTGGACACTCATGACCTCTTCCAAAAGGCATCTGTATCGCAGATGACTCATGCTCTTTCATAACTTCTTAGAAGAACATGAAAGTGTTTATCAAAGGAGAGGAGATATTTTAGAAGCCTCTTGCTATCAATATAATTAATACTCATCATAAAAGTAACATTCATGCCCTTGACAGTACACAAAGCACCTTCACATCCAACAGCTTGATCCCCACAACACACCTGTGCGCTATGTGTTAAACTATTGTTCTTATTTCACAGATGAGGAAATTGAGGTCTCAGGGATTAGGCTAGGAATTGTGAAGCCTCTTCTTATACAGCATATTTTTTGATACTGTTCATGGGGTTCTCAAGGCAAGTATACTGAAGTGGTTATAATTAAGAGTTATAAACTCTTAATTACCATATAAATGTATAAGCCTAATTGCACAAGTGACATTAGTCCTACAAGGACCCCCAAAAAAAAAAAAAGGAAAAGCTGCAAGTCACTCAGTGTTCCTAGATTTACTTGACCACCAATAACCCCACTTAACCCACTCTTCACTCTGCTTGAGTCCTTGTTGACAATCTCAGTAACATCTTATGTCAGTCTGGACCTCTCATTCTAATGAAGTCCAACCTTTGACCCATTTTGAAAGACCTCTTGGCTTGTTGTTTTTTGTTGCTTAGTTGTTAAGTTGTATCCAACTCTTTGCGACCTCACGGGCTGTGGATCCTCTGTCCATGGGATTTCCCAGGCAAGAATACTGGAGTGAGTTGTCATTTCCTTCTCCAGGGGATCCTCCCAACCCAGGGATGGAACCTGCATCTCTTGCATCGCAGGCAGAACCACTTTACTACTGAACCACCTACAAAGCTCCAGTCTCTTGGCTATCCTCCTATTAAGATACTCCTCAAAAATGGTTCTACTCTTAACAACCCTCTCCTTTCAAGTTCTGGGGACGCCACTTCTGGATACCGTCTTAAGGCAGCCTTCATCTATTGATCCTTCCTGGTTGTGGAATATAAACTACTTTGTTTCAAGTGGTCTTTCTGGCTGTAGAGATGGGTTACATTCAGTCATCCATGGTAATTGCTAGGGTCTCCCTCATGAACAAAGGATTAGATATCCAGTCTAGGGGCCAGAACTCAGTCTGGATCAGTATTCAGGGCTAGGGGCTGACCAGTGGCCCACGACAAGGCACTGATATTTCTGAGGAAGAAGTATTTCAGAACAGCTTTCTGAACTACTTACAACATTCATATGCTTGCTGCCCGCGCTCCTGTAATAACAGATGAAACATCCTAACAAGGATGGGATCCTCCATTGTCTCTGGATCTCAAGCCTCTTACCTGCTCTAGTGCTTCTCAAAGACTCCACCACGGAGCCCTTCTCGCTCTGAGATCACAAACTCTTTCCTGTCTGCTGGATTCTCCACACTGGCATACAAACACAATAGGATCGTGATTTTAAGTCTCTCCACTGATCTGTGTTCTTTCTCCATTCTATTTCCTTCCCACAATAGTCCAAGCAAGAGCTGCCTGAATGGCCATGTCCACCTCCTCACTTTCCTCTCTTTCCTCAAGCCAAACCTTCTCACTTTCCTCCGGTTTCACTACACGCACCTTGGACAGAACCACCACCAACCTTACCTCCTGCATTTACTGGACTCCTGGAAATCTTCACTTGCCACTTCACCAACCTCCACACCAAAGTCTAAACCAGCTTTTAAAAATGTAAATCAGACTGTGTTGCTTTCTTTAAAGCCCACCTATGGTTTCTTGGGCTTCCCTGGTGGGAATGCCTGCAATGCAGGAGACCTGGGTTCAATCCCTGGGTTACGAAGATCCCCTGGTGAAGAGAATGGCAAACCACTCCTGTATTCTTACCTGGAAAATCCCATGGATGGAGAAGCCTGGTGGACTACAGTCTATAGCGTTGCAACTGACACACTCAGACACGACTGATCAATCTACACACACATGCACGCACACACACGGTTTCTTAGTAAAGCTGGAATTCCAACTCCTTACTTTGACCTTCAAGCCCTTACTTCACCTGGCCCCTCCCATCTCTCTAATGTGATCTCTTAGAATTTCCCCCCTCGTGCAGGCAAGTTTTGCTGGAATCTTTTGTTTCCTGAACACAACCAAGTGGTCCCTCCCTCTGGGCTTTGTGCAGGCTGGTCCCTCTGCTGGGAATGCTCTTCCTCAGCTCCTCTCACAGCAGACTCCTCAGCATCCACCAGACACACTCTCTCCCAACTGGTCTGGGTTACTTCTTTATTGTTGTTCTTCATGAACTAGAAAGTAAGGCTATTGTGGGTAGATCTCGCCTATCTTGTTCACCAACGCTTTAGCACCGATTCGACTCTCAACACATACGTTTCGCATTGATGAATGACCAAACCCTCTTTCCCTCTTTATAGAAGTTGCCATCCTTGCCATGCTCCAGATGCTGGAGCAGGTACACAAGTTTTGTTCAGCTTGTGTCAGCCTCTAGGGTCACCCTGCCATGGTTCAAATCTGGCTATGCCATGGACTGGCTGGGGGATTTTGATCAAGTTTGGGGCTACAATTTCTTAATCTGTATTGCTGTGCTTAGTGGCTCGGTCATGTGGGACTCTTTGCAACCCCATGGACACTTTGTTAGCCCGCCAGGTACCTCTGTCCACGAGGGATTCTCCAGGCAAGAATACTGGAGTGGTTGCCATGCCCTCTTCCAGGGGATCTTCCCAAGCCAGGGATCAAACCTAGATCTCCTGCATTGCAGGTGGATTCTTTACTGTCTGAGCCACCAGGAAGGCCCAAGAACACTGGCATGGGTAGCCTATTCCTTCTCCAGGGAATCTTCCTGACCCAGGAATCAAACAGGAGTCTCCTGCATTGTAGGTGGATTCTTTACAAGCTGAGTAACCAGGGAAGACCTCAGCTCAGTTCAGTTCAGTCACTCAGTCATGTCCGATTCTTTGTGACCCCATGAATCAAGCACGCCAGGCCTCCCTTTCCATCACAACTCCCGGACTTCACTCAAACTCATGTCCATCAAGTCGGTGATGCCATCCAGCCATCTCATTCTCTGTCAACCCCTTCTCCTCCTGCCCCCAATCCCTCCCAGCATCAGGGTCTTTTCCAATGAGTCAACTCTTCGCATGAGGTGGCCAAAGTATTGCAGTTTCAGCTTTAGCATCAGTCCTTCCAATGAACACCCAGGACTGATCTCCTTTAGGATGGACTGGTTGGATCTCCTTGCAGTCCAAGGGACTCTCAAGAGTCTTCTCCAGCACCACAGTTCAAAAGCATCAATTCTTCGGCGCTCAGCTTTCTTCACAGTCCAACTCTCACATCCATACATGACCACGGGAAAAACCATAGCCTTGACTAGACAGACCTTTGTTGGCAAAGTAATTTCTCTGCTTTTTAATATGCTATCTAGGTTGGTCATAACTTTCCTTCCAAGGAGTAAGCGTCTTTTAATTTCATGGCTGCACTCAGTAGTGGCCACAGGACTGGAAAAGGTCGGTTTTCACTCCACTCCCAAAGAAAGGCAATGCCACAGAATGCTCAAACTACCGCACAATTGCACTCATCTCACATGCTAGTAAAGTCATGCTCAAAATTCTCCAAGCCAGGCTTCAACAATACGTGAACCGTGAACTTCCAGATGTTCAAGCTGGTTTTAGAAAAGGCAGAGGAACCAGAGATCAAATTGCCAACATCCGCTGGATCATTGAAAAAGCAAGAGAGTTCCAGAAAAGCATCTATTTCTGCCTTATTGACTATGCCAAAGCCTTGACTGTGTGGATCGCAATAGGTATCTAGAATAATCAGATTCAGAGAGAGAAAGTACAGTGACAACTGACAACGGCTGGAGGGAGGGAAGAACGGAGCTGCCGCTTAATGGACACAGCTTCTGATTTACCAAGAGGAAAAGAGTTCTGGAGACTGGTTGCACACACTATGAATATGCAGTTGACTGCCGAACAATGAGGATTTGAACTGCTCAGATCCACCTATACGCAGGACTTTTTCTGTAGTAAATACTGCAATACCACATGATCTGCGGTTGGCTGGATCCTTGAATGTGGTGCCATGGATAAAGGACCGATATTATACTCAGAGTTTCAACTGCCTAGAGGGTTTGCACCCCTCACCTCTACATTGTATAAGGGTCATCTGTACTTACTGCTATAGAACCATGTACTAAAAGATGGTAAATTTTATGTTATATGTATTTAAGCACAATAAAAAAATGCAATCATGATCAAATCAGCAATACACACTCAGGAGCTAATGTCTGAGTTACACTGTTCCAATCATCAGGGTTCAGACAATCAGCATTTCTCAAGCTATTGTGATTCAGCCTTTGCCAGGAATTATTAATTGAAATATTTAGATATCAATTTTTGTTGTTGTTTAGTTGCTTAGTCGTGTCCAGCTCTTTGTAACCCGCTGAGGACTGTAGCCCACCAGGCTCCTCTATTCATGGGATTTCCCAGGCAAGCATATTGGAGTGGGTTGCCATTTCCTTCTGCAGGGGATCGTCCTGACTCAGGGATTGACAGATGGGTTCTTAACCACTGAGCCACCTGGGAAGACCATCCTGTGCATTGTAGGGTGTTTAACAGCACCGCAGGCTCTGCCTACTAGATGCCAGTGGCACCTTCACAATTATGATAACCAAAATATCTTCAGATACTGCCAAACGTTCCTCTAGGGGCAAGAAAGGCCAAATCATTTGCAATAAGGTATATACTTGTACACCTATTAACAGATAGGTGTAAAACTCTGGCAGTTCAGAGTTTAAGTAAATTGCCCAAGGTCTTAGTGCTGCAACGCCGGCAGCAGGGATTCAACCCCCATCTTCTTGGTCCAACAGCACATGCTCTTCCTTCCAGCTCGCTGCACTAGAGGCTTCAGTCCCCCTTCCCTCACCCTGGTCAGCTCGCACACTCACAGATCCCTGCTAATTACACAGCTATGTAAAACGTTATATGTGGTTTGTTATTTTATATCCAGGAACATGGTCCACAGCCTTCATTACATAAAGCAGCTGTGTGTATACTTGGGGTCTAAGTGCTATTTAGTGGTCAGCTCGATGCGGTATTTTGTTTCAAGCATCACATTTCTTTTTTCCCTTTCCATACTTCTACTAATGCCTAAATAGAGGACTAGAGCCTCAGATGGCTCGGGCTACAGTGAAAGGCAAAAGTTTCCTAAATGACAAATGTCCCACTGTCCTAATGAGATCAGGAGAGACAGCCCAGGATGTGCCACATGTGGTGTGAATGTGTCCCCCAGCGACCGTGTGTGTGTGTTCACAGGATGCACGCAATCTGGCTCAAACACCTTTCACTACCTTCCCACTGGTGTCTTTCAGCAGAAAGAACCAGGCAGTCTAGAACTTCAAATTACCAGCTGTGTTACTTGAATATGTCGTGTGTCCTCTCTGAGACTCGGTTTCCTCATCTTTAAAATGGGGGTAAAATACCTGTCCCACAGTGTTGCTGAGATCCTTTGGATCAGTGGTCCCCAACTCTTCTGGTGCCAGGGACCAGTTCCGTGGAAGAAAATTTTTCCACAGACCTGGATCAGAGGGATGGTTTTGAGATGATTCAAGCACACCACATTTATTTTGCGCTTTACTTCTATTATTATTACTCAGCTCCACCTCAGATTATCAGATCCCAGAGGCTGGGGTCCCTTGCTTTAGATAAAGAGTCTGGCACAGAACTGGTCTATGATAATCCCCAGCTCTTATTCCTCCTTCACTTGCAGAGACCTGGTCCATATCACCCCATCCCCACTACAACCCATTCTCAACATCACCCCTCTCCTACAGCCAGAATGTCCTAGACCCTGACCCTCCTCTGCCTCTTCACTTTCATCATTCCCCTTAACTGGGTTGCAAACAAGGCTCTTTCCACCTATTTAAATCCCACTTTCCTCTATAGCCGAATACAAATCCCATGTCTCCTTGTTTAATGCCCCTGACCTTCCAGTTCTCACTGGCTTTTCCTGAACTTTTACGATTTATGATTATTACATGATTCACCTGGCACTGAAATGCATTTTAACTAGTCACCTGAATACTTTTTTGTGTTGTTCAACAATTGCAAGTAGCCAGAGGTCAGGACTGTATTTCTTCATGCCTGCAGACATGGGGGCCCATAACTATTTGTGAGTTAGCAGAGTCAATGCAGATCATTTTTCTTCCATAACTGATGGCTGCACACACAGGGCTGTGAATGCATCTCTTCAGGAACCTGACATGTTTGCTACCCTCAGTTAGCACAATTTATGGAGAATAACCCAAAATGATTACATCCTCTGAACGGCTTTCCAAGGTCATACATGGCCCTTCCCGGTGCAGTCTTATTTCTGATCCTCCCCAATAGTTCTCAAGTTCTAGCTTATGGCATTCCCAGTAAGCCAAACACTTATACCTCCCTGCCTTTGCACACACTGTTCCCACTGTCTGAAATGACCTTCCATTCCTCATCCCCCCTGTCCAAATACTGCTCATCCTTAGAGATCAACTCAAATATCCCCTTCTAAGCAAGACCTTTGCTGGCCTCCTCTCTCCTACACCTGACTTTCTTCTTTGTCATGTATGGATGTGAGAGTTGGACTGTGAAGAAAGCCGATCACCGAAGAATTGGTGCTTTTGAACTGTGGTGCTGGAGAAGACTCTTGAGAGTCCCTTGGACTGCAAGAAGATCCAACCAGTTCATTCTAAAGGAGATCAATCCTGGGTGTTCATTGGAAAGACTGATGCTAAAGCTGAAACTCCAATACTTTGGCCACCTCATGCGACGAGCTGACTCACTGGAAAAGAGTCTAATGCTAAGAAGAATTGGGGGTGGGAGGAGACGGGGACGACTGAGATTGAGATGGCTGGATGGCATCACCGACTCGATGGACATGAGTTTGAGCGAACTCCGGGAGTTGGTGATGGACAGGGAGGCCTGGCGTGCTGTGATTCATGGGGTCGGAAAGAGTCGGACATGACTGAGCGACTGAACTGAACTGAACTGAAGGTTGCTGCTCTCCCTCAGCCCCCATCTGCTATTTGTGGGTACCTCTGTCTCTCTCCCTGGGTGGCAAGCTCCCTGAGGACGGCACTCGGGCTGGTTCCTCTGTGTCCTGCTCCCCCACTGGGCCAGATCTAGTAGAACTTTCTGTTTTTAACAAACAGCATCTAATCTGGCAAGTCTGCTCCTCGGTTGCACTTCTGTGGTGTGTGTTTCCCCGTCCTGTGAGAGAATGAGTACCCTTTTGGAATCATCTCAGCCTCTGCCTTTTTTTCTGGTTCTTTCCACCACTCTAGTGTATTAAGCACTATTGATCCCTACATGGTCTCAGAGTCCTCTTCCCGTCTTTCCCATCTCCCAAGGACATCATGACATTCAACCTTCAAAGATTAACTTCCAACCCACTAAGACTAGGGTAAGGGCACTTTCCTGGTGGTCCAGTGGCCAAGACTCCGTGCTCCCTGTGTCTGAGGCCCGGGTTCTACCCCTGATCGGGGAACTGTATCTCACATACTACACATGCTGCAACTAAGATTTGGCTCACCCAAATAAGTAAAAATATTTTTTAAAAGACTGGGGAAGACAGAGCTTGGGGGTGGGTAGGAGTAGGGCACATCTGAGATAGAGCTGGAGCTGGGAGTCAGGCCACGCCAGGTCCACTGGAAAATACCAGTGTGGCCCACCACCAAGGCTATGGCTGGACGAGAGGTCAGCCCTCCGGCTCAGAGCAAAGCTTCTCCTTTGGTCCAGGCCAGCAGGGGAGCCCCTGACCTCCCTGCCCGTTTGACAGGACTGGGGCTCCTGGATCTGCTCAAGAGGCAGACTTTGTTGGTTTAGTTCTGCTACAAGGCTTCTGTTTCTGCCTCAGCTGTTATAGCCTTCAGATTCCTGGTACCCACCTGATTGAACAACTCAATTAAAATGCAATCAAAGGAAAGTGGGCCGGATATGACCAAGAAGAGAAGGCAGGCATCTGAGTCCACTGCCTGCCTCCTGAGCCCTGTGCCCCTTCCCATACTGCCTACAGGTCCCTGGGCAGGCAGTGGCCATGGACCTCTGGACTCAAGTGTTGGGCACGGAAGACCCTTAAAGGTCTCGGATCCCTGCGCTGTTCATCTTGACAACAGGGCAACTGAGGTCTAGCCAGGACAGCTCAACCACCTGAAGCCACTCAGGGAGAGGTTAGCAGAAGCCTGTGGCATCTCTAGGACTTTAAGATAGCTCATCCAGGGCTGCTCACCATATACCGGGTGGGAGAAAAAGTTGTTTGAAAACACAGAAACCCCTATTCTTGGGGACCACCCTCTCCTGGGGCCTCAAACTAGTTTGTTCTTCTTTGGGAGTAACAAGTTTATGGAAATAAAACTCACATACCATACAATTCACCCATTTAAACTATATAATATACAGGGGTTTTTTTTTTAGTATATTCAGAGTTGTGCAACCATCACAACAATCAATTTTAGAATAGTTTCATTATTTTCCAAAGAAATACAGCTCCATTTAACCACGATCCTTCCTCCGCACTGACCCCCATCTTTGCATTCCTCCTTGGCTGAAGCAACCACCAATTGACTCTCTGCCTCTATATATGTGTCTATTCTGGACATTTCATATAAGTGGAGTCAGACTATATGTGCTTTTTTTTTTGTGACTGGCTCCTTTTATTTAGCATAATCTTTTCAAGACTGAACCATACTGTAGCACGTATCACCACTTCATTCTTTTTTATGGCCAAATAGTATTCCATTGTATGACCCTACCACATTTGGGACAGCCACTCATCAGTTAATGGACCTGTGGGTTAGTTCTCCCTTTTAGCTATTTTGAATAGTGCTACTATCAACATTTGTGTACAAGTTTCTGTGAGAACGGATGCTTTCAGTTTTCTTGGCTATGTACCTCGGAGTGGAAAATCTTGTTCTTTCATCTCAGTAATAGCATCAGTAACCACACGTACCAGTGAGGACCCTAAAGTGTTATTGTACACACTAACTCAGAAAAATAGTGAGGGCAAGAAATGCAGTGAAGCGAGAGAGGCACAGAGAAGTTAATTGTTCTGACCTGGTCTCACAGCCATAGTAAAGGACCATGGAGGAGGAAGCCATAACTGGCTCTCATGATAATTAGCCAATGAAACATTAGTAATTTTAGGGGAAAAGCCCGGGAACATTTTAAAAGCTCATACACATAGTCACGTGCACCACTTTAACTGTACGGGTTCCTTTTTAATCTCATCATGTCCTTTGTTACCCAGGGTCTGCCTTGTGTTCTAGGTCCCGGTGAAGACCATCACACGCACTCTCAGTGGAATTAAATCCTCCTCCCACTCCCCAGGCTTTTCACCTCATCCTCGCCACAGGGAGTACTGACTTCGCAGGGAGTTTGGGAGCCTTGAGGAGTGGAGGCTCTTTAAAGGACTTCTCTTTTGTCGCAGCTGCAGTTCTCAGAGCTCTGTGTGTGGGAAGCACGGAGCCACACTGTTCTTTCACACCATCCAGGCCCTTTGGCCTGATCTGCATCTGTCACCAGATGTGTGCATAGCAAAGAGGCGAGGCAGCTTCGACACTCAGCAGGTGGAACCAGATGAAACTGCCCACAGTCATTATTTCTGACCTTCAGAAATGACGATCTCAGGTGAGTCAGCCTGGAAGTCTCTGGTAGCCCCTCCTTACCTTCTTGGTTCCCCACCAAAGATCCAGGTCCTGAGCTCCAGAATCTTTTCAGTCCCTGCAGCCCAGTGGGTCTTTCCTGCTCAGCTTCTAGCTGCTCTCACTGTTGCCTGAAACAGTGGGAGGCATGAGAGAGCCAGGAGTCCAGGGCCCTCTCCACTCACTGCCCGTCTATCCAACGATCTGTCTACCTTCAGCGTGACCCCTCCACTCCAGGCCTCCTAAAAGCATAGATCAGCCCCAGCCACCTTCTACTTCAAGTCTGGCAATGATTCCCCATCACCTAGTACATACCAAGTACAACACCTGGCCAAAGGACACAACTTAAGTTTTTACTGCTGGGATTTTGTTCCCGCCATGCCTAACTTCTTGCAGTCCCCTGCAGGTACCCGTGCTCTCTACCTGCTCCTTTACCCAACTACCCCTGACTTATCCTTCAAGACCACTCCCAGGAGTCTTTCCTGAGCCCCAGGGCTGAATGAAGAAACTTTTCTCTCTGTTCCCATTTCTCTGTGCTTCTGTCTCTCCTGGCATTTACTGTCCATATTTTAATTACCTGTTTGCATGTTTGTCCCCATCTACCCTCCTCCATAGGCTGAGGGCTCTGACAACTTCACCTCATTCTTCCTCCAGTCTCTATCCTCAGGCTAGAAAGTTAGTAAACTTTTCTTAACACAAGTAAGCAGTGGTGCCCATGACTCAGTTTCCCTCTTGGCTGGAAACCATCCAGAGGCTTGAGTCTTGCCTCTTGGCCTTCTCTAAGTTTCACTTGCCTCTCCAGAACCGAAGGAGGCTGGTTTTAAGGGCTCTTTCAACTTTTAAGGTCTAAGGAACTGGGATATTGATATTCACCCTTGCAGGTCCCCTCACCAGGATCCTGTGTGGTACAAAGATATAGATGGGGAAAGCTGTTTAAATGGTTTCAGTCTGAAGAAATTTTGAGGAAGATCATTTTGCTGTTTTGTTTTAATGCAGTGTCCTTGCCTGGAGAATCCCAGGGACAGGGGAGCCTGGTGGGCTGCCGTCCATGGGGTCACACAGAGTCGGACACGACTGAAGTGACTTAGCAGCAGCAGCAGCAGTGTCTGCAGAACACCTACTAGTCACGTGCCAGCACTGGGAACAGGGGTTTGATATAAAGTTATAGATACCAGCGTCCGGGGATTTCCTTTGAGTGCTGCCTTCCAGCCAGTCTGGGAGCGCCGACCCACTCCTGTCCCTCTCCTCTCTCGCTGCTCACGGCTCCAGGACTTATTCGGTCCATGTCCCCACATTTGCCTCTGCCCGGGCCAGTGGAGTCCAGAGCGGAGCGGATTGAAGTTGGCCCTGCGGATCTCGGCCCGGGCGCCCTCTGGCGGCCGCGCGCGGAAGCTGCGGCCCGGAGGGGAGCTGGCGGAGGGCGGAGGGAGGGAGCTCGAGGAGGAGGCGCGGGCAGGGGAGGAGAGGAAAAAGTTGCGCTGGGAAGTTTGGAAAGCTGGGAAGTGGCTGCTGCGGGCTTCGCCTCCCTCCGCGCGCGTGTATGAGGGAGCGAGCGAGGGCGCAGGAGAGGAGCGCGCGCGCGCCTGCCATGCCCATCAGACCCCGCCTCGCCGCGCCCGGGCGCCGAGCTCGCCCGGACTCCCTGCGGCCCGGCCCGGCCCGGCCCCCGCCCCCCGCGCCGGGCCCTCCCCTCCCCCGCGCCGGCGGCCCCAGCCCCCCGCCCGGCCCGGCTCCGCGCCGCGCTCCCGCCCTCCGCTCTCCCTCCCTCCCGGCCGCCGAGCAGCATGGCGGAGCCCGGGCAGCGGCCGCGCGGCCGCCCGCCGCCGCTCTGAGCCCCGCTCGGGGGCCACCGGGCGCCCCAGACCCGCCCCCCGCCCCCGCCGCGCCCGCCGCCGCACTTGTCCCACCGCGCGCCCCCGGGAGCACCGCGCACCCCTGGGGCCCTTGCGCGCCCCGGGTGCCCAGCATAACCCCGGGTCCCCGCGCGCCCGCCGTCCCGGTGCTGCTCCGGGAACACCGCGCACCCCTGGACCGCGACGCAGCTCCGGGACCTCCGCGCGCCCCGGGACCCCGGCGCGCTCTCACAGCCCCGGGGCTCGCCCTAGCGGGCGGCGCGCCCCGGTGCGGGGGCCCCGCCCCGGAGGATCCCCCTCTCACCGCAGACGGAGCCCCGCCCCAAAGGGACCCCTGGGTCCGGCAGGGACATCCAGCCACGCCCCGAAGGGCTCCCGGCATCCCGCGGCCGGAGCCCCGCGCTGCGGAGGAACGTCTGTGCCCAGCCAGGGGCTGCCTGCCCCGCCGAGGGGGCGCCTCCCAGGACGGTCCCCCGCGCCCCGCAGGCCCGGCAGGATGCACGCCGCCCTGGCAGGGCCGCTGCTCGCCGCCCTCCTGGCCACCGCCCGCGCCCGCCCGCAGCCCCCGGACGGAGGACAGTGCCGGCCGCCCGGATCGGTGAGCGAGCGCCCGCCCGGCCACTCTCCCGGCCGCCCGGCCACTCCAGCCCCGCGGGGACGACGGTTTGGGGGTCCTGCCTTCCGCACCCGCTCCACCTCTCCGCTCCGCGCGCTGCCTCGGGCGCCCTGCCCTGGCTTCTGCCCCGTGCGGGGAACCGAGTTGGGGCGCTCCCACTCCAGCTCCTTCCCCACCCGCGGACGCTCTCGGGCTCTCCTCGGACTTTCGGTCCCGCTTGGACCTTTCCTCTCTGTGCCCTTTTGGACTCCCCTCTCACTTGATCCCGTCTTTGCCCTCCGGTTCCTCTCTTCCCACTTCTGACACTGTTTCTGTCGTTCCTTGCCTTTCTCTTTAATGCCCCTTCTCGTTCACACGCTCAGACTCCTCGCCAGCTCCCCTCTTTCTCTTGACCCCCGCCGGTGACCTCGGGCAAACTTTCTGCATCTCTGGCCCGGGCCCCAGCACCTACGCTCCCAAGTGCCCCCGGTTTCACAGAACGGATGAAGATTCCAGAGGAGAGGAAAAGAAAGTGCCAGGCCATGCTGGCCTAATATTTCTTTGGGGGTTGAGTAATTACTAGGTCTCCTAATTTTCCTTCCAAACTAAGGAATCCCTTGATTTCCCTCAGTCTTTCTCCTTCAAAGTGTAAATTAGTGCCTTGAAAATAACCCTGGATTGGGAGCAGGAAACCGTCTGTAGGGTCCTCACTGGCTGCCCAGTTAGTTGACCTTGGGCAAGGTGCACCTCCAGCGACCTGACTTGTATGGAAACAGGGAGCTTGGCAACAGACAGAGTCCTGAGTGCTAGTCTCTCACCAGGATGCTGAGATTTATATTTGTTGGCTGTTGGTAAAGTAAGGTACTATTCCCTTTTCCCGACAGATACTTTTCTTTTGTACTAGAATCAGGCAGAAAAATTTTATGAGTTGACTGAAAACTTGCAGGTGGTGGCTGGCAGTGGACAGTCCAGGGGGTGTTCCAGGGTGGATGGCAGTGGACGGTTCAGAGGATGTTCCTGGGTGGAAAAAGACTTTGCCTGAGAGACACAAGAGACCCTTTCTCATGTCCCTTGACCCCTGGACCTAAACTGGATTGGAGAAATGACCCATGTCTTCACGACCCTCCTTCATCTCTATACACACACACACATTCCTCTTCAGAGCCTAGGTGATGGCAGACAATTGGACTTGGAGCCCAGGTACACCTTTTAAGGGGAGGAGCCTGGAAAGCATGTACATTTCTTGGGACTAATTCTGTGGAATCTTTCCCTCCCAAACCAGGGCCTTGAGACTTTACTTAGCCTGCAGGTTTTAAAGCACTTTCTCATCTGTGGTTTCAGCTGGTGGAGCAGAGTAGCTGACACCCCAGACCTGCCCTCCAAAAAGAAAACTGCATCCGCCCTGCTGAATGGGGAAGTAGCTGTTTAAATAGGCTATTTTTAATAGGTGTTCTGCTTTCAAAGTGCTCTTGGCGTGTATCTTCTAATGGTTGGATTTAAAAGTTATATGACTTCCTCCCTTCTTGCCAGAGAAGGACTCTTGGTCCCCCTCTCCCCACCTTCCACATGAAACACCGCCGGTGAAGGTTTGGCTTGGCCAAGATTAAATATTCTCAGGTGGTGTGGCAGTCCTTGGCACTCACAGCTAGAGCCAATCATAACGAGATCTTCCTTCACTGCCTTCACTCCCTCTGAGCCTGGCACTGCTCTCAGGTCTTATGTACATAGATTGTGTCTTTTCATTCTCCCAACAATCTTTGAGGTGGCTGCTCTCAGCTCCCATTTTACAGATGGGGAAACTGAGTCTGTGGGAAGTGAAACAGTGTGCTTAAGGTCATATAGCCAAGACAGGCCAGAGCCAGGATTTGAATGTGGGTCTCAGTTTCCAAAGCCCTTGCTCCTTCCCATGGCCCTCGGTCGATCTCCGTCTTCTGTCCCCACCTCCACCTGCCCCCTCTGTTCTGACCTTCTGCTGGCTTCAGCCTGACTGCCTTCCTTCACCTCTCCTTCTGCAGCAGAGGGACTTGAACTCCTTCCTGTGGACTGTTCGGCGCGACCCCCCAGCCTATCTGTTTGGCACCATCCATGTCCCCTACACCCGCGTCTGGGACTTCATCCCGGACAACTCCAAGGCCGCCTTCCAGGCCAGTGCCCGCGTCTACTTCGAGCTGGACCTGACCGACCCCTACACAATCTCGGCGCTGGCCAGCTGCCAGCTGCTGCCGCACGGGGAGAACCTGCAGGACGTGCTGCCCCGCGAGCTCTACTGGCGTCTGAAGCGCCACCTGGACTACGTGAAGCTGATGATGCCGTCATGGATGACGCCCGCGCAGCGCGGCAAGGGGCTCTACGCTGACTACCTGTTCAACGCCATCGCGGGCAACTGGGAGCGCAAGAGGCCGGTGTGGGTGATGCTCATGGTGAACTCGCTCACGGAGACCGACGTGCGCTCCCGTGGCGTGCCGGTGCTTGACCTTTACCTAGCCCAGCAGGCTGAGAAGATGAAGAAGACCACCGGGGCCGTGGAGCGCGTGGAGGAGCAGTGCCATCCGCTCAATGGGCTCAACTTCTCCCAGGTAAGCAGGGGGCGCCTGGGTCCCAGAGCCCAGCCGTTCCCATCTGCCTTCCTCCTCTTCTCAGACTCTTTCTCCTGCATCCAGATCCTGTCCTTCCCTTAAAAGGAGAGGATCTTTTGAGATGTGGGGCAGCTCTTGGGCTGCCTTTGTGGGGGTATGAGGACAAACTGGTGTGTGCTGGACTTGGGGGTGAGAGTTTAGGTGTTTGCTTCTGTCTCAATATGCTACCTGGCGGGGATATATACACTCCCCACCTGCTGTGCCCTCCCAAGCAGAAAGAGTTTCCCTTGGAGCATCACAGTGATAAGAAACTGAAAGAGTTGCTAGTTTGCACCTGACTTTCCCTGAGGCCCTGGGGTCTCAAGAGCAGGAGGCTGTCCTGAGGCCATTGGGAGGATGCATCTGGGCAGCCGTTGTGTGTGTGTGTGTGTGTGTACGTGTACCGAGAATGCATAGAGGGACATGTGCTTCCTGGGCTTGGGAGGCAGGAGAGATGCAATGAACCTGGTGTCTGGTGGCCGTGGCTTGCAGGTTGAGGTTAAGAGCTGCCAAATTTCCCGGGGCCTCTACAAAACTCCATGTGCCCCTCGGACCGCCTCCCTAGGCTGAAAAAAAGTCAGCAAGGATAGTTTGGGCATTAATAATTTTAGAGAGATGTGTTCACTTCAAGGTTGACAGTTCTGATTTCTAAACCTCAGGCATGGGGGCAGGGAGGAGGGTGGAGCTTATCCAGCAAAGTGTCATTAAAAGCCCTGTCTCCATGGGCAGAGGTCACTCACAACTCACTGGCCCCAAACTCAATTCTGAGGCCCTGGAACAATAAGTTCACATCTGCGCCTTGAGACGGGCTGTCAATCCCAGAACGGGCGCTCCGAGTCAGGGGTTGGTGGCTCCTGCAAGCAGGACCCTAGACAGGGCCCGGGGCCCATTCCCCAAGTGAGGTGTGGTCCCCGAGACATGCTTTTCCAGGAAGGAGCCAGCCCGGTAAATTGGCTGGACTAGAAGCTCTACCGCTGGAACCAGACCTGCTTGTGCTCCCGAGATGCTGCAAGCTCTTCACCAGGGAAACAGGAGCAGAAACTGATCCCCCTTCAGAGATCTCTGGCTTTTGTTTTTCCAGGGGAAATGCAATATTGTCCCCAGGGAGGTAAGAAGCCAGATTGATTTGCCGGCCAAATGAAAGGCGGGTTTGTCGGTTCTCCTGCTGGCTCTCCCATAATTGTGGAGTCCTTACCGAGAGGGCCCGGTGGCAGGAATATTGGGGCAGTTAGTCACGCCCCGCAGGGTTCTGACTACGCCTGACTCCTTCTCCGCGGGGAAAAATCCTGTGCATTCTCTGGCCCAGTGCTGATTCCTCTGAAAGTACCAGCTCGCTCCCTCTGAAGTGACTTTTCCCTTGCCAGCCTCAGGAGCTGATATTATCTGTGTTAGGCTCCCCAGTGATCACCGCCCATCTCATTTTGGAGACAGGTTTGTGGGAGGCCTCTCTGTTCAGAGGCCTCAGGTCTGGCCTCGGTGTCTTTTTTTAGGCTAGGAAGGTGGGCGACCCACCGTCCCTCTCAACACCCTCTTTGTACCAACCACAGAGGAATCCGACCAGAGCCGAAGGGAGCATACAGACCCTCTGGTTAAACAGCCCCTGGCTTTAATCTGTCTCTCTTAAAACAACAAAACTATCTTTTTTCGAGGTCTGGAAACACTGCTGTGCAACCAAAGGATGGCTCTGGTAGGTTGAAAACATTTGCTGGAAAGCATGAGAGGTTATGTTTTAGGAAAAGTTCCTGAGAGCCATTCATCGGCCAGCAAGAAGCCCGCTGACAGTCTCCAAAGCCCACGTTTGAAGATCAAACAGACTCAAATCTCTGGTTTCAAAAATGCACCCACCACATCACCAGCCTGGGCCCTCTCTTAAAATTGTTCTTGGGTCCAGCTCCCTGAGAGGGCTGCAGGAAGCAAGTCCTGAACAAAAGAAAACAGGACTCCTCTCGGTTCCCTAATCTGCACACCCTTCACCACCTGCCAGAGTGCCTGACCCCGCCAATTTGTCCTGTTATCATTTTGGAGCAAGGTGATGAAATCTCTCCTCCATACTCATGGGCAGACATGGGCTAACTGGGAAGGGAGCGATTCCAGAGCCTGGGCGGATGGAGTTGTTAGGGATCCCCAACCCCAAAGTCAGAAATGCAACAACAGCCTTCTCAGTAAAATTGTATGCACGCGTGCACAGTTTGATATGAACATCTGTGATGCATTATTGTACTGAAATATCTGTTAAGTGCATCAGATTTTTATTTTTTCTTTCCTCCCAGCATTACTGTTATTGCAAAATATTTGGGGAGGGGGGAGCAATGAAAGAAGATGGTGAGGGGGAAAAAGGCTTGAAAAGAGAGTGTGTTAAGACCTGGGATTTTAGTTTTAATTTTAGTATTTCTCAAAATTCTTATATTTTCTTTTAGTCAGAATATACCACATTTTCCCTAGCTAAATGGAGAAAGAAAGCTATACTGGCTAAAGGTAGGGCTTAGGTAAAAGTTTCTTCCATCTTTGCACAGCATGAAAGATCAAGCTTCTTGGCCCTGGTCTCTAATTTTAATATGAACTGAGTGCACTGAACCCAACATCACTGTGTGTTTGCTATGTGACCTTGAGCAAGTCACTTCCTCTCTCTGGCCCTTGTTTTTCCCATCTGTGAAATGAGACACCGGGATTAGGTCATCATTCAAGCCACTCAACCCTGACATTCCGTGGGACGATTATAATCAACTCCATGTGCCAGGCACCCCGCAGGAGGTTCTGCACGCTTTTTCATCTTGTCGGAGTCTCACAACCCTATGACTTTCTTAGGTGGGCACTCCGAAAGCCTGGATGACTTGACCAAGGCCACATGGCTAATAGGGAACAGAGCCAGTCTGCCTGACTTAAGGGAAGGATGCGATCCCCGTGCTGCCCTCGGCTGATTCCCTGGACGTCCTGAGTCTAGGTGGTTTGTGTTTTGCAGTTCTTCCTTCAGTACTTTCTTCTGTATCCTTCTTTCCTTTAGGGTAAAGGGCTTAACAGTTTACTTTTTGGAGAATTTATCCTTGTAGAGAAATTATTTCCTTTAGCTCTGTGGCTGGAGCAGGGATGGTAAAGGCAGTTCCTCTAAAGATTTCTCTGATGTGTTTATAGGCAGCTCAGGATAGTGGGCTTAGGGATGGGAGTCTAGCTTCTAGGTTTTGGTCCCAGCTCTGGCTCCAAAGCCAATGACTTGTGTATAACTCTGGCGTTCATGTTTATCTATTGAATGGAGCAGTAGTGACTAGCCTTTTTTTTTTTTTTTTTACAACTGAGCTGGTTTTGTGAGGATGTGAGCCGACGTGACCTGTGGGGGGTTGTCAGGAGGGTAAGAGGACTACCTCGACATAGGGCCCGTGCTTGGAAGAGTCTGGGAGGCTTTAGGACAAGGAAGGAGGCTGCATGGGAAGCGTCACCTTCACCTGTTGGCACCTTCTTCCAGCAGCCATGTCCACTGCCTGTGCTTTGCTGAACAGAGTAAAGCTGGAGTAATAGGAGGTAGTGGTAGCCCCTGCGCTCAGGGGCCTGGGGATGCCTGAGTCTCGAGTCTAGATCTTGTGACAATCTTGAGACCTGCCCATTTCAATCAGCTCTGCTGGCTGCCTCTGGGGATTGGTACCAGCTGCCACGAACGCAGTGGACTGATTAGGGGACCTCCTTCTCCCTCTAGGGGGCCTCAGTGGCCCCCACTCAGTACAGTGGAGGCACTGGATGAGGAGCCCTCTAAGTTCTGTGGTTCTCTGAGGCAAGATGAAAAAACGTGGACACTGCCATTCTGAACTTGGCTGTGATTTAACTCACACGCCGACGCTGTTCATCCAGTGTGTGTGGCTTGGGCGTGACTGCCAAGGGTGTCCAAGATGTTTGTAAAATTGTACAGCCTCCTCTCAAAGGAGTTAGAAAGCCCGAAGTCATCATTTATTGAGCTGTGTCTCCATACAGGGTGCTATATTAGACCTCGTAATTACATCATCTGTAATCCTCCCAGAGATGTGACAAGGCCTGTCATTGTATCTCTTTTACAGACAATAAATTAAGGCTTAATAGGTTAAGTCATTCGGTTGTGATTATACAGCCCGGTCAGGCGGACTCAGGATTCAAGCGTGAGTGTGTCTGATGCCAGAGTATGTTTTTCAAGATTCCGAGAGCTGATGTAATTTTGTTTTTAACAGTCAGATGGCATTATCTGGTGATGTGTGTGTGTGTGTGTATTGTAGTGCAGGGAGATCATCGTATCTTGCTAAAAAATAAAAATTTTTTTTAAATATATTGAAAGAGATCATTGAAAAGTGCTGAAATTGATTTTCTCCCTGGCTTAGAAATTGGATCTGATTCTAAAATAGGAGTTCTTGCCTAGAGAATCCCATGGACAGAGGAGCCTGGAAGGCTATACAGTTCATGGGATCGCAAGAGTCGGACATGATTTAGCTCACTGTCTTTCTTTCTTCTAAAGGCTTGCCCAGCTTTCCAAGGGACCAAGGTGAAGACAGCACCCCTAACACAGGCTCGGCAGCACAACTGAATAAAGGGTCTCCGTGGTTATCGTCAGAGGTCCTAGATCTGTGAATATATCTGAGGGAACAACACACATTATAGGGTGCTTAATTAGGATTTAGGGAGAGAGTGAATGGTCAGAAACAATGATAGGACCATCCCTGCTTCCCTTCCTTCGTCCACACTATGGAATGAATGAATGAAGAAAGTGGCACAAGCCACAGTGAAGAGCTGCCTCCTTGAACTTTAATAGTTCCTTACCATCCTGCTGCTGCTGCTAAGTCACTTCAGTCGTGTCTGACTCTGTGTGACCCCATAGACTTAAGCCCACCCGGCTCCCCCGTCCCTGGGATTCTCCAGCAAGAACACTGGAGTGGGTTGCCATTTCCTTCTCCACCTTACCATCCTACAAGGACACAAAATGTGGAAATAATGAAGCGGGCAGTGGAGTTCAAAATAGGCTCTGCTGCTGCTAAGTCACTTCAGTCGTGTCCGACTCTGTGCGACCCCATAGACAGAAGCCCACCAGGCTCCCCCGTCCCTGGGATTCTCCAGGCAAGAACACTGGAGTGGGTTGCCATTTCCTTCTCCAATGTGTGAAAGTGAAAAGTGAAACTGAAGTCGCTCAGTCATGTCCGACCCTTAGCGACCCCACGGACTGCAGCCCACCAGGCTCCTCCATCCATAGGATTTTCCAGGCAAGAGTACTACCTTGTTTCTACCTTGGCCATGACTTTCGGCTTGTCCTGTCCCTCTCTGGGCCTAGATTGCCTGTTCTGTCCTGCAGTTTCCAGGACCAGCCCAGTTCTGACCTCCGTGTGCTCCTCTGCAGTCTTCGTACTTTGGAGGGCCTGGGCCACCCTGAGATTTCCCGGCTGAGTTCTCTGCAGTTGGGAGGGGCTGGCCAGCTTGTCTATGGCGGGCTGCTGCTATACCTAATCTACTCATCTTGAAGCCTGCTGGTTCCAGTGGGTGACCTGCTGCTTCTTGCTTCCAGCCTGTCAAGCAGATGGAGCCCCGGTCCGTCGTGGCACAGTCTGGTGTACAGCTGCCCAGCCTTGCATCCTGCCCTTCCCCAGGACTCCTCCCTCACTGGCTCCCCCATTCATTCAGCCAGAGCATCTTAGTGTCAGCCAGGATAGTACAGGGAACGGACACTGGGGAGCAACCTGGATATTTCCCCTGGGGAGTTTACTGCCAAACCAGGGATGTTATCAGTGCTTTCCTCCTAACAGCCATGGAAACCAAGGCATGGGGAGCCTGTGTGTTAGTCTCCCCTGTGTCCTGCCAGCACATCACACGGACATCCTGTTCTTCCTTTCTCTTGCTGTCATATATTCCCATCTCACGGAACCCACCTCTCACTTCCCATCCTCCAAGAATGGCTGTTCCTGAGTCCTACCCCCCACCCCCACCCTCTGGGCCTCCATGGCCACTGCAGCAACACTGACCTTTGCCCTCTTACGTCCATAGCACTCATCCCTGTTTGTGGCTTCCTATCAGATCTGTGTGCCCTCCCCAGATCGAAAGGGTAAGACACCTCTCTTAAGACCAGCTGGGCACCCCAGTGTCACCTTCTCCCCAGTGTCACCCACAGAGTGAGAGCCTTGGGGTCAGTGTTGGCTCCAAGCACAGACTGGCCTAGTCCACACCTGTAACTCCAGATCCTGGCCTGGGAGCAGGCTGCTTCGGCAGCCTGCAGTACCCGCTGTGGCTGTCGCCCCAGGCCTGTGGTCAGGAGCTGTTCAGCAAATGTCTGTCACATGGTGTGGAAGTCACCTGGAGGACCCCCCCCCCCGAGACCTGACCCCTGGACATGTGTACTCTCAATTTCTTTGTGTGCCCAGAGAGCTGTTTGCAAAGAGCCCCTGCCAGCACAGCAGGCTCTGTCCTTTTTTCTTTTTTCCCCTGACTTGGTTAATTTCAGACTTTAACATTTAATGTTATTAAGCTCAGAAGCAGACACATAGGATGGCTCAGGTCCTTCCATCAAAGGAGAGTAAGGCCATAAAGCCTGAGGTGTGACCAAGATGTCATGAAATATTCTTGTCTCTGAATCAGAAGTTCACAGCATGAAGTCTTCCTGATTTACAGAATCTCTGAGCTGGGACTTGGAGACTCAGGGAATCTAAGAATGGTGAAATCTTAGAACATTAGCCTCAGAGGCATTTTTGGACTCGAAGAATCTTCACATCGTGAAATCCTAGCCCCTTAGCTTTGAAGACTTTTCAGCTCATACACACAGACTTTTAACATCTTAGAGTTGGAAGGGACCAGTTCTCAAGAATTCCAAGAAGTCCCATCCTCAAACACAGTGATCTCCTCCCCACAACTCAGCCTCCCGCCCTCCCCAGACCAAAGAAAAGCCTGACTTTGTGACGGAGATAAAAATGGGAGCGTGCCTTTGTTAATAGTTCCCATTTGGACATTTCTCAAAGCCAGGAAGAGGTCGCCTGGTAATGCAGCTCTCCGAGGGAGGAAACTGAAGAATAGGATGAGCCTGCAGCCAGCCAGCCAGGCGGCCGTGTTTCTTTCCCTCTCGAGTTTGCTTCTAAATATTATCCACTTCACTCCCTTTTATCTCCCATCACTGGCTCTCTGTCCGCCCACTTAATCCACAGGCAGCCGGTGGCCCAGCCTTCAGCTCTGCTCAGCGGCTGCCAAGCTGTCTGGCCTAGCAGCTCCTCCAGGATCCGCAGGCTTTTAAATCTGCGCAGAATATCCGCTGGAACACAGAACGTTGCCCCAAGCTTGGAAATGCTGTTGCATGTGCTGGGCCCCCTCCCTCTGCAGGAATTTCCTTCTTTTTTCTTCTACTCCTGAGTCCTCTAAGATCTCTAAGGCTCAGCCCCATGCTATACCTCCTCCAGGAAGTCTTCCCAGAATGCTTCTAAATCTCATCTGCTTGGGAGGACTTGGTGCAAGCCTTTCTTTGATGACGCAGCCACATCTATTCTTTCCCTCCATGAAATGTGTGATGG
This sequence comes from Moschus berezovskii, assembly GCF_049115385.1. Taxonomy (NCBI): domain Eukaryota; kingdom Metazoa; phylum Chordata; class Mammalia; order Artiodactyla; family Moschidae; genus Moschus; species Moschus berezovskii. The sequence continues at coordinate 22,715,799 of NC_142463.1, read as the reverse complement.
CATTTTATGATATTCTTTCACCGCTTACATATTTTACATTCTATTGTAATTATTACTGAGGCTGTCTTTTCTTTCCTAATCAACCCAGCTTCAAAAGCTAGCCCAAAATATGCTCAAAGTTGATTACAAAATGAAACTGGATGTTTTCCAGTTCTGAAGTTGGGGCCCTGTGGTGTATCCTGTGGTTGAGGTGTTGGCAGCTCTGGATGCTAACAGGAGGCTGTGTCTTGGCCTCTGGATTCACAGAAAGCCTCAGACTGCCCACCTGAGACGTGGAAGCAGTGCAGTGCTATCGCTAGTCCATTGGTGAGGACTCTGACACCGACAGGTCACTGTTGAATTTCTCTCTCTCTCCATCCTGGAATGCTTTGGTGTCTTCTCTTCCTCGTCCGTTCCTTGCAAACAAAGGCCTCTTTTTTTTTTTTCTCCTTTTCTCAGAGTTCATGTGAGCTTCTCCAGGGTCACTACATCCCCCACATTATTTTCACTTAAAAATGTTTAATTTCACCCATACTTGGTACTTTGCTTGGGCTCCCGTGCTGCCAACCTGTTCGAGTCCTCTCTCCTTTCCTCTCTGTCACACGGTCCCTGATCGGGCCTCCATGCATTTGCTTATGCTGTTCCTCTACCTGAGAGCCCTTCCTGGTTTTTCTGGTCTGACTTTAAGGGTCCCTGAGGGCAGTGATTTGAAAAGCCTGGACGCTTCAAGCAAATGCTTCCTTATAGCCAGACTTTCATTCGAGAAGATGAAAGTCACCAGATTGGACCAGTATCCCCTCTAGGCTGATACTGCCTGGTCATAGCTCAGGCAGTCTGAGTTTAGGTGCAATGATGTGATTGGCTTTCAGCATTGTAAGTTTTTTTTTTTCCTTTTTGTTTCTGATTTTTTTTTTTTTTTTTGAGGCTTACTTGACGACATTATATTAGAGATTAGAAAGAGTTAGTGCTGTGGTGATGGGCACCTGTCCCATCATGAGAACCCCACCTTCATGACCTCTTCTAAACGTAACTCCCTTGTAAAGTCTCCATCTTCAAATACTATCATAGTGGAGGTTAGGGCTTTAGCATATGGATAGAGTGGCACAAATCTGCAGTCCCTAATAGCGAGTAGTTGTACCAGGGCCACTCTGCATGCTTGACTACCCTTGAAAAGAGCCAGGTCATCGGACTTGGCCCACACAAGTCAGGGCCCTGGAGCTGTCTCTGATGGTGGCCTCGGTCCTGTCCAGTCTCTTCAGTGGCACTTGCTGCTGGCCTGTGTTCCTCCCTTGACTAGGCAAGGTGACTTCTCTGGTGGGGGCGGGGACCTGCAGGTTTTTTCAGATCAGTCCCTAACCACCATCCACCTCGCCTGTGCATGCTAAGTCACTTCAATCATGTCTGACTCTTTGGGACCCCATGGACTCTAGCCCACCAGGCTCCTCTGTCTGTGGGAATTCTCCAGGCAATACTGGAGTGGGTTGCCACACCCTTTATAGAGCATGTCCCAATATATATATATATTCCTTTTCTCCCCATCAGGTCAGGAAGCGCAGGGGAAAGCACTCAAAGGTGGCTCTTACCTTGTGAGCCTGTTTCTTTGCATAAAGCTTCCTCTCTAGCTTCCTCATTCCGAGGAACATCCTGGCCTGACTTAACCTAGTCAGTATTCACCCAGCATAGCAAAGACTCAGCTCAGAAGCTCCCTAGGATGCCTCCAGGCAGGGCCCAGGACAGGCCAGTGCTCTTTCAGGCAGGGCCCAGAACCATTGCACTCATCAGAAATATAGGTCACCTAAGGCTAGTTACCTAACCTTCTTGGGTCTTAGTTTCCTATCTGTCAATTTCATCTGATTGCTATGAGGATTAACTGATGATGAAGTGCCAGACACCCATGGTTATTGCATCTTTAAATTAGCATCATCATATAGTTTTTCCAGAAATGTTTTTTAGTTCCCACTGTGTGCCAGATACTGGGATTTGTGCTGAGATACAAAAGTGAGCAGGATAGGCTGTTCCCTGGTGATGCCTTCCAGGGTGGGGAGGGGAGGGAGCAGAAGCACCTTACACTGTGGGGGATGGTGGAGGGGGGAGCAGTAGGCAAAGAGACAGCGGTTGGTCTTGGCAAGTAACGATGTGCACTGGGAGCCGGCTTCCCACTCCTGCCCACCTCTGCTCCAGTGGGGGTCAGAGTGCGGTCGGCTTTGCTCAGAGGAGATTCCCCTAGTGAGATTCTGCTAGCGAAGATGCACATTTCCTAGAAGTGCAGCACACGGCCCCGCCTGCCCCTCGGTCAGCCCTGGCGACTGTACAGGAGACATGCCAAGCTGCACCTGCGTCCCCTGGCCAGCCCTGCCCTGGAAAGCCAAAGCGCACAGATAAAAGGCCATCCCTTTTCCAGTTCCTCTTCTGTTTGAAGGACTTACCTGCTTCCTCCCTGTTACGGTTCTGTAAAGTTTCCTGACCAGTTTTACCTCCTGACGACTTAGTGCGCCTTCTAGGCGGTTTGTAATTTAAGCCTCCGGCCCCATTTGAAACCGCTTTTGAGACAAAAAGGTGTGGGCAGAGAAAGCCTTTTGGATACCTCCCTGTCTCATCGTTTTGCCCTAGTTCTCACGGTTTCCTCTCCTTGAACTGCTCTGCTTTGAGTTTGAGGAGAGACAAAAGCCTAATTGGCAATGATAATTCCAACCATTTGCATCGAGGTTTGCAGTTTCCACAGTCTTTCACATGCAATAACTCTAGCTCGCAATTCCTCCCGACCCCCCAGACAAACACCTTGAAGGGGGCCGGACCAATTTCCTGTCCCTACCCCCCATCTCCCCTATTCCGACTCCCAGTGGCCCCCCAGGAGAACTAGTTGCGTGGCTATAAATTCTTCAGGATTATGGGATATTTTTGAGCTCCAGACCCTCTGCTGGGGATGAGATGCAGTCTGAAGAGCCATGGATGGGCCATGGATGGGTGAACTGAGTCACTCTGGGACCTCAGTGGCCGTAATTGGTACGGCCACTGTGTTTGAGCTTGATTGTTTAGTTGACCCAACACTATATAGCCCCCATGCCAAGGCCTTCTGGTGGTCTTGCAGGTGACTTTTTTATTATTCTGCTTCCATCAGTGTAGTTTTATGGAGAGGGTGATGAGAAAGGAATGCAGGATTCTTGACGGAGAAGTTGCACTTTCAACAGGACCAGGGCCCGTGGAGATAGGAGTGGGAGAGGCCTTGCCTGGGGGAAGGAAACTGTTAGGCAGAAGTGCCAGATGGGAAATGCAGAAGGTTTGCAAGGAAGGTCTTTCTACCTCTCCTTCCATTGACTGTACTCTCCTTTTCCTCTCCAGCTCCCAAGACAGCCATTGTTATTTAGTGCCTATTATGTGCTAGACCTTGGGTTTATTACAGTAAATTTCTAAAATACTTCTGAAAGGTAAGTATCATTTCCCCCATTTTAGGAGCTGAGACTAAGTACTTTGTGCAGAATGATGGAGCCAGGCTTTAGAGCTTTTGATACTTTTAAGAAAGGGACTGGACTGAGCGGGAGTTAGAATTCCAGCTCCACCAGCTCAGACTGGATGACTGAGGGTCTGTTTCCATATCTGAAAAGCTGGGGCTCATAATAGCACCCACCTCCTGGTGTGCTGAGGAGTGAATGAGGTAATGCATATCCACCACCGCAGAGCTGACCGCCTGGCACACACTCAGAGGTAATGGATGTTAATTGTGGTGGTTTAAGTCATGGTCAGTTTAATTATTGTTACTGGCCCATTTTCACACTGAGTCTGGAGGTGAAGCCCATCCCATAGAGAGGGTGGTTCTCAGTCCTTGAGTCTCCTCTATACTGACCGTCATCCAAAGCAGGGTGCGTGGTTGGCCTGATTGGGACTGTGCAACCTGATCACCCAGAGCGTGGTTATTTTTTTCTGATCATCTAGCCATACTTGTTCTAGTTCAGCTTGCCTACGATTTCCCACCACTCCTTGGAGTGTGGACATGTCAAAAAGGAGAAAAAGTTTAGGCTGAAGACGCTACAGGCCCAGCTCTGCCACAGGTTGCATGCCTCATGCATGACCTGAGGCCGTTCCCTCTCTGAGGGTCCTTTTTGTCTATTGTACAGGGGACAGTATGTTAATAGCAGTGACTCAGAGTAATAGGGAGAACTGGGGTTAAAGCCTGGGCCGGACTTCCTTAGCTCTTCAGTGGGCTGTGCACTTTGTGCTGCTCAGTATGTATTTCTCCTCTTCTCTTTCTCCCAAAGAGAAGTACCCTGTATCTACTCAGTGAATTGAATTAGTTATTACGGAACTCTTCACCCATCCATTCCTTCCTTCAGTTGTTTACCAAACCCTGCTGGGAACTACACTGTGCCAGGTTTACTTCCAGGTCACAAGTCTGGGACTGGTGAGAAAGGGAGGGATTGAAGAGACCCCAGAGAGAAGTGCTTCACAGCAGAGTGCCAGGAGTGCATCTGAGTCTTATATGTGCACTGCCCTGCTGAATCCTCACCACAATTTCTCAGGGACATAGTGTTATTCAACCCCATTTTACAGATGAGAAAACTGAGGTACCACTAGGTGATTTCATTTACCTGAGGTCACACAGGCGGTGAGGGGAGGGTCTAGAATTCAGACTGAGGAAGTCTGGCTGCAGAGTCTGGGCACTCACACTCTCTCCATTTATGAAAAGGGACTGAAATCTGACAGTGGCGGGGGTCAGGAGTGGATAGGGGAGGCATAACTCTTCTTCTGGGACTAGAAGTAAGAAAGATTAGGAGCAGCAGGGAGTTGATAGACTACTGATGTTCCCTCCTAAGGAAGAATGCCACACTGGGAAGGAGAGAGGGAGGTAGTCTTGGCCAGGATCTAACTAAGGTGAGGAGGGAGGCAGGGGTTGAGGGCAGAAGCTGACCTTGGCAGGTGAAGGAATAGCAGGGCCGACTGAGGGCTCAGCAGGAGTGGAGGCTGTGAGTTTATAATGGCACAGGCTGGACAACTGGGACCCTTCTTTGTGTAGCTCTCTAGGGCGGGAGCAGGAGGAGGAAGTGTGACAAAGGGCCACCCCCAAAACTCAGCCTCAGGAGCCCGTGCTGGGTAGGGTAACAGTTCCCGTCTGCCTGTCGTGGTTGAATGCTGACCCTGAGCCCCCAGCCCCACCTGCAACTGGGGCTTTGCAGGGCTGTGGGAGGCCTTATAGATGCTGTCAAGATGAATGAGACAGCATCCTTGCTGTCCAGGAGTTTTCTTTGCTGGTGAAGATGCTCATTGTATGCAATAGACAGACCTCCCCTCCTTATGAGTACCTGGCTGGGCTAGGAACTCGTACCTATGCTCATGCTATACTTGATAGTACAGTGCCACCTTAAATCAGTATAGAAAGACAAACAGGTGTTCCCAGGGTTCGGAAGGAGCCCCAGTATGGGGGTGGGAGCTGATGGTGATATTGATTCAGACTGAGGGACCGCCCTTACTGTCTATGCTATTTACGCATAGAGAGTGCTTGCTGGTGGAGTAGGAGATTCAGGGGACTGGCCAGGGAGGCTCACATGGTGGAGTGCTTTTAAGCCATATTAAGAAACTTGGTCTCCATCCTGGGTGCACTGGGGGGCACTGTTCCCCACTCCTGTGTTCTGTAATTCACTCTTTGATCATACTGGAGCGCCTCACTCAGGCTTGCTTGGAAATTCCCAAGCCCCTTGGCTTGAGGGAGGAGCTCCCGTGTGAAGGTCTTTTTCCTCAATAATTCCAAGTTGATCTCAGTGCTGAGCCAGAAGAGAAGGACTCTCAGCTTCTGGAACAGGAACATGGGTGTGTTGTCTCTTAGAAACGGGACCGTAAAAGTGGTCTGGCTGCCGAGTGAGACTAGTGTGTAGTTAAAGACCAGCTCTTTGTGAGGAGCCTGAGACCCTGATCACCATTTCTAAAATAGTTACCATGATATCACATGGCCTTGCATTTTGTATGGCCCATTTGATGACAGAACTGGGGGGAGGGATTCCAGCTGTTCAGTGTGGAAGTGGGATGAGGCAGGTGGTTCTGGGAGGAGGGGGATGGGAGGATCTGCAGTTCGTAAATGGTCTGTCCATCGTGGGAGCACTGGATCAGGAGTCCAGCAGCATGAGCCTGGGCAGGTTCCTCCCTGGCCGAGCCCGCCCAATGGATGTGAGCACTTGGTCGACACACATGGCATCCCGCTGCTGCAAAGCCGCTGTCTCTGCTGGCTCTGACCTCACTGGAAAAGGGCATTTTTTAAATTTTACTGTCTTTGATGTGTTTACATGGCTGTCTCCTCCACAGACTGAAGTTCTCTGAGGGCAGGACCCTCATCTGATGACCTGAGTTTGCCTGGGGCCTGGCTCCCAGTACACACCCAGGGATCCTGGGGTCAGCTGTAAAATTAGCAGCTGTACCCTCACATCACCGCCTGAGTATCTGGGTGGAAAACAGAAAGTCCCCAACTACCCGCACTCTGTTCCCAGATTCCCAGATGTTCAGTTCTAGGAGGTCAAATATCTAGGGAGGCGCCCGTGTGTCCCATTGTGGCACCCAGGTGTTCAGCTTTGGCAGCTCTGCCCACTGAGCCCCTTCTCACCCGCGATGCTTTCCCGCTGATGCTTCATTCCCACGGGAGCCCTCAGTGCTTCTCCTAGGATTGGAGGCATCTTCCCAGCCCTCCCCCTGACCCCCTTCCTCACGCTTCTGTGTTTTTTCCAGGACACAGATCAGAGCTTCTGTTTGCTGGTCATTCCGTGATCCTCACACAATATAAATGAAAGCTGCTAAAACCGATAAATTCAAACCATGTGTGGGCACCAGGGAAGCACAGGGACGTCAGAGAGCCGCAGTGTGAGGTGGCGTCAGCTCTGACAGGACCCCAACTGATTTGTATATGAGAAAAGTAAATATCCCAAGTGGTAAACAGCTCTGGGTCTCTCATCATCGCTGCGTTTCAAAGGCATTTAATAGGAACACACGCTCTCTGTCTCTTGTAAACAAAGCGAGCTTCTCTCTGCCTGCTGACCTAAATCCTGCATTCTCATCTTCAGGAAAGCCAGCCAGTCGTTCTCGTCGGGAGACCACAGGCAGTCTGGGCTGTCCGGTTGGGTCATCTCCTTCCTGGCTTTGGCAGTTGGTCTGGCACTTCGGCTTAGCCAGAGGGCTACCTTTTCATCTCTTCTTGGCCTTGGAGCAAATGGATTGGGTGGCCATTCTCAGCCTGGTCTCGTTGAGGAACACAGAGTCCGGAGATGGAAATCCACTTGCCCGAGATTGCCAGGACATCCCCTCGCCCCTCCCTGAGGACTCTCCAGCTCTCCATCCTTTCTCGTGAATGGTACTTCTGTTCTCCCTCACGCGGAATCCCAGTGACATCCTCATCAACTCCTCCCTTGTTTCCTCACCCTTCCTAGAGCCAGGCCTTCCTCTGGGTCCCTGCTTCTTCTCTCTCTCTCTTTTTTAAATTCAGGCCATTCTTATGCGCAGGAATGTGCCTCAGTGAAGGAACCAGACAGTCACGGGCTGGGGGTTCTGGTTTCTCCACCTGTCAGCTGTGTGACAGGTTCCTTTCTCTGAGCCCTGCAGCTGTCAGTCTTCACGTCTGTAGAATGGGGATAAGAACACCTACTCTTTTGGAGAGCTGTGAGGATTAAACAGAAGTGTGTGGAAGTGCCTAGCCTGCTCCATCCCACTTTCCGTCAACTCTTCAACTGGCCTCCTGATTGTCAGAAAAAGATTCGGCCTTGAAATTGCATACCACTGAATATACTGTATACATATACACAAGCAAGGAAGCATAAATTGCACTCCACTGAGTATCCTGCGTCCATAATACACAAGCAAGGGCACATAAAACTCTGAAGTCTGAATCACATCAGAGGATTGTGTTAATGTCACAGTCCTGGTTTTGATATTGAATTCCAGTTACGTGAGATGTTACCATTGGGGGAAGCTGAGTGAAGAGTATTATTTCTAACAACTGCTTCAGTTCAGTTCAGTTTAGTCGCTCAGTCGTGTCCGACTCTCCGCGACCCCATTAATCACAGCACGCCAGGCCTCCCTGTCCATCACCAGCTGCCGGAGTTCACTCAAACTCATGTCCACAGAGTCGGTGATGCCATCCAGCCATCTCATTCTCTGTCATCCCCTTCTCCTCCCGCCCCCAACCTTTCCCAGCATCAGAGTCTTTTCCAGTGAGTCAACTCGTCGCATGAAGTGGCCAAAGTATTAACAACTGCTTATCAATCCACAATTATCTGAAAATAAAAAGTTTAATGAAAAAAATGAATTAACTGTTTCAACACACTCATTCTTTTGTGCCTGCTGCCAGTCAGGTACTGCTGCAGGTACTAGGCATATGTCAGTGGATGCCAAAGAAAAAAATCCTGTCTCCCACCTCCTTCAGGTCTTTGCTGAAAGGTAATCTGTCTCCCTGTGACACCTATTTAAGATGGCAGATCACTCCCTTGAACTTCCTGTCCTTTCCTGAAGTTTTCCTCCATAGAAAGTGTCATCAATTGGCATTCTATGTATTTTACTTCCTTTATTTAGCTTATTGCCCTTCACTCTCTCACTGGAATGTCAGCTCTGTGAGAGTAGAGAGTTCTGTGTTATCTGTATCCTTGGCACCTAGAACAGGCCAGGCATGTAGTAGGCGCTCAGCTAAAGTTTGTTGAATGACTGAGAGGTGACAGATAAGAAATAAGTCAGGATGGGCTAAGTATTAAAGGCAAAGAAAGCGGAGAAGGGGCTGGAGAGATGGGGAAGGAAATGTTGTTTTGATCGTGTATTTTTCTGCAAATTTTGTAGGCCTTCCTGTTGTGTGAGGGGTAAAGTCCTGGCTTCTTAGATTGTGATCTACTCATTAATTCACTGTTCTTTTTATTCATTCACCAGATGTTTCTCTGAGCCATTATGATGTGCAGGGCTCTCTAAGGCAGGCTGAGAGGAGGCAGAAAAGGATCCTGCCCCCAGGAGGCCTACAGGTGGGCAGGAAAGAGAGCACGGGAATGCACACAGCACGTGACAAGGAAGGATGAAGCTGGTGTAAGCCATGAAAGAATGCTAGGCAAGGGGCGCTGAAGAGGGCAGGCTCACTTTGTGCTTGGGGAAGGCTTCCTGGAGGAGGTGCTGATTCCTGACCTGAAAAGTCTGGGAGGATCTCCAGCCTCTACTCAGCAAACCAACTTCCTCTTCCATGGCTTCCCTAGGAGACCCGGCAAGTCTATTCAGACTACTCCTTGCAGCTGGTTTGGATCCCCTGACTCTACTGGTGCTGTGCTCCCTGGCTACCTCTCTCCTTCAGTCTGCTCTTGAAATCCTATTTCCTTTTCCAGATCCAGTCTGGCCCTTCCTGTAGGAAGCCTTCCTTGATTGCTCTAGTTCCCATGATCTGTTATCTCTGAACAGCTGTGCCATTTATCGTCTGTATCGCACCATTTGACCCTTTGAAATTAGGGGACCAGCTTCACTGTAGGTGGGACTTGGTCCTCTGTCTGGCGCAGGAGCTGGCTACTAAGCCAATCTTGGGCTTGGGTGCACAATAGGCCCTCAGAGATGCTTGTGGCTGGATGGACTTGAGAGCACTGGGAAAATGTGGTTCATCTTCAAAGAGAGCAGGATTTGTTATTTTTGTTGTTGACCTAAGTGCTTCTAATCTTGAACCACTGGAAGTCCACTTAGGAGAGGGCTGAGGTCTTCCTTGACAGTGTTCCTGAGTATGTTGTTAACAAACCAGTGCTGTAAGCAGAGCAGCCCCGGTGCTTCACAGACTTAAGAATTTGTCTCTTTCCTGGCATCATACTGGAGCCTGTGCTCAGTGTATTCTTACAAAAAGACATGAAAATGTATTTATTGCTGTGCATTCATTCACATAACAAATGTGTTTTTTAAATAAACATTTAAATTTAAAATGGTTTCTGATTTACAGAATTACTGAGAAGATAGTAGAGTTCCGTATCCACTTGCCCCTGTTGTTGACGTCTCACATTAGTATATGGTTCTTTCTAGCAACGAACACATCAGTATTGACATCTTACTATTAACTGAAGTCCATTCTTCACTCAGATTTCCTCAGTTTTCCCCTAATGTCCTTCTTCTGTCCCAGGATCCCATATTACATTTACTTATCATCTCTCCTCCATTTCTTCCTGGCTGGGACAGTTTCTTAAACTTGCCTTGTTTTTGATGACCTTGACATTGAGTAATAACCAGATATTTGGCCCTCAATTGGGGTTTGTTTTGTTATTTTTCTTGTCATTAGTCTGGGGTTATGCTCGGAGGAGAAAAAGACTAGAGATAAAGAGGCATGTTTATCACATTCTGTTGAGGGCACATACTGCCAACCTGACTTATCACTGCTGATACTAACCTTGATCACCTGGCTCAGGCACTCTTTGTCAGGTTCTTCCACTGAGAGTTACTTGGTTTACCCCATCTTTCCATACTCTCCACTTTGGCAGGAAGTCACTATGAGCAGGCTATACGGAAGGCATGGGGAGTGTTGCTCCTCATCCGGTCAGTGTGTTTGGGCACTGCTCAAACACATGCTCTGTGTTTGTCAAATACTTGCTCTGTGCTGGGCACTGTCACAGATGCTAAAAATATAGCTGTGAATGAGACAGAAATTCGTTTCCTGCATGGAAGTGAGAGTTCAACAGTGAACGAGCAGATCATTTTAGAGCATGATAAGTTGTATAAGGAAAGGGCAGTGGGCCAGAGAGGGACCTGGGTGCTAGGGGGATAAAGGAAGGGGAGGAGCAGCTGCTGGTTTCCTGGGGTTTTCGGGAGAAGGTACTTTTCAAGCTGAGTCTAGAGGGATGAGAAGGGGCCAGCCATGAGAACCTGGGAAACACATTCTGGGCAGGAGGAGCCGCAGATGCCAAGCACTGAGGCCTGCTTAGGGAACGGAAAGGATGTCATGATCGGAGCCCTTTGTGTACTGGACAGTGTCAGGAGATGGAGCACAAAGGAGGTGGCGTGAGATCTCATGAGGCCTACAGATCACAAGAAGGCATTTAGATTTTGAAGCCATTGGTTCAGAGCAGGGAAGATCGGATTTTCTTTTTTATACATAAGTGATAGCTTTGGGTGTGGTGTGCAGAATGGGCCCTCCTGGAGTTGAGAGAGGAGGAAACTGGGACACCAGCATGCATGGTGGTGGTTTAGACCTGGGGAAAGCAGGCAGAGGTCAGTTTGGCTCCGTTCTGGAGTTAGAGTTGACAGTGCGTCTGATGAGTTGCTTGTGGAGAGATCAAGAAACTGAAACATGCTTGCGTGCTTTGGCCCCTAGTGGTGCCATTAACTGAAAGTGGAGGAGGTAGAGGATCATGTTAAGGAGGTAAACGTGCAAATACTCGGGTGCATTAGAGTAGCTCCCACAGAATCCCACTTGTTAACACTGCTGTTAGTGGCAGCTCTGGGTTCCACCACACATTTGGAGGGATGGGGACAGCATTGTTTGCTGATTCAGTTGCCACCTTTCTCCTCGGCAGTCCACACAGTTGAGGGGTGAGTGAAGGGCAGATGTCCTTGGCAGGCGATCCGGATGTGAAGGGTGGACCTGGCCTGGCCGCCCGCCACACCCTGCTGGGCATGTGCCAGACACTGAGCAGGACGCCTTCCTGCCTCTCCCCATGCCCAGCCCGTGGGAAGTTTTTTTTTCCTATCCCAGCTTCCATTAAGTAAGCACATGTTAGTTTGTATTGAATTAAGTCCACAGTAAAGTCAGTCAACAAGTGTTAATTCAGCACCAATTACTGTGTGGTGTCGTGGTCCCTGCCTCTGTGGAAATTAAGACATAAGCACAGTGAAGGGACTGAGTGTGAGTAGCATATTTAGCAAAGAGTGTACCACCATCCATGTACAGGAGGGAAAGAAAGCACAAGTCTCTAGGGATGCCTGGAGGTATCAGGGAGGGCTTCCTGGAGGAGATGGAAAAAGAGCTATGAATTGGAAGGGCATTGAGGGGACTGGGCCATGTGGCCAGGGTCTTTGTTATTGAATTGGAAGTAGATAGTGTTGGAGGGGCATAGTTATGGCCCATCTACCAGCATACGGGAGCTTCCCAGATGGCTCAGTGGGTAAAGAATCTGCCTGCAGTGCAGGAGACGAAGGTTCGATCCCTGGGTTGGGAAGAAGGGATGGCAACCCACTCCAGTATTCTTGCCTGGAGAATCTCATGGACAGAAGAGCCTGGCAGGCTACAGTCCATAGGGTTGCAAAGAGTTGGACACGACTGAAGGGACTAAGCACCCATGCACCAGCATGTGGATCAGAATAGGTGCTAAAAACTAAAAACTGTTGGATAGGTGAGTGATTGGAAACTAGGTTGATACCATCTGGAGGGCCTCTGATGCTTGAGTGAAGGAGTCCATTGTCTCCTACGGGCCACGGGGAACCACTGTCTAAGAAAACTGGAGGGAACTAGATCCTGAAGAAAGATTTTTGAATTTCTAGCCAGTATTTAATTTTTTATAATAATAATGATACAGCTCATAATAACAATAATTTTTATAACTACTTAATTAGCATTATTTTTGCCGGAAAGGAACTGTTAGTTATATGCTTGGCCCTGTCTGTGTGTGATTAGAGGTTATTGGCTGAGACCAAGAGGGACTTTTTATCTTGAGGTTTTGCTGTTTTCTTTCCTCATTGGTCTCTGCTGATCGTCCATCTCACTCTTGGCTCTTTAATCTGCTTGTGTTCCATGAGGCACCACAAAAGCACAATCTTTGACAAGGTAAATATGCCAAATCCTTCTTATAACATTTAATCACTTAGGGAGGTTTCATCCTGAGGTGGGGGTGGAGGGGTGGTGGGAATGGAAAGAGAAGTCCAGATTGCTTTGATTAACTGCATTTTTCTTTCTGGGTGAATGGGAAGGCTTTGGTGCAGATCTCAGTCTTGGAGGCTATTTCCAGAAAGGAGTGAGAAAAGTGATTGAGAAGATTCTGGAGTCTTGGACAGCAAAAGGGATGGAACACCGAATTGGGCCTGGTGCTGGACGGGTGCTGTCAGAACACAGGAAGAAGGCCCTGTCTTCCTATCAGGAGATGTGTCTGTGGGGAGGGCAGGGGGTTTTGACTGGGCAGGCCTAACTGGCTGGTGGACTTCAATAAATTCCCATTGATTGGATGAGCCTTCATCCACACAGTAGTTAACTGTTTTAAGGATTCAGACTGATGAGCAATCGCTTCCAACAGGACTCGCTAGCCTGGGTGTCACAGAAGAAAGTGGTGTTTGATATAGGACTTGGCCCACTTGTGACTGCATTCAAAGCCGGCCAGCCTCCTAAAGTTTTCTCATGTATTTCAAGGTTGTTTTTTTCCACTTTGTGGATGAGGGAACAACACTCTGGGGGCTCAGAGCTTCATTCATACTACCAGGAGATCAGGGGTGGGCCTCTTTATTCACCAGCCTGGCTCAGGGTCCAGGTGGTATGCTTACACACAGTAGGGTTTGGGGGCATGTGCATTGAATTAGCAGAGAAGGCAATGGCACCCCACTCCAGTACTCTTGCCTGGAAAATCCCATGGATGGGGGAGCCTGGTGGGCTGCAGTCCATGGGGTCGCTAGGAGTCAGACACGACTGAGCAACTTCACTTTCACACATTGGAGAAGGAAATGGCAACCCACTCCAGTGTTCTTGCCTGGAGAATCCCAGGGACAGGGGAGCCTGGTGGGCTGCCATCTGTGGGGTCTCACAGAGTCGGACACGACTGAAGTGACTTGGCGGCAGCTGCGGCATTGAATTAGTGAAGTCTTCTGGGAACACACTGTGTTGGAGGGCTTCAGAAAGTAATATGCGCATGATATAAACCCAGGCCTCCTGTTTCCAAAGCTTGCTTTCTTTTACCATACTGCCCAGTTTCATTAGACAGAGTTGGTATGTTAGACGGCTTCCCTGGTGGCTCACATGGTAAAGAATTTTCCCGCAGGTTCGATCCCTGGGTTGGGAAGATCCCCTGGAGAAGGAAATGGCAACCCATTCCAGTATTCTTGCTTGAAAAATCCCATGGACAGAGGAGCCTAGCGGGCTTGGCAGGCTACAGTCCATGGGGTGTGTTAGATTATTTTTCAGAAATACTCACAGCATCCCCCTTCTGCCACTCTCCAGTGATGCCAGGTTTGGCCACGCACCTTGCCTTGGCTTCCTGTTGGGCAGAGTGTACTTCCTGGCTTCTTGATTTTAGGCTCTGTCATGGGACTTGCTTTGACCAATGAGACATTAGCAGACTTGAAGCAAGCAGAACCTTGAGATGCTTGCTTAGTTCAGCTCACACTCTCACATGTCTGCCACCACCATGGAAGGAGATTCCCTGTGTGGCTGCTGGCTGCTCAGCCTGGATCCCACGGTGAACACAGTAGACCTGAACCCAGCCTGCAGTGAAGATCCAAGCCCAGATGGACACACAGCTTGGCTTTAAACCAGACCAGTCAACCGCTTGCTGGTCCACAGTTAAAATAAGGGATTGTTGCTTTCAACCACAGAGCCTTGGGGTGGTTTGTAACACAGCAGTAGCTGACATTCCAGGCAGGGCATCCCAGGCAAGGGCTGGCCCCCAGCATATGTAGTAGAGGGAAAGAGGGAGTGAGAGGCAGGAGATGAGGCTGGGAGTAGAGGATCCAGCTAAATCTCAGGTCTTGAATGTCAGTGGAAGGAATTTGATCATTTTCCAATAGGCAGTGGGAGATGTGGAAAGTTGTTGAGCTTAGAAAGGTAAGACCCAAACCCAATGAAGAAGGTACAGTCGAAAATAAGTGCAGAATAGTTAAAATGGAGAGGGGAAGAAGTAAAGGTCAAAGGACTTGGAAAGTTGCTGTTACTTGCTATCCACTCTGTCCCAGAGCCCAGCGCTGTACGCTTTTTACGGAAGGTACTTAATAAATATTTATTGAATGAATAAATGTATAACATATTGTCCTAAGGGGGGGTTGATAATGAAGACTTAAATCGAAGTCCCTGATTATTCACTAATTTACCCATTTATTTGTTCACATTTGTTTGCTGAGCCCTTGAAATGGATAAGTACTTGAATCCAGGGAAGAGCTGGGTGGAACTTGGGGAGGGACCCTTCCCAGAGCTTTTGGAAAACGGGTCAGGCCGACCAGGAGGTAGGGCTAGAACAAGAGAGTGAAGAGGTTAGGGGTTGCAGCGTTCGGGTGTGGGAATGGGGCGGTGGTGCCCTCAAGGGAGGGGGTGTGCCCGGCTCCTAGTCATGAGGACACAGCAGGTTCAGGCGTCCTCTCTTCTGGCTTCACCTGGTACCGGGGCAGTTCCCCTTGTCCGCTCGCTGAAACCTCACAGGACTGGTTCTACAGGGGTCACTAGGTTTGGGAATTTCCATTATGTTGGACTTCCTCTTTTTTTACGCCAGGCTGCCCATTCATTTACGGCTTCATGTCCACACTTCATTCACTCATCTGCTCTGGGCAAGCCCCTTGCTTGTGCTAAGTCACTTCAGTCATGTCCAACTCTTTGGAACCCTGTGGACCCAATATCCATGGAATTCTCCAGGCAAGAATATTGGAGTAGGTTGTTATTTCCGCCTCCAGGGGGTCTACCCAACCCAGGGATCGAACCTGCGTCTCTTACATCTGCGTTGGCAGGCGAGTTTTTACCACTCGCACCACCTGGGAAGCCCCTTGCTTAGAGGAACACAAAGTTCAGTGGTTCATAAATCTCTAACATGTGACTTTCGGCACATCTGTTTCCTCATCTGTAAAAGGGCCACTGGACTCAAATCCCAAGTCTGCACCTTTCTGGCTGTGTGGTCTTAACTGAGTCAAAACTTGATCAAGGCTCTGAAAGGTGGCCTCGTTCCTTTCCTGCAAGATGGGAGGGTCCCTCAGGGTGGCACACGAAAGAGAAGCTGAGGTGAACTCTCAGAGAACAGGGGCTTTTTAAAAAGTGCACGATGCTGGTTGAGATGAAGGTCAGCCCCCGATGCAGGGCTGCACCTTGCTTGTGTGAGCAGACTCACCTGCTCTGGGTCAGGAGACATCAGCTCCTACCAGTGGATTCACTAGGGAAATAGAAGTAAGCACACAGAACCCCCAGGCTTCAGTGAGAACAGCCTGGGCCAGGAAGGGTACCAGAACCTGTTTCTGGTGTTAAAGAGGTGCTAATGGTAGTGGCCTACTGAAATCTTGGGTTGAGATTCTGAGGCTCCATTGGACTTACTAGGACACTGGGCTCTGATGAATTAGGAGAAATTGTGGGGGGCACACATACCATGTGCTTGTGAGGACTGAGCTCTTTCCTTGGGGTGCAGGATCACCCATGCGTTTATCATTCATTCGACAGATTCTTACTGAGCCCCTGCTCTGTGTTGGGAGTGTTCTGGGTGCTGTGGCTCCAAAACCAAACAGTGTGAAAGACCCCTGTGCATATTACATTCTAGAGGGGACAGGAAGGCAGCAAATGACAGTTATCCTAAGTAAATATATTGGTCAGCTGGAGAGTAATGTGTGCTGTGAAAATAGGACCGTGTGTGCGTGCGTGTGTGCGTGCGTGATAAGGCGCTTCAGTCATGTCTGACTCTTTGTGACCCTGTGGACTGTAGTCCACCAGGCTTCTCTGTCCTTGGGATTCTCCAGGCAAGAATACTGGAGTTGGCTGTCATGCCCTCCTCCAGGAAAATAGAACCAGCTAATGCCAAACAATGGTTAATCCAAAATCATACATCTTGAGGTCAGGTTCACAGGATCACATCCTGGGGTCACGCCTAGGTGTACACATGCCCACACACACACATTAAGACAACCAGACTCCATTGGAATTGCCTCAACTGCTCAGCTGTACTTCCTCCAGCTGCCCAGACAACTAAGAGTTACTGTCCCTTCATGGCCATTCATGCCCAGAGTCTTGGCCTTCTGGCAGCTGGTCTAGGAATTTGGGGCCTGAGGTGGTAGACGGAGTAAGATCACAATTTGTGTCCTAGGAGCAGCTTGTAGTTTACCTTCTTTGGCTTGATTTACTGAACACATTAGAATTAAAAATAAATATTCATGAGGAAATATGCATGTGTGTCATGAACATGCAGTTATCACAAGGCAGGAATGTTACTTGTTTTGAATCAAATATTAATAAGCCAAATTTCAACAGTTCTTATCTCTGTGAAAGCAGGTAGTGTGAGCATCTCTACCAGGCAGTGCTTTCTTGCTTAGTTCCAGTTACCATGGGAATCAGTCGGCCAGGGTGGGTCCCACCACGTGCCCATCACTGATTGTACATTATAATCATCGGTACCGTCTGTCCCTGAAAGCCACATTGTATGCTGTGAGATAACACACAGGGACACCTCATTTAGGCAACGTCAGTTTTGTGAGCTCTTCCACCAAATTGAATTATCTAGGTCATTAAGCTCAGGTAGATAATTATCTAGATAATAGAATCATAACCCTTGGATCTTGTGATGTTAGCTGACATACCCACTTGGGATGGGAAGCTCTTTAAAAGTATGTTTGTCACACATGAGGGCAGGCGCTTCCATCGGTCTACCTTTTGCTTGGAGACTCAGGGTCATCCCCGGTGGCCTGGACGGTACATGCCAGTGGCTGCATTTTCTCTGGATGACCCCCAGCGGCTGCTGTCTTTCCGTATTTTCTGGGAGTCCTGCTAACCATTTCTCCCTCTCTCCCATTAGAGTCAGACTGAAGGTTTTGACTTGCTTCCTGGAGCCAATATCCCTTGCAACTGTTTGGCTGCTTTAAATATTTCATGGGCTAGGAAGCCAGAGGACCAGATTTATTAAAAGCGAGTCCAAAGCTAAACTAATTTCAGATGAAGATGCTGAGTTACTCTTCAAGGAGTCAAGTGCACGAATGCGATGTGGTGCCAATTCTGTTGTTTGAACATGTGTTCTAGACACGGGAAGTTACCAGATATGGAACTTATAAATTCATGAAGTATTACTCTGTGGTGTGTGCGTGTGTTCGTGTTCATTCACATATACTCAGGACCCATGGGGGTGGGGTGCGGTGGTTAATTTAGTTTCTGAAGGGTTCTCTTTCGATACAGGGATCCAGTGTGTTCTTTATGACCCTGATTACTGCATGAAAGCTTTTAGGGGGCTGATTTCAGCTCAGTAAAGGAAGAATTTGGTAGTAGAGAAGTTCAGTCTTGGGACGCCTGCCTTGGGGGCTGCTGGAACTGTTCTAAAGAAGGCCAGGTAACCATACATCTAAGGACATGTTTGAGGGGATTTAAACATC
Source organism: Moschus berezovskii (assembly GCF_049115385.1). Lineage (NCBI taxonomy): Eukaryota > Metazoa > Chordata > Mammalia > Artiodactyla > Moschidae > Moschus > Moschus berezovskii. Next base: position 22,697,616 of record NC_142463.1, on the reverse strand, counting down.
CCTCAAGTGATTGACCTGATTCTTAAATTTAGATTTTTTCAACTTTATTGAAGTATAATCAATGTATACTGAATGTGTATATTTGAAGGGTTGCCATAGTTGACTTTTAAAAATCTGTTTTTAAGATTAGACAAAGCTACGTTATCCAAATGTAAACATACACATCCCTGCAATCTGCAGTTCAGCTTAGTGACGATTGTGAACTAAATGTATCCTCCCAAAATGTATATGCATGCATGCTAAGTCACTTTAGTCATGTCCGACTCTGCAGCTTTATGGATTGCAGCCCGCCAGGCTCCTCTGTCCATGGGATTCTCCAGGCAAGGATACTGGAATAGGTTGCATGCCCTCCTCCAGGGGGCTGTCCCCACCCAAGGATCAAATCTGCGTCTCCTGCATTGGCAAGCGGGTTCTTTACCCCTAGTCCCATCTGGGAAGCCCAAAAATGGTATGTTGAATCCTAAACCCCAGTGTGATGGTGTTTGGAGATGGGGCATTTGGGGGGTAATTAGGTTTAGATGAGTTCATGATGGCAGAGCACTTGGGATGGGATGAGTGTCCTTTTAAGAAGAAACGCCAGAGAGCTTCCTCTCTCTCCTCTCCGTGAGGACACAGCCAGAAGGTGGCCATCTGCAACCCAGGGGGAGAGGCCTCTCTGGAACTCGGCCATTCTGGCCCCTTGATCTTGGACTTCCAGTCTCCAAAACTGTAAGGAAACACATTTCTGTTGTCTGAACTACTCAGTCTGTGGTGTTTTGCTGTGGGAGCCCAAACTGACTAGGAAGGCTGCCCTGGTCCCAGGTGGGTCTGAATTACTGAGGTCTCTGCCAGGAAGTTTATCAACCAGTCTGGGGAGCACTGCCTTCTGTCATTCACACTGACAGTCAAGTGTCCTTGTGTCCTGCCCTCCTTGGCTCCCAAGGTGAGACCTTTGTCTTAAACAACTAGAGATGGGCGATGCTTCCTTTGATGTCGGATGACAGTGGGGCAGGTCAAGAGCCCAGCTGTAAGGCTGTGAATACTGATGAGTATAGCCCAGTGCCTTCCAGAAGGCCTGTGCACGGCGCTGGGCTTCATGTGTCTGTGCTGGGAGCAGCCGCCTGGGTTCCCTTGGCCTGGCTAGTGCTTGCAGATGTCACATGGACAGACCTGCCACCTGTCTACTGTCTACGGCCAGGTCACTGTGGAGGACTCAGACCCTAGGACCCTGTGCTGGCGTTCAAAAGGATTTAATAGACCTCTTTGTAAACAGGGCCAAACAGTCATTCTAGCGACACACAGAGCTCCGCGTGGCCGTGGTGCCGAGTGCAGCTTGGCCTTTTTTTATTTGTTTGGGCTCTTCCCCACTTTATAAACAGAGAGGAGTGTCTGCCTGCAAAATTGTCTTCTTGGCAGGATGGGAAGAGTGGAGAGAGGAGAATTCATCCTTCCCTGCTCTGTTCTTTGTGGCTCAGGGGCCACATCTCAAAAAGCCATTTTGAAGACCCTGGCTCCCAGTAACCTCGAGTCCTGAGTGTTTAGAGGTGGGAGGGACTCAGGCTGACTCAAGTCAACCCCAGATCACATGGTGTCAAGAAAGAAGGTGGCACCCCTTTTTCCTCCATACTGAAGTAGAAAGGAAGTGTGATGCCACATTTAGGTCTCAGGCACCTTGTCAGAAGCCCTGCTGAAACAGACTCCCCCAGAGGTCTGTTTGGTCTGGGTTGGGAAAGGGGAAGGACCAGTATCAGTCAAAGAGCCATCCTCAGGACATGGGAGGGAGGGTGATGTCAGATGTCAGGTGCCGCCAAGGCTGGCCTCCCTTTGCCCCAACATCCTGCACAGCCATTCATTAGACCTTCTGGTCAGGAAGGCCATCTTTTGCAAGGAGGGGGATGCTTAACTGCAAGTCTGGATCTGTGACCTCGTCGTGGGTCCTGCCAGATAGATATACCCCATCACTTTGGAATGCGGAGGTATAACCCCCAAGTTCCCAGGAAAGTCAGACTTGTGTCCTCATGGGAACCCCTTTCACCATCCCCCAGCCCCATCTGACAGGGGCACCCTTCCCAGAGGGACTTTGGGTTGAAACCTCAACCTGGCCTTGATGCTTGAGTTGAACCCACTTGATCAAGTCCTGGAAGAAAAATCAAAGGCTATGAAGGGAGAATCATGTGAGGTGCTTATAGTCCTGAATACATCTCTACACAAAGAGAAGTATTCTTTGAAGACTGAGTCAGTTGGCTCTGTGCCCTGCTTGCTCTGAAGGGAAAAGCTCAAAAGAGTTAGGTAGAACCCTGAGAGGAGGAGAGACGGTGTCTGCCTGCGGTCAGGGGCAGCACCCCGCCCCAGCCCGGGCAGAGCTTCTGAGGGGTCCCTCCTGTGCTGTTCCCAGTGGGTATGTTGTCTTCTTCCTAGGACTTCCATCACTTCATCTGCAACATGAAAGATTCTTGATAAAGTGACCAGCCCCGAGTTCCCCAGCTGTGTAGAAGGTGCTGGTTGAAATTCCAAGGCTGTTCAATGTTAAACAAACAACTGAAGGAATATGATAGGAATTGGAAGCCAACTGCAGAGATTACGCAAACAGCAAGCCTTTAACCCCCAAATACATCGGTATCCTTGGCTTAAACTGTTATCTCTTTCCTGATCAGAAGATAGGACTTGCATTTTTGACATCATTAAGAACAGGGATGTCACTTGTTCAATAGGGAAAATATTTCAAAACAGGACACTCAACAGGCTATGAGCGGAAAGAGGACGTCTTAGTAATAAGTTTGGAAACCATGTTTCCAGCATTTCAGAATTCTTAATAAAGTTTGGTTTCTTCCCTCAACAACACTGTGGGTGATCTTTGCGGACTCTTCCAAGCCTAAATTTGTAGAACAGTCGAGATTCAGGTCTGAAAGATACTAAGCCCGCTCACAGGAAGCTCCAAGGTACCTTTGGCTCCGCCCCTGCACTCACTCAGGTAGTAATTCCATGTGTAATGTAACCAGAACGCTCCCTTTCCATTTCTGTTAATTTCCAGATTGGCTCGTTAAATCTATACATTCCAGAGACTTGGTCCAACATTCCAGGGAACCTTTCCATGGACAATCAGAGCAGGAGTTCTTTTCAGCAAGGTTTGTTCAAGCAGAGGGAATGTGAGAAAAAAAAACAAAAAAAACCCCTCCAGAACCAATTACCTTCATCTTGCAAAGGGGACCTCAGATGGCAGCCTCACTAGCCTCATGGTTACCCTGGCCACATCACTCCCTGAGTCTGCCTTGCCCACTTCACTTCACACAGTGTCTCAGTTAGCCCAGCTTTGGGCCTAGCCCCAGTTTGCTTCCATTTGTTGAACTTATACCATAGACAAGACACGGTGAACAAGCAGCCCTGCCAGAGAATCAGTGCAGTAAACTCCAGGGTGTGCTTCCCTGCGTTGTTGCTGTGACACAAACACGTAAGTGTGCTTTAAACTTCAGAGTGCAGCTGCCAGGGGAGGTGTCTGTTTTGCTGCCAGATGGGTATATAATGTACCACACATGTGAGCAGGGCACAGGGGAATTTTTGCTGGAATTAACAACTGCATAAGAACTGGAAGCAAATAAATAAATAACCCAAGTGTTCAAAGGCCGTTTATCAGCTCAGTTTATCTCCACTGCTAAATGCCAACTTTTTTTCTCGACTTACCTTTTGCATTCCTCTGACCTTCACAATTCTTCCGACATTCGGGATTAATTGAAGTTGCTCTCACGGCTCTTCGGGCCCCGGCTCTTCCGGCCCTTGTTTAAAAGACTGGCCTGCTCTTTTTCTCTGATGTGCTTTGGTGGGGCGATAACTTTTCTGTTCTCCAAAGGGAAGCTCCAGGCAGTGGGGGAGTCAGGAGGAGAGTTCTGGTCCCCAGGCTTCTGGTCTCTCTGTTTACCACCTGTCACGTGGGGGTAGAGGCAGTATAGGCCATCCAAGCCTCATCCATGTGTTTGTTATTGGAAGGCTCCTCAATAAACACATCTTGAACCCCCAGTGAACGCATGTAGTCAGGCACCTGTCTGTGAGGTGGCTTCTGCTCTCAGGAACCCGTCAATCCCTGTTTGGAGAGAATCCAGCAGGTAAACGCAAACGGATGTTTAAGTCAGTCTGTGCTCACTGCCCTGAGACCAGTGCAGCTAGTACCAAGCAGTGGCAGGCATATAATCAGTAGTTACTGAACGAACAAATGACTGGATTCTGGAATTACTGAAGTTCAATTCTAACTCAGAGGTAAAGCAGCTACCAGGCTTACCTTGTTTCATGGCCAAGCAGCAGGCTCACCTGCATGATGTCTCTATGTGACATAGAAGCAGACAGCCTTCCCCTGCATGCATGGGGCCCCTTGTGGGGCGCGTGGCTCATTCTGGCTGGGAGCTTTGGGGCAAAGGTCAGATCACAGCAGTATGCGCAGTGGCCCTGCTGGGTGAGGGAGGAAACAGAGGTAAAGAGCAGACACTCCGAAGCTGGAGTGCTGAGGCTCCTGTGCTAATGTCCCCTCTTCACCTGGTCATCTGTAAAGTGGAGGAAGAACAGTACCTGCTTCACAGGGTTGCTGTGAGGCCTCACTGAATCAATACATGTGAAGTGTGACCTGGCACAGAGCAAGTGCTAACTGTTTAGCTCTTTCTAATGTTATTATCTGGAGGAGAGGCGAGGGCATCAGGGCCTCTGGGCAGCTCAGGTTTTGGAGGGGTGAAGGGTGGGAGGGAGGGCAGCTGCAGCTGGAAGTAGATTGCTCAGAGGCTGTGGTCAGTTTGAGTGCGTTTCTGAAGCGTGCCTCTCAAGCCCTCAGGTCCCGTCTGGTGGGCAGGTTTCTACAGTAGTGGAGGCAGGAGGTTATAGGTGAAAGCGGATAGTAGCAGCTTCCTCCTGGTTCTGCTTTTAAGCAGTAAACATCTGCCCTCCCATCACACACACACACACACACACACACACACTCTCACACACATACACACTCAAACACACACACACACACTCTTACTGAAGGGGTGAGAGTTTAGCAAATAACATCCAGGCAACAGTCAAGCTCAGGTAGGGCGGTCCAGAGCCAGCTAGGTAGGCCAGAGCTGACGGATATATTTGAGTGCTTAGTAGGGAAACTGAGGCAGAAGCCTCGTAGATACAGGTTTCCCAGAGTTCCTGGCAGGCATACCTGAAATCAGGTCTCTGGCAGCCAGACCATAAGCCTCTGCTACTGGCATTACTAACCAGCAGACTCCTGGCCTGGCAGCGCTTGGTCTGAGGACCACGGGAGCAGAGTCAGCAGTGACCCACATCCCAGAAAGGAGAGAGGTGAAGAGGGGCTTGATGAAGGCCTGAAGGTGAGATGGGGCCCTGGAGGATGACTTGGATGACCAGAGTTGAGGCATCCCGGGCAGAGGGGGAGAATGCAATGAAGATACAGGTGGGGTTGTGCATAGTGAGATCCAAGAATCTGAGCACACTTGTGAGGATGAAACAGAGTGGAGGCTGTGTGTGTAGGGGAGAAGCCCGGGATGAGACTCAGGAGCCAGGCCAGGGGAGGGGACCCTTGGAACTGAGCTGGTAATGAAGAGCACCGGCCATTTAGTAAGCACTGTCACAGCGAATCTGATGCAATTAGAGTCTCTGTATGTGTATACTGTGGGCTCCAAAAATCACTGAGGCCAGTGACTGCAGCCATGAAATTAAAAGACGCTTGCTCCTTGGAAGAAAAGCTATGACAAACCTTTATTGTTCAGTGGCTCAGTTGTGTCCAATTTTTGCAACCCCATGGCCTGCAGCACACCAGGCTTCCCTGTCTATCACCAACTCTCGGAGCTCACTCAAACTCATGTCCATCAAGTCGGTGATGCCATCCAACCATCTCTTCCTCTGTTGTCCCCGTCTCCTCCCACCTTCAATCTTTCCTAGCATTGGAGTCTTTTCCAATGAGTCAGCTCTTCACGTCAGCTGGCCAAAGTATTGAAGCTTCAGCTTCAGCCTCAGTGCTTCCAATGAATATTCAGTGTTGATTTATTTTAGGATTGACTGGTTTGATCTCCTTGTAGTCCAAGGGACTCTCAAGAGTCTTCTCCAGCACTACAGTTTGAAAGCATCAGTGACAAACCTAGACAGCATATTAAAAAGCAGAGACATCACCTTGCTGACAATGATCTGTATAGTCAGAGCTATGGTTTTTCCAGTGGTCGTCTATGGATGTGAACGTTGAACCGTAAAGAAGGCTGAGTGCTGAAGAATTGATGCTTTCATGTAGTTCATGGTGCTGCAAAGAGTCAGACATGACTTAGTGACTGATCATAAAGTGGTGGAAGGAGCAAGGGATTGACAGAGGAGCTTTCTTAACTGAGCCACTGTGGTGAAGAGCTGGACAGTGCAGAGGCCAGGGTGGAGGCAGCAGGAACAGTGAGGGAAGGAGAGAGGGGAGAAATGCGTGAAGCAACCAGCTCTAGCTCCCGGTGGCTGTGAGGTACAGGAGTGGGACGGTGCGGGAGGCCAGCTGTGGACCACAGTGAGCTCTGTTTCCATCTTGTAGGACTCAAGGTGAGTGGCAAGGGCCCCAGTGGATAGGCCATCAGGAAGGGGCCCTAGGGAGTGGGACCTGGACCGGAGAGAGGATTCTGGAGGCCTCGGCAGAGCTGGAGCTACAGATGGGGAAGAGACGGGGCACAGAGAGGAAAGAGAGGAGACTAGCGACGGAAGTGGGGACAGCAGCCGTCCTCAGGGCCAAGAGGGCAGAGAGGGGATGCAGGACCTCAGAGCGTGGGTTCCTGGTGTCCAGAGGTGTCATCAGAGGCAAACAGGAGAGCCCAGCTCCCCCCATGCCTAGTCTCAGGCTGGAGCCTCTGCCACAATCCTTGTCCCCAACACACACACGCACACGTTTACACTCACACATGCTTGTCCATAGACACAAGCCCCCAAGCACATATGCTTGTACACACACACCATAGCTCAACCCCATGACTCATCAGGTGCCGGCTCACGTAATTTCTCCTCTGGAGAACTCTGGGCAGCTCCTGGCCCCAAGCACCAGTTCCTCCTCCTCTACATCCCCACAGCCCCTCCTCAACCTCTCCAGGCACCTATCAGATGACGTGGCAATGACCTGCTTAATGGAGGATCTCCCCACCAGATGTGAGCTTTGCAGGCTGCTTCCTCCATGGGGCCGCAGTCCTGGACAGCACATGGGGCCCCTGAACCGGTGTCAGCTGGTTGAGGAGAGTTCTTGTGAGAAGGGAGCTAGGGCAAATAGAGGCCTGAACAGGTACCCGAGTATTTGGCTGTGGCCTTGCAGGCTGCAGCTCATGTGGGAAGTGGAAGGAGTGGAAGTGTGATGGAAGGAATACCTCCCCATGACTCCAGCTGCTGGAACCGCCCCCTCCTCTTCAGATTGCCCGTCACCTACTGTCTACCTGTACCTGGGCTGTGCCCCTCACCTGACTTTGCTTCTAACTCAGTTTCTGCAGTCCTTTAAAGCCGTGACCTGAGCTCCTCCTGTAACTGCTGCTGCTGCTAAGCTGCTAAGTCACTTCAGTCGTGTCCGACTCTGTGCGACCCCATAGACGGCAGCCCACCAGGCTCCCCCGCCCCTGGGATTCTCCAGGCAAGAACACTGGAGTGGGTTGCCATTTCCTTCTCCAATGTGTGAAAGTGAAAAGTGAAAGTGAAGTTGCTCAGTCATGTCTGACTTGTAGCGACCCCATGGACTGCAGCCTACCAGGCTCCTCCATCCATGGGATTTTCTAGGCAAGAGTACTGGAGTGGCTTGCCATTGCCTTCTCCTCCTGTAACTGCTAGGTCCTCCGAAAATGCTTGTTTAAATGGATTGTGGCCATTTGTCAAACGAGGACTGTTGAAAGAGGAGAAACTGACTGCCGCTCCGAGCTCCTTCCAGTGGAACTCAGATTGCTTGAGCCTCTGAAATCATTTGAACGCCTAAAGGAGGCTGAACCACTTACTAGAAAGAGCGCTGGAGTCAGGGTTGTAGCGCTACTCAGCCACTGACCCCAGTCGAACCACTCACTAGAAAGAGCGCTGGAGTCAGGGTTGTAGCGCTACTCAGCCACCGACCCCAGTCGAAACTTAGTTTCCTGAGTATCTTCTGAAGCCAAGCATAAGACTTGGCACCTTCACAAACAGCATTTTGTTTCATCAATCCACAGAGCAACCTTGGGATACTGACTCATACACTGATTCATCAGCATCATCTTATTTAATAATATCAGGGAACTCAGAGGGGTGAAGTAACTAGCTCAAGCTGGTAGGTTACAGGTTGCTTGATTGTGTATTTCTTAAATGTCACCGACACTGATTCTCTGCTAAGCACGTTATATATCTGGCCATCCCACAGCCCGGGAGGCCTCTGGAAATAGAAGAGGTTTGCTTTTGTCTGAGAAGAGGCAGGAGTGAGCCTTCAGGAAAGTCTGGAGTGGGAAGGGATGTCGTGTTGAGCCCTAGGATTCCAACAGCAAAGGACCGTGTGACTTGAACACAGAGTATTAGGGCCAAACTCCGTCTTGGGTGTCTGGAAACATCTGACATGATGTCATGAAAAGCTATGAAAGTGTCTCTCCAAAACTCCAAGGGAGGAATTAGGCTTTTGCACGTACGTATGTGTTCAATTTTCAGCTGTCCTGATTTCTCTGAGAGAGCCGCTGGTTCTTCCTTGGACTTGGTCCAGGCCCCTCTGTGCTTTGACTGCGCTGGGACAAGTCCTACATGCCCAGCTCCTTTGTCCCATTTTTTCCTGGGCTGCTTGGGCTGTCCTCAGGGTTGTTTTTGAATCACGCATGGTCAGGAGCTAAGAAAATGAGAGCAGAGTAAACCTTGCCCCCAACCCTCAGCAATAGCAAGGGATTGCCGGGTGGCTTGTGGATTGAGCAGGAACCTGGGGTAAGGAATGAGGACCCAGCATCCCTTTGCTGTCACTGAGGAAGCAGAGCATGCCCAGGCCGCCTTTCTGAGAGCTGACAGTAGAAGAGGTCCAGAAAACAAAAAGTGGATCTTCATTGGGGGGGTCACAGTGTCCTCCAGGGAGGAGACAGGTCATGTGGAAGAGAAATTACATAAATACGAGTAGGGTCCTTCTGGGCTTCCCCAGTGGCTCAGCAGTAAAGAATCGCCTGCAGTGCAAAAGATGCTGATTCGATCCCTGGGTCAGGAAGATCCCCTGGAGAAGGGAATGGCAACCCGCTCCAGTATTCTTGCCTGGGAAATCCCATGGACAGAGGAGCCTGGTGGGCAATAGTCCATGGGGTCGCAAAAAGAGTTGGAGACAACTTGACAACGAAACAACAACGAGTCATTCTCTCTGTCATCAGGGTCTCAGCAAATCCTAGGTAAGCAGAGACAGGTATGGGTTGTAGAAGCCCCAGATGGCTCTGTACTGGGCATCCTGCCCTGGGGGGGCTCACCACGTAGGGGGAGAGACAGGCATGCTCAGGAGTCCCGGCGTGGGTGACGGGTGTAGAGGTAGAGGGTGTGCCCAAAGGTCTTGGGTGTCAGGAAGGAGTCCCAGAGGAGGAGGAGTTTGACTTAAGGAAAAGAAGGGAAATGTCTTAAATACAAACAACAGTCAGTGACAGGACCAAGACCTGGGGTGGCCTGAGGTGCTCTGGTGGGAGGGTGTGGGTGTGGCTGCCCTCTGCACCCCACCTGAGGGCCGACTCGTGTCTCTGCCCGGGGTCTCAGTGGAGCCCAGCTGTCCGGACAGGCAGCAGAGGCTATAAGGAGGGTGAGGTGTGTGGAGGTGGGAGTAACCTGGGAGGCTTCCTGGAGGAGGAGGCATACCTGAGGCTTCAGTGGAGGAGAGGGTTGGACAAGTAGGAAGGAAAGCGAGAGGACACCTAATAGGAGCATGGAACCAGGACCAGATGGGAACATGATGTGGAGGGGCCTCAGATGGAGAGAGGGAGGCCTCATGGTGTCACGTGACACAATGTCTGGCACTTTCAGAAGCGGCTTGAGCTCATTTCTCCGGGGAGTGAGTACAGGGGAGGAATCCCAGGGTCAAGAGAAGCTCCTGCCTTGCTGAGTGCTTGGGTCAGGGTGACCACTCCACACCACAGTCTGACCACCTGGGAAACAAGGATGCTGGCGTCCTGTGATTACCTTGCCTCATGGCTTTGAGCAGGACACGTCACTTCTGGGATTCAGACTGGGGAGGTTTGTCGACTGTGGAGGCTGGAGCACTGTGGCTCTGTCACCTCGCTGAGCAGCTGGGAGGACAGTGCCCGCGGTGCCAGTGAAACCATGCCAGAGCAAACCTCCCACCAGGGACCCGCAGCCTGTGATGTGCTTCCCACCCTCTCCATCACTGGCCCCCTCGGGCCAGCCCCGCCATACGTCTGGAGGGACTTCCTCAGGCCGCTGCCTGGAGCCTGTCCCTGCAGACTGGTCCACGTGCCTGGCAGTGGGAGCGCAGGCGGGCCGCCTGGCACCAGAGATGTTCGCCCTGGGAGGACGGCGGCCAGCCTGCTCTGGGCCCAGGGTCCTGGCTCCGGCGCTCTGAGCTCACTGAGGTTTATTTATTTATCATTTGTTTGGGGCGAAATGGGAGAGAATCAAATCCAGCGGGCTGTTTTAGCTGCAGTTGGTAGAAAGAAAGGCACGTCTGTTTCTCCTGAAAGAACCCCTCGCATTGTGGCCCTGGCCCCTTAGTTGGGTTTCGGCAGACAATGCCCTCCTTTCTGCCTGTGCCCGACGGCTCGCCCCCGCCTGCCCGCCCGCCTGTCTGCCCTTGGTCCAGTGGGCCTGCTGCTGCCCGCTTGACTTGGCTGCTGGGAAGGAAGAGAAGGAGACGCCTGGGGCCCTTGCTGATCAGCCCCGTCCAGCCTAGCAGGCCCTCAGGGGCCACCATGCCCCTGTGATCCCCCAGTCTCTCTGCCTGGAGCCCTAGTCCATTGGTGTGTGTTGAGGGCATGCTCTGTGCCAGGCACTGTACCCACAGCAGTGAAGCCCTTCTCCCTGTTGGATCGAGGTCCGAGGTTCAGGTCTCAGATGAGCCCTGGTGGCCCCGCACCTCTGCCATTTCACAGATGGGGAAATGGAGGCTCTAAGAGGGTAGCCAACCTGCCAAGTGTGCACATCGAGGTCTTACTGACTGAGATTTGGAGCGGAGGGGTGCCTTTCTGCTGCTCCGGGTGGTCAGTAGAGGCTGAGGGTGACCAAGGCAGCCTCTGCTGGTGCCCTCAGGCCCCTGCCTCCGTGTCTGCAATCTTCTCTTCTCACTCTGCTTGTAACCTGGTGAAGCCTCTCATCACACACAAGAACAAAACCAGAGGCCAGCCCTGCCCCCGTGAAATGGGCTCCTGTCTGCCCCCCCTCCGCCAGCTTCACCAAATGCTGCCGCCCTTCTTCCCCTCTCTGGTCTCCCTCTGTTTGTTGCGTCTTCAGCCCCTCAGGCTCATTCCTGCCTCAGGGCCTTTGCACTCACGGCTCATCTGCCTGCAGCTCTCTCCTCTGCTGACTGGTGGGCCTTGACATGTAAGGGGGCCTCTGGGTTTCTGCGGTCTCCCCTCACCCACACCCTTTAAAGCCTTACCTTGCTCTCCTTTGTATCATTTGTCCCATGCTGAAGTCAAATGTTGCTGTGCTTGTTGGAGCTTTGTCTCCCCCACCAGGATGAAGCTCCATGCCTGGTGCATTCCTCGAACTTAGTAAATATATGTCTTTTTTGAATGAATGAGTGAAATCCAAAATGTTGTGTCTTAATTTTCAGGGACTTCTCAGAATATTTTATTGTTTCCTCTAGCATGTTTCTGGGTCCTTGGGAACACAGATCTGAAGAACTGTGGTCTAGGAAGGTATAGAGAGATTGCTGGGGAGAAGCAGTAGAGGTGGGCAGAGCAGTTAGGCAACCAGGCTCCATAGTCAGATAGACTGTGGCACTATAGGCTCTCTGCTTCAGTCCTGTCTGTAAAATAGGACTCCTGATGGACTTCTCAAGGACTGTCTTAAGAAGTAAATGGGTCAATATATAAAAACCTCTTAGAACGATGCTGGTGCCGTAGCAAGCATTGTGTTAGTATTATAAACTATTACTCTTGTTATTATTTATTAGCTATTTTTACTATTACTTTTTAAGACATTTAGTATTTTTTTAATTTTAATTTCTTTTTTTGTCCACACGGTATGTAGGCTCTTAGTTCCCTATCCAGGGATTGAACCTGCACCCGCAGCATTAACCACTGGATCACCAGAGATGTCCCTACTGTTATTTTCTTAGTAGTAATATAGTTATTATTTGAATTCAGCTCTGACATTTACAACCTTTGTATCCTTTATTAGTCACCTAACTTCCATAAGCCTCAATTTTCTTACTTACAAAATAAAGTTAATGATAGAATACTAGCCTCATAGATTTGTCATGAGGATATAATGAAAAAATGCACATCAAATGCTTAGTAAAGTCATGGGAGTTGGAGCCTTAATGGCCAGAAGAAGGGAGACTCAAGGGGTGAATGAGAGGGGGGGCAGGCTTGGCCAGAGGTGGGGTGGGGCCAGCAAGAAGGGGTGATTCAGGGGCAGAGAAATAGGGAGGTCGGGGAGCATCATGAGATTCCAGGAAAGGAATACAGAGAGTAAGGTGCAGAAAAGGGGGAAGGGAGAGAGGCTGTCTTCTTCTCTCTCTTCGGGGGGCTTTTGGAACCTTATAGAGGGATAGGAATTTTACATTCCTCTTCCCAACAAACTAAGTGCTAAGAAGTTGGGGTGAGGTCTTTGAGCTGGGCTTCCTCTCTGTTTCCCCTCCTGAAAATCCAAATATGATTCCATTTGTTTTCAGATCCAGGGAGTAGAGAGAGGCAGGGAAGTCTCCACACTTGGGGTTCAAATCTGAAGGCTTGTCCTCTACGCCTTTGGTCTAGGACATCAAGAAGTGAAAGGGTGATGACCTGAAAGAAGTGAATTCACTGCTTGATGCTCCAGGGAATGCGAGTTGGCTGGGGTGACAGATTTGAAAGCTTAATGTTGAACTCAACCCTTTACTTTTCATGACTCCATTTGCTTATAGGCCTTTAGCCAGTCTCTCTGCTCCCCACTGAAGGACAGCTTGCCATGCACAGGGAAGGCTTTTAGGATAACCTTTGCCCAGGTGTCTGAGGGTTTCCCAGGTGGCACTAATGGTATACAACCCACCTGCCAATGCAGGTTCAAGACACAGGTTCAATCCCTGGGTTAGGAAGATCCCCTGGAGGAGGGCATGGCAACCCACTGCAGTATTCTTGCCTGGAATATCCCATGGACAGAGGAACCTGGTGGGCTATAGTCTATAGGTTTAAAAAGAGGCAGACGGGACTGAGCAGCTTAGCATGCACATAGGTGCCTGCATCCTTGTCCCCACCATCTCAGAGCCTACTCCCGACATTCATCATCTTTGACCGTAGAGCCCGTTTCATTAGAATTTCAGAAGTTTTGACCTCAAGATTCCAAAGCCCATAGCCCTCAAATTCCATAACTTTGGGTGCTTCGCTTTTCAGAGCGCATATCACTAAAGTCGCGGAGCCTTTCAGGTGCCTCCTTGACGTCACATCCCTGTTGTCTGGTCTGCCCGGACCCTGTCATCCTGCCCCTGGCAGAATCCTGGACCAGGAATCAGGTCTGGTCCCGGGGCTTATAGTTTGCGGGGCTTCGTCACCAAAAAGCTGTTCACCTGGATAATGCTCAGTTTCCTCACCTTTAAAATCTGAGGAACAAACAGCCTCAGAGGACGCTGGCCAGGGCTTGGAAGATAACGTGTTGGAATGGAAAGTGCTTCGCAGATGTGAGCTATTCCGGTTTCAGTGCCTGTCAGCCCTGCTCAGCGTCAGCATCGTGACATTGGAAAATCCAGCTACGTGCCCTGCTTGTCTTGGCTTCCATTTACTACGTGGGCCGTGTCTACCCTTGCTGTTTATTCAGATTTTTAACTCAATCCACTCTCCAATTCCTCCAGCCCTCTCGCCTGGTTTCACTGTTTTCCTGCTTTCCAGTGCGTTTTTCTCGAGAGCCCAAATCAGGATCATCCCCCTCCCTGTTTCTCCCCTCCTTTCTCGCCTCTACCCTAGCACTTGCCACGGCGGCTCTGTGCGTCTACATGTTAACTGTGCTATTATGCTGATACCTCCTGTCCCCTGTCACTCATGAGTCTTTGGTGTCTAACAGCATTGCCTGACCTCCGGACAGGCTGCTGGCCTTTCTGAATCTTAATTCCTCACTGTGAACATGGGGAAAGGAACACATGCCTCAGAGAGTTGCTGTGATTGGCAATGAGCAGAATACTAGGCTTAAAGCATTTAAAGTAGCTGGTGCTTAGTTCAGTTCAGTTCATTTCAGTTCAGTCGCTCAGTCGTGTCTGACTCTTTGCGACCCCATGGACTGCGGCACGCCAGGCTTCCCTGTCCATCACCAACTCTTGAGCCTACTCAAACTCATGTCCATCACATCAGTGATGCCATCCAACCATCTCATCCTCTGTCGTCCCCTTCTCCTCCCACCTTCAATCTTTCCTAGCATCAGGGTCTTTTCTAGGGAGTCAGCTCTTCGCAAGAGGTGGCCAAAGTATTGGAGTTTCAGCTTCAGCATCAGTCCTTCCAGTGAACACCCAGGACTGATCTCCTTTAGGATGGACTGGTTGGATCTCCTTGCAGTCCAAGGGACTCTTAAGAGCTTTCTCCAACATCATAGTTCAAAAGCGTCAATTCTTTGGCGATCAGCTTTCTTTATAGTCCAGCTCTCACATCCATACATGACCACTGGAAAAACCATAGCCTTGACTAGAAGGTGCTCATAAATATTAGGAGAGATGGTAAATTAAGGTGAGAAGATCATAAATTTTGAATGTAGGTTCAAACCACAGCTGTACCCCTTGAGTGCTGTGTGATTTCAGGCAGACTACTTAACTCTCCCAAGTCTCAACCTTTTCATCCTTAAAATCCTGCAAACTGGAATCATGGGATTACAGCAGTTTTCTCATGCTAATATAGGAAAATGCATGGAAAGGAGCAGACACACAGTAAATGGTGTCTTTTATTATTGCTTCCATTTACCTCCTTAGGGAAGAAACCTAGTGTCATTCCTTCCTGCACCCCTTTGGCCACTGTGTATGGCACAGTATAGTCCCTGAAGTGAATAAAATTGGCAAAACTTATAACTCAGATGGAAAAGACGACAAAGAGAAATGAATGAAGAAAGTAAAGCTTTGAGAGGAGGAAGGACTCCTCTTCCCAACTCACTTCCTAACCTTCCGAGACCAGCATTACGCTGATAACCAACACCAGACAAAGACATTATCAGAAAACTATAGAGCAGTCCTGCTTGTGTCATTCATGTGGATGGATGCAACAATTCTTAACATCTCAACAGATTCAGAAAAAGCCATGGTCAAAATTCAACACTGTTCATGAAAACAACTGTAAGTAAACTAGGATTAGAAGGGAGCTTTCCCGATCTGATAAAGGACATCTGTAGAACACCGACAACTAACATTAAATGTAATGGTGAAAACTGAATACTTTTCCCTAAGATCAGGAACTGGTCAAATCATGTATCTGAAAAAGGACTTGTATCCAGAATAGAAAAGAACTTTCAAAACTCAATAATAAGTAAATACAGTTTGAAAATGAACAAATGTTTGAATACTGAAGATACATGGGTGGCAAATCAGCACATGAAGAAAATGCTTAATGGCTGCAGTTATTAGGAAAATGCTAATTAAAACTACAGCGAGGTACTAGTACATGCTGATTAGAATGGCTAAGACTAAAACTGACAATACCACGTGTTGGCAAGTTTGTGGAGCAACTATAACCCTCATATATTGCTGCTGGGGATGCAGAATGGTACCCTGCAAAACGGTTTTTCAGTTTCTTATATAGTTAAATTTCAAGGGGGTTTCCCTCCTTGCTCAGTTGGTAAAGAATCTGCCTGCAATGCAGGAGACCCAGGTTTGATCTCTGGGTCAGAAAGATCCCCTAGAGAAGGAAAAGGCAACCCACTCCAGTATTCTTGCCTGGAGAATCCCATTGACAGAGGAGCCTGGCAGGCTACAGTCCATGGGGTCACAAGAGTTGGACATGATTTAGCGACTAAACCACCACACAGTTAAATGCTTGCCACCCCTGAAAAATCCCACTGCTAAGTGTTTACCCAAATGAAAAAAAAATCTCTGTTCACACAGAAACTGTACACAAATGTTTATAGTGGCTTTATCTAGAATAAGCCCAAGGTGGAAGCAACCCAGGTCTCCCTAAACTGAGGGCCTGATACTCAAACTGTGGTATGTCCATAAGTGCAATACTGCTCTGTAGTGAAAGGAGAAGACTCCTGGTGCAGGTGACACAGGTGAGCTCAGATGCGTTAGGCAGAGTGAGAGAAGCAGATTCAAAAGGCTGCAGACCGTGGGGTGCATTTCTATGACATCCTGGGAAGCGAAAAACCAGGGGGCAGAAAACAGCAGCAGCTGTCAGGTTGGGGTTGGGGTAGGTTTACTACATATGACGCAGAAGACTTCTTTGGAGTGTTGGAACTTCTTTGTATCTCAATTTAGGGCCTGATGGGACTGTATGTGTTTGTTAAAACATATACACTGCACAGTTATTTTACTGTATGTAAACTGTCTTAATAATGAAAAAAATTAAAGCCCAAGAGCTGATGAGTAAAGCTTTAAGATCTCCAGAGTAGGTGAATAGCATGGAAATATGTACTGGACCTGGGAAATCCTGCCTCTCCCGGGTTTTCCTCTGACCTGTCCTTCTCTCAGACTGCGTCCCTGTCCAATCCAGGATTTGCTGTGGAGTCACATCGCCTCCCTGGAGCAGGGTGGGCAGCCTCCTTTTGTATCCTCCTGTCTTCCGCTGCTGCATGTGCTGCCCCAGGGTCTAAGATGGAAATGCACACACAACCCCTCCTTTCAAGGGCGCCCCTTGGCCTTGCTGTGAGGTCTGAATCCATCCCATAGCCCAAAGGGTCTTCACGACTGGCTCCCCCAACCCCTCACTCCCCCGGCCCTTCCTAAGCTCCAGGGACACTGAGTTACTTCGTATTTGCTGCCCAAGTCAGTCCTGGTTCCACCTTGGTGCCTTTGGGGGTGGTCTGTTCTCTATTCCAGGAATTCCAGCCCCCTTTTTTCTCTATCTTCTGAACCTCTGAGGTTCCCCTGAGCCTCGTCATCCAGAGGAGCCCTCCTGAGACAGAGCTGCATGCTTCCTCCTCATTGTGCCCCAGTCAATCCACTTATCACATCTCTGACTGTGTAGGGTCCCTGCTGCCAGTGAGCACAGAGCCCTGAAGGCCTCCAGAGGCAGCAGTGCCTTGGGGATCTGTCTGCCTTGCAGAACCAAGTCCGTACTCTTCCCAGGAGGCCAGTCAACAGAGCACAGTGTTTGGGCTCCAGCAGGACGTCTACCTCTGTCCTGGCTGCTGTTTCCCAGAGGACCTCTCCTTGGTTATTCCTTTTTCTCCTGTTAGCCTTTCCTTCTTTCTCCACTGGCTCTTAATTCATGCATTTATTCATTCATTCCACAGATATTTCTCAAGGCCCCCAGTCCACAGTGCCCCCACCCCCCGCATCCACAGCTCTGGGCCTGGGCTGCTCTCCTTATGCTGCACCAAGCTGCGTCTTCCTTTCCCATGCCCCCCCACAACCGTGCATAGCCATTCCATGTCCCACGACCTCTCCATTCCCAGTACACGCAATGCCTGTATTGTAGTGTCTTGCGATGGGTCTTGCAATGCCACCTCTTATTCCTTAGGTAGCTTCTTCCATGTGGGACTTCTGCAAGGCTCAGGTTGATGGCACCTGGCTCTGGTGACAGCTCACGATAGCACATAGCATATGCTGGGGTTCAGAAATTACTAGTTGAGTGTCTGAGTGACTTTCACATGACTTGTCAAGATTGATGAGAAGCCGTAATGTGTGTAAAGCAATAAGCATGCGGCCTGGCAGGCAGTAGGTGCATGGTAAATGTGCATGGTTGATTTCCAGTAAATTCCATGTGATGGCATATCTCACAAATAGAGCTGATGTTTCCTTCTGTTGTATTCTGTGGCTTTTTTTTCTTCTTGATGCATCACACATATAGTTGGGAAAGAGAGAGATGATGCAAACAGCATAGTGTTGTCTTTCCTGAGACACAGGACACAGATATATACCTCATTGCCTGGTAACATGTGGGTCTGGAATCAGGAGACTTGGTGCCAGCCAGGGACTCTGCTGATAGCATGATGTGTGATCCTGGCCTTCTCTGGGCCTCAGTTTCACCATCTGTAGTAGAAACTCAGACTCCGGTTTCCACAACCCTTATAGAGCTATGCTTTTGCAATAAGGTCCAGAGCCAATAGAGATGAACTTGGGTTTGCTTTTTGTTTTGAGATTATCTTTGCTTTTTCTACTTCCCACATCCTTTCTCTAGGAGAGCTGAGGGTTCATCAGATTGACTTATAATAACAGAGAGCAGATGTTCAACAAATCCCTTAGAACTTGATATTAACTACATTTTACAATGTACCTGTGGAGGAACTTAGGTATGTTTCACCCACTTTTGAAATTTCCTGCCAAAAGTGGGGGGAGAAAATGAACATATATGAATTGCTGGCTGTGTGCCAGTGTCCCAGTGGAGACCTTGTGTGCCTCTCCACATCGAACTTCTAGAACCCCATTCTCGGGTAGCCAGTGTTATCCTCATGTTTTTGACTTGGAAAGCAAGATCAAGAAAGAGGAAGAAGCTTTTCCAAAAGTTGGAACAGCCAAGTGATTGGGTGTCTGAACCCATTGCTTCCTGGCTCCAATACTTGTGCTCTTCTTTTGAGGTTTTCAAAATAAAACAAAAACCCAATAAAAAAGTCTAAAATACTTAGAAACAACCAGTCACTGAATCCTTGGGCATAGAAAGTAAGAAGCATAAACTCTCAAATAGCCTGTCTAGTTTAAATCCCCCCGGTACCCCCTACTAGCCTTCCTGTCTTGGGCAAGTTCCTCAACCTCCTCGGTTTCCATCTCTTCATCTGTAAAATGGGTATAACAGTAGTCACTACCTCCTAGGCTGTTGTAAGTATTAAATAAGTTAATTTGCATAGAGATCTTATGGGAGTGCCTCCCTGGCACCCTGGTTAAGTGTGCAATAAGCACTGGGAATTATTATTGTTGTTATTGTTGTTGTCAGAGTTATTTCAATCCAAGCCTGGGATCTGGCGGGTTTCTGTTAGCTTCTCTATTCTGGAGGGCACTAGGTGGGTGGCAGGGGATATCCTTCTGGAGACTGTCATCATAGCTGCTAGGCTGCGGTCCAGCTCATGTGACTCATGAAGAGGAGCAACGAGGCGCCTGAGTCCTGCTTGGCGTGAGAGCTTTTCCTGGAGTAATGCTTGATGGTTGCTGGAGCGGGACCCTGAAAATGTATAAACACCTCAGCTGTGGAGACACTGCCTCCCCTGCTATGGCCCCTTCACCCCAATCCATCCCCTCCCAACCCTGGTCCTGCTCTGTCTTAAGTGCTTAAGTGCTCTGTGCGGCTGAGCCCAGGAAGTGCCCTGCTTATTCTCCAGGAGAGGAAGGGCTTTGCTCAGCCGGAGGTGGAGGGGGTGACGTGTGAACGGCAGAGCAGGAGATCTTGGCATCCCCAGTGAACCCGGAAGTCTGAGGACAAAAAGGGCAAGAAGAAATCATTTCAGACCAACTCTCCAGCCCTATACTTTTTCCAATTCTTTGGTCACCTGATGTGAAGAGCCAACTCATTGGAAAAGACCCTGATATTGGGAAAGATTGAGGGCAAGAGGAGATGGGGGCTCAATGGACATGAGTTTGAGCAGACTCCAGGAAATAGTGAAGGACAGGGGAGCCTGGCGTGCTGCAGTCCATGGGGTCCCAAGGAGTTGGGCATGACTTAGCAACTGCTGCTGCTGCTACTAAGTCACTTCAGTCGTGTCCGACTCTGTGCGACCCCATAGACGGCAGCCTATCAGGCTCCCCCATCCCTGGGATTCTCCAGGCAAGAACACTGGAGTGGGTTGCCATTTCCTTCTCCAATGTGTGAAAGTGAAAAGTGAAAGTGAAGTCGCTCAGTCGTGTCTGACTTGTAGCGACCCCACAGACTGCAGCCTACCAGGCTCCTCCATCCATGGGATTTTCCAGGCAAGAGTACCGGAGTGGCTTGCCATTGCCTTCTCCGGACTTAGCAACTACACAACAGCAACAACAACAACTCCAGCACAGGTGTGACTGGTTGCATCACTCCCTCCCCTGACATGTTCCTTCATTCTTTGGACAAACATTTCCTGAACTCCTGTTTTGCACTGGGCCAAACAAAGTTAATACATAATATGACTTTGACGATTGTATACCATTGATTAATGTTGAGCACATAACATTCCAGGCACTGTTCTAAAAACTTCCTAATTGTTATTTCATTTCATCCTCACATTAAAACCCAGTGGGTAAATTCTAGGATTATCTCTATTTTGCAGATGAGGAAATAGAGGTGAAATAACCCACTCAGGGTCACATAGATGTTGCGTGGCAGAGAAGGGACTTAAGTCCAAGTAGCTGGGCTTCAGAGTGGCTGTGCCATCGGAGATAGCACAGGAGATGAAGGCAGATCAGTTCATCATCCATGTCTCATGCCTTCTTTCAGCCTCCCAATAGCCCTGAGACATAGGCAAGGCTCATTGGCCTAGTTTATAAATGAAGGGGACCAGAGCTGTGAAATGACATACGCGGCCAGGTTCACATATCTAGTTCATAGTCAGATTAAACTGGAACTAAGATTTCCTGGTTCTTAAGGTGATTTGTTTTTTCCTGCACTGGGCTGCCTGTACATGTGTTAATACCTGGGTGTTTGCGTGTGATCACAGGGAGCTGTGGTGTGCACATGCATGTTTGTGTGTGCTCAGAGGCACACATGTTTCTCCGTGTGCATGCCTGTGCTTGCATATGGATGCGTGTGTGTATGTGCATGCAGGTGTGTGTATGTGTGTTAGGAGGGGGTGGGTGGCTGATGGGAACCCTGAGTGTGGGTGGGGTCTCGCCTGACGACCTCACCATGCATCCTGGCTCTACCACCAGGGTCCTGGGACTGTACCAGTTTCCTTCTCCTCTCCCCAGCCTCAGTTAGGGTGAGTGATGGGCAAGGAGGGTCTCAGAGGTTCTGCCCTTCTGTGGCATTCTCCGCTACTGACAGGCCGCAGTGAACAGGGAGGGGGTGGGTGCAGGGAGGCTGTACCGAGGAGGTGCCCCAAGAACAAGATGTTGGGACCAAGACAGTCGGCCAGAGTGGGGAAGTGTGGGCGGGGAGTGTCATTCATACGCCCAACTGCTCTCCTGGGCTGGAGTCCAGGAATAGCTGTGGTGAGAACTACATTTTTAAAGTGGGTCTTAATGTTTTTCACTGCTGGAAAATATGCCATTATGGGCATTTTTCTCCTCCAAATTCCTGGACCGCCATGCCCCCCGAAGCTCCCCTCCCACACTGCTCACTTTATTTCTCTCTGAGGAAGCCTGTCTATTTTTATTCCCGCGTGCCACCTCCGTCCCTTGACTGCACATGGACGAGCCAACTCAGATCTTACTGCTGTCTGTCTGTGTTGGGGACACGTGACCGGGGCGATGTGACTCGGCTCACGGCTGGGCAGTGGCCCAGGGAGCCAGCCTGTGGCAGATGGGGACAGGGTACACGAGTGGGCCCAGGAGGCTTCCGGGGCTGGCACTGCTGCTCCCCAGTTCTCTAGAGGAAACGTGTAGTGACGGTCAGCAGTGACACACTGGTGGCCTGTGGCCTGGGCTTCAGCTCACTTCTTCCTTTCTGGGTGTACAGACCTGGACAGGTTCCTCTACCTCTCTGTGCCTCCTTTCTTATGAATGAGACGTGAGACGATAAGAGTAATGAAAATAATCCTGAGAACAGTAATGAGATACTAATGAGATAATAGTACCTGTGCATACTAACTTCAAGCATAGCCCAGCAGCCTGCTCGTTGTTTTTGAGATGCCCACAGCCTGATGGTGCAGCAGGGAACCCCCTGCTAGGTGTGTGACAAGGCAAGTGGAATCCAGCTGCAGAGAGTCCTGTAGGGAACCAGGGGCTGGCAAGCAACACTCATTCCTCCTGGGAGCCAAGGGAGCCTTTCCAGGCTCAGAGTCAGAGTTGATGGAACAGAGAAGAGACCTAAGGACATTGTAAACAGAGGAGCAGAGAGCATGCGCCCAGTCACCTGGGGGAGTGCTTGGGGTGGGGCAGGGGGGAAGCATGATGTTGCTAGGATGGAGGGAGTGGTGTGGGAGAACAGACTGGAAAACCAGGACCAGGTTGTGATGGGCCTTCAATGGCAGAGTTCTTCCTGGGGCATTGAAACCCTGCAAGATTTTAAACTGTGCTTGGATCTTGGAAGGACCACTCTGGGTACAGTATAGAAGGATGGAGCAGAAAGGAGAGTCTCGAGGCAGGGAAGAGGCTGTGGAATAGTCTAGAAGAGGGGTCCCAGATGCCTGAGCTAGGCAGGCCTTGATAGATAAGCTCCTCTGAAGAGAGGTTTGGATGAATGACTTGGAAAGGAGGAGATAGACTGCGTGTGACCTTGAATAAGTCACTCATCCTCTGGGGACTTCAGTTTTTCCATCTGAAGCAAAGCCACTGAGATAGTCTTGTGATTAATATCAGAGTTAGACTCCCAGCCTGGTTTCTTACAAGGTGAGTTACTTAACTTCTCAGAGCCACTGTGACCTTTATCCACAGAGGAATTTAAGAGTAGAACCAGTCTCGATGTGTTGTTGAGCAAATTAAAAGAGAGAATCCAGACAAAACACAGCTTACACCTGGCAGAGAGCAAACCTACATAGGTGGCCACTCTCATTATTGTTGCTTATGGCTAATTTATTTATTACTATTATTATAATTTAGAATCTTCTTCCATTCCATGATAATCGAGTGTTTAAATAGAACTTCTCTAAGTTAGATCACAATACCCATCCTCGGGTCCACTGTGCTCTAAGCTGCTCCTGGAGTGTCTCCTCTTCATTGTCACATTGGCTTTTGTTGGAGTTGAAAAACTTTAAGAAAGTCTCTGCCTGCTCTTTCTGTCCCACCTTCCTAATTATTTAAAAGTGGAAATGATTAAGTTATTAGAGACCCTTGGCGGGGCACTAGGAATCCAGGGTGCTCACTGCTGATCTCCTGGGTCTTCGTCCTGGTTCTCTCCCTCACTGACCCTGAGGACTGGGGTTGGGAAGCTCTTCCTGCCTCCCAAGCTTTCCCTGAGGTTTTCCCCAGCATCCTGTACCTGTCTGCCTCTTTCCCTGTCTCTATCACGCGTGCACACACAGAGGCACAAAGGCACACACTCTTACTTTTCTCTCTGGGTGCAATTCTGACTCCATCCATGTCAGCCTCTTGCCCTATTTCTTCCAAGTAGCCTTCTCAGATCTCTGCTCCCAGAAGGAGTGACTCTCACCCCGGGCACTCTCACAGAGCTCTGCCTGTCTATTACAGGGACTGCTGTGTAGCGTAGCTTCTCTACAGCTGCGCGCATCGTCTCCACCCAGCGTGGCCCAAGCGCTGTGTGCTTCATGCTTGACTTGAGTTGAATCCGGCCCAACTCCATTGTTTTACAGATAAGGACCCAGGGTTCCTCTGAAAGGAAGGTGGGAGACCCCGCCATTCCCTTTCCCCCGTCCCAGAGAGCAGTGGTGCCAGAAAGAAGACAGACTAAACCGCGTGTCCTCGTGCACACCACCCCCTGCTCCCCACCCACATGCCGTTTATGTTTACCCCAGATTCAGGACAGAAGAGACCATCGTTTTCAGATAAACAATGGGAAAGGGGAAAAGTTTGCAGAAAGCCGTATTCCAAGGAGGGGCAGAGCTGTGACTAGGGTAGCCCAGAGCTTTTGCGACTGTGTAATTCTGAGTTCTTCCTCTCTTGTCATCCCCTCTGCTCCCTCCCTCACCTGCCCTGCCCCCTCCACACCTGTAGCCAGAACCCCATCACACGTGTAACACCCCAAGGAGAAGAGGATTCTGGGAGTGGACATTCATCCCTTTCTGTGGGCTTCTGGCCTCTTCCAGGCCTGAATTCCCTTTGGCCTCCCCTAATTTCCCTCCAGCCTTGCTCTGCACGCCCGCACCCGAGGTTTGGTGGCTATGGTATGTAATCTAGGCCCCATTTGCGGCTGGCAAAATATATAATGAGCGGTAGAAGCGGAGAATGATGATATTGTTGGAGACCGCTGTGGGATTGGGGTAGGAGCTGGGGTTTTTTCCTGTTTCCTCTTGGAACAAGGAAGTCACGACAGATGTGTGTACCCCGCCCCCGCAACAGCCCTTCCCTGAGTCTGGGGCATGTGCTTCCTCTCCCTGGCATCTGGGTTTGGGATGTTGCCCTCTGCCATCAACTGGAGATGGCGAGAGCTTGGCTGAAGGACAGTTGGCACCATCAGGGCAGGAGACCTTGAGAGAAGGTGCCTTTGCACAAGCGCTGGCCCAGTCTCTTGACCCCTGCTCCCTAGTCAGAGACCTCTGGTCTTCCACTTGTTATAGGAAGCTTGTTTTTTTTTTTTTTTTTTTAATTCCTGTTCTTGCTAGAAAAATAAACGTGTTGGGGCCTGCCTCTAACGCTCTGAGTCACCCTGAACAAATTCTGGGCCTTGGTTTCTTCATCTGTAAGGAAAATGATGCTGATAGTAAGGATGGTGGTGATAAAAATGAAGATGACGATCCTTGTTTGTTGATCAGCATTCCAGTGTGGTGAGTACCACTAATACCCCCTTTCTCCAGATGAGAAAGCTGAGGCATTGGATGATTAACTTGGCAAGATCACGCAGCTCCTACATGAGAAAAGCAGAATACCTTTGACAACAAGGATAGTGCAATGGATTTTTTTAAACTTCCTTCCAAATCTAAGAATACAATGGCAATCTAATTTTTAAAATTTCTGATGCTTTTTCATGTTTTCTCTTCTGTCTCTATGTTGTTCCTTTGTAACTGAAGACACCCTTTCATGTAAGTTCCACCCATTGTTTAAGACTCAGCTCTTCCGTGAGCCTCCCCGGACTTCTCCAGGTCTGGCAGCGTCCTCATCAGCATCTGGGTCCCCGCACTGTCTGTCTGTCCTTTATCCTCATACCTGCCAGCTCCTCTGTTCTCCTTTCCAAGCCAGTACATGTGAGCTCGCAGCTGGGAGGGAGGCAGGATTTTGCCCATCTCTGTCTCCCTCTGCCCCAGTTTGGGCTGGTGTTAGGGTGGACTGTCACTTGACCACATTCTTTATGCATCTATAAATGGTGAAGCGTCCAGTTCACAATCTCAGCCCCAGGTAAGCCCATCTTCTCTCTGTGCTGTTTGATCTACAAGAGCATCGCACCCTCTGTGCTCAGCCAAGTCTGTTGCTGAGAATGACTCTTCCCTGACCTCCTCTGAGAGAGAGGGAGAGACCTTGTAAATCTCAAGTCCCTGCTGAGTGCTTTGCCGTATGCTCTCCTGTTTCTGTTCCCAATAGCCCTGCAAGGCAGCGGCTCTTAGCCCCATTTTTGCGTTTGAGCCTCGGCGAAAGGAAGTACTTTGTCCAAGGTTGCATGGCTAACAAGTGGCACAGTGGAACTTGGACATGAGGCTGCCTGCCTTTAACATTGGTGTCTTTCTTCCTGTGACTTTATGTCCCAAATCGAAAATTGCAAGGCCCTTTGGGATGCCTCTTTTGGACATGAGAAAGTGTTTAAAAAGTACAGTTTAGATTCCTAGATATTAGGATTTCTAGGCCATACCAGTGACATAAGCAGCTCATGGGATATGAAATTTGAAACGAGAACTAACCCAGAACACTCAGGTCCTTCAGTCCCCGTTGAGATGGAGCGTTTGTCCCTGAAGTCATGTCCTGCATCCTCATTAAGCATTGGTCCCTTTCTTTTGGAGTCTACTTAAATGTCCCCCTAAAATAGATGCCTGCCCTAGTTTTATTACCTACTTTGTACAGCAGGACTCTAGTCACGTGAAGTACACTCAGTGGTCAATACCAGAGCCCCACCTTGTGTGGGATTAGACCTTCTCCCCACCCCCAGAAGCTCTGTTCCAGCAAAGAGAGATGAAACAGCTCATTGCAGTGTAGTGATGACAACTATGGAAGCATACACTGTGAGTTTAAAGTTTTGAGTTGGAATCTTCCGACTTCAAGTCCAACTCCATTCATTGACAGCTGTTTGAACCTTAGGCAAGTCACTTAACCTCTCTGACCTTTTGTTCCCTCATCTATAAAGTGTGGGTTAAGCGAATGCCTCCCACAGGAATGGGGTGAGGATTAGATGAGATAAGGTGCATACCGCACTTAGCACAGCCTTGGGCAAAGAGAAGAGCATCAGTACATAGCAGGTGTGATGATGACTGTGTGTGTGCTGTGCTTAGGGGCAGGGGGAAGGGGTGTCCGAGGAGGCCTCTTACAGGAGGTGAAACCAAAGCTGCCTCCTGAAGGGTCAGTGGGGATTTGCCAGCTGGCAAAGGAGAAGGGTGTTGGCAGTGGCCCCCTCTCTATGAGCTCTGTCACTTTCTGCTTTTGACTCAGACTCTGCCTTCTATTTTGAGAGGAGAGCAGTGGGCTTATCTGAGAGCCACCTCGAAGGTTCTTTAGGATGCAGGTGATACCTTGTTGGGACTCTTACTGGAATTCCAGGCCACCAGAGGCCCCCTTTTGCAGCTCCACTCTGAGCCCTGTGTCTGGTCCTGATCTCCCCCCTCCCCCACCCACCTTGGAAATGCGGCCGATGACGAAACCGAGACTTGGGTCCCGTTTGTGGCTCCATCAACTCTGGAAGCAGATCATGGGAATTTTCTGAATCTGGGCCCCTGGCCAGCAGGCATTTATAATCAGACATGGAGCAATCATTAGAGCAGAAACAATAAATTACAACAGCACTGAGAGAACTCCCCAGCGCTGCTCCCGAGAGTGGGAGTCCAGGGAGAACACTGCTGGCAGGCCCAGGGCCGCCTGCCCCGCCGCACACAGGCTGTGTCCCCGGACGTTTGCTAGCGAGCGGGTGCCGTGGTTCTGCCTCAAACATGTGCGCTGCAGGGACCCTGGCGGTGGGGGGTGGGCGGGGCAGCAGGGTGGGAGGGGTCTCCCACTAAAGCACCTTCACAGTCAGGCCCTGGAGAGGTGTGGTGTCTGCCTGGGGAAATGAGAAGTAGGAAGAACCAGAGATTTGGGAATCAGAAGACCTGCTGAGGGATCATGGCAAGTACCTCCTTCTCCCTGAGGCTTGATTTCTTTGTCTGTAAAATGGGAATAATATTTTCCCATAAGTATTCCCCATCTTAAACTGGACAACAGTGAAGATTAACATGTTAAACAGAGTCAAAAGCCTGACACATACTAAGTGCTTCATGACGTCAGCCCTCCCCCAGCTCCTTCCTTCCGCCCTCTATCTGTGCAGTCCATATAGCAGCCATTAGCCATCTGTGACTGTTTAAACTCAGTTGAATTAAAACATTTCTTTTCTCCATTGTCCTAGCTCATTTCAAGTGCTCGGTAAGCCGACATGTGCCAGGTGGTCACTGCAGCAGGTAGCGCGGGTACAGATCATTGCAGAAAGTTCTGTGGGCCAGGGCTGCCCCCGATCTACTCCCTGGGAGGAGTGTGGTCCAGGAGCCACTCACTGGACCCGGCTCTGGGGTTACAAAGATGATAGAAACTCTGCCCTGGCCCTCAAGAAGCACACCTTCTACCAGCAGAGATGCGCAGTGTGAGAAATGCCAAGAGACTGGGCCAGAGGAAGGGCGTCTAAATGGGCCCCACGGGAGAAGGTTCACTGCAGAAGGCCTGAGCTGACAGGTTAGGGATGTAAGGTGGAGAGTGACATTTTGGCTAGAGCAGCAGGGGGGACAGCAGCACTTCCACACTGTGTCTTAAGGGCAGCCACGACCCACCAACATCCACGGAGCAGGGACGTAGACCCGCCTGTTGATGGGAGGGCTGGCGAAGACTTTGTGGCCGCCCTTGATTGGCTGCGTGACCTCCCAGCGTGTCATCTGTCACTCTTACCTGTCCTGTGTCGTCACCATAAGGCAGGCTTCCTGAGGGCTGAGACCTTTCCTCTTTTACTCACTGCTTTATCCCCAGCACTTAAAACAGTACTTGGTACAAAGGAGGGGTCTGAACAATGGACACGTGAGTGAGTGAATGAATAGTTATGTGCAGAACAGGCAACTTATGTTAAGTTTTAATTCCTTACTTGAAAAAACGGAGATGGTTTTCTTGCCTTGCTTTCTCTTTGGAGTCCTAGAGTGTTCTAGAACAGGGCAAACTTTAGAGGGCCTCCAACTCAGCCCTACTCAAGGCCAGACCTTTCTCTTCCCCTCACCAGTGGCCACACTCCTTATGTTTCCTCCACCTGGACAGGTGTGCCGAGAAGACCCGTGGGGTGCGGTCTGTGGGAGCCCCTGAGTCATCAGATGTAGGATCTGGTCCCACCGGTGCTCACAAGTTGCTGTGCAACCCTGGGTCAGTTTCTTTCCCTCTCTGGATCTCAGTCCTCCTATTAGTAAAGTGAGCGACTTGGCCCTAGATCCCATTCTGAGTGTCTTGGGCCTTGGGGAGGAGGGCTGCCAGGAGGGAGAAAGACCTGGGACTGAAGCCTCAAGGTGTGTTCTCTTAGCATAAGGGATGCTGTGGGGAGTTGGGGGACCAGGGGACAAAGGTACATTAACCTCCATCCGTATGCCACCAGCTTTCGAACAAAGATCCGTGTGCATCTCCCTCCCATCACACTGTGAGCTGGGAGTCTCCTTTGTCCACCAGCTGCCTCTGAGGGCAGAGTGGTGGGCAGGGGGGTGGGGGGTGGAGAGCAGGCCTGGTTAACCATCACTGAGACAGCAGTTCCCTTCCCTCCAACCTCCCAAATGGCCAGGGCCCTTGTTCTGACTTAGGATGTGGAGCTGAGGTGGTGCTGGAGGCAGCGAAGAACATAACATTGATCCAGAGGGATCAAGGTGCAGATACCCAGAAAAATCCCCCCCTGCCCCCCAGGAAGGGACTGCGCACTTTGCTCCTGCCTGTCCTAATCTCAGGGGCTCAAACGTTGTCAGAGCCAACACTTCCCTCATAAATCACCGGCCTCCTGGTCTTTTTCTTCTTTGGCGTCTTCTGTCAGACACCATAAGGCACTCAGGAAATTGGACCCTCAACCTTGGCTGACCGTGGCTCAGGATCCACCTTCCGGGGGGCAGGAGGGGAAGGTCGTGGTGTGAACTCCAGGAACTGGGAGGGTCTGCGGCTCAAACAGCCTGAACTCCACACCTGAGTGCCCACCTGGCTGGATGCTGGGGAATTGGAGATGGGGGAGGATTGGTCCCCCGCTACCCCTGAGCACTGCCGTAGAGGCGGTGAGTATGTAAAAGGGTGGAGACGGAGGGAGTGGGAAGTGAGGTCTGCACAGTAATCCGCTATTTTCATACTGGAGTTCGTGCAGTGAGATGGGATTTTGGCTCAAGGCAGCTGAAGGATGAGAAGTAGCTAGACAGATGAAAAACAGCAGGAAGAGTGTACAAGGGAATAACATATGCCAAACCCAGAGGCAAAAGAGGAGAGCCAGGGAAGGCTCCCTGGAAGAGAAGGTACCCCCTTGGAGTCTGAATGGGAGGCCTGGGAAGAGGGCATTCCAGATAGAAGGATTGAAGTGGGCAAGGGCACGGGTGTGTGAAATGCCACAGGTGTGTGAGCTGTGTCTGTCACAGGGCAGGAGCAGAAAGGGCCAGCAGTTTGGGATTGGCAAGCCAGTGGGGAAGGTAGTTCTCACGGAAAGTCTGGCATGCCACACTTAGTTCTACTCAAAGACCTGGAAGTTTGCTGCAAAAATTTAAGCAACAGGGAGCTATAGACAGATGTGTCTTTTCAATGGACTCCTCTGATTGAAAAGGAGCTGGACAAGGAGAAGCTGGAGGTGAGGAAACAGGTGCTGTTGTTGGTGTTGCCCAGCTCCAGCTGCTCACAGCACCCGGAGCGCCAGCACTGAAGCCTCATTCATGTGGCGTCCAGCCCACTCATGAGCACCCCTGCTGGGGCGGGCCCTGTGCTGGTCCCCGGCATGTGCAGGTGAGGGCTGGCCCCCAGGCGTGCATCCAGGGAGACGAGGGCAGCTTTACGGAGCAGAAGGCAGGTGGTCGTCCCAGGTGCTATGGTACTGGTGCTGCAGTGAGATTCAAGAGGACAGGAGGGAGACTAGAGTTTTCTGTCCATTCAGCAAGCACAGGGTCAGTGCCTGCCCTATGGGCTGCACTCCAGGAAAAAAAGCTGAGCAAGTTGCAGGAGTCTTGGCTCTTAAGCTTACAGTTTAGTAGGGGGTGGGGAGGGTGGGGGCTGATAAACACCCAGACAATTGCAGTACTCTTTGGGAAAGGGTGTGATGAGGGGACAGCACAGAACAGGGTGTGGAAATAGCCGGGAATTCAGGGACACAGTGAGGGGACGAGAGTGGGTGAGGTGTGGGGGCGCCTGGGACTCGGTGTAAGGAGATTCACTCTCTCAGGGTCATGCAAGTGTAGGCCTGGCCCCTGAGAGCCGGGACCTCTGTAAATCTTGTGCTCTGTTGCCTCATTTGCCTCACCTTAGTCCTGCACCAGAAGGAGAAAATTTGTGTCTAGACTAACATGCAGGCTGAGACGTCAGGTTGAGCAGGAATTCGATGAAGGGGAGGTTTTGTGGAAAGAGCATGATTGGTAAGGGGTATAGTCTATGCAAAGACCCCAGGGAAGGAGGTGCCTGCTCAGGGACCTGTCAGTCATCTGGTCTACTAGCCAAAGGGTCAGACGGTGAGGCTGAGAGGTGGCCAGGGCCTTCCACATTATAAGGGAGTCAGCATGAAGTTCCTGAGGCCGAAGGTGTTTGGGTGAGCAGAACCCAGGCAGATGAGAGTGGGAGAAGTGAGCATTCCTGAGCTCAGAGTGAAGGCCTGAAAGACCGCTCAGCCAGAGTCCTCAAACTGACCCAGCTGGGTATTGGGTGCTCCTACCAAGCTGTGGGCACCTGTCTTCACGTTGGCTTTTTGCTGGAGGATTTGACTGGGAACATCTCGGAATTGAAAGGATAAAGGAGTCTGAATTTTAAGAGCTTTGCTTAGCCCATCTCCTGACCTTTACCCTGCTATCAGCTCAGAGCTTCCCCCGTGTCTGTGTTGTTGGAGGTAGAGGCAGTCTTTTCCCACTCATGGGCCTGGTGGTCACGGGGTATGGGATTTGGAGATAGTAGAGGCGAGGTAGGGAAGGCAAAACTGCGAGTGCCGGATGTAAGGGACCTGATATGTCACTTCCTTTCAATCCTCACTGGTTTCATTAAAGGTAGCCGTTATTATACCCATTTTACAGATGGCAAAACTAAAGTTCAGGGAAATTTTCTAGCTCTCTCCCGGGTCATAGACCATATTATGGCAGAGGCAGGATTTGAACTCAGGTTGTCCTGATTTCAGCTACAATAAGCCTTCCTTTGCACCACACTGAAGCCAGGGCCTATGTCTACACTTAGTAACTGTATAACCTGCAAGTGACTTGTTCTGAGTGAGCCTCAGTTTCTTCACCTGAAGATAACATGAAGGTTACGTTCATGAAGGTAGCATGAAGGGGCTAGACTCTATGGACAAGAACAAGACTTCTCAAACTTCGCTCTGCCCGGGAATCCCTGGGGACTTCAGTAAAATCCGGATGCTCATTCAGAAGAACTGAGGTGGGGTCCAAGAGGCAGCCTTTCTGACAGGCTCCCAGGTGATGCTGATGCTTCTGGTCCATTAACCACCCCTGGAGTGCCAAGCTCTGGACCATCGCCCAGGACCCACCTATCCACGAAGACTGACTCTTGCTGGGGAGAGAAGCAGAAGCATTTCTCAAACCAAGATCATTCCTGCAAATCCTTTCTATTCCATTCAGCTTCTGGGCAGAGGTCAGGATAAGTAGAACATCTCCTGCTTTATAGAAGAACCAGGGGCTCAGAGAGGGCTCAGGGCTTATCCACTCCTGGCGGTGCCTGGCCAGTGCTGTTCCCCACACTTCCTAACTCTTGGGGGTCTTTCTCCCATCTGCAGCCTTTTCTTCTAGGTACCTCCCAATGTGGAAGGCCCCACGTTTCCCCTCATGGGGAGGGCCTTCCTGACGAAGAAGCAGCACCCTAAATGCGTGCTGGGTCTTCAGCCTACTCCTCCCCTGCTGCCTGTGGGGCCTGAGAAGGGTGTGGCTCTCTGGAGGGAGGCGCTCATGGAGAGGAGTGAGCCTCCCCGCTGGGAGGCCTGTTCTCAGGCCAGTCAGGCACTGCCATGATCACATTCCCAGCCTTGGCTTCGAGTTTGTTGACTTGGAAGGTAGAAGGCACCGGAAGAGTGGATGTTTGAGAATGGATTTGCAGGCCTTGTATTTACCTGTATTGTCAGGGAGACGGGGCTGCAGGACTGAGTCACCCAGGGCAGGAAGGCTGCACTTGGCACCTCTGGTGGTCTGAGCCCACCCAGGCTCGGGGCCACTGTTCACCCACGCAAGGCCTCCACTAAGGCCAGCTCAGCCCCTGCCCCCACCATAGCCCAAGCTAGTCTCCTTCCTGGATTGCCGTTCTCAACCTTTGTCCTTCCAGGCCCTGCAACATCCTTCTAGGGGGCTTCCCCGGCTCCCACCTCCACCTGCCTTCTCTGTGAACTCGGCCTCCGTCCAACAGTCTAGCATCTGCCTGCCATTGTACCTTGTGTGCATATGAACTTCATGGACTTGCTTGTGGGTGGATCTTGGTTTCCTTCCACTTCCTGAACCTGGGGACTCATGTTCATACTGCCTCTGCCTCTTTCAGCTGAGCACACAATCATCACTTAGGAAAGGCTGTTAGGATGGGATCGCTGAAGCACAAGGAACTGGAGGAGGGTGGGAACAGGGCAGAGAGGTCTGCACCTGCAGCCTGTGGTGCAGCATGCCCCGGGGAGGTCACCTTGGCCTCCTTCCTCTGTAAATATGTTTGGAAGCTGTGGCCCACCCTCCACCCCGCTCACACTCCCCAGTCCCCCTGTACACAGGGCTGTGGGGTAGCAATGACTGCTCCTCTCCACTGGGAGGGACCTGCCGTCCTATCTGGGAGCAGCTGGCAGCTTCTCAGTGCCTTGGCAGGCTCAGATGCGGTGTGGGTGGTGTGCAGGGGCGAGGTCACAGAAGGACAGGCTGGCCTCGGTGCTGCTGAGCAGGGGAGCCCTGGCAGGTCAAGCCAGGTCCACACATAGGTGCTCACTCCTGGGAGCCAGAGCCCCCGGGAGCCTGTGCTCTTCTCCAGAGGTAGGCACACCTCTTCCTGGCTCCTGCAGCCAAGGAAGGGGCCGTGCCTTGGCCATGGGGCAAAATCACAGAGAACGAGAGCTCAGGCCCTTTTGGTGTTAAGTGGCTGGGTAGTGTCGAGGTCCTGAGGACCCTGAGGAAGCAGCATCTGACGCCACCCAGATAGGCACCCACGGCCCTTCCATTCTCTGACCAGTTCCCACCGTCTCCTCCTTCACCCTAGCTGGGGTGGGTGCTCTTGGAACCCCAGGTGAACTGCCAGACAAATGGTGCTTTCAGAGCAGTAATTTGCCTGCACTTTTCCCAAAAGAGGAAAAAAGTAACCAAGTACAGAACACGTTAACTCAAAGCCTCCTCCCACTCTTCGACTTGCGCAGCTGCTTCTTTCAATGAAAGAAGGTTCTTCTGGGTCTCGGCAGAGGGCTGGTGCTCCCCTGCCTGGAGGTGGGAAGGGCGTGGGGAGCCTCCCCACCCGCCGCTGGCCCGTTGTTCATGCTGGTCCTTTGGTGACTAAGAACCTGCGGTGGTAAAAAGGGCAAGGCTCTCCCCACAACCAGAAGCAGGACTGGGGCTCGGTCTGGGGCCAGTGTCAAGTGTCAGGTTGTGACCCCAGATGGCCTTGATTCTAGAGAAGTCATCTATCCCAGAAAGTAACTGAATCATTCCCTTAATATTTCCAGCAAACCGACCTGGCCCTTTTGAAATGTCAGCCTCCCTACTTCATAAAATAGGACAGAAACCTCTCTTGATTCCAGTTTTTATTGGCCCTCACCTCCGGTTTCTTCTTACTTTCCTTCAAAACATCCCTGTGCCGTCTTCTGCTTTTCTCACACATTCCATGACAACAGTATGAAAACAGACTTCAAAGCCATATCGGCACTTCACAGAGCCATCTTTCCTCTTTAAGAATTGAAAAAGCATTAGGGAATTATTAATAAATTGAAAACGGAATGAGAAAGAATAGGGGTTTGAAGGAGGACTTTTTGTACTTTATATTGAGAATAATCCTGGTCACTATTTCACTTTATGAGAGTCAAGAGTAAAAGGGGAAAATTCCTGCACCGTAACAGCAGCAGCAGCAGCGACTAACACTTACTGAGCGCCAACAGCATCCTCAGTTCTGTCTTCTGGGAATTCTTTCATTTAGTTGTCACTGAACACAGTCCAGAGACGTAGTTACCCCCGCTGTCCACACTGCAGATGAGTCTGGAGCCTCAGGGCCTGGTTGGGTTTAGATTAGATCTCAGAGGGCACAGGGAGAGTCAGAGCCTCTCAGCTTATTACCTTCGCAGTAATATCTAAAATAATGTTTGACCAAATATCTGAGTATCCAGCCAAAAGTAATACAACAAATTAGCATCACATTGCCTCCCATCTGAAGAATCAGTGACAATGAAAAACTCTCTCAGCCATGCTGTCACACAATCCTCTGACAGCCTTGAGGAAGAGTCAGAATGGCCAGGATTCATTGTTTCGTCCTGCAAAAATGCATTGACTTCTGACTTTGCACGAGGCCCTAGATTAGTGTAACAAGTCACCTGTAATCCTTTCCCTCCTGAGAATGCAGTGGTGAAGACAGACGTTGAATGAATAGTCACCCAAGTCTGTCATTGTGTTTCCAGGTGGTGAGTCCCATAAGGAAGTAAGACAGGGCGTGTGGGGATAGCTGGCATAGGATCCGGCCCAGGGTCAGGATTGGAGGGGCCTTCTCTGAGGAGGGGACTTCAGGGTCCGAGCTGAGACCTGAAGGATGGGCGGGGACCATGGTGGAGGAGAAGCTATCAGGCCAAGGAGCCACGTGTATGAAGCCGGTGAGGTATCAAAGGGTTTGGAGCATTTGAGACTCAGAGAGAAGCTGGCAGTGAGCACGGGTTGTGCACTGTGCAAGGGAGGGAGGTCCTGTTTGAGGCTGCAGAGGAAGGCAGAGGCTGAACCGTGAGCTCTCCAGGCCCTTCAGGATC
This sequence comes from Moschus berezovskii, assembly GCF_049115385.1. NCBI lineage: Eukaryota > Metazoa > Chordata > Mammalia > Artiodactyla > Moschidae > Moschus > Moschus berezovskii. The sequence continues at coordinate 22,662,436 of NC_142463.1, read as the reverse complement.
TCTCCCTTCAGCTGAAGGGCACGAGGGAGCCCCTGAAATGTTTGAAGCAAAGGAGTCACATGAGCAGATTGGTCCTTTTGAAAAAGTGACTGTCACTGGACTGCAGGGAACAGACTGGAGGGGGACCAGAGTGGATACAGGGAGAGCTTGGGAAATGACTCTAGACTCCCAGCGGGGAGCCCATAGGGACTTAAGCCAAAGAAGCACTGTGCAGATAGAAGAGGACAGACTTGAGGAACATTTAGGAGGTCAGATCCACAGAACGCCATGTTCGTGTAGATCTGGGAAGAGCAGGGGGTGGTCAGAGGTGCATGCGACGATCCCCACTTTATGAACGGGCAACTGAGGATCAGCGACCAGCGATTCACCTGAGCTTATGGACCAGCACCTCTGAAGCTCTGCAGCCCAGGCCTGTTGTGCTCCACCTCTTCCTCACTTCTGGCTGGCTGTCCTCCATGCAGCTGAGTTCTCCCTGGTGCTAATAAGGCCAAGGCTTAGGTTCCGTTTGTGATCCGTCTTGTCCACTCCAAGGTCCTGACCACAGGCTTCAGCCCTAACCCTGGGATTAAGCTGTGGCCTCTGCCATAGACTAAGCAATCCCAGTCTGGCTCCAGAGCAGGCCCTGACCCTGGCCACCCACTCAGTCCAGGTCGTGGCCTCTGGTGGAGTCCTGCCCAAGACCCCTTGATTCTGTCATCCTCCAGACAGACAGCGAGCACCTGCTCTGGGCCCAGCACTGGGCTGGTTATACTCCAGCCCCTGCCCTGTGGTCAGTTCACACTGCTGTTTATCCAGGGAGCCAGAAGAGAGTGGAGATGCCGATAACCCCACTGGCTAAATGGAGAGCTGGTGGCTGCAGTACAGATAGCAGATAAGGCGTGACTTTGCCCTGAATCTGAACCCAGCTCTGTTAGCTGTGTGGCCATGGGCAGCTTACCTTGCCTCTCTGAACATGTTCCCTCACTGTCAACTGGGAATCCCAGGCCATACTTTTCTAACTTAGGTGTGTATTAGAGACATTGTTTGTATAGGGTATGTTGCATGCTCAGTCATGTCTGACCTCCTACGACCCCATGGACTGTAGCCTGTCAGACTCCTCTGTCCGTGGGGATTCTCCAGGCAAGAGTACTGAAGTGGGTTGCCATGCCCTTTTCCAGGGGATCTTCCCGACCCAGGGATTGAACTGGAGTCTCCTGCATTGCAGGCAGATTCTTTACCAGCTGAGCCACCAGGAAAGCCCACTATAGATATGATATCCTTTACTGTAATAGATTTGGGGATATTCGAGGTGACAGCCAGCATCTCCTGGCACTGAGTCAGTATTTCCAGCACACTCCCTTGTACAAAGCAGGTGCTTTGTGGATGAAGGTCATGGAGCCAGGGAAGGTTTCGGAGATAGTTGACTTCACTGAGTCCCACACTGGCAGGTTCTCAGAAGCATCTTTGCACTATCCAGCATACATCATCCAATCAGTTTTTGCATTAAGGGGATACATCCAGTCAGTTTTAAAATGGAGTGGACACAGTACGGTGTGGGTGAGTGGGGAGAAAGCCCCCATCAGAGATTCCATCTGGGACACCAGGAGGAAAACAGTGACTCTGTGTTTTCTCTCTTGTGATGAATGCTGTGCTGTCAGGCTGGCGTGTGCTGAGAGGGGCCCAGGAAGGGATTAGCAAGCTTCTCAACCTGCCAGCCCTCCCATAGGTTTGTCTTCCTGGACCAGCAGCCCTGGAGGCAGAGGGAGCTTGTGTCTTTGTATCTTTAGAGGTCATCGTCTGCAGCCTGGAAATGCCTCCATTTCTAGAAGTCCATCATAAGTCAGACTGACCCAGCTGTTGGTCCTGGCTGATCTTTCATGCTTGGGGGGTCCAGAGATGGGAGATACGGAGGGGTTTCACAAGCTGTGAGCACAGATGAAATGTGAGGTCCAGTTCAATAAGCACTCAGAAAGTGTGTGGCTGGCCATGTGCGGTGCTGGGGATGCAGACCTCAGCAGCATCACTAGATTTCTGAAATAAAACCAGGAGTGTCCATGGTCAGCGCTTGTTGGATGGTGGGAGGAGCACTGCACTTGGAGTCCGGGAGGGTGGATTGGGGTTCTGAATACAGCACTGACTCTGTGACCCTAAGGGAAGCCCCTTCTCCTTCCTGGGCCATCTGTATAAGAGAGGCAGACCTCATGGTGTCTCTCAAAGCCCCTCAGACCTCCCCCTGTATCATATGTTCATTAATTCTTTCATTCCTGAAGCCTGTTAAGCTCAGCTCTGTGCTGAGCACTGTAGAATACAGGGTCCTGTCCTCCAGGGAATGACAGCCCAGGACGAGGGAGCTGCTGGGAACTCTGCACAGGGCACGGTGTGACTGAGTTCTGTTTCTCTCTAAGCTTTTGACTACAAGAGTCTCGGCTACTTCCAGACACCAGACTTAGGCCCAAACCCCTCTTCAGAGCCATCCTGAGGAGATGCTTTCCTGCTTCCAGAGTGGCTTCCAAAGAGGCCACAACTCCCCCAGCAGGTGGGTGGCAGCCTCCTAAGGGAATCCCCCTGCTTCCCCTGGGGTCACCTTGAATGGGCAGATCTCTTTGGGGAAGAAAATGCTCAGACTCAGAGTCTTAAGGTCTAGGTCAGGCACCATTTTGACAGGGAAGGCTAGGGTCTTAAACCTATTGTACCTTGACCTTTGATTTTTCTGGGGATTAGGTTTGAAGGCAGGAAATCCAGAGACCTAGGGTAGTTGTGTGACCCTGGGGATATTGCCTCCCTTCTGAATTTCACTGCCCTCACTGTGCAAGAAAGGTGGTGACACTGCCTTCCAGGGAGGCTGAGCTCTTACTGTGCCTGCTACTAGGTCCACATAACCTCACCCAGTCCTCAGGAAAGCCCTATAAATATAGGCACCATGACTATTCCCATTTTGCTATAAAAATACCAAAGTCTCACACACAACCGAGGGCTTCCTTGGTGACCTAGATGGTAAAGAACCCACCTGCAATTCAGGAGACCTGGGTTTGATCCCTGGGTTGGGAAGGTCTCCTGGAGAAGGAAATGGCAACCCACTCCAGTATTCTTGCCTGGGGAATCCTAGGAATAGAGGAGCCTGGTGGGCTACAGTCCATGGGGTCTCCAAGAGTCAAACCTGACTGAAGCGACTAACACACACAGCTGGAAGTTGCAGACCACGGTCTCGAACGTACTTGAGTTTTCTGTGAAAGGGCCCTTCAGGAGGCTGAGTCTTGTCTGTTCTTAGCTCCCTTTCCATCTCCCTTGACCTCAGGAAGCATTCTTCTCCAGGCATTGCTTGTGCTCCGTAACTAAGAGCCTTTGCAACATCTCTCCACCCATTTAACTCCTCCCAGTCTTCCTGGCCCAGCACTGGCACCCCCTCCTCCAGGAGGCCCTCCTTGATATGCTACCTTCTGAGCTCCCCCAATTCTTGAGAGTCAGTTTCATGTGGTAACACAGGCTGTGCATTAAATGTGCTATGTGGGAAGGACAGATTACACGAGCCGATTGGACCAGTGACACGGCTTGGGCAGAGGGGCTGCATGAAGATGTGGGTAGCATCCTCCCTAGGGTTTTTGCTCTGTGCACAGGCCCTTCAGTTCAGTTCAGTTGTTCAGTCATGTCCGACTCTTTGTGACCCCATGAATCACAGCACACCAGGCCTCCCTGTCCATCACCAACTCTCGGAGTTCACTCAAACTCATGTCCATTGAGTCAGTGATGCCATCTAGCCATCTCATTCTCTGTCGTCCCCGTCTCCTCCTGCCCCCAATCCTTCCTACCATCAGAGTCTTTTCCAGTGAGTCAACTCTTCGCATGAGGTGGCCAAAGTATTGGAGTTTCAGCTTTAACATCAGTCCTTCCAATGAACACCTAGGATTGATCTCCTTTAGAATGGACTGGTTGGATCTCCTTGCAGTCCAAGGGACTCTCAAGAGTCTTCTCCAGCACCACAGTTCAAAAGCATCAATTCTTCAGCAATCAGTTTTCTTCACAGTCCAACTCTCACATCCATACATGACCACGGGAAAAACCATAGCCTTGATTAGACGGACCTTTGTTGGCAAAGTAATGTCTCTGCTTTTTAATATGCTATCAAGGTTGGTCATAACTTTCCTTCCAAGGAGTAAGCGTCTTTTAATTTCCTGGTTGCAATCAGCATCTGCAGTGATTTTGGAGCCCCCAAAAATAAAGTCTGACACTGTTTCCACTGTTTCCCCATCTATTTCCCATGAAGTGATGGGACCAGATGCCATGATCTTCGTTTTCTGAATGTTGAGCTTCAAGCCAACCTTTTCACTCTCCTCTTTCACTTTCATCAAGAGGCTTTTGAGTTCCTCTTCACTTTCTGCCATAAGGGTGGTGTCATCTGCATATCTGAGGTTATTGATATTTCTCCCAGCAGTCTTGATTCCAGCTTGTGCTTCTTCCAGCCCAGCATTCCTCATGATGTACTCTGCATATAAGTTAAATAAACAGGGTGACAGTATACAACCTTGACGTACTCCTTTTCCTATTTGGAACCAGTCTGTTGTTCCATGTCCAGTTCTAACTGTTGCTTCCTGACCTGAATACAGGTTTCTCAAGAGGCAGGTCAGGTGGTCTGGTATTCCCATCTCTTTCAGAATGTTCCACAGTTTATTGTGATCCACACAGTCAAAGGCTTTGGCATAGTCAATGAAGCAGAAATAGATGTTTTTCTGGAACTCTCTTGCTTTCTCCATGATCCAGCGGATGTTGGCAATTTGACCTCTGGTGCCTCTGCCTTTTCTAAAACCTGCTTGAACATCTGGGAGTTCACGGTTCACATATTGCTGAAGCCTGGCTTGGAGAATTTTGAGCATGACTTTACTAGCATGTGAGATGAGTGCAATTGAGCATTCTTTGGCATTCCCTTTCTTTGGGATTGGAATGAAGACTGACCTTTTCCAGTCCTGTGGCCACTGCTGAGTTTTCCAAATTTTCTGGCATATTGAGTGCAGCACTTTCACAGCATCATCTTTCAGGATTTGAAATAGCTCAATTGGAATTCCATCACCTCCACTAACTTTGTTCGTAGTGATGCTCTCTAAGGCCCACTTGACTTCACATTCGAAGATGTCTGGCTCTAGGTGAGTGATCACGCCATCATGATTATCTTCATCGTGAAGATCTTTTTTGTACAGTTCTTCTGTGTATTCTTGCCACCTCTTCTTAATATCTTCTGCTTCTGTTAGGTCCATACCATTTCTGTCCTTTATCGAGCCCATCTTTGCATGAAATGTTCCCTGATACCTCTAATTTAGGAACCGTCTAGTCCCGTCCTCTCATCTTACAGGTGGGGAGTCTGAAGCCCAGAGAGAGGCACTGATTTCCCCCAGGTCACCTGACAGGGAAGACCAGACCCTGACTAGCATTCAAGCTCATTTCCCCAGTTGCCCTGGAAGGGTCTTTAGAAAGCACCTCTCCTTCTCACTGCGTCCCATGGACAGGACTGCAGCCTCAGACAGCCTCAGGAAAGACGTTACTGTGTGGCTTGACACAGACTCCCTACGATGGAGAGACTGTCCCATCACCTTGGAGAGCTTGCCATGGGAAGGCTAAGCGCAGGCTGCTCACTCACTACGCAGCCAGCCACTTACTCCTCATCCCCCTTTCATCTCTCATCGTCTCCTCTTTACTTCATTTTTCACTTGTTCATGTAACCATTTATCCATCCGCTTACTCACCGGCCTCCTTATTCACTTACTGACCCATTCATTCCTTTAACCAGCAAACATAGAGCACTTAAGCATGTGCTCAAAGGAGAGACTGATAATCAAACTGATACTAAAACTGGAACCAAACACAAAATGATTCTTTTAGACGGTGGGCAGCCCAGAGGGAGCAACTGACTCCGGGAAAGTAGGCTTCAAGGAGAACCCCCCCGTGGAGGGCCTCCAAGTGGCCCCTGAGGATGAGCAGAACTGTTGGTGAGAGAAAGGGGAGGACTGTCCCTTAGCTCCTGATGAGGAGTCAATTAGACCTCGAGCTGCCCAAATCCCTCCGTCCCAGGCAGCCTGCGTGCACGGAACTTGAGCTCCTGGACCTGCTCGCCTTTGGCCCCGACTCCGTGGCCATGGTCACTGGTTCTCCCCAGGCCGTGGGGATGCAGGAGGTGCTGAGTCTGGTTGAGTGTAAAGAGCTGGATCGTCTCCCTCTCCAGCCCCATCTTGGATATTATGGCTTGTCTTCCAGCTGATTACCTGGGGCACATACTTCCACATAGCCTCCTCTACTCCTGGAAAGGAAGAAGGAGAGAGAGGGAGGATTAGTAAAGTCAATAGCAGTGTCCTCATGCAGGAGGATGGCAGTCAAGGCCCCTGGGCCACTGTGCTTGGCATCAGGTAGACCTGGATTCAAATTCTGCTGGACTTACTTGTCACGTGACCTCGGATGGGTTCCTCTGAGCCCGTTTCCTTCTCTGTAAAATGTAATAGCATCTAACTTGCGGGATTGATGAAGGTATTTGTATGTCCATTCTGACTCACTGTAGGTACTCAAAATACGGTGGCTAATGTCTTAGGATGCACTTACTGCGTAATTGTCGAGCCCTTCCTGTGTGTTACATTGCCTGAAAGGTGCTCAGGGTCCAGATAAAGAAAGCTTTCACAGCCCAGCCACGGGAGAGGCACCTGACCCTGCGCTTTCCGTGCAGGGTGATTGAGCCTGGGTCTGAAGTCCCTAGAAGGCTCTAGAGAGAAGGTGACATTCTAACTTGAACTTGAAAGCTGAGTTAAGTAGGAGGTTTTCTTTTTTCTGAGTCCAAACAGCACCTCAGACTGCTGAATTATCTTATTCTGACTCAATACGAATAATAACTATTGTGAGAACAAGGCCGGACAATGCATGTTAATAGGCTGTGTAGTAGGAAGGAGCTACTTATCACAAATTAGCAAAACCAAACCTGCTCATCCTGACCCTAAAGTTCTTCCCCACAGTACATGCGTACATGCCAACACAGCGTCATAGATCATAACAGGACTTCAGGAGGATTTGCCAGGAAAGGCCAGAAGGGAAGCAGTAACACTGGTTTTTCAGTCATTGGAGCTTGGGAAGAATATTTCTTGAGCACTGAGGCAATGGCTTCTCTCCTTGCTGTACAACTCTCCACCCCCCAGTGGGAGGGAAAGGATCCTGATTGTGGCAGGAAAGAGGCCCAGAGGGGCATCTTAGACATAGGCATTCAGCATCTCAGGCTCGCCATGTGTGCCCTCTGGAGTCCAGCATCCATGCCCTACCTCCCAGAAGCCCTTCCTGACCTCCCCCAGGCCCTCCTTAGAGATCCTACATGAAGGCTCAGACTCCAGGCTGCCTCGCCCTGACCAGGCACCATTTCAGGACCCCTGCTCCTTTCTAGGACCGCACTTAGGGAGCTTTGGCCCTGGATCACCTCCTGTGTGGCCAGTGTGCTCATCGCGGGATCAGATCCAGGGCCTGTGGAACTGTTTCTTCTCAGCGTCTTGGTCCACGATCGTCCAGGGGAGTCTTGGGGTTGGCCCTTTGGGGACTGGACTCAGTCTGTGACACCAAAGCTGGGGCCTCTGACTCTGATCCTGACTCTGCTCTGCAGAAGCTCCGGGGTGATCTTGACCACATTACTTAGCCTCTTACAGCCTGTGTCATCATCTGTGAAAGTTTTAATGCAAACTTGAAACTGTGTCAAGAGCTGTAGCCAGCACCTGAGACACAGAAGGTGCTCTCAAGATGTGACTCGCTATCACCGCTGGGCTGGGACAGAGGAGAGGATTGAAAAGAGAATGGAAAGGAGAAAACAGAAGGAAGGGAAGTGGGTTTGACTAGGGGGAGAGAAGGGGACAACTGTGAGGGCATTAAAGGAGAGCATAAAAAGCCCCCCACCTGCCCCCTTTCTCCTTCCAGCCCTGAGTTCTGGCTCTTCTCCAGCCTTGCGGAATTTGTTGCCATTTGTGTTTTCTTCCACAGCCATTCCTCAGCCGTTGCCTCCCACCCTGTTTGAGACGTCATTTTTCAGAGGCTGTACAATGCCCCCTCCTCCTGAAAGCCCTCCTTGACTGACCTTGTCCCTGAGCCCCTCTGCCCTGCATGCCTCTCCCAGCCCCCTGAGCTGCTGCCCTTTCACAGCACTCATCACACGTCTAGTCTGTTTGCTCAGCTGTCCCCCCTGCCAGACAGACTGTGAGCCCCTTGAGGCCAGGGGCCCGTGACTAAGACCTCGAACAGTAGTGGGTCCTTGTGGCAGCTCAGTGAATGTTCCCGTGTTGAATGAGTGGACAAGTAAATGACTCTGGGGGGAGGCAGGGAGGCAGGAGAGGCTGCTCTACGGGCCTGGCCTCCGCAGTCTTGTCTCCCTCCCCCACTTCCTGTGACTGCTCACTGCTGCTCCCCACTAGGTCTGCAGCCCCTCTGCTAGTGAGGGCGGGAGCGAGGCCAGGGTCTGTGCTGCACCCAACGTTCATTTTCCTCAGGGCCGGCTGTGGCCTCCCCAGCAACCCCAGGGCCTTGCAGACCTGCAGAAACGGCTCTCCACTCCCCCCTGCCCACCCCCCACCCCCAAAACAAACACAGTCGTTGCCAGAGAGCCAAAGGGGCTGCAATGAAAAACAGGTGTCTGCCAGAGACCTGTCAGCCGTGGCTGTGCTGCAGCTCAGGGTCACCGATGTGGAGCAGGGGTGGGGTGGGGGCACTGCAGGGTTCCCCCGAGCGTTTGGCTCCCAGAGCCTGGCACGGGGCGCAGCGGCCACTTCATGCTCTTGTCCCAGGAGACCATGACTCCCAGGCCCGCCCCCTCCCAAGCCAGCAGAGCCAGGAAGCTCTGGGTCCAGATAGGCTGGCCCTGAGGAGACAGCTGAGCATGAATGCAGGCCTGGCCCTTGTTCCCTCTGCCCTGCCTTACCTGGAGTTCTGCTCCAGGGAGTGAAAGCGTGGATGTCCCAATCACCTGGCCTTCATCATTGCTTAATCCAAGCTGTGTGAGCCTCGGGACCTAATTTTTCCTTTAGAGTCTTATTTGACTCACCTGTAAAATGGGTCAGTAGAGGGTCTCTCAGTGGGTCATGGAAGGAGACTGGGGGAAGCCGCTTGTGTGTGCACCTGTGCAAGTGACCCAGCGCAGGGCCTGGAGTACAACTGCTGCTGCTAAGTCACTTCAGTCGTGTCCGACTCTGTGTGACCACATAGACAGAAGCCTACCAGGCTCCCCCGTCCCTGGGATTCTCAGGGCAAGAACACTGGAGTGGGTGGAGTACAACACACATAGTTTATTAAAAGTTAGCCCCGTGCCTCTCGCTCTGAATCCATCCCTGAGGGACTGTCTGAACTCGGGCAGGCATTTTCAACTTTCTGAGGCCTTTAGGAAGAGTCTATAGCCTCTGCCCCCTTCCCCGACCCCCTGAGGCCTGGTCTTCTGCACAGGTCACTCCGTCTCTGGCACCTTCCAACCTCTGTGTGCGATACTCCTCAGCTTAGAAGGCTTTCCCTGTATCTCACTCCTTTCACTCCCAAGACTAGCTTCCTGAGCAGCTGCTGTGCACCAGGCGATGTTCCGAGGACCCCGAGTACATGGCCGCACAGACCCTGCCTGCCCCAGGCACCCCTGTTCTGGCCACCCCTGCCCCGTGGTTTATCTCACTGTATTAGGGGTGCTGCATGTAAGCCTGTTCTCCCCACAGTCGAGCTCCTGGGGGGCAGGGACCACATCTAACCAGGTCTGTACCCTCAGCACGGTACACAGAGGGCCATGTCTGTCTGTTCACCACCGACCCCCCAGCATCCAGCCGAGGGCTTGGTAGGCTCCCAGCCGACTCAGCTCCCCGCTGGCCCTTGATGGAGGGGGTAACTCCATCTCCATCCTCCCTGCAGGGCCACTTTGAAGTTCTGCTGACTCGGCCTCCTCATCAACACCAACACTCCTTCTCTCCACGGTGGGGGCCGAGCCAGACACCCTGGAAGATTTGGCTGTGGAGGGAGAGAGGCTGGGTGGGTGCCGGAGTGGTCGTTGATATTTGTATTGGAATCTGGTGCCTTGCATACCGGTGCTCACCCCTGATTTCAATTATCCAATTGCACACTGCTGCTAAAATTGCCGACGGGCAAGCACGCTGGCTCCGAGCCCCTTCCTTCATTAATTCCAACTGTCCATCATGCAGCGCCCAACACACTTGCCATCCCCAATGAGGCCTGCTCCTTTCCCACGGCTGGCCCAGCAGAGTCTGTCCAGGTCACCAGGACAGGAACCCAAGAGAAGAGCTGAGAGCAGGAAATGCCCTAAGAAACACCTCTGTGATTGTGAGCCGTCTCGGGTCAGATCCCTCCCCTTCCTGATGCTCTGGTGTTGGCCTCATGCCTGCATCCTTGGGGCTAGTTCTGGCCTTTGGAGGCCTGGGCCAAGAGTCACTTTGGCAAGGTGACTGTGAAAGAAGGCTTCTGTGGTCATTGGCTGGCTTCAGGGACACAGCCTGGGGTCGGGGCTCCCAGCTTCACCTGCCAGGTGCTGAAGTTTTTCCAAAAGTGAGTGACTTCCCCCCATTTTCAGTTATCCAGGTCCTGCCATAGGTAAGGTTTGTTGGGAACATTGGAAATATACGAACAGTCTAGAAGCCTGGAAATAGTCAGGAGTTTTAGCACTTTCCCGAGGCAGGAGGCCGTGTAGGGTGGTGGAGGTGACACAGGATAGACAAGGAGGGAGGGCTGGATTCCAGCCTGGCTTTGCCATTCGGTCACTTGCTGAACTTGAGCAGATTGATAGACCATGCCTCAGTTTCCTCATCTATAAAGTGGCAGTGAGGATGATATGATGATTAAAAGGTAACATTTGGCTTTGTAGGCACAGAGGAGGTTCTCTCCTTCTCTCACTGAGTGCCTTTACTTGTGTACTGCTATTCTCCAGATGTTTTCAACCAGAAAGGACATGTCCACTCTGTTCCTGGAGCCAGGCGGTGGGGCAGCATGACAGGGGAGAGAAAGGGGAGAGGGAAGTGGGAACTCTGCAGTGTACCTCTTGCTTTGATAGGAACTCACATCCATGAGGTGCTGGCCACCCTGTGTGTTCCCACCTGGGTCTGTGCTGGGGTCTCAGGGGACAAAAAAGCAGCCACTTAGAATTTCACCTGTCGAGACTTCCCTGGCAGTCCGGTGGTTAAGACTGCACACTCCCGCTGCAGAGGGCATGGGTTCGATCTCTAGTTGAGAACAAATATCCCACATACCTCAGGGCATGGCAAAAAAGAAAAAAAAAAATTCATCTGTTAAGGTCAGGTGGGAAAGGGGGACACCTGGTCTGAATATGATGGGCAGGTAATGCCACCAGCTGGATCTGCCAGACCAAAGGGATCCTATCGGGCATCTCTCTACCTTTAACAGTGTCACTTCAGTTCAGTTCAGTTCAGTTGCTCAGTCGTGTCCAACTCTTTGTGACCTCATGAACCACAGCACGCCAGGCCTCCCTGTCCATCACCAACTCCCAGAGTCTACCCAAACCCATGTCCATCGAGTCGATGATGGACACCCAACCATCTCATCCTCTGTCGTTCCCTTCTCCTCCTGCCCTCAATCTTTCCCAGCATCAGGGTCTTTTCAGTTGAGTCAGCTCTTCGCATCAGGTGGCCAAAGTATTGGAGTTTCAGCTTCAACATCAGTCCTTCCAGTGAACATTCAGGACTGATCTCCTTTAGGATGGACTGGTTGGATCTCCCTGCAGTCCAAGGGACTCTCAAGAGTCTTCTCCAACACTACAGTTCAAAAGCATCAATTCTTCGGCACTCAGCTTTCTTTGTAGTCCAACTCTCACATCCATACACGACCATTGAAAAAACCATAGCCTTAACTAGATGGACCTTTGTTTGCAAAGTAATGTCTTTGCTTTTTAATATGCTGTCTAGGTTGATCATAACTTTACTTCCAAGGAGTAAGCGTCTTTTAATTTCATGGCTGCAGTCACCATCTACAGTGATTTTGGAGAACCCCCAAAATAAAGTCAGCCATTGTTTCCACTGTTTCCCCATCTATCTGCCATGAAGTGATGGGACCAGATGCCATGATCTTAGTTTTTTGAACGTTGAGCTTTAAGCCGACTTTTTCACTCTCCTCTTTCACTTTCACCAAGAGGCTCTTTAGTTCTTCTTCACTTTCTGCCATAAGGGTGGTGTCATCTGCATAGCTGAGGTTATTGATATTTCTCCCGGCAATCTTGATTCCAGCCTGTGCTTCCTCCAGCCCAGCGTTCCTCATGATGTACTCTGCATATAAGTTAAATAAGCAGGGTGACCATATACAGCCTTGACGTACTCCTTTTCCTATTTGTCCCTTCAAAGTGTCCCTCTTCCATGGGATCACCATTAGATACCTTACTGGCTTAGCCCGGCCAAACCCTGTTTCCAGCCCACAGGGCAGGCAGTGTGGAAGAAAGGCGGTGCACTCCTTGGTGCTTATGGGTGCTGAGGAGAGAGAGGGTCTGTCTAGAGGAGGTGGTGGGAGTGGAGTAGGGGAGCTGCTGGAACTGGAAGAACCTGGAGCCGGCTCCGGGAAGAGAGGTTTGGGGAGGACAAGGTCACTTTCTCCAGATATCTGCAGGGCTGTCGTGCAGCCTAAGGGAAAGACCAGGTCACAGAAGTCAGAGCCGGGCCTGGTGGAGAAGCAGAGTAGAAGTGAGGAAGAACTTCTCAGGGTCAAGCTGCCCAGCCCCTCAACCTGCCACAGAGGTTGTACCTGTGGGCGTCAGTCGCCTGGCCCCTGTTAGAAAGGTGGGGGGTTCTGGGATTAGCCATGCTGCCTAGTTGGCCTGAGCTCATTCCTGCTTTGTGGCCTCAGACTGGTCATTTCCAGGCCATGACCGTCCATCCTCTCCCTGACCCGTGGTGGGGCGGTAACAGTTAGGGAGCAGGCAATGTGCCCTGGCCAGCCCCAGGACATGGCAGGCCTGGGTAGAGGGAGTTCAGGGCCCAGCACACAGAGAGGCTGCCTTGGAGCCCCCATACCCCACCCCCGAAGTGACCAGGACGAAGCCCAGTGCCCCTTCTCCCCAGCCCTGAGCTGTCCCTGCAGCCCTCCTAGCATTTGGTAAATACCCTCCCAATGAGCTGGAGCTCCACTGCTCCAGGAAATGTTGTTACAAATTGTTTTTCCACCAGAGCACATACTAGATTTTCCATGCCACCTCCAGCACATTTTCGGGAAATCCCAGGTGGTAGTGATGGGGGCTGAGACCCTCCAGAGAAGCCAAGGCCCCGCAAACCAAAAGACGGCTGGGTTTTATTTAATCATAAATGCATATATGTCTCAACCTTTGAATACTGGCAAAGGGGGGGAAAAAAAAAGCCCGGGCAAACCAAAAAAACACACACATCGCTTTACTTTGCAGTGTAATTACTCTGAATTCAGTTAAACCAACTTGCTGTAGCTAACTAGATTAGTTTACATCTTGTGGTAGAAAAAGAAATACAAATTACTTAGATTGCAATAAACCATGTTTTTCTAACTAAATAGATTAGTTTATATCTTGTGGCAAGAAACAAGGAGAATGGCTCAGAAATGCCTCTTGCTCCCTGCTGTCCCCTCGCTCGTCCAGGCAAGTGTGTTTTCTATGTGAACTATAGCCCCTGAACCCTGCGCCTGCGTCAACCCCCTCCTTCAAGAGATGGAAAGACTGCAACTGGGAAAAAGAAAATCCAAACCACCTCCAGCCCAGCTGCCTTGAGGAGGCCAGAGTGCTCTGCTATTGCATGAGCCACACAGATTCCATTCATTTTTATGGTTGTTTGCTTGCTGTCTGCCTACTCTGTGCTGGGCATGGAGTAGGGCAGGCCAGCTCCACAGGCACGAGACCACCCCCACCCTGCATGCTTGTTTAAGGGCTTTGCTGTCACTGTTTTGAAATTCTTAAGAGTTTATAAATAAGGGGCCCTATGTGTTCATTTTGCACTGGGCGCTGCATATTGGGCAGCTGGTCCTAGAGGAGAGACAAGGGAGAGAGGAAGTGAGGACCTGCCCTCTGAGAACCTGTGACCTTGCTGGGGACACATGGCACTCACAAGGATGCCTCATCTCTTTCTGAGGCAGGGTCCAGGTTGGACCCAAGACCAGGGCTGTGCCCGCGTGTGGCTGGTGTTTGTCAAATGGATGTTTGTCATAGAGAAGTGATGGTGTATTGTCCTGTGTGATTCCAGAGGATTCTTTGGCCTTTTTTCCCACCTGGAAATAAAAGACATTTGCCCCCTACCCTTCTCTGTATCTTTCTATCCTAAAATGACCCGGAGATGTAAACAGTGCATGCATGCTCAGTTGTGTCAACCTCAGCTTCCTCATCTGTAAAATGGGACTGTTAATAGTACCCACCTCACACATTAAAGTGAGGATTATAACAAGTATCTGTAAGTATTTAATAATGTTAATTGTTACTCAGAGCATACCTAGCAGAAGAAACGGCTACAGCAAAGCCAGAATGGTGATCCACCTACTGTCCCCTCAGGAGGCTGGACTGGAAGATGGGGCTGGGGCGGCAGGAGAGGAGGCAGAGAGGTCAGGAAGACCTCCCACACATCCAGCCCCTCTCTGCCAGCTTCCGCTTGTGCCCTCAACCTTGTAGAGTGAGTTTGCGCCTCCTGTCTGGAAGCTGCAGTTTAGGGTGGAACTGGCCAGGGGATGGCCTCCTTGCAGAGCAGGCATGGAAAAGGACAGCAAGGGGCAGAGTTCCATAATACGGGGACTGTCATCCCCAAGACCGTCTCAGAGGGAGGATGGTAGCAATTGGAGTGAAGGCCACAGGAGCTCGGAGGAGAGAAGACTGCATGAAGCGGGAAACCAGGGCAGAGGCAGGAAGAGACCACAAGTGGAAGAGAGACAGGAGGTGGGGCCCAAGAACAGGAGCTGGACAGGGCGCTGTGTGCACTCCTTAGACCATCAGGATGGAAGCAGCCGTGGTGGTAGGGGTATGAGCCCCACTTACAGACGAGGAAGCTGAGGTCATGGGACTGTGCTCGCCTAAGTTCACACAATCAGTGATGTGATTCCAAAGGTTTTTGTTTTTTTGCTCTTAAAAAAAAATGATATTAGTATGTGTTACTAGAGAATATGTAATCTTTATAAAAGGCAAAAACAAGAAATTATAAAATTCTACCATCTAGTGGGATAACTGATGTTCAGCTCAGTCGCTCAGTCGTGCCTGACTCTTTGTGACCCCATGGACTGCAGCATGCCAGGATTCTTTGTCCATCACCATCTCCTGGAGCTTGCTCAAACTCATGTCCATCGAGTCTGTGATGCCATCAGTCTCATCCTCTGTCGTCCCCTTCTCCTCCTGCCTTCAATCTGTTATTAACATTCAATGAGTATCCTTTCAGACTTTTCCCCATGCCCATTTGCATCTCTATGTGCAGAATTATTACTGTACATACTGTTCAGAAACCTCCTTTATTCAGTTCATCATATATCAAAAACATCTTTCTACTACAGTCAAAATATATCCGTGGTATATTTTAGTGGCCACAGGACACATTTAGATTGTTCCCAAGCTTCCACAGTCACCTAGGAGAGAACACTTATCAAGGTGACTTTTTAGTAAGAAAGGAAAAGAAATCAAGAAAATTTGAAGTGGAAGAAGAGGCCAAAGCTCTAACTAGTCCCTCTTCCCTTTTCTTGCACACACCCAGCTACCTTTCACCTGACCTGGCTTACCCGCCGAGTTCTAAGCCAGCATTGCGTCTCCAGTGAATCCTGCAATTACTTAACTTTATTGCTGGAAGGACTCTCACAGCTCATTTCTTTCAATCGGTTATTGCACAGAAGGCAAACAAGTTCAAATGAAACGTTGTGAGTTTGCTCCTACTATCTTGCTTTCTGTGATAAGGACTCCTTCCTCTGCTTTTCTCATGGCCTCTGGGGCCTGTGATCTTCCACCTTCAGAAGGATAAGGAGTGAGAACAAACATGAATGCATGGGGGAACCAACCACTCTCCACCCTGACATAGTGTAATGGCCCCAAAGTCAGAGGAGCCAGGTTCAAATTCCTTCCCTCCTTATTGATAGGGTCCTGATTCACGCCTGACCCTCAGTTTCCTCATCTGTTAAGTGGGTGGGAAACAGGGACTCTGAACCAAATGGAATGGTACTCAACGGATAATTTTTGAAATTACATACATGTTTCTATCCTCAGAGAATTTTCTCTGAGAGAAGTGGGCCCACCTGTTATTGGTTAAATGTCCCCTCTATTCAGTGGCTGAGGAGAACTTAGAAGTCAGAACCCAGTGACCATAGATTCCCTTGTAGAAAGCTGTGTTAGTGGCCCAGCCCATTGTTGTCGTTTACTTACTAAGTCATGTCTAACTCTTTGCAACCCCATGGACTGCAGGTCACCAGGCTCTTCTGTTCATGGGATTTCCCAGCAAGAATACTGGGAAGGATTGCCCTTTCCTTCTCCAGGGGATCTTCCCAGACCAGAGGCTGGATCTTCCCAAACCGGAGGCTCCTGCTTTGGCAGGCGGGTTCTTTACCACATAGCCACCTGGGAAGCCCAGCCAACTAATGAACAGATTCCCCATCATGAAAGAATTTCCAGTAAGCACAAAAGCGTGTTTGCCAAGGCAGCCCGGACCCTGCAGCCTCAGCTGCTGGAGGTTATGGTATTCCTGCCTGAAGAGCCACACTTTTGTGTCTAGAACATGTGTCTTATTGGAGCCAGATTCTGCCCATCTCCTCCCCACACCAGCACTGGCCAGTGCTCGCATGGGCTACCTATCCTATGCATGCCCGAGATTTGTAAGCTGGTTCCAGGGGACAGTTCCTAACTGTCCGTGGAAGGGGCTGAAACTAGGCAAGCACTAGGTGTTATGTTTCTAGGGCGATCGTGCCTGTTGCCAGAGGGGGAACGACACAGCAAGGAATTGGCACTGGCAGCTCCCCCCTACTAAGCTCCTGACTGCCCACGAGAGCCAGGCTAAGAGACGTGTTTTCTTTGCTGCGTTATTAAGCTGTCTTTTGCTTTTAGGGTTCTGGGACCTGTCATAATGCAGGCCATCCTCGCCAAGATTCTGGGCCCCTGTTCCTTTGAACTGCAAGAGCAGCTGTGGAGAAATGCTGCTTTCCCTGCAGGGTGGTTGACAGCTGGCTGACAGCCCCCAGCCAGGCTGCTACCAAGTGGGGTTGCAACAAAGCAAGTCCAGACTTGGGGAATCGGTCCTGTCCCCACAGGGAGGTTGGATGGAGCTCTGTCACACTCAGACCGCATCACGGGGCAATAGAGCTGAGAAATGGAGGAGAAGGGCAGCACAAGGCCTTGACCAGAGAGGTATTAGCAAGGACTTCCCTGGTGTTCTATTGGTTAAGAATTCACCTTGCAAAGCAGGAGACGCAGGTTCGATCCGCGATTGGGGAGCTAAGATCCCATACGCTGTGGAGTAACTGAGCCCACACATCCCAACTAGAGAGTGTATGGGCCACAACGAAAGATCTCACATGAAGCAACAAAGATCCCCTATGCTGCAGCTAAGACCTGATGCAGCCAAATAAATAAGTAAAAATATTGACATGGAGCTTGGTGCTAGGTGGCCCATGCTAAGTCCAGCTCCACCACCCACCACTCCTTGCTGTTGACCTTACCAAGTTCCTTCACCTTGCTGAGCCTGAGGTTCCTCATCTGTGAGACGAGGGAGATACTAATTCAGTATCCACCTCCTAGGATCATTTTCAAGATGAACTGAGTCACGATCTTCTTTGATGCAAAGCACCGAGTCCAGTGCCTGGTCCGTGGCAACCGAACTCCACTCAGATGTTTCCTTCATGGAGTCTTAGTGCCGTAGGTGGGCCCTTGGAGGGAAAGGAGTGCTCAGAGCTGGGAGTCAGGACACCTGATTTCTGAGCCTGACTCTGCTGCCGTCCCTGGCATGATGACCTCAGGCAAGTCCAAGCCACTTTCTGAGGTCTTGTTAACTTTTTCCTGGTGACAGAAAATTGAGAGATGGTGGTAGTGCTGTGATGACCTCTAAGCCCAGGAGTAACTGGGAGTGCCTGGGTCTAAGAATGGCAGGTGCAGGGTGGGGGCTGGCAGGATTCCAGGTGCGATTGGACCTCCCAGTAGGGAAGCCATCCTCGGAATTAAAGCCTTTCCTTGCACCTGCTCTTAACCCCTGAAACTGGCTCAGTGTTGAAGACATGTGAGGAATGCCTCCCCGTATGACTGTCTGATGCTTTCTCTCTCTCACACACACACACACACAGAGCAGAGAGAGCCACGGGAGGCCCGGGGAACCATGTAGATGCAGGGCACTGATTCATTTCTGCCCGGAAGGGGGAGGTGATGACACTTACTCCCCGGGAAACGCCAACCAGAAACAGGCCTGAAGAGGGAGGCTGAGCCAGGGGGATCTTCAGACATCTTCCGGTTTATGGGGCTAGTGCCCCTTTTCATCCCCAGCTGCTACTTGGCCAGGCCTGCTCCTCTGGGAAGCTGGTTCTCATTGCTCCTCCCACCATATTCTCCCAAGACCCTTTGACAAATGAAGGAGTGGAGTTTCAACACAGCAACCAGAGACTTCCCTGGCAGTTCAATGGTTAAGACTCCAGGCTTCCACTACACGGGGCAGGGGTTCAATCTCTGGTCTGACAGCTAAGATCCTGCATGCTGAGTGGACAAAAAAGAAAGAAAATGTTAAACTTAGCAACCGTTTACGTAGAGCCTCACACTCTCCGGGCATGAGCTGGGCACTTCAACATGCCTTGTCTCACTTAATTTGATCTTTCAAGCCCCCTTATCCCATGAATCTTCATCTGGTTCTCACGATTTCTCCCTCCATACATGGCTATTTGAGCCCCATGCCCCCTCTTCCCCATTGACTGTGAGCTGCTCGAGGACAGGCTCAGCCCCTGGTCCCCCTTGTGTCTTTGCAGCTCCAGGCTCCAGCCTCAGAGTGTTGACTGGTTTCTATTGAATTAAATTATGTTGAGTCAAATCTGATTAATCTGGAGGGAGGCTTACTGAATTTAATTTACGTGATTTGCAGAGTTAAAGAATTAGCTCTGTTGGGAGGGAGGAGGGAGAAAATTATATTTTGAAAGCAGAGTATATAATATATGGAAGGCAATGCTTACTCAAGTGGAAGATTGGCACTAACGGTGGGGTTCTGGCAGGAGGCAGGTGTGATGGGGAGATGGACTGGGAGCATTTTGTTGGAGGGAAGGGCAGGGATGCATGTTGGAAGAGAATCGTCCACAAGGGTGTGGGTGGACCCACATGGCTCTGGGACCCTCCACCCTGTGCCAGGCTGACCTGGAGAAGGAAGAGGTGATGACACATCCCAGGCACTTGGTTGGGGAACTTTGTGCAGCCGGGGTTTCCTGTTCCACTGTTGTGACCACAGTAACAAGGCTTCCCACAGTGGGTGGGGATTTGCCCCATGAGTTTGCCCTGAATGGGAAAGGACTCGACCTAGTGATGTTTTCGCCTACAGAATGAAGCCTGGTGTCCCCAGACCTGGACTCTGCCAACCACTGCACCCTTATTTCTTCCTGCCTCCATGTTCCTTTCCCCCCATCCCAGCCTTGAGTCACCCTATTCCCATCTCTTTCAGTGGCCTCCCTGACTCTGACCCATTACCACATCCTTTCACCCCATCCTTCTAGGTTAGACTCAGATCCCTCCTCCTCCAGGAAGCCTTCTCTCATTTCTCCATGGCCAGTACCCACCACCCCACCCCCCACCCCCTTCAGTGCCCTATTGTAGCTTCGTCTGTGTGTCTTGTGCTATTTTATGCTTAAGTTAGGTTTGGGGGGATTGAACTCATCTCCTTCCTTCCCCAGAGTGAGCTGGGGAGCTCTGAGTCATTGGTTCATCGTGGCAGGCCTGGCCCAGAGAGTGTACCCAGTGAGTGTGGGGGAGGGAGAACAATCCCAGGAAGTGGGTGACCCTATAGCCTGGCCTACTGCAGCCTCTGGTGCAGCAGGGGTTAATCAGGGGTCCATGTGACTAATAAATATTTACTGGGTGTTAAGTTTTTAGCCTAATGCGGGATTTAGCAGCCATTCTCATTTATGGTAATGGGAGGCATGTGCTACCCTGGGGGATTAGGGGAGGCAGCTCATTCCACCTGCCATCAGAGCCACACACACCCCCACCAGACTCAACTGCCCCAACCAGGAGCCCCAGAAACCTCCTGGAGGTGGAGCTTGGGTTTCTAATGATTTTCCTGGCTCTCCAGTATAGCCTCTACCCCAGGCAGCTCCCAGCACCCCCTCCACTTCCTCCTCACTGAATTCTCACTCCCTCAATTTGCCTGCTTCTGTGCTGGGCACTGGGGGCACACCTGAGCAGATGCAGCTTCTTCTTCCGAAGGAATCCCCTCATTTATCATATCTTCCCTGAGAAATGATTCCCAGACCTTGTTCTTGCCGAGCACTTCACAGCTAGTCATTAAAACCCTGGGAAATCAGTGGGGGAGGAGGAAAGGCACAGCCAGGTCTTTGCAGAAGGCAGGGCACAGGGGTGTGCAGAACCCTCCAAGTATAGGGGTGCAGAATTCTCCATGTGTAAGGGTGCAGAACCCTTCAGGTGTAGGGGTGTGCAGAACCCTGCAAGTGTAGGGGTGCAGAAGTCCCCACATGTAGGGGTTTAGAACCCCCCAGGTATAGGTGTGTAGAACCCCCCAGGTGTAGGGGTGCAGAACCCTCCAGGTGTAGGGGTGCAGAATCCTACAGGTATAGGGGTGCAGATGCCCCCAGGAGTAGGAGTGCAGAGCCTGCAGAAATTTGTTGCACGCTGTCAGAGGGCACCCTTTCACAGACATCACAAGGCTGGAAGCTGAAATGGACAAACGCTACACACAGAGGAGATGGGTATGTGTGTGCTGTGACCAGAGGAAGCCCAGGGGCTGTGGGGAAGGGAAGGGTCCCCTCACTCAGCCTTGGGAAGCTTCTCCAAGAAAGCAGTCTGGAGCTGCAATGTGAAATCAGACAGAGAAGAGGGAATTGACGTTTTAGGCCGAATGAATGATGTATACCAAGACCCAGAGGCACAGAAAAAGTCTGAGACCATGATGTATTTGTGGCTAGAGTGGTGTTATTCAGTATAGTAGCCACTAGCAGCATATGGCCATTTAAATTCATTAAAACGAAACAAAATTAAAATGCAATCTTTAAGTCACACCAGCTACCTTTCAAGTGCTCAGCAGCCAGCTGTGGCTAGTAGTGCTGATGGATTAAAGAATTTCCATCATCAGAGGAAGCTGGATTGTTCAGCACTGGCACTAGGGTGTAGAGTAGCTGGGGATCCCCAGAGAAGAGCCCACAAGGTCACTGGGGCCAGACTGCAAGGAGTCTTGAGTGATCTGTGAAGGACTCTGGGCTTCTTCCTAGGGGAGGGAGAGAGTCAGTTCTTCGCTGGACCTCCATGTGCTGGAGCACAGAGGTTCCGCCTACATTCCACAGCCTTGTATGAAGTTTTGCTCTGTGCCCTGTGTCCCTGGTTTACAAGAGAGGCATATGCCTAGGAGCCTGGCCTCTGGAGAAGGATCAGATGCTTCCTCAGAGATGTCAGGGCTCTGAGATTGCCAGGGTCTGTGAGCAAGCAGCAAACACAGCACCTGTCCATCACACCACCCTGCCAGAAAACTCTTGGCAGAGGCTGATCAGGGCCAGCACCAGAAGATGCAGCTTGTGGGAGGCTTGGTCAAAGTTCATGACAATTCATGAGCCACAGGGAATGGAGCAGCCCTGGGGAGCCAGCCAAGTGTGCAGTGTGCTGGGGGAGTGGGAGTGGGTGGAAGTGATCAGGAGGAGGACGTAGCATGGGAGAATATCTGTTCCTGGACTGCCCTATGCCCGCTTGCCCCACAGATCAGTTTCTCCCTCTATCACACTCAGCTCCAACGTCACCTCCTCTAAGTAACCTTCCCTGATTGGTTAAAGAGTCCCATCTGCCCGTCTTCTGGATGTTGGCACTTGTCTGCTGCCATGTCTTTCTCCTTAACTCAACCTTGGATGCTTCGAGAACCCAGACCTGCCTTAACTGTGGTCATTCCCTGGCCTGACTGTGCTTCTTCATGAATCGGCCCCCTCTGCATCAGAATTACCTGTTTGTATCTCTGAATCTGGGCTTCCCTGGTGGCTCAGCGGTAAAGAATCCACCTGCCAAGCAGGAGACCCGGGTTCTATCCCTGGGATGGGAAGATCCCCTAGAGAAGGAAATGGCAACCCACTCCAGTATTCTTGCCTGGGGATTTCCATGGACAGAGGAGCCAGGCAGGCTATGTGTCCATGAGGTCACAAAGAATCAGTCAGATACAACTTAGTGACTGAAGAGCAACGGTCATCTCTGGATCCACCATTAGACTCTGAACTCCTTTCAGCTCAGGGGCTGTCTCGTTCAGGTCCCTAATTGCCTGAACGATTGAGTGAAGGCAGAGGAGAGGGGTGGTTCTGTGTCAACCCTGCCTGGAAGCAGAGGACCTGTGGGCAGATGGAACCAGGAAGGGGCCCAGGCGGGCAGGGGGAGGTGAGAGGAGGCGGGCCAGGCGCACAGCACTCCCCCCCCGACTCCCCACCCCCACCCCACTCCTGCTGCTGAGCCCCTCTGCTCCAACCTGAGCGGCCTCGTCGGGCGGGGCATCCTGGGCTCCAGGCTTCCTCTGTGAGATGGACCCACTCCTCCCCCGCTGCTTGACTGCTGCCCGGGAAGATCATGGCAGATCCCTTTATTTCTCGGGCCGGCCTTGAGGTAGAAATCCTTGTTCAAAGTGCCACTTGGTGACTTTCGCAAATTGTTCCTGACAGCCCCGCAGAAGGCCCGGGCCATCTGCCTTGCCCTTTCGCAGGGCGGAAGGGGCTGCGAGGAGAGAGATTAGGTTTCCACTTCAGTCAATACTTTGATGTTCAAAGCTGTTTAATATTCATTAAGGCAGCCCTTCAGTTGTAATTGCAGTCATTACCCTCCCTTTTATGATTGTCCATAAATGTTATGGGACAGACAGGCACGGCTATTCTAATGATGGAGGGTTTTGATGATGGATAAAATGTTGAATGGAACCCCTTCAAATCTGTCTCCTTAATCTTCGGTGCCCGCTCCCGCCCTTTTCTGCTTTTTTTAACGCTTAAAAGATGGTGTTTGGGATGAGAGGGAAGGATGGCTCCAGTAAAGTCACGGTTTGTTAATTTTACAGACACAAACATTGTCCTGTGGTCTCAGACTGAACCTGAACTCCCCCACATACCTGGGCTCAGCCCTTAGTCAGGCACTGAGCCCTGACCAGCCACAGCCTCAGCCTTGACCCTGGCCATGGTCTGCACTCTTGGAACCAGAAGAAGAAAGTTAGGTTTTCACTCCCTCCATTTAGAGAACACAAACTGTTAGATCAGGTTTGGACCTTAGAGACCACGGTGCTTTTGCTCTGCAGAGGGGTGGGGGCCACCTTTGGGGAAATACACAGATTTGGAATCAGACTTGCATTTAAATCCAGGCTCTGCCACTTTCTAGCTGTT